>NC_064257.1:10290000-10955000 GCF_003254725.2 Canis lupus dingo
TATATATATATATATGTTGCTGAGTAGTATTCCATTACCCCAAAGTACATTTTTATTGCTCAGAAAGGTTCCCTCAAGGTGTCATCATCATCTCTTCCTCCTCCTCTTTCTTCTTTTTTAAAGATTTGTTTATTTATTTTGAGAGAGGGAGGGAGAGAATGATCAGGGCAAGTGGGAGAGGGAGAGAGAGAATCTCAAGCAGACTTCCACTAAGCGTGTAGTCTGATTTAGGGCTCTATCTCATAATCCTGAGATCATGACCCTGAGCTGAAATCAAGAGTCAAACTCTTAACTGACTGAGCACCCCAAGTGTCCCCTTTAAGGTGTCTTCTAATCAATCTCCTTGCTTCCCGGGAAACCAGAGGTCTGATTTCTATCACTGTGGATTAGCTTGCTTGTTCTTGGACCTCATGTAAATGAAATCATATACCATGCAGTCTTAAATCTGATTTCTTTCTCTCAAGGGAATGCTATTGAGGGTCATCCGATATATGTACTATAAATATTTTCTTTTAGTTTGTGTCTTGCCTTTTTATTTTATCTTAGAGCCTGTTGTGTTTTCTGAGGCCTCATCCCATGCTGATCCTGAAGTGTAATTTTTGTCTCGTAAGACTGCCAAAAATTATGCTCTTTTAGTTTTTACTAATACTTTTAGCTTTCTAACCTGTAGAAGCCTAGAATTTGGTAAGTGTTACTTGGCAGAAAATTGGCATTATGTTTGAGGGCCCCCCAAGTATTCATAAATAACACAATGAGGCATATAATAGTATAAGGCAGAGTAGAATTAAATGCAAAAAAGAATCATAAGAGAACAGAAAAGGAAGAAATGTGTTTTTAAAGGACTTCATATATGAGGGACTTTAAGCTTAAAGCTTAAAATCCAAGTTACCTTTTGGCTTTTTCTCTCATTTACCAGAATGGAATGTGGTTAAATCCCAAGTAAATCTCTCAGACTTTGTTTTGAAGCCCTAGTTTTAGTAGTTTTGGAAAAGCAGTTTGCCAGTGGGCTAAGTGTGAAAAATTGATAGTAGACGATTAGAGAATAGCAGTAATTCACTCTGCTTATTATCATTTGCTTATTTAGGGGGAAATTTTGCTTATATAAAAAATGCTTTTTACTGGCCTATATATTTTGTATACTTACAGACCTTTGGTATCATAAGCAAAATTCTCTGGTGTATTTGAAAGTGAATGGAGAAAAAGATCTAACTTTAAAATTCTGCTAAGACTGAATCATAGTTGTAAATGCTAGGTTTTGATATTTTTGTGACATGTGACTCAAATAATGAGATTGGTCATTTTATCCTGATCCGTGGTTGGTTCTTCGTTCTGTAGACTTGAATATTATTTGATCTTTATCTGTTACCCATCAGTGATAATGTCCTGGGAAATTGATTCAAGAAGTAACAGCTTCACAGGAGGCAGATTTGTTAACTAGAATATTAATTTACAATAGGTTAGATACTTTTATATTGACCACAGTACTTGTAATCATTATTCACACATCCTCTTCCTGGTATTAGGATACCTGAGAAACCAGTTTGGTTATTAGAATATGGATTGGTAAGTAAGGAAGCAGAGCAGAACAAAATACCTGGATTGCTTTTTAGAGGATTGTTTTAGAGGTAAGTCTAAAGGAATTACTCTTGCTTTATTTCTAGTGATGAGATATTCATGCAATTAGTTTTATGAGTACTATATTTTAGTATCTTTAAGCTATCTTTATAATACTGCTTTTGGTCAGTAATGGACAGATTCTTACTGATTCTTCTTTCCCTATATTGGGTGTGCGTTTCTGTTAGAAACTTAAGTTATATTAATGTGATTAGTTTGATTGATACTTTGGCTGCTGACAGTTTATTCTTCTTGATGAAACTGGGGAACAATCCAAGACTTCCTAAGACTGTGGTACAGATGCTCTTCCTTTTTTATGTTAACATCTTGATGATATTTGCAGGGTTGTAGTGGAAACATTGAGCCACTTTGGTGTTCTGGCTCTAGATTCTGGTTCTGCTAATGAGTAGATGAGCAACTTGGTTATGCTATATGATCTCTTTTAGCCTCAGTAGTACTTTCTCTTGTGAAGATGTTGAGAGGGTTATGAATTAATGTGTGTAAAATATTTGAGCAGTGAATGCATAAGAAATGCATTTGTGGGGAATCCCTGGGTGGCTTAGAAGTTTAGTGCCCGCCTTCAGGCCAGGGTGTGATTCTGGAGACCTGGGATCAAGTCCCATGTCGGGCTCCCTGCATGGAGCCTGCTTCTTCCTCTGCCTGTGTCTCTGCCTCTCTCTCTCTCTCTCTCTCTCTCTCTCTGTGTGTCTCTCATGAATAAATAAATAAAATCTTAAAAAAAAAAAAGAAATGCATTTGTATGAAATTCATCCATCCATTTATCCTTTCAATAACTATTAATTGACTGATTTACTATGTGCCACGCAATTTGCTATGCACTGACCATAATGATCTGTGATCTGTGCATTTTTGGCATTTACAGTCTAGTGGGGGATAGAGGCACATAAACCAGCAACTGTAATACCATGTGATAAGTGATCTAATAGATGGTAGAAGCATATTAATAAGCGTTTTTAGAGGTGCCTTAGAAAAAGCAACGTCAGAATAATAAAGACTTTTCAAGACCTGAGTTCCCCAACTTACTAACAGTGCCTGGTTCATTTTTGTGAATTGAATGCATGCACACCTTATATGAAGATATTTGTACAAAAGATAGATATTGAATTGATACAATTCAATTTTGGTGTGGCTTCTACATTTTGAGATTTAAAAAAATACGCTATTTATTTATTCATGAGAGACACAGAGAGAGGCAGAGACACAGGCAGAGGGAGAAGCAGGCTCCATGCAGGGAGCCTGATGCGGGATTTGATCCCAAGACTCCAGGATCACGCCCTGCGCTGAAGGCAGATGCTCAACCGCTGAGCCACCCAGGTGACCCTTGAGTTTTTTTTATTTTTTATTTTATTATTTTTTTAGAGTTTTCTTTTTAAGATTTATTTATTTATTTATTCATGACACACACATACACAGAGAGAGAGAGAGACTGGCAGAGGGAGAAGCAGGCTTCCTGCAGGGAGCCTGATGTGGGACTCTATCTGGGTCTCCAGGATCATGCCCTGGGCCGCTGAAGGCAGTGCTAAGCCGCTGAGCCACCGGGGCTGCCCTTGAGATTTTTTTAAAAGAAATTTTAAGTTTTAAGAAAAATTTTCAAAGAAAAGTTATTTAAAAACTGAAACTGAAAAAAAAAAAAAACAACTGAAACTGGGTCAATGAGTGATAGTATGTCCTAATATCAATGTGCTGTTTGACAAAATGTGTGTGCATTTGCACTGTGGGACTGTTTGGCATTTATTTGCATGGAGCAACCTGTGAGTAGATTTCATTAGTACAGAATCATATAGCAGCTTATTTTGGGAAATGGTAGAGATGTGCTTTATTTGTCTTAGTATACATACATTGTCAATAAAAGCATTTATATAGGTTGTTATGATCAGACTAATGATGTTAAAAATAATAGAACAACAATGCTTGGTAAAAATAAAAAATAGCATAATTCATTAGCTCTCATTTTCATTCTTAGATGGTATGTATGTGTGTGTGTATGTAAGTAAGCCTCTGCACCAACGTGGGCTTGAACTCATGACCTGGAGATCAAGAGTTGCATGCTTTATGACTGAGCCAGCTAGGTACACGAGTAGTCCTTTTTAATAACGGGAAAACTTTTGCATTGAGTTGAAGTGGTTTACCAGAAAATATCCAGCTGGGGATTAGGAGATGGGCAAGGCTTTCTTTTCATTGTGCTGGTGGTTCTCAAGCTTTGAGAAGTGTAAGAATCACCTGGGATGGGTAGTAAACTAGAGCCCTACTTTCAGAAAGTCTGATTCAGTAGTGTGAGGCCGAGTCTAAAAACCAGTATTGTTAATAAGCATTCCAGGTAAACCTGATACAGGGGAGGTAACACTTTAGTCTAATATGCTGCCTCCTGGACTGTGATAAAGACTTGTCATGTTGTTGCTCCAATCCTTCCCTCCTCTTTCTGAAGCTGGTGACCTTCTTGAAATCATATTGTCCTTACCATTGCAATACTGACAGTAATAGTGTGCTCTGTGTTGTGTTACAGTCTTCTAAGTGCTCTGGTTTTGAGTATTCCTTGAGTATATCTGAATTTTCTTATGATGTGGAGACGACTCATCTATTACTCTTCTGTTTCATTTTCCATAACAATTCTTTTTTTTTTTTTTTAATTTTTATTTATTTATGATAGTCACATCAGAGAGAGAGAGAGAGGCAGAGACACAGGCAGAGGGAGAAGCAGGCAGGCTCCATGCACCGGGAGCCCGACGTGGGATTCGATCCCAGGTCTCTAGGATCGCGCCCTGGGCCAAAGGCAGGCGCTAAACCGCTGTGCCACCCAGGGATCCCTCCATAACAATTCTTAATTAAAATTTTTTTCTTTCACACAAATTTGTTTTAATAAAAGTGAATTATTTTTAGTTTCCTAGCATGACTGCTCTGTCTTTATCTCTTCTTTCTACTTCCTCTCTTCTTTTCTACTACTTCCTTCCTCCCTCCATCACTTCCTATTCTGTTTCTCTGACCGTATACATACAGCTTGAGTACCAATAGAATTGGTACTTAATTAAATATATTGAATAAGTGAATAATACGTCTTGTATTTCCAAAATATTATTAGTCATATATAAGTTTCATGGTTGTTATACCCATTCCTGGGAAGAGATTTTTCTTAAGGAAAACAAGACAATTAAAAAAGTAAAATTCAGGATAATAGTTAATGGAAAAAGGAAAGTGATTAGGAAGTAGCACTCTGAAGGCTTCTAGGATACTAATTATGATGCAATTTTTTAGTTTGTTGGTGGAAATATTAGTAGGTGTTTGGAAACTGGCTATTCATCTTTGCTCAAATAGGGAAAAGTGAAATATAAACTGACTATTATTAGAACCATTTGTAACATAAGTCAGACCGTCTGTGTATTTGGAATAGTAGACTCTAAAATGAAATCCACTAGGAGATTTGAAAAGTTGGCTTTAGTGAGATTGATAGGAAACTCTCAACTAAGCAATACTAAGGGCTTAATTAAATGTGTGGATTTTTTTGTTTTTGTTTTTGTTTTTGTTTCTGGTGGGAGGGAAAGAGCCGAGGGAGAGGGAGAAAGAATATTAAGCAGGCTCCAGGCCCAGTGTCACTATTACTAGTCATTGTTACTCTATCTTTGAGAATCCTTTAAACCATCTTTTGCTGTTGTTAAATAACGTATTTGGGATGCCTGGGTGGCTCAGTGGTCGAGCATCTGCCTTCTGCTCAGGGTGTGATCTCGGAGTTCTGGGATCAAGTCCCACATCGGGCTCCCTGTGAGGAGCCTACTTCTCTTCCTCTGACTATATCTCTGCCTTTTCTCTGTGTCTCTCATGAATAAATATATAAAATCTTAAAAAAATAATGTATTTATATGATTACAAAGTGAAATCTATGCATCGAAGTATAGTCAAAGAATTCTAGCTTATTTTCTTTCCCTTTTGCCTTTTCCTTTTTTCTTAACGTTTATTTTTGCATCGAAAAAAGTAAAAGTATTTTTATATTCTTATAGTCTTAAATAAATGATAATACAGTACACAAATTTTTCTACAGCTTATTTTTTTTTCACTTAAAGTATTCTGGAAGTTTCTTAATTGTCATATATAGAAAAATTGCTCATTCCTTTTTACAATTGTATAGTACTGCTAGAGTATTTTTTATTTTTTAATTTTATTTACTTAAAAATATTTATTTATTTATTTGACAGAGAGAGAGAGAGAGAGAGAGAGAACATGCAGGAGGAGCATCAGAGGGAGAGGGGGAAGCAGGATCTCTGCTGAGCAGGGAGTCTGACATGGGGCTCCATCCCAGTACCCCGGGACTACCACCCAAGCTGAAGGCAGACACTCAACTGACTGAGCCACCCAGGCACCCCTAAAGTTTATTTACTTATTTAAATAATCTCTATACTCAGCATGGGGCTTGAATTCACAACCCTGAGATCAAGAGTTGTAAGCTCTTCTGACTGAGCCAGCCAGGTGCCCTGCTAGAGTATTTTTTTAAATGTAAATCCTAAATTGTATTTCATTCCAAACTGTTGCTATTGTTGGACGGCAAACCGCCCTAAATTCAGTTACTTAAAAGAACAATTACTTACTTTCATTCAGGCATTAGTTGTGAGTTGACTGATCTAGACTGTTTTTGTGGGTGGCTTTGCTTCACTTTAGAGGTCTTATTGGACTATCTCCTGTGTAGATTGGAGCTCAGATATGTTCCATGCATATTCACTCTATGATCCTCTTAATGATAACCCAGTGATTATCTGGGTTCACATCTGATGTGATTACACAGATATAAGAGGGCAAGCAGAAACTCATGGTACCTTTGAAGGCCTAGGCTCAGAATTGTCATAATGTCACATTCACTAATATGCTAGAACCAAGCCATAGATACAAGCCCCAAGGTTGTTTCCTCCTTCTCCACTTCCTCCTCCTCCTTCTTCTTTCTTCTTCTTATATTTACTTGAGAGAGAAAGAGTAAGAGCAGAGATGGGGAGGGGCAGACGGAGGGGGACAAGCAGGCTTCCTGCTGAGTGGGGAAACTGACATGGGGGCTTGATTGTAGGACTCTGGGATCCTGACCTGAGCTGAAGGAACACCCAGCCAGCTGAGTCACCCAGGCATCCTTCAAAGTTATCTTCTTAATGTTGGTTTTATCTGGCCAATCTATCAGAAATATCAATCCCTTCCCAATGTTTCATATCCTCCTTCCCTGTTTTAATCCTTAATTTATCATTATGTTAAATATATGTGTATTTAAACTACTTACCTTCTTTACCTTTACAATGCATGTGTAATGAAAGCACCCTTTTCTATATTTTTATTCACTGTATCTCCTGAACCTAGAACACAGTTGATGCTCAATAAACATTTGTTGAATAAATAAGTGAAGGCATGAAGTACAATAACACTCATTAGTGGTTTTTTTTTTTTTTTGTGCTATTTCTGGTTATTGAGGTATATTTTAATAAAACAAAATGCACAGATCTTAGGAGTACAGTTTTATAAATTGTAACAAAACTATATTCATGAAATCATAACTCCAATTAAGATATAGAACATTCCTCTCACCCTAAAAGGTTTCCTCATGTTCTTTCCTGTCATTTCTCCAACTTCTAGAAGCAATTGCTATTCTTATTTCTGTTGCTTTAGAATATCATGTATATGGAATTATATAACATATGTGTTTTCCTTATTTTTTATTCATACTGAACACAATGTTTTTTGAGATTTATCCATGTTGATGCATGAATCAGAAATGCATTCTTTTATACTACTGAGTAATATTCTTTTGTATAAATATATCACAATTCATTTATTCATTTGTTGATGGGCATTTGGGTTGGTTACTTTTTGGACTATGATGTAAAGCTGATATTAACATTCTTATGTTAAATCTTTTTGTGGATATTTCATTTTATGAAGATTTTTATTTCTCTTGAATAAATAGAGGTGGAGTTGCTGGGTCATAAGGTAATATATTAACTATTTAAGAAAGTGCCTAATGGTTATTCAGAGTGGTTTACCATTTAAAAATTCCCCCAACAATGTATGAAATTTACCAATTAAAGTTTTTTTGTTTTTGTTTTATTTTATTTTGTTTGAAAGTTTGTTGATTTATAAGTGTTCTTCCTAAGAGGCAGTGTGGTAGGGAGAAAGAAAAAATATTTTAGAATTAGTCCATGGAGAAATATTTTAAGTATTAAAGGAGTCTTGCTCCCTGAGAACCATTCTCCATATACATGTGTATATGTGTATATGTGTGTGTGTGTATATGCCTCAATATGTCAGACAAAACTGTAGAAGGGATCTTTTCCTCTGAAGATTAGAATTGGTATGTAGTTTGCCAGTTTGAGATGGTGACAAAGGAGGCTCAGCTCACGTATTCTCATGGACACACGCAAGTCTATAGCTACATATGGAAACATTCCCTTTGAAAGAAATCCAGATACAAGCTGAGTGACTCTTACTCATTGGGTAAATGAAATAAAATACTTCAAAAAGATTAGGAGAGCCTGAGACACAATCTTACCATAAAAATCAACCCCTGGTTAGCAACATACCTGGAAGGGAAAGAACAACTCCCAGCTTCTTCCTGACAAGAAAAGGGCTTGGATCCCACATCTGGTGCCCTAACTTCTAAGACTTCCACCTGAGGGGTGTGCTCCCAAAACATCCTGCTTTGAAAGAAAATAAGGCTTGTGTTCATACCACCGAAAGGCTGTAGTGAACTCAGAGACAGTTCTTGAAGGGCTTTTGTTGACTCACTGTGGCTAACGTCCTGGGGCCAAGCTCACAGGTAGAAGACTAAAACATATCTATTTTTTCCATGAAAGAGCCCTGTTTCCTTATCTTAAAAGCTTCAGTCTGGGGAGCAGTCTTCTAATTTAAGACCTAATTGAGGGGTCCCTGGGTGGCGCAGCGGTTTGGCGCCTGCCTTTGGCCCAGGGCGCGATCCTGGAGACCCGGGATCGAATCCCACGTTGGGCTCCCTGCGTGGAGCCTGCTTCTCCCTCTGCCTGTGTCTCTGCCTCTCTCTCTCTCTGTCTCTCTCTCTCTCTTTCTCTCTCTCTGTGACTATCATGAATAAATAAATAAAATCTTAAAAAAAAAAAAAGACCTAATTGAGGACCTATCTAGGGGCCAACTGCAATGGTCTCCAGATACCAAAGACGCTGGGAGGCACAATCTTCCTCCTCTTCCTCTGCCTTGCACCAGGTCTTCACTATCTCAGAAAGAAGCTCACATGTATATCTGGCACATTTTTGCAGCAGTTGACCAGAGGATGCCCCTTGATTGCCTGGCTCTGGTGGCCAGTGTGGCTTGCATTCGTGAGTCACACAGCACTGTAACAAAATTTTTAACCAGCAATCCTCCAGGGCACAGTATCGAGGCAGCAGACAGAAGTGCCTAGACTTTCTGTGAAAGAGATCTATTTGCTTATCATAATTCTGCAGCCTGAGGGCCAGGGTTTTATTTTGTCATGCATCAAGGAGCCAGCTGTGTTACTCTCCAGAGAATGGGGAGGTTGGTGTGTGCCATCTTCATACTTACTCTTTGTACCATATTGCTAGTGGATCCATGAAAGGAACTTGTGCATACATTTGGCAGCCCAGCTTTTGTTGCTGTGTCCAGGGAGACATATGATGATAGTCTAGCTCTGGTGGCCAGCAGGGCTTGTGTTCATGGGTTCAGTAGCATGGTAGCCAAGAAACAATTCTTAACTCGCTATCACCCCAGTGCAGACAGGTATACCCATCCCCCAGTCTTTTCCTGAAAGAGTTATATTTTTTCACTTTAATAGCTGCTGCCTGAGTATCTGGCTTCTAATAAGTCTACATCTGGCTGCTGAGATCCTGCCCCTTTAGGATACTGACAGTTCTTGGCACACCTTCAACTACGGGGAGCCACTAAAAACAAGGAATTGTGCTTGGAGAATCATAAAGGTTTGAGAGACAACTAAGAGCTAGAGTAGGGTTGAAAGATAAAATTTATCTCCTATGTGAGACCACTATGTCAAGACTGGAAAGGATAGCTGTTTCATCTAATGCACAGGAACAAACCCAGAGAGGCAAGGAAAATGAACAGAGGAGTATATTCCAAATGAAGGAAAATGGTATAACCCTAGAACAGATCTTAATGAAACAGAGGTAAGTGATTTACCTGATAAAGAGTTCAAAATAGGGGCACCTGGGTGGCTTAGTCAGTTAAATGTCTGCTTTCAGTTTAGGTGGTGATCTCTGGGTTCTGGGATTGAGCTCCACATTGGGCTCCCTGCTCAGTGGGGAGTCTGCTTCTCTCTCTCCCTTTGCTCCTCCTCTCTGCTCATTCTCTCTCCAATCAATCAATCAATCAATCTGAAAAAAAATATATATATACGGTGGCTAAAAACTTCCCAGACTTGGGGAAGGTAACAGACATCCAGATCTATTAATCCCGTAAAGGTTTAAATAAAATAATCCAAAGAGACCCACACCAAGATGCATAATAATCAAATTGCCAAAATTAAAAATAAGGAGAGAATCTCCTTATATATAACAAGTTCATATATAAGGGCCCCTCCCCCTCCACCTCCAATAGGACTGTAAGCAGATTTTTCAGCAGATACTTTGCAGGTCAGAGGGAGTGGCATGATATATTCAAAGTGGTGAAAGAAAAACTGCCAACTAGTAATACTCTGAGTGGGACAACTGTTCTTCAGAAGAGATATCTTGAAGAAGAGATAAAGAGTTTCTCAGACAACAGAAGCTGAAGGATTTCATCATTAATAGATTGGCCTTACAACAAACATTAAAGGAACTTCTTTAAGCTTAAATGATAGTTAATTAGTAACAGGAAAACATATGAAAGTATAAATCTCACCAGTAAAGGTAAATATATGGTTACATTCAGGATAATCTCATGTACTAGTGGTTTAATCATTTATAAATCTAGCATGGAGATTAAAAAGACAAAAGTAGTAAAAATAACTAGCTATAATAGTTTTTTTTTTTTAAATGGAAAACACACGGTAAAGAGATAAATTGTGACATTAAAACCAAAATGTAGTAGGGGAAAGAGTAAAAATGTAGAACCCTAGAATGTATTCAAACTTAAGTTGTTATCAATTTAAAATAGACTGTCACAAATATGTTTTATGTAAGCCTCATGGTAACCAGAAAGCAAAAACTTATAGTAGATACACAAAAAGTAGAAAGGTATCTAAGTATACCATTAGAGAAGATAAATCAGAAAGGAAAAGAGCAAGAGAAGAAGAAAGGAACAAAAGAATTACAAAATAGCCAGAAGACAATTAACAAAATGGCAATGTCTATACTAATAATTACTTTAAATGTAAATGGACTAAATTCTCCACTTGAAAAACAGAGTTGCTGAGTGGAGCAAAAACAAGACCCAATTATATGCTCCTACAAGAGACTCAATTCAACTTTAGGGACACACAGAGACTGAAAGTGAAGAGATAGAAAAAGATATTCCATGCAAATGGAAACAAACAAAAAACCTGGGGTTGCTGTACTTAGCTAAAGTAGATTCTAAGACAAAGACTTTAAGAGGACACGAAGAAGGTCATTAAATAATGATAAAGCCATCAATCCAGCAAGAGATTATAATATTTGTAGATAGTTAGGCACCCAGCATAGGAACACCTAAATATATAAAGCAAATATTAACAGACCTAAAGGGAAAAATAGCAATGCAATAATAGTAGAGGACTTCAATACTCTGTGCCATCAATGGGTAGACTAGACAAAATAAATAAACATTGGCCTTAAACAACACATTAGACTGGATGGACCTAACAAGTACAGAACATTCCATCTAAGAGCAACAAAATGTACATTCTTCTCAAGTGGATCTGGAACATTTTCCAGGATAAATTAAATTACTTGGTTACAAATGTATAGTAATTTTTTTGCTTTCTGACAGACTCATCAGAGGAGTAGGGGAAAACCAAAAAGAGCTCCATTCACAAGTGGCAGGCACCATTATCTCCTAATTCTAAATCACTAGGTAAATAAAAACTAACTTTAGAGTCTCCTCACCTTGTCAGATTCTTTCCACAACATACCATGGGGCAAATATGATAGCCTCATTTCTGTGTCACTGAAAAATACTACGTTTCTTTTGATAATCGTTGGTTCAGTATAATTACCAGCACCTCTAACAATAATAGTGATAACAGAAAAACAATATATGAAAAAGAATAGCCAAATATGATTATACTTGTATATCCCTTTGCTTCTATCATCTTGTCAAACCAAATTAACTCACTGGGTGCTCCCTCTCTTTGGTGTGATAGGCCCAAAGATGTACCCTGCTTTCTTCTCTGAGTAGTAGCTATGATTGTAGTTTCATCTCTTGAGATTTTCCTCAGAAAGTAGGATAGGTCCTCAGTAACTTTATATATTATGCAGGTCTTTTTATAGCCCAGGTCCCATTACCAGCATTCCATCCTGAAGTGTCTTGAAGCTAGGGTACTCCTGTTCAGTTGGGCAATCCTCTAGGAAGGGGTTTCTAGTATGGTGGCTGAAGCTCCAACTATCCACAGAGATGGTCATACAACACACATGAAAACCATGTTTCCTTGCCTCTCAAAGAATGTGGACACAGACCCCCTCATACTCTTTTTCAGATCTGCCATCTTTTTTCTGCTTCTTTCTCCATTTAGCTGGATTACCCCTTGGGGGTAAATCAAGATCTCTACCTATTGAGTAGCTTAGTAATATTCTAACAAGATAATCTCAGTTGGCAATTTAAAGGGTGAGAGATCTGGTTGGGAAAATCAAGAAGACAACATCTGAAACCACCATGCTGTATACATAGAAATACAGTTTATAATGTTACATATACTAATTGTCAAGTGTTATGTATATTCTAAATACTGTAGAAGTTAGGAAGAGAGCTACATAATGATGGACAAATAATAGCTCAGTCTTAAAGATAAGGTAAAAGAAGGAAGGGATAGACAAGAATACAGATAGGAAAATCAAAATAGGAATTATAGGGTTCATAATGTATGTCATATGTTGAGAGACAAAGTTAACTGTAGTCAACTGGAATAGGTTTGCAGAGGCTAGACTTTAGAGGGCTTTGAATACCGTGGAAGATTTTTAAATAGAAGAGGTGAAATAGCTAAAGCAGGATTTCACAAAGATTTATCCGATATCAGTAGGTAAAATGGACCAAAGGAGGAAAATACAAAACACACAGTACTATAACACTATCATAATATTTCAGATATTTGGTATTGAGAATCTAAACAAGTATAGTGACATGGAAGGAAATAGATACAAATTTCAAAAAAAAATCACTAAAAGAGTGATCAAAATTAGGTGACTGAATAGGAAAGGGAGTAGAAGTTAGTAAGGAGTGATTCAAAGATGATTCAAGTTTGTATCTGAATGAGTGGGAGAATGGTAGTTCTATTAAAATAAACAAGGAAGCCTTTAAAATGTCTTTCATCTTGGATGTTCCTAGGGTTATTGTTATAGGAAGAATAGCAGCCCCCCAGTAATGTTCAGATCTTAATCTCAAGAGTTTATCAGTATTTTCCGTACATGACAAAAGCTACTTTGAAGATGATTAAGTAAGGATATTTAGATGGAGAAATTATGCTGCATTATCAGAACAATATAATATAATTGGCCAATATAATATATTGAGCCCAATATAATCACAATGGTCCTTATAAGGGTTTGGCAAGAGGGTCAAATTTAGAGAGAAGGTGACTTGACAACAAAAGCAGAGAGGTAAAAGAGTCTGTAAAGCAAGACCAGGTGCCAGAGGTTGAGGACAGCCTTCAGAAGCCTGTAGCTTGCAGATGCAAGTAAACATGTTTTCTCAAAGCCTCCAGAAATAAAGCAGCCCTGTTGACACCTGTTTTAGGACATCTGGCTTCCAGTATTGTAAGATAAATTTGTTTTACCTTAAGCTACTAAGATTTGTGATAATTTGTTATGGGAGTAACAGGAAACTAATAAAGTTCCATTCTCAGCCCCCTACTTGGGTAATGTCATCCTTGGCAGTGGCTTCAGTTATGACCCCATATGATGACTATCAAAAATAAAATCTGGACCCAGGTTTCTAACCTATGTATAGTGCATCCTGAAAGTCTTATGGTTGCTGCAATAGTATTGGGTTCAATTTGTGTAAGCTGTGAATAGAAATCTCTCTCAGATCTGACTTGTATACCAATGCCACTATTTCCCCTTGTAATTTAAAAAACTGTGGTAAAGAACACAGAACATGAAATGTGCTGTCTTAACTTCCTTAAAACTTGCTTCTTATTGTTAAGATGGACATAATGGTATCCACTTTTTACTTTCTAGGTTTGTTGAGAAGATTTAATGAGATAATGTAAATTGCTTGGCTTACAATAAATAACCTTGTTTGTTCTGAATGGGTAAGAGTTTTATGCTGGTAGTACCAGATTAATTTTGAGTGTTCTCCCTTGGTCTTATTTCCCTAGTTTGGAAATTATATCAGTTGAGTGTGTGTTGCTGAGTTCTGATAGTTAACTTTAATATTTTATCTCTAGGTCTTAGGGTGAAAGAGAAGAAACTACCTGTAGCAGACACTTCTATGTCTGACTCAAAAGGCTATGAATAATTTGACTAGAATCTTAGCCTTTATTGGTTTCTTGGGCTTTTGAGTGATAATTTAGTTCCCTGAGTAATACTTAGGGGAAGCAAATAACTTTCATTATTAATTTACAACATATTTAACTCATCAAAACAACTTTCAGCTTGATTTTTTAAAGATAATTTTGTCTCAAAGAACACAGCCATTTTTTTTTCAGTCATCAATATACTGAAGGGGGAAAAACAGCTAATTGGAACCAGGAAGCATTTCTTCCAGACTAGGAAGTGCTTTTAAAGTCAAACTGTTACATGTCAATATAAAGTCAATATAAATGTAGCTAGTGGAACATTTAGTACCTAGATATTATATAATATGTAGTATTTTTACTTGACATTCTTCTGTTCAAAGATTTTGTAAAGGATACTGCATTACATGTAGTTTCTTAGGTTCCTCTTACTGTGATAGTTTCTCAAGCATCTCCTGTTTTTTATGATTTTGATAGTTTTCAAGAGTACTTTTCCTCTTCACTTGGGATTTGACTGATGTTTTTCTCATGATTAGACTGGGGTAATGGGTTTTGGGGAGGAAAACCACAGAGACAGATTACCATTTTCTTCACATTGTATGACTTAGCATTGTTGATACTGACCTTGACCACTTGGCTGGAATAAAGTTTGTTAAGTTTTTCTACTGGAAAGTTCTTCCCTCCCTCCCATTTATATACTGTACTCTTGGAAGGAAGTCATTATGCCTATTCCACACTTAGGGAGTAAGGAATTATGCTCCATCTTTGTGAAGGCTGAGTATCTACATAAATTAATTGGAATTCTACATGGGAGGTTTGCCTCTTCTTAGTGTGTTTGTATGTGTATCAGTCATCATGGATATTTATTTTATATTTGGGGTTATACTCCAGTAACAATTTATTTTGTTGCTCAAATGTTTCAGTTTTGACTGAATTTGAATTCAGTTTTGAATGTGTCTTTCATTGAGCTGCTGCATCCCTCTTACATATCCCTATCATTATGTGTGTTTGGTATTTGAACCCTTACATGCTTTCTGGCATTGCAGGGTGTTCCAGGCTAATCTATATTGCCTGCCCCAATCCTAGAGTCAGACATTACCCCAAGGAACCCTGATTCATTTTATTGGAGAATAGAGTTAGAAACTAAGATGTGGCACAGAGAGTTCTTGATTTTGACCCACTTCCTCCAAAACATATCATAATTTCATGCATCCATGTCTTTGGCGATGATGCTTTCTTTGTACAAAATATTCTCTTCCTTTTTTCTGCGTGGAAAACTCCCATTTTATCTTTCAAAAGCCTATTCAAGGAGTACTTTCTCTGGAAAGTAGTTCCTTAATTCTCTGAGTCATTTACTCTCTTTTAAAAGTTCTTTTACACATTTTGCATATTGTTACAGGTTTTTTCTGAAGTTTTTATTGAAATTTCAGTTAACATACAGTGTAATATTAATTTCAGGTATACAATATAGTGATTCAACACTTCCATACAACATCTGGTGCTCATCACAATAAGTGCACTTTTTTATCTCCATCATCTATTTAACGCATCCCCCAATCACCTCCCTTCTGGTAACCATCAGTTTGTTCTCTATAGTTGAGACTGTTTCTTCGTTTACTAGTCTCTTTCTTTTTTTCCCCCTTTGCTCATTTGTTACTTAAATTCCCCATATGGGTGAAATCATATGGTATTTGTTTTTCTCTGATTGAGTTATTTTGCTTAGCACAATACTCTGTAGCTCTATTGCAAATGGCAAGATTTCATTCTTTTTGATGGCAGAGTAATATTCCATTGTATATGTATACCATATCTTTATTCATTTATCAGTCAGTAGACACTTGGGCTGTTTCCATAATTTGGCTATCATTGATCATGCTGCTATAAACATCAGGGTTCACGTATCCCTTTGAATTAGTATTTTTGTAATTGTTGGGTAAATACCTAGTGGTGTGATTGCTATATTGTAAATCCTGTTAGTTTTTTTGTTTTGTTTTGTTTACAGGTATATTTGCCCTGCTGGACATTGAGGTTTTTCACAACAGTGGTTGGGACATTCTCATTTCTTTAGAAAAGCCTACAAAACAAAAAGTTTGTTTTTGAAAGGAAATGAAGTAGTGGTGGTGATAATTAAAGGGGGACTTGAGGGAATGGTTTTACCAGAATTATAATCTAAAAGACAGCATACTACTTAGTATACTTAGGTTCTTTTGCTTTTCATACAGCTTTTCATACATACTTAATGTCCTTTGAAAAGGAAGACCATTTTGTTGTCTCAAACAGAATATGGTAAAAATCAGGGGCAGCCCGGGTGGCTCAGTGATTTAGGGGTCAGCCCAGGGCCTGATCCTGGAGACCTAGGATTAAGTCCCACATCAGGCTCCCTGCATGGAGCCTGCTTCTCCCTCTGCCTGTGTGTCTCTGCCTTTCTTTCTCTCTCTCTGTGTCTCTCATGAATAAATAAATAAAATCTTAAAAAAAAAAGATAATGAATAGACCTCTAGACATTTTAAGCAGGAAGGGGTTTAATACAGAGAACTAGATGCTAATGAAATCTTTGTCTGGGTTTGAAAAGAAAGGCCTTTGCTTTCAAGAAATAAGTGATTATAGGAATAGCTCAAAACTTCTACCTATGATCTTAACTATTTGTAGAAGCCAGTATGATTTGTAAGAGCTCACTTAGAGGCCATGGCGAACTTCATGTCTTCAGTCTGCTCAAGGCATTTTCTTTTGCTACAAGGAGGGATTGATTTTATTTTTTTGGTCTTTACCTAGGATTAACTGTGAATCTGGGGGATTTCTCATATACATGACAACTCATATACTGCCTTTCTCTAAAGGTGTCTTATTTTTATCTTTTTTTTATTATTAAAAATTTTATTTATGTGTTCATGAGACACAGAGAGAGAGAAAGAGAGAGAGAGAGGCAGAGACAGAGGCAGAGGGAGAAGCAGACTCCATGCAGGGATGCAGGGAGCGCGATGCTGGACTTGATCCCAGGACAAAGGCAGGCGCTAAACCACTGAGCCACCCAGGGATCCCCAATTATTTTTATCATTTTTTCTTTTTTCTTTTTTTTTGTTTAAAGCTGTGGTTAATGCTAACCAGGGATAGGTGCTATTGTTAAAAGATTTGGTTGAGTGGGAGATTATGAACTAAATAGATGGAAATATATGTATGTGTCCATATATATTTATGTGTCTTTGAGCAAATTCTGGTTATTTTCAGGGAAAGCCATACATGTTCACTTTGACATCTTGTTAAATGTTTGTTTTTTAGTCACTTCTAATAAATGTACAGAATTGTTTATTTTCCTCCTATTTGGCATTATTGGCAAATAGTGCTTATTGGATTGATTTTTTTTTTTTTTAACCTCTCTGGTATTTACAACATTGATGGAAAATTTAGGGAGTCTAAGTTTTACATTTTGAATTTCTCTATCGAATCTCTACCATATTTAAATGACATTTCCTTGTAAACTAAAGTTTTGGGTTAGGAATTCTAATTTTGTGTGACTTTATATAGGCTAGGTCAGTCTTGCTCAATATTTGTCTAAACTATATGACTACTGTATTAGATTCCTATTGCTACTGTAACAAATTGCCGTAAATTCAGTAGCTTAACAGAATTTTTTTCCCCTCATAATTCTGGATACCTGAAGTTCAAATTATGATGTCACCAGGACCATTCTCTGTCAGCATTTCTTGGTTTGTAGACATATAACTCTAATCTCTGCCTTAGTATTCTCATCATTTTTTCTTTTGTGATTGTGTTTACCTCAAAACTCCCTCTGCCCCTGTCTTTTAAGAATCACATATAGGGCTCATTCAGATAATCCAGGATAAACCTCTCTCAAGACCTTTAATTTAATCACATCTTTTGTCATTCATGGTAATATCCATGGGTTCTAGGCCATATTTTTCCATCCTGCCATACCTATAGTTAGCATTCTTTTTTTTTCCAGATTTTATTTATTTATTTATTTATTTATTTATTTATTTATTATTTATTTATTTGACAGAGAGAGAGAGAGAGTGAGAGAGAGAGAGAGAGAACGTGTACACAAGCAGAGGGAGCAACAGGCTCCCCACTGAGTGGAGAGCCCGACATGGGGCTTGATCCCAGAACCCTGGGATCACAACCTGAGCCAAAGGCAGGCATCCAAATGACCAAGCCACCCAGGTGCCCCAGGTCAGCATTCTTTACCACATTGCTAGAGTATGCTTCTGAAACTTGTAGTGATGGTCTTGTGCTTGAGAGTGGACATTCATTGCTTTGTAAACAGTACTTATAGGCTCCAAGTCTTGGAGGGCTTAAAATAGCTGTCACACTCTCATTTTTTTTCTGGTCAAGATGGTGACTTTTAGCATTAACTGCCTTTTTCTCTGTGGTCTTGATGACTCCAAGGGGGCGTGGGGAGAGGTAATGGAGTCCAGCACATCTAGCAGTATCATACTTGCCACATTCCCTTTTTTCCTGGTGGTCTGCCAGTCTTTGAACTTGTGTGTTTTGCTGCTGGTAGTCAGCATGTTGTCCATGTGCCAGCCTGAGATAGTCACATAGGCCATCACGTCCTTGAGGATCTTCTCAAAGTACTTGTATGGTATGAGTAAGATAAGCATAAAATTATATAACTTTAATATAAAATACATAAGATGAGAGAAAAATAATATAGGGAGAAAGTCTTGTGTGTGTGTGTGTTTTTTTTTTAAAGATTTTATTTATTTATTCATGAGAGACACAGGCAGGCAGAGACATAGGCAGAGGGAAAAGCAGGCTCCCTCTAGGGAACCTGATGCGGGACTCAATCCCAGGACCCTAGGATCATGACCTGAGCCAAAGGCAGATAGATACTCAACCACTGAGCCACTCAGGTGCACCAGAAAGTAGTTTTATACCTAAACAAAGTCTATTTCAATATGTTGTGTTAGGAATTTGTCTCTCTAGCTGGTTGCTAAGGAAACTTTTGACCTTTGACATTATTTCTTTAAAAGAAAAATTAACCCTTGAGATTAAATAGAAATACACAATAATAACGTTTAAATTCTCTCCATACCACTTGCCTTTTTTTAAAGTGACTTAAATTTTTCAAAAGTTTAGTGCTGTATAAAAATTGAAGATTTTCCTCTCACCCAGTCACTTACTGGTGAGAGAAGAAAGCAATTGTAAGGCAGTAAGGTGAGCCAAGTGCATTTGTAAACTTAGAATTTTAAAAATCAAAAAACTAAAATTTCAGATTTATTTTTTTAAGATTTATCCATTTATTCATGGGAGACACAGACTGAGAGAGAGAGGCAGAGGCATAGGTAAAAGGAGAAGCAGGTGCCTCACAGGGAGCTCGATGTAGGACTTGATCCTGGATCCTAGGATCACGACATGAGCTGAAGGCAGGCGCCCAACTGCTGAACCACCCAGGCATCCCTAAAATTTCAAAATTTGAAATGAAAATATATACTCATTTTATACATGTATCATCTGAAATAGACCCCGTTGTGTCAAAGCAGACCTAATGCACTGGTATAGATATGACAATATAGTACATGCATTGAAAAGATAGTGTGAAACCAAAAAGGTGTGGCCATAAGGTAGTCCATTTTTTTTCTCTTCATTAATTTATTAATTTATTTAACATCTATGTGCTAGGCACCATGCTGAGTAGTAGGGGATATAATCTCATTGAACTCTGGTAGTCATAAAACTAAATGAAAATTTGTAAGAAAAGCCTGTTAAACTAGGAAAAATTGAAGCCTGTTAAACTAGGAAAATTTGTAAGAAAAGCCTGTTAAACTAGGAAAAATTGAAGGTGTAAATATCTTACAACCCATTAAGTTTACATATTCAAAATCTCAGGCTGGCACCTGGATAACATGCTGACTACCAGCAGAAAATATGCTGTTGATTTTTATAAAATGTACTAAAAGATAGATTCATATGGGTGAGATTTATTTAAGACTTTAAAAACACAGAACGGTATTCTTTTGTATCTGAATTAATATATATAATATAAAAATATAAAACATGCTGCTGTAATTCTCAGACTGTTGGGGAAGGAAGAAGCAAAGGATATAAAATAGAGAAGGATTAGGGACTTAAATCATCTGTAAGTTCTTCTCACTTAAAAAATGGATTTGAAATATATATGGCAAATAATAAAATTGTTAAACGTGGGTGGAGGAGTATACCAAGGTCTGGGATGTTTTTCTTTTTATATTCAAGAAATTTTGTTATAAAAAGGAAAGAAAAATAGTGAATCATATATGTGATTATATACGTTCAAGCTAGAAAACAAGAAAGGAAAATTCTTAGATGCTAGGACTCAAACAGAAATCACTGCCATTGCAATGACCAGTTGCTGAAGTCAAATGGTCTTTTATACTTCATATAGATACAGTATTGTTGGACACTGATCTCATGCCTGGAGTTGAAGGATAAGACCTTAGGCCAGTGTAAGCAATGAGAGGTAAAACCCTGGTGTCTGTCTCAAATAATACCTGGTAAAATTCTACCCATGGATTATTAGGGATATGGTAAAGAAAGGGGGTATTGACTTAGGAACATAGGTAGAAGAGGCATCATCCTCAAAAAACTGGAACTACAGGATTGTATAAAAAGTTTAAGACTCTGAATTTTTTAAAAAAATATTTATTCGTGAGAGATAGAGATAGAAAGAGAGAGAGAGAGAGAGAGAGGGGCAGAGACACAGGCAGAGGGAGAAGCAGGCTCCATGCACAGAGCCTGATGTGGGACTTGATCCCAGGACTCCGAGAGAGAGAGAGAGAGAGAGAGAGGGGCAGAGACACAGGCAGAGGGAGAAGCAGGCTCCATGCACAGAGCCTGATGTGGGACTTGATCCCAGGACTCCAGGATCATGCCCTGGGCCGAAGGCAGGCGCCAAACCGCTGAGCAACCCAGAGATCCCCTTCAGACTCTGAATTTAAATTAAAAATAAGAATAAGAAATAAGACAAGTAAGAACTGGTCCAGAACTGGGACGCCTGGGTGGCTCAGCGGTTGGGCATCTGCCTTCGGCTCAGGGTGTGATCCTAGAGCCCTGGGATCGAGTCGCACATTGGGCTCCCTGCATGGAGCCTGCTTCTCCCTCTGCCTGTGTCTCTGCCTCTCTCTTTCTCTGTTTCTTGTGAATAAATAAATAAATAAATAAATAAATAAATAAATAAACAATCTTAAAAAAAAAAAAAAAAAAAAACTGGTCCAGAACTAATGAAATGCCTAAAGTTGTAAAGTTTCAGCCAAGGTAAATGCAAGAAACACTTTATAAGGACACCACCAAACCCATAGCATGAAAATAAATCCTGCTGAAGATTAACTTAATGTCAGAAATTATATGCCACAGAGAAGCCATAATCACTGTCAGCAGATGCCAAAACTGAAGAACCAATGAGTTGAGAATTGATAACAATTTCAAAGAGACTTTAAAATAGATGTTTAAAATATGTAAAGCAACAGGGAATAAATAGAATTCATAAGGCAGAAACAGAGTATAGTGATAGTTATAGAATGGATTTTAAAAAGAATCTGGGGGCACCTGGCTGGCATAGTCAGTAGAGCATGCAACTCTTGATCTCAGGGTCACGAGTTCAAGTTCCACATTGGGCATAGAGCCTACTTAAAAAATAAATAAAAAAATTAAATAAAAGAATCTGAAAGTCCTGAAAGAAAAAAAAAAACCCGAATAGATGAGTAAATTTGAAAGCTACATAGTTAAGAAAAAGAAATCGGAAGTAGGTTAGAGCAAATCATTACAATAAACTATAGAGAGAGCATTTAAAAGATGACAGAAGGCTAGAATGAGATGCAGCTAAATGACAAGTAGGAGCTATGAAAAGGGAGAATAGATTATGTGGGAGAAATAACATCCAAGTAAATAAAAGTGGAGGATGTCCCAGATTTATAAAAATACCCCTGAACAATCAAACACTATGCCAGAATAGCAAAATCAAAAATAACTGCTAGGTTCTTTATAGATTTTTGGAGATAGCCCTTTATCTGATAAGTCATTTGAAATACCGTCTCCCATTGTGTAGGTTGCCGTTAGTTTCGTTGACTGTTTCCTTTGCTGTGCAAAAGCTTTTTTATCCTGATTAAGTCCTAATAGTTCATTTTTGCTTTTGTTTCCTTTGCCTTTGGAGACATGTCTAGCAAGAAGTTGCTGCAGCTGAGGTTAAAGGAGTTGCTGCTTGTGTTCTCCTCTAGGACTTTGATGGATTCCTGTTTCACATTTGAGTCTTATATCCATTATGAGTTTATTTTTTGTGTATGTTTAAGAAAATGGCCTGATTTCATTCTTCTGCATATTGTTGTCCAATTTTCCAACACCATTTGTTGAAGAGACTTTTTTCCATTGGACATTCTTTCCTGCTTTGTTGGAGATTAGTTGATCATAGAGTTGAGGGTCCATTTCTTGTTTCTCGGTTCTGTTTCATTGATCTGTATGTCTATTTTTGTGCCACTACTATGCTATCTTGATGATTATAGCTTTGTAAGGCAGCTTGATGTCTGGACTTGTGATGCCTCCAGCTTTGTTTTTTTTTTTTTTTTTTTTCCCCCAGCATTACTTTGACTATTTGGGTCTTTGTGGTTCCACACAGATTTTAGGATTGTTTGTTACAGCTCTATGGAAAATACTGGTTGTATTTTGATAGGGATTGCATTGAATATGTAGATTGCTTTGGGTAGCATAGACTTTTTTTTTTTTAAGATTTTATTTATTTATTCATGAGAGACACAGAGAGAGAAAGAGAGAGAGGCAGAAACATAGGCAGAGGGAGAAGCAGGCTCCATGCAGGGAGCTGGACGTGGGACTCGATCCGGGGTCTCCAGGATCAGGCCCTGGGCTGAAGGTGGTGCTAAACCGCTGAGCCACCCAGGCTGCCCAGCATAGACATTTTAACAAAAATATTTATTCTTCCAATCCATGGGCATGGAAGGTTTTTCCATTTCTTTGTGTCTTCCTCAATTTCTTTCACAAGTGTTCTGTAGTTTTCAGAGTACAAATTCAATACCCAAAAACCAAAAAACCCAGTCAAGAAATGGGCAGAAGACATGAACAAACATTTCTCCAAAGAAAACATTTAAATGTCCAGCAGACACCTGAAAATAGTTTCAACATCACTCAGCATCAGGGAAATACAAATCAAAACCATAGTGAGATACTGCCTCACGCCTGTCAGAGTGGCCAAAATGAACAACTCAGGAAACAATCGATGTTGGTGAGAATGAAGAGAAAGGGGAACCCTCTTACACTGTTGGTAGGAATGCAAATGGTGTAGCCATTCTGGAAAGCAGTATGGAGATTCCTCAAAAAGTTAAAAATAGAACTACCCTATGATCCAGCAATTGCACTACTAGGTGTTTATATAAAGGATACAAACATAGTGACTTGAAGGAGCACATGCACCCCAGTGCTTGTAGCAGCAGTTTCCAGAATAGCCAAAATATGGAGAGCCCAGATGTCCTTTGACAGATGAATGGATGAAGAGGATAAATGAACACACACACACACACACACACAGAAGAATATTACTCAGTTATCAAAAAGAATGAGGTGGGGTAATTGGGTGATGGGTATTAATGAGGAGGGTAGTTGGAGTAATGAATGCTGGGTGTTGTATGCAACTGATGAATCACTAAATTCTATCCCTGAAACTAATAATACACTCTATGTTAACTAAATTGAATTTAAAGGAAAAATTACACAAAACAAAACAAAATAACCACTAAAGGCTACCAGACCAGAATACTTTGAAAACAAATAGGAACATAGTAGACTTAAGCCCAGTTATATTTGATTAAATGTAAATGTTTTAAATACACCATTTAAAGGCAAGAGATTGTGGCACCTGGGTGGCTCAGTGGTTGAGCATCTGCCTTCAGCCCAAGTCATGATCCTGGGGTCCTGGGATCGAGTTCTGCATTGGGCTCCCTGCAGGGAGCCTCCTTCTCCTTCTGCCAGTGTCTCTGCCTTTTTCTGTCTCTCATGAATAAATAAATAAAAACTTAAAAAAAAAAAAAAAAGGCCAGAGATTGTAGACTGGATAAAAAAGACCTGACTAGGCTATCTAGGAGAAATGCCCTATATAAATAAAGCAACAATTATGTTAAAAGTATGCAAAAAACTATATTATTAAGTTATTGGAAAGGTTAAGTGGCTGTTTGAATATCAGACAAGATAGACATTAGAATAAGGTATATTACCAAAGGAAAAGAAACATAATGGTACGAGGGTCAATTCTTTTAGAAGATAGTAC
Source organism: Canis lupus dingo (assembly GCF_003254725.2). NCBI lineage: Eukaryota > Metazoa > Chordata > Mammalia > Carnivora > Canidae > Canis > Canis lupus. Next base: position 10,314,483 of record NC_064257.1, read on the forward strand.
CCCACATTTGTATATATTCAATATATCAAGGAAAAATGAGCAGAACTGAAGGCAGAAATAGACAAATTCAAAATTATAGCTGGAGGGCAGCCCCGGTGGCTCAGCGGTTTAGCGCCGCCTTAAGCCCAGGGCCTGATGCTGGAGACCCAGGATCGAGTCCCACGTCTGGCTCCTTGCACGGAGCCTGCTTCTCCCCCTGCCTATGTTTCTGCCTCTCTCTCTTTCTCTCTCTGTGTCTCTCATGAATAAATAAATAAATAAATAAATAAATAAATAAATCTTTAAAAAAAACAACAAAATTATAGCTGGAGATTTCTACAGTCTTAGTGCTTAATAGAATTAGAATTAGTGCTAGAATTAGTGCTTAGTGACTAATAGAATAAATAGGATCATTTAAGATACAAAAGATTTGAAGAAAATTTTCAATAACTAGATTTAATAGGTTTAATTGAATTATAATAATCTTAATTTGTTATAAATTTATAAAGTACTCCACAACAGTGGAAGAATACAGATTTTATTTTAATGCAAATGAAACATTTACCAATATGAACCATTGACTGGGCAAAGAAGTCTTGATAAATTATAAAGGATTGATATGATACAGAAATGACTGATGATGGGACGTCTGCTGGCTAGGTTTGTAGAACATGCAACTCTTGATCTCGTGATTGTAGGTTCAAGTCTCATGTTGGATGTAGGGATTACTTAAAAATAAAATCTTAAAAAAATGATTATTGATGGGATAGTTCTTCATCTTCATGAGTTAATTCTTTTATTCTTCATCAAGAATGAAGAATCTAAAGATCCTTCAAACTTAAAAGTATAATGGGAGAATGTGTTCATTGACCATAATGTATTAAATTAGAAATCAGTAACAAAAAGATGTGTGGGAAACCTCTAAATATTTGGAAATTAAATAACATTATTTCATATATAATGCATAGGCCAAAGAAGAAATTATGAGGAAATCTAGAAAGTATTTTGAATGGAATGATAATGAAAGCACATATATCAAAATTTGTGAGACATAGGAAGAGCAGTGATTAAAGGTAAATGTGGAGGTATATGCTTATTTTAGAGAAAGGATTTAAAACCATTGATCTAAACTTCTGCCTTAAGCAACTTAAATGTAAAATAAGTGGAAAGAGGCAAATAAAGATAAATGCAGAAATGAGTGAAATAAAAAACAAGAAAAATAAGGAAGCAAATACAGTTTTTTTTTGTCATCCACTTGTATTTTTTAGTCACCAGAATTTTTATCACAATTATTTTATGTAAATGGCTTGAATTTTTTTTTTTTAAAGATTTTATTTATTTATTCATGAGAGACACACAGACAGAGCCAGAGGGAGAAGCAGGCTCCATGCAGAGAGCCCAACGTGGGACTTGATCCCAGGTCTCCAGGATCACACCCTGGGCTGAAGGTGGCACTAAACCGCTGAGCCACCCAGGCTGCCCAGGCTTGAGTTTTTTTATTACCTTTTTACTTAAGTTTGCATACTGAAAAGGGCACAAATCATTAAGTATATACTTTAATGAATTTTCTTTTCTTTTCTTTTTTTTTTTTTTAAATTTTTATTTATTTATGATAGTCACAGAGAGAGAGAGAGAGAGAGAGAGAGAGGCAGAGACATAGGCAGAGGGAGAAGCAGGCTCCATGCACCGGGAGCCCGACGTGGGATTCGATCCCGGGTCTCCAGGATCGCGCCCTGGGCCAAAGACAGACGCCAAACCGCTGCGCCACCCAGGGATCCCACTTTAATGAATTTTCTTAAAAATTTTTTTGAGTATAGTTGATGCACAGTGTTAGTTTCAGGTGGGCACTATAGTGCTTCTTCTTCTCTATACATTATGCTATGCTTACCACAAATTAGCTACTGTCACCATACGACACCGTTATATCATTGACTCTATTCCTTATGCTGTACTTTTTGTCCCATGACTTATCCATTCTATAACTGGAAGCTTGTATCTCCCACTCCCCTTACCCATTTTGCTCATCTCATCCCATCTCACTTTCTTCAGGTAACCATCTATATTCTCTATATTTAATAGAATTCTAAATAGGCTGACCAATAATCCCCCCTCTCCACACAAGCTCACAAATTACCAATGATACAATAATTCTTCCTATTCCTAAGATAACTCTTTCACAGTTAATTAGGAATGAAGGTGGGGGCGTTAATATGGATCCTCCAGACCTGAAAGCACATTAGGAGAGAATTATAAATAGCTTTTGCTAGTACATTCAACAATTGGGAAGAGTGTATTATCAATATTAAATACATTGGTATTTATAACAATTAAAAATTGATTATTAAAAACTTTCCTTGAGAAAACTCTAGGCCCAGATCACTGGTGGATTTTGTCAGTTTAGGAGAAAAAAGTCCAGTTCTATTAGATTATTTCAGAAAATAGGTTAAGACAATGCCCTTGTACCCAACTCAGACAAAGACACAGGAAAAGAAAATTATGGACCAAAATCCTCATGAACATAGACATGAAAATACATAAAATTTTAGCTGTTGAATCCAGAGACCTAGAAAGAAGATAATATATTATGACTGAATGGATTTATCTGAAACATGTAAGGTTGATGTATCATTTTAAAGTCACTCAGTGGAATTCACCATATTCATTGGTTTGAGGAGAAACAAATATCAATAAATAGAGGAAGATATTTTGACAAAATTCAGCACCAAGTAATGGTAGAAAATATCTTCTCTCATTCAGTAGGTTGCCTTTTAGTTTTATTGATTTATTTCCTTTGCTGTGCGGAAGCCTCTGTATCAGCAATTAAAAATTGGCCAGGGACCACTCCTGGCAAGGGTCGGTCAGGTAACCTCTCAGGCATTTCTGGGCTCAATAGCTCCTGTCAATCAAAGGGAATCCTTCAGAGAAGAGTGCAGGTTTGAGCTTTTGGCAGCCAGTACTTATAGCAGGTGGGAAATGAGTTCAGTATCCAGGAAGGGGCATAAACAGCATGTACAGTTGGACCTGTAAAACTCCTTTGTTATTTGTTTTCACTTTTGTTTCGCTGTGTCATTTAGAATTAGATTGGGGAAGCTGAGCATGAAATGAATGATTTATTGCAGGGATTATCCTTTACACAGCTGAAGAAAAAGCTGGGGGGGAGGGTTGGGATGTAAAGGTCCAGACTGAGGCAGTTGGAAGATGAGAGAAGAGTCAGTAACCAGGAATCAGAAAGGGATGTTGGTGAAGTTTGTGGCTGCTGCTTCTTTGTATGGTGGTGAGCTTAAGTCATTGTAGTTGGTAGGACAAGTAGCTGGGAAGAAAAGCTGAATTCAAGAGAACAAAATGGAACCGTGTTTATGTTTGGTATTGCTTCTAGCCTTTTTTTAAGATTTTACTTATTTTTGAGAAAGTTGAGAGAGAGAGAGAGCACTCGAGCAAGAGTGGGGAGGGGGCAGAGGGAGAGGGAAAAGCAGGCTTCCTGCTAAGCAGGGAGCCAGATGTGGGTCTAGATCCCAGTACTCTGGGATCATGACCTGAGCCAAAGGCAGATGCTTAACCTACTGAGCCACCCAGGTGCCCCTTTTTTGGCTTTTGGTAGCTTGATTGTAATGTGTTTTGGTATGGATGCCTTTGCATTTATCCTTTTGGGAATCTGTTGAATGTTTTGAATATGTAGCTTCTTGTCTTTTACCAAATTTAGTTTTTAGCCATTATTTCTTCAAATATTCTTTCTGCCCCTTTATTTCTTCTCCTTCTGGAACTCCCTGTTATGTATATGTTGGTACATTTGGTGGGGTCTCACATATCTTTGGCTCTGTTCATTTTCTTCATTAATTTTTCTTTGTGAAAAAAAAATTTTTTTTCCTTTGTGCTCCCCAGACTGGATAATTGCATTTGACCTACCTTCAAGTTCTCTTATCTTTCTTCTGCCTCCTCAGAGTTGCTATTGAAACCCTGTAGTTAATTTTCATTTCACTTAATGTACTTTTCAGCCCCAGATTTTTTCCCTTTGGTTCCTTTTCAAGTAATTTGTATCTCTTTATTGATAGTCTCTATTTGTTGACATCGTCTTTTTGGTTTCCATTAGCTCTTTGTGGAATCTTTGAACTCTTTGAGAATATTTAAGATGATGATTGAAATTGAAAGTCTTGTGTAGTAAGTCTGATGTCTGTTCTTCCTCACATTTTCTGTCAGTTTCTCCTCTGAATGGGTTATACTTTCTTAATTCTTAGTATATATCACAATATTCTTTTTGAAAAGAAAAATATTTTAATTTTCAAAAATTTAAAATAAAATTTAAAATATTATAATGTGATAACTCTGGAAATCAGATTCTTCTTATGATTTGTCTTTGTTGCTTTCTGTGGGTTGTTACTTGTTTACCAACTTTTCTAAACTTTTTGCAATTTTTTTGGTGATGCGTTGTCACTAAATCTGCTTGGGCTACCATGACAACATAGAACAGATTTATTTTCTCATAATTCTGAAGGCTGAAAGTCTGAGATCATGCTGCCATCTTGATTGGTTTCTGCTGAGAACTCTCCTCCTTACTTACAGATGGCCACTTTCTCCCTTGGTTCTCACGTGGCAGGGAGCAAGAGAGGGACACAGAGAGAAAGAGAAAAAAAACACCCATTGGTGTCTCTTCTCCCATTATGAGAGCCCCACCTTCATGATCTCATTTAAACCTGATTATCTCCCAAAGGCACCCCACCCTCCTCAGTACCATCACAATGGGGATTAGGGGTTCCACATAGGAATTTTGGTGTGTGTGGAGGGGATTGGGGGTGGGACACAGACTTGGTACATAATAGTCTCTGAAATCTTTTGTTCTTTAGCTATGGTCTACCAGTAGTATGAGAGAGATTTCCTTGAATATCTGAAGTAAAAAAGAAAATAGAAAGAAAAGAGAAAAGAAGAGAAGAAAGAAAATCCTTTCTTTGCAGACTGGCCCTATGTTGGAGCACTCTAACACTTAGGCTGTTCACTAGTCTGTCTTTTCTTCCTGTTTGTGCTGAGCCTAGAGATGAGCCAGTAGTTTTCTCAGATCTTCTCTGAGTAGATTTCTTGCCTTAGACATGCATGGCTTTCTAAATTCCCAGTGTTTTTTAATGTTCTAATTTCCCAAAGAAACTCTCTTGCCATTTTTTCTTTCAGGTTTTTGGCATGCCTGTTTGCCTTAACTGGAATATTTTGTTCCAGGTGGCACTGAATTTTTCTGAAGAATGCCCTCTGCTTAGCTATTTTTCTGTAGATTTTGAAGTTGATAAAACAAAGGAGAGAGCATTGAATTAGTCCTTCAGGTAGCCCTGCACAGGTTACAGCAGACAAATACGAATTCTATGAGAACAGTCTGCTCTGCTCCCTCTAAACCAGGGACCAGGGTTCGTTTAACTGTTGGAATGTGGACTAGTATATTCAAGACTGCCACACAGCTGAGAGTGGGAAAGGGAAATAAAAATCTGTGAAGCTTTTCCACTGTTCTGAAGTGATCGTTTTCATGTTTCAGCATTTATTTGATTGATGTAAACCTTTGACTAATTTCCAGAGTTCTGACAAATTTGATTCTGACAGTTTTTGGTGTCTCTGTGGAGGGGATAGGCTCTCAGAACTACCTCTCCTACATGTTTTTCTGAGGGGGGAAAAAGAGTGATGTCATTGAGGAAGTGTATTTTGTTGGTGCTTTCTGATGTTTTGCTGTGTACCCCCTATAGTTTTTCTCTCCTCTTCCTCCTGTACAACTTCTGCTCTATCTTAACTGCTCTTAGTTGCTTTTATTAGTATTTTGGAGTCTTTGGATTATCCTTGTTTTTTTTTCATTTGGCTTAAAATGAGGATATTGCATTTTTTATTGTTTTACTTGTTTGCTTTGTTGAATTTTTATGGTGTCCAGGAATCAAATTTTGTTCCTTTAATTCCTCCAATTTTCCTCTTAGTTGTAGTCAACTCTTATTCTTATCCCAAGCCTCTCTGGTGATAATTCATATGTGTTCTTAGAATTTTGTCTTTTCTAAAATATCATGTAAATGGAATTATACAGTATGTGTCCTTTTGAGCCTGGCTTTCACTTAGCATAATGCATTTGAGGATTTCTCCACATTTTTTTTTATCAGTAATTTGTTCATTTTTGTTGCCGAGAAGTTTATATCTGTTGTATGAATGTATAGCTGAAGCACATTTGGGGTGTCTTCTGTTTTCAATGATTATGAATAAAGCTGTTGTAGACATTCATTTATAATTTCATGTGAATGTAAGTTTTAATTTCTTTTGAATAGGTAAATACCTAGGAAGTTGGATTACTGTCATAACTTTCTAAGAAATTGCTAATCTGTTTTACAAAGTGACCATTTAATTTTGAGATACATGTATATGTCACACATATGTCAATCTATGAGAGTTCTGGTTTTCTGCATCTTTTTTTTTTTAAGATTTTATTTATTTATGCATGAGAAAACATTGCTTTGACTTAATGTTTGATTGTGATACTAGAGAAATAAAAGCAGATAAATATATGTAATTTGGGGTTAATAATAAAGTTTTTTTTAAAGACTTTATTTATTCATGAGAGACAGAGAGAGAGAGAGGCAGAGACACAGGCAGAGGGAGAAGCAGGCTCCATGCAGGGAGCCTGATGTGGGACTTGATCCTGGGTCTTTCCAGGATCACGCCCTGGGCTGAAGGCAGACACTAAACCACTGAGCCACCCAGGGATCCTGTTTTTCTGCATCTTTACTATCACTTGATATTGTTAGTTTTTGGAGTTTAGCACTGTAATGTATGGAAGTGGCGTTTCTCTCTGTGTTTTACATTTTCCTGTTGACTAATGCTGTTGAGTATTTTTTCATATATATATTTGTGTATCTTCTTTGGGGAAGTTTCTGTTGAAATCTTTCGCTATTATTTATTTTAATTAGTTTTGAGAATTATTCTTATATTGTGGTTATCAGTCCTTTGTTAGATGTTTTTGCAGATATTTTCTCCCAGTCTGTAGCTTGCCTTTTTTCAAAGAGCAGTAGTTCTTAATTTTAAGGAAGTTGATTTTATTAATCTTTTGGGTTTTGTTTTTGTTGTTGTATCTAAAGCTCAGAAAGATTTCTTTCTGTGTTTTCAGTACTAAAAATAGATGAAAACCATAAATGTAATTAAAAAGTTTCTAGTATCCATGTTAAAAATAAAAATGCTTAATTAAGCCAATATTTTCAAATTGGTCATCTCAATATACATTAAATAGGAAAATTATTATTATTATATTTAAAGGTTTTATTTTCAGTAATCTCTATCCTAGTATGGGGCTTAAATTTATGACCCTGAGATCGAGAATTGCATACTCTACTGACTGAGCCAGCTAGAAGCCACAAAGAATTAATAATAAGTATTTACCTTTAATTTTTATACTGAGTTCTACCCTCGTGTATTTAACACAGCTCATCTTTTTTTTTTTTTTTTTTTTTTTTTAACACAGCTCATCTTAAGTCGAGACAGATTTCAAGGGCTCACTAGCCATGTATGTCTATTGATTACCATATTAGCACAGATCTACAAGTCTTATACAGTTTTAGATTTTACTTTAAATCTGTTATTTATTTTGAGTTAAACTTTGTATAATGTGAAAGGCGTGGATTGAAGTTCTTTTTATATGGTTGTCTGTGGGAAAGTTTTTTTTTTAAGTAGGCTCCATTCCCAGCGTGGAACCTCATTAGAAACCTTTTTTTTTTTTTTTTTTTTTTTTTTTTTAGATTTTATTTTTTTATTCATGAGAGAGACACAGAGAGGCAGAGATCCAGGCAGTGGAAGAGGCAGGCTCCCTGTGGGGAGCCCGATGAGGGACTTGATCCTAGGACTCTGGGATCACATTCTGAACTAAAGGCAGATGCTCTACCTCTGAGCCACCAAGCGGTCCCTCCATCAGAAACTTTTTAATAAAAGTTGTTCTGGGCAATTAGAGATCTTGAGATCATTCTGGGCTCCAAAGCTCAACATTTAAACATACTTTCTTTTATTGCTTTGATTTATTGTCTTTTATTTCAGTGCAATGTATATTTATTTTGTAATTAACAGTTTTCAAACCATATTTGTAAAATGTTTAGAAGTGTTAGGCATTTAGTGGCTTTATTCATATACCTTTTTAAAACTTAAATGACATATTATGCTATTTACCTTTTTAAGATTAACCTTCCCAAACTTGTATCTAAAATTCTTACTTTGCTTTCAGGCATGTACTGGCATTGAAAACATTGATGAAGCTATTACATTGCTTGAGCAAAATAATTGGGACTTAGTGGTGAGTATTTTTAGTCTTTTTTCTTTTTCCCAGCATTTTTGAGATATGTATAACATTGTGTAAATTTAAGGTGTATAATATAATAATCTGATATATATTGTGAAATGATCACCATAGTAAGGTGAGCTAACACATCCATCATCTCACATAGTTACTTTTTTGTGTGTGATAAGAACTTTTAAGATTTACTCTTTTGTTGGCAGTTTTCAAGTATACAATGTAGTATTGTTAACTTGCTATACTTTAGATCACCAGAATGTACTCATTTTATACCTGGAAGTTTTTTTTTTTTTTTTTTTAACCTGGAAGTTTGTATTCTTTAACCGCCTTTACTCACTCTCCCCCATCCCTAGCAACCACCAATCTAATCTGTTTCTCTGAATTCTATTTTCTTTTGGATCCCACATATAAATGAGATCATATAATATTTGTTTTTCTCTGAGTTATTTGAAGAATTTTTTTCTTTTTTTGGACCAATAATCAAATTTCATTAATTCCTCAGTGTCTTTAATATTCCTTTATAGATGATTCAGCATACCATAGCCGATTTGTAACTGTAATCTGAGTGAATAAAATCTAAATGTCTTTAACATGAAGTTTGTATTTAGTTCACTATTAAATTACTAAATTATTATGAATTTTTAGATAATTTAAATAATTCTTAAAATTGTTCTCTCATGTTACTGTGTATTAAGGATCCTCTTCCCATATAATATTTTGCTGGAGATGCTTGGTAGGAGAGAAAATGCAGACTTGTCTAAATGTCAGAATAATCCTATCACTTCCTGAGGCTCTCACTTATGTCAGAACAATTCTATTTCATGTTTTCCCCTTACCTTCTGGAGCTCTCACTTATGTCACTCCTCTCTAAGGCCATTAAAGAAGTGACATTCTGTTGTATATTTTTTAAAACATTTAAAAATATCTACTTCAGAGAGTTTATTATAGAAGTGATTTAGTTTTTTCCGTGGGGGGAGGCAGTAACTCAAAATCAAGTCCTTGCACAGCCCAACACACAGAATTGTAATTTACTTAAAATTGCAAGGCAAACTAAACATAAATTGTTTAACAGTATAGGAAGAATACTGATTGGGTTGGGATGACACAGGTGTCCCTCAGTGCCTTTGAAATGCTAAAAAAATCTAAATTACAATTTGAAGAAGTGTTAATTTTCAAAGGTCAAAACTTGAAATGTGTGCTAATAGAACTGAGATTAGATACGTGGATAGCAAAAAAAAAATGTGCATGGACTTATATAATCAACTCTCCATTGTCTATGTGTTTTGTATAGATTTACTGCTATTAACTTTTTTACTCGAAATATAAAACAGCTTTATTTTTTGCCTGTACAAGTAATGAACATTTTTCTAGTCTATTGTGTGATTAAAGTTAAAAAAATTTTTTTCATACAGATGAGGTAGTTCTACCATTTTGTCACCTGCAGTTTTTAATTAACAACCTATCATGAATGTCAAATTAAATTGACTAGTCATTCTTTATAATGTTCATAATGTTTGCATGGTATTCCAGGAAGTGGTTGTAGCATAATAATTTTACCAATCAGTGCTATGCTGTTAGACATTTAGGATTTTTGCAGTATTTTGCTGTTATCCACATTGCTGTAGGAATATTCTTAGACCTTCATCCTTGTATACTTAACCTATTATTTTCCTAGAAGATATTGAATAAATTCAGTTCATAAGTGTATTTCTGTATCAAATTGTGTGTGTGTGTGTGTGTGTATGTATGTATATATTATTTAGGTTTTGGGTATTTATAGGTAAATTGCCTTCCAGGATGTTTGTACTAATTTAAATCTTATCAAATATATACGTTTTTGAAATGGCCTATTTCACTAAACCAGAGCTTCCTTATTTTATTTTTCATATAGGGCATGTTTGGCCACTTGTCAAAATTTCTGTTTTTATGGCCTAACTCCAAATCCATGTTTTTACCTTGCTGTAATCTTTTAAAAAAAAAAATATATATATATATATTTAAAGTTTTTATGTTAATCATCTGCTGATCATCATGATAAGTGCACTCCTTAATCCCTATCACCTATTTCATCCATCCCCTCTGCCTACCTCCCCACTGAGTGACCTTTAGTTTTTTCTTTATCAGTAAGAGTTTGTTTCTTGGTTTGCGTTGTGTGTCTCTCCTTTTTCCCCCCATTGGTCCTTTGTTTTGTTTCTTAAATTACACATGAGTTAAATCATATGGTATTTGTCTTTTTCTGACTGACTTATTTCACTTAGCATTTACTCTCTAGCTCCATTCATGTAGTTGTAAATGGCAAGATTTCATTCTTTTTTTATGGCCGAATAATATTCCATTGTATGTAAATACTACTGCTCTCTCTCCATTCCTCAATCATGGACAGTTGGGGTGCCTCCATGATTTGGCTATTGTCAATAATGCTGCTATAAACATTGGGGGTGTTTGTATCCCTTTGAATTAGGGTTTTGTATCTCTGGGTAAATAGTAGTACCACTGCTGGATGATAGAGTAGTTCTATTTTAACTTTTTTTTTTTTTAAGATTTTATTTATTTATTCATGAGGGACACAGAGAGAGAGGCAGAGACACAGGCAGAGGGAGAAGCAGGCTCCATGCAGGGAGCCTGACATAGGACTCAATCCCGGGTCTCCAGGATCATGCCCTGTGCCGAAGGTGGCGCTAAACCACTGAGCTACCTGGGCTGCCCTGATTTTAACTTTTTAAGGAACTTCTATACTGTTCTTCAGAGGGGCAAAAATAAACTGTTGGGACTGCAGCTATATAAAGCTTCCGCACAGTGAAGGAACAGTCACCAAAACTAAAAGGCAACCTATGGACTGGGAGAAGATATTTGCAAATGACATATGTGATAAAGGGTTAGTATCTGAAATTTGTAAAGAACTTTCAAACTTGGGCACCTGGGTGGCTCAGTCGGTTAAGTGTCTGCGTTCAGCTCAGGTCATGATCCTAGAATCCTGAGATTGAGCTTTGCATTGGTCTCTCTGCTCTGAGGGGAACCTGCTACTCCCTCTCCCTCTGGTTGCTGCTTTCCCTGCTTATGCTTTCTCTCTCTCTCTCCCCTCCCTCTCTCAATCACTCAATCAATCAATCAATCAATCAATCAATTAATTAAAAACAAATTATATTCTTTGCCAAAGAAGGCATCCAGATGGCTAGTACACCCATGAAAAGATTCCTAACACCACTCATTGTCAGGGAAATACAAATCAAAACCACGATGAGACACCACCTCATATTTGTCAGAATGACTAAAATGAACAACACAAGAAACAACAGGTGTTGATGAGGGTGCAGAGAAAGGGGAACCCTCTTGCACTGTTGATGGGAATTCGAACTGGTGCAGCCATTCTGGAAAACAGTGTGGAGGTTCCTCAAAAGTTAAAAATAGAGCTACCCTATGATTCAGCCATTACATTACTAGGTATTTACCCAAATACCTATATATGAAGGGGTACATGCACCCTAATCTTTATTGTAACATTATCAACAATAGCCAAACTATGGAGAGAGCCCAATGTCTACTGACTGATGAATGGATAAGTAAAATATGATATGTTTATGTATATAAACAATGGAATATTACTCTGTCATCAAAATTGAAATCTTGCTGTTTGCAATGATGTGGATGGAGCTAGAATGTATTATGCTAAGTGAAGTAAGTCAGTCAGAGAAAGGTAAAATACCATATGATCTCACTCACGTGGAATTTAAGAAAGAAAACAGATGAACATATGGTAAGAGGAAAGAAAAAAAAGGAGAGAGAGAAAAACCATAGGAACTCTTAACAATAGAGAACAAACAGGACTGATGGAGGAAGATGGGTAAGGGGATGGATTAGATGCATGATGGGTATCTAAGAGGGCACTTGTGATGAGTACTGGGTGTTGTGTGTAAGTGATGAATCACTGAATTCTCCTGAAACCAATATTGCATTATATGCTAACTAAAATTTAAATAAAATAATTCTAAAAATAAATATTTATGTTTATTTAGCAATAAATAAATAAATAAGGAAATGTTTGGTAGAATTCACCTGTGAAGCCATCTGGTCCTGGAATTTTGTTGTTGGGAGTTTTATGATTACTGAATCAATTTCATTGCTGGTAATTGGTCTGTTTAAATTTTTATTTCTTCTTATTTCCGTTTTGGTAGGTTATATGTTTAAGAATTTATCCATTTCTTCTTGGTTGTCCAATTTCTTGATATGTAGTATTTGATAATATTCTCTTATAATTGTTTGTATTCCTGTGGTGTTTGTTGTTATTATCTCTCATTTGTGATTTTATTTATTTGGATCCTTTTTCTTTTTTTCTTAATATGTCTGGGTAGAGGTTTATCCATTGTATTAATTTTTTTCGAAGAAACAGCTCCTGGTCATTGATCTGTTTTATTGTTTTTTTAGTTTCTACTTCATCTATTTCTGCTTTAATCTTTATTATTTGTTTATATCTTCTCGTTTTAGGTTTTCTTTGTTGCTCTTTTCCTAGGTTCTTTTGGTGTAGGGTTAGGTTGGTTATTTGAGTTTTTTTCTTGCTTCTTGAGGTAGGCCTGTATTGCTGTCAACTTTCCTCTTAGAAGCACCTTTGCTTCATCCCAAAGGTTTTGAGTCATTGTGTTTTATTTTCATATGTTTCCGTGTACTTTTTAATTTCATCTTGTTTAGTAGCATGTTATTTAACCTCCCTGTACTTGTGGTCTTTCCAGATTTTTTCTTGTTGACTTCTAGTTTCATAGTGTTGTGATCAGAAAAGATGCATGGTATGACTTCAACCTTTTAAAGTTTGTTGGGGCTTGTTTTGTGGCCTAATATGTGATCTAGTCTGAAGAATGTTCACTTGGAAGAATATGTATTCTGTTGTTTTAGGAGGGAATATTCTGAATGTAACTGTTAAGTCTCTCAGGTTCAGTGTGTCCTTAAGAGCTGCTGTTTCTTTGTTGGTATTTTGTTTAGATGATATGTCCATTGATGTAATTGGGGTTTAAAGTCCCCTATTGTTATTCTATTACTACTGATTAGTTCCTTTATGTTTGTTATTAACTGTTTTGTGTATGTGGGTACTCCCATGTTGGATGCATAAAAAATATCTTCTTGTTGGATTGTTTTCTTTATTATTATATAGTATTCTTTGTCTCTTGTCACAGTCTTTTTTTTAAAGTCTGTTTTGTTTGATATAAATATTGCTACTCTGGCTTTCTTTTGATGGCCATTTGCATGTTTCTCCATCTTCTCACTTTAAGTCTGATCTTTTGATCAGAAATGAATCTCTTGTAGGCATTCTATAGATGGGTCTTCTTTGTTTTATCCATTCTGTCATCCTGTGTCTTTTGATTGGAGTGTTTAGTCCATTTATTCAAAGTAATTATTGATAGACATTATTGCCTTTTTATTACTTGTATTTTGGTTGTCTGAAGATTTTCTCTGATCCTTGCTTGTCTTTATTTTATGGTTTGCTGGTTTTCTGATACATACAGATTTCTTTCTCTTTATTCTTTGCAGACTGATAGTTTTTTATTTGTGGTTACCATTAGGTTTGTATATAACAACCTGTGCAGATAGATAGCAGTCTGTATTAAGTTGAAGGTCGTTTAAGTTTGAACCCATTCTTTACTCCTTTCTTCCCCATTTTCAGATATGTGGTATCAGATATTACATCCTTTTATGAATTCCTTGACTGGCTTTTTACAGAAATATTCATTATTACAGCTTTTGTGTTTACTACCCTCATGCTGTCAGTTTTTGTCTTTCCACTCAGGGTTCCCTTTATTATTTCTTGCAGGGCAGTTTAGTGGTCATGAACTCCATTAGTTTTCATTTGGGAGACCTCTTTCTCTCTCTCTCTTTCTTTTTTTCTTTCTTTTTTTTTTTTAAAGATCATATTTATTTATTCATGAGAGACACACAGAGAGAGGCAGAGACACAGGCAGAGGGAGAAAGCAGACTCCATGCAGGGAGCCAGGCATGGGACTGGATCCCAGGTCTCCAGGATCACACCCTAGGCTGAAGGCAGCGCTAAACCGCTGAGCCACCTAGGCTGCCCCTTTATCTCTTTCTATTGTGATTGATAGCCTTGCTCTATAGAGTATTATTGGTTGCAGGTTTTTCCCTTCAGCATTTTAACTATGTCATGCTGCTCCTTTCTGATATGGAAATCTTCTGAAAAATCCACTGACAATTTATGGAGTTTCCATTGTATGTAACAGTTTTCTTTTGTTGCATTTACTATTTTCTTTATCAGTATATTTTGCCAATTTAATTACAATATGTCTTGTGGGTCTGCTTTTGTTGATTTTGGTGAGGATTCTCTGTGCCTCCTGGATCTGGATATCTGTTTCCTTCTCCAGATTGGGAAAGTTTTCAGCTGTTTTTTTCTTCAAATAGATTCTCTGCCTCCTTCTTTTCTCTTTTCTTCTGGACTTTTTTAATTGAACATTATTACATTTGATGGAGTTTTTGGATTCCCTAAGTATATTCTTGTTTTTTATAATCATTTTTATAATCAAACACAAAAGGCAAGGTGGGGTAAAATAAACTGTTTTTTCAGAAATCTCTACTCCAGTGCCCACTGCATACAAGAAGAGAATCAAAACAAATAACTAACAAGATCCCCTCAATCACAAGTTTCCAAAGAATTGGAGAAGGGGAACAAATGGGATGAAAATGGTGGTATGAAAGGGAATGGATGTTAGCAGCACTGCTTCAATAACCAGTCTCTTCTGAATGAAATAATCTTCCCTTATATGCAGTAAATTCTGAACAAGGCTAAACTTTAGGATATACCTTGACCTGAAATTTAACTCTTTTGTTCGGCTTAATTACTTTCCATTACTCTGTCTTCTAGGTCATTAATTCATTCTTCTGCTTCTTCTGGCTTCTTGTTCATTCCATCAATTGTGTTTCTCATTTCATTTATTGAACCCTTTATCTCTGCTATGGTATTCTTTATCTTTGTGTTAATTGTCTCACTGACTTCAATTGCCACTTTTTTCTCAAGTCCAGTGAGCATCCTTATGATCATAGCTTTAAATTCTCCATTACTCATGTACTTATGTCTGTTTCTCTTAGATCTCCAGCTGTGGCCTTGTCCTGTTCTTTCATTTAGGACAAATTCCTCTGCCTTTTCATTTGTCTAAGTTTCTGTGCCTGTTTCTATGTTTTAGGAAAGTCATCAATATCTCCTGTCCTTGAGGGTAATGGCTTTATGGAGAAGGCCTCTAGTGCCCTACAATGTAGTCTGTCTTGTTGCCCAGGGCCTAGTGCCTCTGGGATTGTCTACATGGGTGCTGTGTGTGCTCTGCCCTTTTGTCCTGACCATTTTATCCTTCAGGTCAGTTGTCTCCAGAGGCTCTCTTTGCCTGGTATGGGCAGTGTTTGGCCTGTGGCCTGAATATGGCATGTTTTAACTAGGTGTACTCTGGTCTGCTTGTGAAAGGAGACCTGTCATTGCCAACACTGGAACCAAGGCCTTGTAAAACTCCTGTTGGCAGCAGTTTGGGTGGGTTTTCTTGGGGAGGGGCCAGCCCCCTGGGGACTGAGGCAAGTGTGATAGGGAATGGTGGTTCTTCTGGAATATGTGAAGCAGGGCTTGGTTTAAGTAAGTTAGGTAGTGAGTGTCAGCATTGTGCTGGTTCCTGCAGGTGGCCCGTGTTCATGCTGAGGGGATGGGGAAAGGAAATGACACAAGCCTGTTCCTTTGTTTCAGGGCTGGGGAGTCTCTGTGTGAATGCTGCCCCCTTTGAGATAAGCAGATTATTGGTTTATCATGTGCCTCAAGTGCTCTTCAGAACGCTGTTTCCACACTGTATGTCCATGGGCTGTTTGTCCTGCTTTATATTCAAGAGCAGCCCATGGTGTCCTTTGAGCTCTCCCAGATCAAAGCAAAGGTCAACACCTTAAAAACTCCAGGCTTTAAGCCCTGCTGGTTGTAAGAATTCCCGAAATTTGGGCTTTGTCGCTTTCCAAGCCAATTACAATGGCTTTTTCATTTTCCCTTATGCTCTCCTGTGTGCTAGTCTGATCTTTTGCCCTTCTTTGCACTGCAGCAGCCAAGATCTGTTTGTCTTCCAACCTACATCTCTGCACTTTGTATTTTCTTTAGTGTAGCCTCTTTTCTTCCTTTAGTTGTAGAGTTTGTTCTCCTAATCTTCGGATCGATTTCTGGTGTATTTTGGGTGATTTCATAGTTACTTAGTTGTATTTGTGGGACAAGATGGGCCTAGGGTCTTCTTACTGTGCCACCATCTTCCTAATCCATTGTGCTATATTTTCATTAAAGTATTGTATAGATGATATGCACATGATTTCTATATGGAGGTGACAAGTGTCAGGAACTTATTCAGAATAATGTCCTCAGGTTTCTTGTCTTGAAGGTATGTTTTTGTTTTTTGTTTTTTTTTTTCAATAGCAAATGCATTACTTTAGTTTGTGTAGTTTTAGGGTGTCTTTTCGGGAGGCTTATGCAAATTGTTGCTTTAGATTAAAAATCCGTCAAGCCACTCTTGCATGATATTGATGAGAGGAATATGAGATAAAATTGTTAAGTGAGGTTGTGGGCTTGGAATGATGGACTATAGTCTTTCATCTGAGAATTACCATTTGGGAGTAATGTAAATTCTTTCCTAAGGTCCTTTCTGTTGGTACATGTTCATTAGCTTTGAAGGGTAAAATATCAGTTGGTTCTGCCCATTTTCTCAGTCTACTCTATCTAGAGTATTGCAAAGGACAGTTTTTCCAGATAGGGTTAAATGAATTCCAGAAGTTTCTTTGAAATAAATATCCTAGGGATCCCTGGGTGGCGCAGCAGTTTGGCGCCTGCCTTTGGCCCAGGGCGCGATCCTGGAGACCCGGGATCGAATCCCACGTCGGGCTCCCAGTGCATGGAGCCTGCTTCTCCCTCTGCCTGTGTCTCTGCCTTTCTCTCTCTCTCTCTGTGTGTGACTATCATTTAAAAAAAAAAAAAATTGAAATAAATATCCTAGTTGGCTTTTCTCTGCAAATTGTATTCACAGCAAAAATTTGCTGTGCTGTGTAGCTACACTGTGCTGTGTAGCTGTCTTGCTCTATACATTTTCTCATTGTCCTATTTTTATGCAATATTTTATCCTGTTGCTTTTAAAAAATGAAACGAGCATTTTGAATAACTCATTATTCAAACTTTTCATTAGGTTCATGGAACTTTTAAAATGGTGTTTTATATATTTGCTTGTGCATTATATTTTGTTTTTCTAAATTATGATTTTTCACTGTTCTTTATTTTAAGGACCTTATGAATAGTTTGCATAATTTGAGTTTTAGATCTTGGACATGTCTATATTTAAAATTTTCTGTATGTATCAGTTTGACTTTTCCTCCTTTTTTTTTTTTTTAATATTGTATTTATTTATTCACGAGAGACAGAAAGAGAGGCAGAGAGAGAAGCCGGGAGCCTGACGTAGGACTTGATCCTGGGTTTCCAGGATCACACCCTGGGCTGAAGGCGACGCTAAACCGCTGAACCACCTGGGCTGCCCTCCTCCTATGTTTTTAAAGTGCCCATTGTGCTAGAGAAGTATAGAGGAATGTGAGATAAGTACCGTGATCTGGTTGTGATTGTGATGGTTTTAAGAAAACCCAAGAACAAAAAAAACTCATTATGTCAGTATTGAGTGCTTACAGCGTAACCAAATTTATGCTAGATACAGTGTGAGCTTAAAAAAATTAATAGTATATGGTATCTGACTTTGAGAAGTGTACTGAAAATTTGTTAAGACCTATTTGGTCTCTTAAACATGTATGTTATACTCATAAATGGAAATAACTTCCTGAAAAATAATGATTGCAAGTATTTTAGCTATTTTATAGATTTAGACACAAGTAAAAAGTATTCTATAATAAAATATAGTGGAGTCCCAGGAATTTTAGTCATTAAGTCACTTACCCTTATCCTGCATATTATTTTCATTATATAGCTATTCGCAAACTAGTGCTTCCAAACCCTGTTTTAAATACTCCCCAGTTGACTGTTTATTTTGGGGTAACTGTAGGTTGGTCTATATTTGCTAAAATTCTGAAAACAAAAGAACATGAACTTTAATTCTATTGGGAGATATCTCCTGCTATGGTTTTACTTGAAATGAAGACTAGTTGTACTCTGCCTGCCTCCATCCACCTCAGTCTTTGGGTTTTCACCTTGTCCTGCACTTGTATTTTGGAGAGAATTAATGTCATTATAGTTGATTCCTTCCTTGCAGATGAGTATTTTCAGTTTATATACAGAAAGATGAATATATAAGGAAGGGTTATTGCCAATGAATTAAGATCTCTTAATACATGAAATACTTATGAAGAATTGATTTATGTCCTAATCCCTATTAAGATTCTATAAAAATCAGTCAACTATGAATAGAATATATAGCAAACATTTTAGTAGAATTTTGTGTTTGAAATATGTGTACCCATACCATTTTGTTTAATTTTTTTAGCAACTTTATGATGTAGATAATGGCAGAACAAAGATGTATGCCAATTGCTTCACAGGTCTGTATATATGAAATTCCTTCAATAAAATAAAATTTCCAGTAAGCTCTGGGAGATCTAGGGAAAGGTATTTGTCATATACTTGATAACCCAGTGCTAAATGAAAAGAAAGTAAAAGTAAACGTTAACCTAGTCAATACTACATTTTAAGTACTCTGTGCTCTTAGGAAATAAGTTTTGAACTTTGCACTCTAGTTCTGCTCTAGTTTTCTGCTTGTGCTGACATAAGCTGTTTTGCTAAAGAAAGACTCTATTCAGTGTGCTTGTATTTATCTTTAACCTCATGTTTCAACCTAAGGCAAAAATGAAACAAATCAGCCTATTTTTGGATCATTACTGAATTACTAGTCCTCAGTAATATATTTGTATTTATAGAAGCTTATAATACATTGATAAGCACTGAAGAGTCAAACACCAGGAAAATTACCATGCACATAATTTGTCCCATTTTAAGACTCATTGAGGTGCTTTGAGATATTTCCATTCTATCAGTTTTCACTTTTGAAGAAATGTATCTTAGTGATTATTCTAAAAGTCCTTAGAAAAATTTCTTCTACTACCCTACTCAGGATCTGGCTATAGAGTTCCTTGAGTGTGCACTGCTTTTCTATTTTATACAGTGTTATGAACACCTGCAGTTTTATGAATGAACTAGTTTAGCCAGTGATATAATGAGTCTCTGTTGTCATCAGAAAGCAGCCAAGCATTGAGTGCTGCCCTTCATCAATGGCCATTAGACACTGGCTTATATTTGCACAAATCCTTGCTATGACAAAAGCGAAGTTATTGTGAAGGAATGTCTCATTTTATCAATTTCTCTTTTGCTATAGCCCTCTTTGTTTTTCTTCTAAGGGACTATAAGGCCATTGTTCTACAGAAGTTTTCCATTTTTTGGTTTGTAATTTGGCTACCATCCCACATTTGCTCTCTGTCCTTTTATTGAGGGTATACTTTGTGCTAGGTATCATGTCAAGTGGTTTACCTACATTATTATTTCATTTAATCTTCAAAGCAGTTCCGAAAGGTGGGTAGGTAAGTATTGGTTTTATTTTATATGAGAAACTGAGGCCCTATAAAGTTAAGTCAAGTGCCCATGCTTGTGCATCTATTTGATAAGGAGTAAAGCTGTGATTCTGAAACCTTGTCTGTCAATCCATAAAAATGTTTCATACCTTTAAAGTCATGGTTCATATCCAGTCTGTTTATCTTCTCTTTACTCCTGTAATTTTCTTTCTACCACTCACAACTAATTTCATATTGTCTTTTTAAAAGATGTTGTTTATTTACTTATTAGAGAGAAAGAGAGAGAGGGAGGAAGGGAGGGGGAGAGAGAGAGAGACAGCAAGAATGAGGAGAGGGAGAAGGAATCCGAGGCAGACTCTGCACTGAATATAGAGCCCGAAGTGGGACTTGATCCCACAATGGGGAGATCATGATCTGACTCAAAACCAAGATTGGGACACTTAACTGAGTCACCAGGCACCCCATGAAAGAGCTTTTGCTGTGGTTACCTAGTGGTACTTTAAAATATGTTGATGCATTATTTTCTTTTTCTTTTTTTTTTTTTTAAAGATTTTATTTATTTATTCATAGAAATGCAGAGAGAGAGAGAGAGGCAGAGACACAGGCAGAGGGAGAAGCAGGCTCCAAGCAGAGAGCCAGACATGGGACTCAATCTAGGGTCTCCAGGATCACGCCCTGGGCTGCAGGCTGCGCCACTGGGGCTGCCCGATGCATTATTTTCAGGTAGATTTTAAAATTCTAGAAGAAAGGGATTCTTATTAATTTTTGTCTTGGCACCTGATACTTGTTTAGTAAACGCTTATTTGATTGCTTTTATTAGTAGTACATTAAAAAAAATTTTTTTTTTTTATTTGTGATAGTTAGACAGAGAGAGAGAGAGGCAGAGACATAGGCAGAGGGAGAAGCAGGCTCCATGCACCGGGAGCCCGACGTGGGATTCGATCCCAGGTCTCCAGGATCGCGCCCTGGGCCAAAGGCAGGTGCCAAACCGCTGTGCCACCCAGGGATCCCTACATTTAAATTAAAAAAAAAAAATTTTATTTATCCATTCATGATAGACATAGAGAGAGAGGCAGAGATACAGGCAGAGGGAGAAGCAGGCTCCACGCAGGGAGCCCAATGCGGGACTCAATCCCAGGACTCCAGGATCACGCCCGGGCCAAAGGCAGGCGCCAAACCACTGAGCCACCCAGGGATCCCCTACATTTAAATTTTTAAGTCTGTTTTCAATTTCCATTATTTGCATATTTGAAAAGTCCTTGCTGTTAAGACTTCTGACTCTTACTGCTGTTACTCTTCCTTATTTGTCATAATGAAGATACTCAAGGACTATGATTGATTTCCTTATCTCACTAACAACATTTAGATGGTTTTCTCCTGTTGTAGCTTTCTTTTTTTTTTTTTTTAATTTTTATTTATTTATTTATGAAAGTCACAGAGAGAGAGAGAGAGAGAGGCAGAGACACAGGCAGAGGGAGAAGCAGGCTCCATGCACCGGGAGCCCGACGTGGGATTCGATCCCGGGTCTCCAGGTTCGCGCCCTGGGCCAAAGGCAGGCGCCAAACCGCTGCGCCACCCAGGGATCCCTGTTGTAGCTTTCTAAGTAATATGTTTCACAAATAAATTGCTTCTATTTTTTTCCCCTTCTGTTTATTTCTGGTTGCACTAATCTGGTTGAGCTATCATAAAGAAAGCTCCTCACAGGACCCAATCTATTTGAAGTTTTTCATCAGTTCTGCATCTTAAGAGAGAACTTAAAAGCAGTGAAAGACTGCTGCTATTTAGGGGCTCCTGGGTGGTTCAGTCAGTTAAGCATCTGCCTTCCTCCCAGGTCATGATTTCAGGGTCCTGGCATAGAGCTCTGCATCATGCTCCCTGCTCAGTAGGGGGTGAGGGGGTGTGCTTCTCCCTCTCCCTCTGGCCCTCTGTCTGCTCATTTGCGTGCAGTTGCTCGCTCTTACTCAAATAAATAAATAAATAAAATAAAAAAGATTACTGGTATTTAAGGTGTGATTAAGTAGATATGAAAGAATTGTTTTCTACCTTTCAGAGGAAAACATATTTTTACAAACATGAAATTCTCAGTTTACTAACCTTGTAGTGGTTCACATTACTGAAACAAAACTGTTAGAGGTCCACATTTTTACCCCTGACTGCAACTTGATTTTCTGCTTATTTTTTCATTGGATTTTGCTCCATGTTGTATTACTTCTCCTTTAAATATGATTTTGTTCTAGAGTTCCATGTAGGAACCAAATATCTTTTTTATAAAACTTATGGTAGGTATAAATTTAGAGGCTTTTAAGACCTAGTAAAAAGGTGGTATGCTGATTTGATGATTAATTGATAATGTGCCCACTGTTAAATGAAATTTGGAACTGTGGCTAATATTTATTATTTTTTGATTTCTAGTATACTTGTCTAACCTTTGTTTCAGAACACACAGTTAAACTATTTAATTGAAATCATGAAGAGTCAGTTCACTGTTGTGAAACTAAGCTAAAAGCTTTATGCTAATTCTGAAAGAGGTAGCCTATGCTACTCTAAGCTAGAATATTTAAAAGAAAATAAAAATTTAGATGGTTTTGTTTTAAAAATTATTCAGTTCAATTGTTTACACTTTGATCTTGATGTTTTATAAAGCTTGGTAACCTACAGATTAGCTTGATTTTGAAAATGGGTTTATTCTCCCCAGGTTGCCTTGCTATATGAAACTTAGCTAATTTATTTCTGTTACTGGAATTGGTTTAAACAAAATCATCATTGCAGCAAAGTCGGTGGTTAGCACACCTGTAAATGTGATGACTTGCAGTTTCTCTTGCTGGTTTCAAGGGTCAGTGGACATAAATCAGTGTGTGCTTAGAAAAGAAAAAGTAATACGGCAGTTAAAATTCCTGTTTTCATAATTCTTTATACTGACAGTTTAAAAAATTTTGCTACCTAATGATAGCATAATTTCTTCAAAATTTTAGTTCTTATATAAACACTTCTATATTTAAGAGGTAGTTAAAATGTTCCCATAAAACTTTATATTTCTACTTATCTCTCCCCAGGTTGTCATTTTCTTCTTTTATTAACTTTTTTAATTAAAACAAATTTTTTTTTTTTTTTGCAGTAAGAATGCTTAAGACCTACTCTCAGCAACTTCATTTTCTTTTACTAATATATTTTTGTGTATAGCCATTTGGTTTGTATTTTGTTTAATTAGATGTTTTAGTAATTTTTTATATTTTGATGTAATCATCAAATACTTCTATCTTTCTTATGCATGGATTTCTCTCTAATATATACCTGTTCTACATCTTGAAAATACAGTCTATACTTTTCAGATACCAAGGTGCTCTAAGATAAACTACGTTTTATCTATATCCAGTTTAGTTATAGGAAACTGATCAGTGGAGTTGTTCTTTGAATACCTGTTACAGAATTTGGGCCATCTTTCATAGCTTAATGTTTGAAAGCTTACTGTTTAACCCTGCCTATTCATGATAAAAGAACTTCCATAATTGTAGAGTGTGTATGACTTCATGCTGCCAAATTAGCCTAGAAGCTCAAACATACTGTAAGTATTCCTCTTGCCAAGCTGTGCTTTTCCTTTTCCTTGTTGAGCATTCAGATTTTATCCTTCGTTTAAGGCTCATCTGAACTCTAATCCTTTCTTCTCTCAGTGGGGATGCTTGTCTCTGAAGCTTTTGTATCTGCTACTGCTCTTTTAATACCTAGTGTTTGCTCCAACGCCAACATGTGGGCATACACATGCACACATTTAAAGAGAATATGTAACATTGTTGAAAGAATTAAGATGATTTTCAGCTAGAGTATATAAGGAAGGACTTTATGGATGAGTGTACATGGTGACTCATAGCTAGAAAAATGCATTATGCTATGCCTTTAATAAATCTATGGCTAGCAGCTGTATAGAAGATATCTTTGAAGATAATTGAGTAGTTCTAATGTATTGTCACATTATTGCTAACATGTTGGCATTTTTTTAAACCAGTAAGTTTATTATCTTTTTCTGAATGTCAAAATTGATGTATAATTCTAGAGGCCAGTAGTCTCTATAGCCAGAGGTCTATACTTTAGGGATATGGCAAGTCTGATAACACTCTGATAAAGTCTAGGCTTGAATTTTGGGATTTATTTATTTATTTATTTATTTATTTATTTATTTATTTAGCAATTGATTTAATGCCTAGAGGATAAATATTTTTAAAACATAAAATGATAACAGCATGTTTAGAACATGGGGTTATTTAAACATGTTGAGGCATTATAGAAGAGTTGAAGAATAGTTTAGGATTCTTGATACCCTTTATCAAACTTCTGTTACTTCTGTTAATGTTGATATCTTACATAATCACAGTGCAGTTGATAACAATTGGTACAACTAACTGGTACAGTACTATTGGTAATTTTAGGACAATAACATTATAATAGTAATACTATACTATTGGTACAATATTATTAACTAGAGAACTTATTTGAATATCATTAGATATTTTACTCATACACTTTTTTTGATTCAAGATCCAATCTAAGATCCATAATGCATTTAATTTTTGTGTCTCTGTGGCCTTCTCCAATCTGTGATGATTCCTCAGTTGTTCTTTGTTTCATGACCATTATACTTTTGGAGAGTACTAATCAGGTATTTTGTAGCACATTTCTGAGTTTGGATTTCTCTGATGTTTTCTCATAATACATTGAACATATGCATTCTTGGAAAGAATATCACAGATGTGATTATGACAGGTGCATAATATCAATATGTCTTACTATTGTCAATATGTCTTACTATTTTGCCTGCTAATTTTCTCTTCTATTGATCTGTCATTATACTTCTTACAAAAATTATTTTTAGTAGTTGTCCTAGGTTTTACAAAGTAATCTTTAAACAATCAGAACCTACATTTAAATAATGACATACTGCTTAATGTGTGGTGTGATGGCCCTACAGCATTGTATTTTTAATTCTTCTGTCCCAATTTTGTATAATTATTGTCATATTACTTTAGTTTTATATATGCTATAAACACAAAACGTGACAGTTTTTGCTTTAGGTGTAAGGAGAAAATAACTTTATTTTACTTACATTTGGTTTCCTTTCTTTGTGTAGATTTAAGTTTTTGTCTGGTATCATATTCCTCCTGCCTAAACTACTTAATATTTCTTGTAGATTAGGTTGATGGCAATTAGTTCTTACAGTATTTTGTTTTTCTGAGAAAGTTTTTATTCCTTCATTTTTGAAAGATGCTTTCAGTAGGTATGGAGTTCTGAGTTGACAAGTTTTTTTCCCCTTCAGCAGTTTAAAATTCTGTGTCGCTCAGTTATTTTCTAGTTTGCATGGTTTCTGGAGAGAAGTCATTTGTTTTCTTATATTTGTTCTTCTGTTTGTAATGACTTTTTCCTCCCCTCTGGCTGCCTTCAAGATTTTCTCTTTGTATTTGCTTTCAGCAGTTTGAATATGATCTGCCTAAGGGTGTGTGTGTGTAGCTTGTGTAGTTCTGCTTGGCATTCTTGGATCTAATTTTAAAGATTCTTTTTTCTTTTTTTTCTTGAGATTAAATTAATATTATGTAGAATTAACCATATTAACATGTACAGTTCAGTGGTATTTAGTGTATTCACAATGTTATGGAACTGAGCTCTTGTTTGTTGGTTCTGAAAATTATTATTCTTTTTTTTCCTCTTCTATATTTTTGGCTATGTATGTATTAAATACAGTAGGGTCTTTTTTTTTTTTTAATACAGTAGAATCTTAATACAAGCTTGAACTGTGTGGGTCTGCTTATTCATGGATTTTTAAAATATAGTACAGTACTGTAAATGTATTTTCTCTTCCTTATGACTTTCTTAGTAACATTTTCTTTTCTCTAGTTCACTTTATTGTAAGAATATAGTATATACTACATAGAACATACAAAATATGTATTAATTGATTTTATGTTATTAGTAAGTCTTCCATTACGCTATTAATGGATAAGTTTTTGTGAGTCAAAAGTTGTATGGATTTTTTACTGTGGGGGGAGGTTGGGACTCTTAACTTTCCTGTATTATTTCCTGTATCCAAGGGTAACTGTAGTTTGATTTTGTCATGTAGCTCTTCGATTCTCTTTTATATCCCCCCTTTTTTCTGTCTTTCAGTTTTAGTAATTTCTTACATATGTATCTGCAAGTTCACTGATTCTTTCCTTGACTTTGTCAATCTACTGATAAGCCTGATGAAGATATTCTTCATCCCCAGTTTTTTTCATTTAGCATAGTTTCAACTCTGCTGAAGTTACTCTTCTGGTTTTACATGTTATCTGTTTTTTCCATTAGAGCCTTAAACGTATTAACTGTCATTTAAACATACTTAACTATTTAACATATTCAGTAGTCATTTAATATTCCCTGTCATTTGATGACAGCAGTCTGATGACTGCTTGTAGTTGCCAGTGTGCTTTTTCTGGCCTTTTGGTATACTTTACAGTTTTTTGCTGAAAGTTGGACATTTTATATAGGATAGTAGAAACTCAGATCTAGAAATAGGCATGCCTTTCTTTATGCTAAGACTATTGTGGAGGTATTTGAGTTGATCTAACTTTGAATTGGATTGGGTTTGAGATGTATTTCTCCTTTTGTTTTGCTCAGTACACCCAAAGCCTTCAGATTCTTCTTGTGATACCTGTGTTTAGGATATTGACTGGTTTGCTGGAGAGTTTTTACTTTTTTTTTTTTAGGTTTTCACTGTTCTCTCAGCTTTTGGTTTTTCCTTTGAGGTGTGCTTTAGAGAGAATGTCTCTTGCAAGTTACTTGTTACTCGGCCAGCTAGAATGGTCATGGGGACTGGAGGGCATTCTCTGTTTTGATGATACATAAGTCTTCTGTGGGCATTGAATCCCCTGGGTCTTGGGTTTGTGGTCTTCTCCGGGCTCCTGTCTCTCTCCAGGTATAATTCCCAGCCCAGTGTGTTTTCCTGCCCCCCTTCATGGGGTAGAGGATTTTCCTTCTTTTTATTTTTCAGGTTACTATGGATATCCACCACCAGTTCCCTAAGGTGAGGATATTTATTGCCCTTCTCCTCTCAGACTAGGACTTTTGTGTTGTGAGAGAGATGGAAGCGTCCTGACAGAGTTTTGTGCCCCTTCCACAGTATCTGCTTACTCTTCTCCCTTTGTTCTGTACCTTAGCAGAGACTTTCTCAAGACTCTGCCAATTTTTTTTTACTATGAACACTTGGTGGTATTCATAAAACAAAAGCCTGTAAGAACTTGCAGATCTCCTATATTTGCCTTAACACTCTCTGTCTTTACCAATTTGTTAATCATCCTAGTATAACTCTTACCCTAGCAAATCAGTGCTCACATTTTGTCTTTCTCTGCATGCTCTTGTCTTTCTCATTTTATCTTTTCTTTGTCCAATAAATGTTTAGTAGTTGGTTTTAAATTGTTCAGATGTAAGGTCCTTTCTGTTTTCTTGTTAGTTACTTCTAATTCCATTGTATTAGATTCAGAGAGTATTGTTTATAACATTTCTACTTCCTGAAAATTGTTTCTTTGTAACCTAACATATGATTGATTTTTATGTTTGTGTCATTGGCTCTTGAGAGAAGGTGCATTCTTTATTATCACTATGTAGAATTTAACATATAATCCATAAGATCTTCTATCTCCTTTCTTGTCCCCTTGATTTGTCTTGTATTTAGAGTGTTGTATTTAACTAGTCTCCTATTAGTGTATCTCTGTGTCTTTTTAAATACCTATAGTTTTTCCTCATGAAGCTGATTGCTGTGTTATTTCACACATGCATATTCAGTTTTTTAAAAAAGATTTATTTATTTGAGAGAGGGTGCATGCATGCATGAGTGGGGGGAGGGGCAGAAGGCAAGGGAGAAGCAGACTCCCTGCTGAGCGTGGAGCCTGACTCAAGTGCTCAAACCCAGGACCTTGAGATTATGACCTGAACTAAAGTCAGATACTTAACCTAACTGAGCCACCCAGGTACCCCACACATGCGTATTCGTAAGAATAATATCTTCATTGTGAATTGTGGCATTAAAAGGCATTAAAAAGTGACCTTTGTAAATAAAAATGACTTTTGTTACATTTAACATCAGATGTCTACTTCTACTCTTTTTTTGTGTCCATTAGCTTGATTTAAAAAAATTTTGTATTAGTAATTTTGTTAGTCTTGAATGAATCTCTTGTATATAGCATATAGTTTTTTTTTTTAATTTTATTTTATTTATTCATGATAGACACAGAGAGAGAGAGAGGCAGAGACACAGGCAGAGGGAGAAGCAGGTTCCATGCAGGGAGCCCGACGTGGGACTCGATCCTGGGTCTCCAGGACCAGGCCCTAGGCTGAATGAAGGTGGCGCTAAACCACTGAGCCACCGGGGCTGCCCTAGCATATAGTTTTGTTTCATGAGTCAAAATGAAATCTTTTTAAACAGTTATGTCCATTCATACTCACTAATACGACTGCTGTGTTTGGTCTTAGTGCTGTCATAATATTTTGTAATCATGCTTTGTTGTATTTGCTATGCATTCTATGAGATGTATTTTCTTTCCTTTTATAGTTATTTTCCTTAAATTATTAGTATTTAAGAAGGCATACATGTTTGTTCTTATAGTTACTTTTACACTTGAACTTTTTAATGCTCTAAGTCTCATGTTTTCCTTTTAGCTGTTTACTATGTGCTTTATCAGTTTTTAAGTATTATTTAAGCCTACCTTTTGCCTATATTATAATTACTATGCTTATTCTGTTTTCCTTCTTTCATTTAAAAATTGCTTTATACTTTTTCAGAACATTTAAATTTGTCCATTAGACTTTGGCCTTGCATCTCACTTCTGTTTTAGTGATGTATATTTATATATTCTTAAAATACCTGTAGTTGGTCTTTCATTAAAGTTTTCTTAGTCATCAGTTGGATGAAAATCTTTCTCTAGTAGATTTCTCAAGGAAGGCTGATTACTGCAGAATTCCCTAAGTTCTTACATGTTGAAAAAAATTTTTTTTTAAAGATTTTATTTATTCATGAGAGTTACAGAGAGAGAGGCAGAGACACAGAGGGAGAAGCAGGTTCCATGCAGGGAGCCCAATGTGGGACTTGAACCTGGGACACCAGGATCACACCCTGGGCCAAAGGCAGACGCTCAATCTTTGAGTCACCCAGGTGTCCCCATGTTGAAAATTTTTTTATGTTATCCATATATTTGAATGTTGGCTGCATATAAAATCTTTGGTTCCTATGTTCTTTGTGTTTTTAAAAACCTACTACTTCATTGTCTTGCTTTGTATATTGGTTTGGAAACTGATACCAGTCTTAGTCTTTTGCTTTTTTAAGTTATTGATCTTTGCCTGGAGGCTGTGAGGATTTTATCTTTATATTTGAAATTTAGTAGTTTTAGTAAATTATGTCTCAGAGTTGGTCATTCTGGATTAATTTCCTCCAGGCCGCCAGTGAGCTTATTCAATACATAGATTGATGTCTTTCTGTATTTTTACAAAGCTTACATAGGGTTTTTAAAGATTTATTTTTATTTTTAAATTAAAAAAATTTTTAAAAAGATTTTATTTATTATTTCGTGAGAGGCAGAGACATAGGCAGAGAGGAGGAAGCAGGCTCTATGCAGGGAGCCTGATGTGGGACTTGATCCTGGGACTGGGATCACGCCCTGAGCCAAAGGCAGATGCTCAACCGCTGAGCCACCCAGGTGTCCCATATTTTTAATATGTTTTAAAGTAAGCTCCACACCTAGCATGGATCCCAGGGTAGCGCTCAAATTCATGACACTGAGATCAAGACCCAAGCTGAGATCAAGAGTTGGACGCTCAACCAACTGAGTCACCCAGGCACCCCTCTTATATTATAGTTTATGTTTTAGTTCTGTTGCATTGTTTTCCTGTGTTAGGCGTTTGACAATATGAGTGTTATTGCTTTGTCTTTCTTCCACTTACTTCTACTTTCTTTCTCATCTTTTTTCTTTTTTCATTATGTTATATTTGTTCTCATGGTTGTTTTCCTGCCTTTCTTCAGTGCCCCTCATGAAATTTTGTTGGCATATATTTTCCCGTGGGTACCTTGTGACTTTATTCTTCATCGCTGAGAATATCTTTTTTCCTTTTCCTGAGTGCCATCAGCTTTCTTTCCTTTCACCCTGCCTTTTTGGTTATTGCTCATAGTTTTAAAATTTTCTGATTCAAGGTGATTGTTCCTCAAATGCTTATTTAAGTATATTTCAATATATTGTTTGGAGCATTCATTTACAACTTTTCTCTGCTTCATGGTTGTTTTTTGGAAGAAAAATTTTTCTCAGTAGAGAAGTATGAAGTGTCATTTCCTGATTTTTTTTTTTTTTTTTGAGTAGCTCATATATTTGTTGCTTTGTGTGTGTATGTTGATTTTTGTGGTGATGGTATGAATTACAATATTTTTACTTAATGGCGCCCTCTTCTGTCAATTTAGCAAAGCTCAGGTACTTTAGCCAGGTCTTTGGTTGGTTTGTTTTGGGGCTTGGGGGGAGTTGAAGAGTGGTGTAATGAGTGCTTTGATTTTATGGTTCTCTTTTGTCTTGTAGGACATTATATTTTCCCATTTTGCTTCTTTTTCCCTTACCACTTAACTATCAAAGGGATCCTTTTACTTTCTTTTTCCTTTTTCCCCCCTCTCTGCAGTAGCTATGTGTTTCTTAGACTGCCCCTATCCTTTTAAATTGTGCTTTTATAAGTCCCTTCCTTGTAATCTTTGCTCTGATCTGTTTATACCTTTTTTGTGTTTTCAGACAGATAGAACTTATATTTTCAGGCAGTAGTTTTAGAGCAGTTGTAATCTACTTCTCTAGCTTTCCTCTTCTGTTGTATTTCCCTCAATTTTGGGGGCCTGTCTTGTGGGGTAAGGATGGGACCAGGAACATGAGAGACCACACACTGGGAATTGATAGTTTTCCTCTTTTTATTCACAGTTATTTTGAAGTTTCAATATTCTCTTTCTGCAAGTCATGATGAAGGAGTGATTTTTGTTTACCTTTATGACCCCTTTGTTGTTTGGTATTGTTTTGGATGGTGTAATAGTCTGGCTTTAATTAGAATATAGAAAACCACACAGTAGGTTAAACAAGTGAAATTTAATATAATGAATTATTAACTATGATAAAGGAGTAAGTATAAGATATGAGAAAACTCTATACTGTACTCTGGGGCTAAGTGAGAGTACCTAAGAGAGGACAAACTTACAATGGATTAAGACCTTTTTGGAGAAGTAATTCAGGCCATTGAATAGTAGAGTTCACTGTTAGGCCAGACCTGACCTGGGTAAGTAATTGGCACCCTCTGGTGGAAGATGGGGAAGCATATCAGCAATCAGTAGTGTGGGTATGCTGTGGGCTTGCAGGGAGTTAGGAACTCTGGTCACAGGTAGGCTGAGTGTGGAGATTGGAGGACTTGCATAAGGAGCAGCGTAGTGTGAACCCTTTGGCCACAGGCAGCTATGCACAGGGACTTGCAGAAGACGTCAGGGTGCTGATTAGTGGACAGAAAACCTTTGGACAGTTTTCCAGTTGAGAAGGCTGTGGAAAGATTTTCACTAAGCCAAGAGTGCATGCTTGTAGACGGACCGTGTTCTGGGCTCATAACTGGGGTAGAGCTCCATTGGGTGTCCTTACTTCCCATGTTGCCAATACCAGTGCTACAGCTAGAAACTGCAGGAGAGAGCCTTTTCCTCGGCAGTGTCCTTCCAGTATCCTTTACTGACAAGGTGGTGTGCTCACTTTAAAAGCAATATCAAAGAATTCTTCTTTTGTTTAATCACAGGACATAGTTAGAGTGTATATTTGGACTTGAGAGTCAATAAATTGATAATGACACAGATGGAAATATTGGATGGCTGATGGTTAGACAGCCACTGTTGACTTTACTTACCTGGAAGTTCCACCAAATTTTATGTATCTGTAACTTTTGTCTTATTAAATTCTTCGTTTGGAATGCCATCTCTTAGCATTTCAAATCCTTCTTTCCTCCCAGCCTGTCAGACATTTATACTGCCTCAGGCATTCTGTTATAGTTTTGACTTTAGCTTTTTCATTACCGGTCACTGCCACCTCTTTCCTAATCTTAATTTCAAGTATCCCTTCCTATCCCCATCTCATACTCTTTAATGACTTGACTTGGAAAACCCTTCAAGCACACCTAGGATCTGTTAATTCATGGATCCTGTTACCTTTACGCTGTCTTTTGGATTTTGTGTATCCACTTTCCTGATTTATTTATTTTTGGTACAATTATTATATTGACACTGCTGCAAGGCTAAAACTTGAAGTCCAGGTCTTCTGACTCTAGATTCATATTCTGCTATACTAGAGATGGCAAACAGTTTTAAGATGTAAGCCAACTCTGTTCATTTTTTTTTGACTGTGTGCAAAGGCAATTGATAATGTCTGCCTCAAGAAGTATCTTAAGGTTTATAGGATTGTGTCCAGATTTAGCAGGAAAAAGTGATAGAATTGCTTCTGAAAACCTATAGTAGACATTTTTGTCTCATTGTAACCAGATTTATTTCAACGTGTCTTAAAATCAGCTGTGATCACTAATATGTTTAAGTAGCAAATTTAGATTTTGGTTTTGGACAGATATAACTGGCGTTGGTAACATCTCTCTTCCTGCCACTTGCCGTAGTGTTCTATAAAGCTAATACATAATTCCAGAATGAGTGTACTCCTTAATTTATTTATTCGAATGAAAAGTGAACCATGTAGAGATCTGAGGAAAAAGCACTGTAGAGACAGAGGAAAGAACAAATGCCAAGGCCTTGAGGTGAGGGCCAACATGTGTTTGAGGAAGAGGTAGAAGTCTGATGTGGCCAGAATGCAGTGAGCAAAAGAGAGAGAATGCTAAAAGTCAGAATAAGAAATAGGGACTTAATTTTTTTTAAGACCCTGTGGATGAATATTTTGGGTATATCAGTAACATTTCAATTTGATAACTCATAATCCAAAAATGATTTTCTCATTAGCACATGAAACATTTAAATACATGCTTAAGAATGATATAAAATTATATTAGTTTGGGTTGCAAGTAGTGTTCTCTTACAATCGATCTCAAATGATAAGCCATGTAATACATGACAAGGAAGAAACAATGGAAAAGTTCCTTACTGTTCTGAAGAAATCATTACCCAGACCTTCAGTTCTTTTTGTGTCTGTCATTCACCCTTTGCACTGCATTGATCTAGGAGCTCAAAATCTAGAGTTTTACATTAGAATAGAAGTATTGGTTCTGGTCAGTGTGAAAGAGGTAAGTACTCTGAATGAGTATAATGAAGTTCAGTGCAGTTGATGTATCTGGACCCAGTACTCCTATTTAGGGTGATAAGACTTGCTATACTTAAAGTATAACAGGATCTTTTGGTCAGTAAATCAAATGAAGTTCAGAATTCCAAGTAAGTTAGAAAGTATAATGAGGCCCTTGCATTCCTAGTCAGTCAGGAAATGTAAGAGTCCAAATCTCTTACTTAGTCTGGAATTGTAATGATCCAGCATTCCTAGTTAGTCAGTCAGGAAGTATAATAGTCCAGCACTTAGCCAGTTATTGCTTAGCAACTGGTATGAAGGTTTGATGGAAGAATGGAAACAGACTAATGGTCAAAGTGGGGTTTTGGAATCATTAATTTATCCAAGCTACCACTTTTGATTGATCTCCTTAAAATTTTATGCTTCATAGCTGGATTTTTCTTTTGACCTTAATAACTTCTTTAAAGAAATCTTTTACTGTTTGACTTTTCATTCTCTCCCAAGTATTTGTGTTTCTTACCTGATTGACTAATTCAAAATGTTGTTTTTCAGTTAACTTCATATCTTTTTCTCTTTTTTTTGTTTTTGAAGACCTAGGGTTCTTATCTTTTTACCTCAAAGACAAAGAAACAAATGAAAAACATGGCTGAGTTTAGCCTATCTGCTTGAGATTCTCTCCCTCTCCTACTGCCCCTCCCACATGTGCTCTCTTTCTCTCTCTAAAATAAATAATTAAATCTTTAAAAAATAAATATAATTACATGAATTTTTTTAAAAAAAGATCTTATTTATTTTATTTAAGATAGTGAGTATGCAAACGGGGGACAATGGGAGAAGCAGGCTCCAGAAGGCCTGATGTGGGCCTTAATCCCAGGACCCTGGAATCATGACTGGAGCCGAAGGCAGATACTTCACTAACTGAGCCACCCAGGTGCCCTGAGTTTTGATAGTTCTATGCACCTATATAACTACTCCATCAGGATGTAGAACATTTCCATTATCACAGAAAGATTTCTTCTAACCTTCTTTATATATTTATAGGCCACTTATTTATATTCTTCAGTGATGTATCTATTCAGGTCTTTTGTGCATCATATGTGGATTGGTTGTTTTCTTATTCCACTGAATTAGGAGTTCTTCATATATTCTTTGTATATATAAATTTTCTAGTCCTTTGTCAAATATATTTATTATAGATAATTTTTCTAGTATATGGCTCACCATTTCATTTTCTTAATGGTGTCTTTTGAAAAATACAGGATTTTAATTTTGGTGTTCAATTTATAAACTTTTATTGTTCATGACCTTGTGTCAAATGGATATCTGGTTGTTCCAAAACTATTTTTTTTCCAAAACCATTTTTAAAGGATTATTCCTTCCTCATTAAATGACCTTATCACCCTTCTTGAATATCAGTTAAATTTATAGAAATGTTCAATTATATCTCTGAGGAATGGATGTGTTCATAGTGTTGAAGTATAGGGAATCAGGATCCAGGCTTTTGTGACTTTAAGTTGGTTAAAGTTGGTAAGTCTTTATTAAATTTTTTTCCCCTTTTTTCTATATCTAGGGATGGCTGTCAATAGAATCTGATTTATAATGTACTCATTTTCAGCAGAACATGTTCAGATTTTTTCCTCCTCTTTTAAAAATTACTAAAAAAAAAATAACAAAAAACAAACAAAAACAAAACAAAACAAAAAATAATTACTAATTTTGCCAAATTATCTACTGGTATTGAGGGATAAACAGCCATCTGGAAATAGTTGTTAGAAGGACCTGACAGGTAATGAGCATCCTTAGGACACCCCACTCTCTGTTTTTGTGAGAGGATAAGGTGCTGTGGGATTATCAAAATCTGATCAACAATACTTAGGCCATTTCTCCGTTGCCTATACATATTTGCTGACATCTTTTCATGTTGTTATGCCAGTAGTGTTGAAGGCTTTATGAAATTCTGGTTGAATAAAACTACAGTAATTTATATAAATATGAAAAAAAAAGGGATCCCTGGGTGGCGCAGCGGTTTAGCGCCTGCCTTTGGCCCAGGGCGCGATCCTGGAGACCCGGGATCGAATCCCACATCGGGCTCCCGGTGCATGGAGCCTGCTTCTCCCTCTGCCTGTGTCTCTGCCTCTCTCTCTCTCTCTCTCTGTGTGTGTGTGACTATCATAAATAAATAAAAATTAAAAAAAAAAAAAAAAAGAAAAAAGGCTCATGCTTAAATACATGCTTAAGTCTGCAAATACCAGACTTCCTGCATACCAGAAAGTTTTTTGTATTTTGAGTGTTTGGGAGTATGTGAACCTGTAATATATGATTGGCTATCCTGTAGTGGCCATTTGCTTGGTGTTGATGTCACCAATATAAACTAATGTAAGCAGACACTTTTCATGAATATGTAGCAACCTGATTTTTGTTTTCGTGTATAAAGATAATAGTAGAAATTTAGTTACTATAGCAATGAACACCCTTGTTTTTCTTGTGTAGTGTCAACAACAACAAAATAATGTGTCGTCATTGAGCAAGGGGCAGGCTAATAGATGTATATTCCTTTTTATAAAAATGAAGCATAACAAGCCAAACTTTTCAGTTGTTTGCTGTAGAGATTTCTTTGTGCTGTGAACACATCAAAAAAGGAATAACTGAGGCCTTTAGGAGTAGCTGATAGTACAGCTAAGTTGTTGGAATATATTCCCCTTAGTCTTTTAAAAATAAACATTTCAGTTGTTTATACCTTGGTAATGAGTATTGAAAACTTCAGCTTCCAACTTTACTATCTGAAAGATTTGTCTGTTATAAATTTGATTTTGATTTAGTTTTATTGTTATAGCTTTAAAAATAATTGTTAGTATTTAATAGTAATAATCATGTATTATTTATATTTACCACATTTAAAGAATTTTCAAAATGGAGTGAAATCCTTTGTATATATCATTCTGAGAGATTGTTTTTCAAAATGTTTATATTTGCACAACCAATAGCATTTATAGTAGCAGTTGATTGTGACATTTATTTTCCAGAAGGAGTCCAAAATATTTTTATTCCTATTTACAACCCTATACATGCCAATGTATACATTTATACTGTAACTGTAGTTACATAGACTTTTCAGGATAAAACTTTCTTAACAGTTGAGAGCTTTGAGAGATAACAGTTGTTGAATATTAGTTATAGATTTTTCACCTTTTTTTGGGGAAACAACAAACAAACAAACAAACAAAAAAGGAACATTTACCATCTGATGGTATTTGCATGCTTTAGCCCAGTGGTTCAGTTTGTAAAATCATCCTGTTGTAATACACCAGAGAATATTTGCAGTGAGGGGAAAATGTTTGCAGAGTTGAGCATGCCTTTATGATTGATTCTTTTTTTTGAGGGGGTGGTGGTGGGAGGTACTTTATAGTTTTAAAGGGCACATAATATAAAGGAATTTCCCTTTCCCCAACTATTTTCTACAAATTTCATAAAGCTGATGGCTGAATTGAGTTTACGGATTGGATATATATTTGGAACAAATTGTTGGGTGTCAGATAATAGAATTATGCTTCATTTGTTGTCTTTGAACTTATATAATGAAAGATTTGACTAGCCTTTTAGAACACATAGATTCCATATTAAAATCAATGTATATATTATAATTTCATAAAGAAGAGCATCACTTATGTAGTATTCTTGCTGAAATGTTTAAATGAATCTAATCATGAGGAAATAATCAGACAAATACAAATGGTGGATTATTGTATGAAATACCTGGTTCAAAATTGTTAATGACATGTAGTGCACACACACACACACACACACAGAAGGAAAAAAGTTGGGGAAACAGTTCTAGATTAAAGGACACCAAGCAACAAGAGAGCTAAATGCAGTGCATGACCCTTAACTGGATCTCGATCCAAAACAAAAACAGCAAGAACAACAAAACCAATACACATTTATAAAGGGACAGTTGGTACATTTGGAAAATTCAGATACACACTATATCCTACATGCAATATAATGTCAATATTAAAATTTTTCAGTGTCATAATGGTATTGTGGTTATGTAGGAAAATGTCCTTGTTTATCAGATTAAGTGTTGGGGTAGAGTTTTATAATGTCTACACTTTACTTTCAAATGTTGCAAAAAGAAAAGGTGAGCGCATACAACCAGAAAGAATGAAAGTAAATTTGGCAAGAGGTAACAATCACTGAGTCTATGTGAAGGCGTATTGGTGTTCATTGTGTTATTTGTTTTTTAAGATTTTATTTATTTATTCATGAGAGACAGAGAGAGAAGCAGAGACACACAGGCAGAGGGAGAAGCAGGCTCCCCGCAGGGAGCCCAATGTGGGACTTGATCCCGGGATCCTGGGATCATGACCAGAACCAAAGGCAGATGCACAACTAGTGAACCACCAAGGTGCCCCTCATTGTGTTACTCTTTCAGCTTTTCTCCAGCTTGAAAAATGTCAAAACATAGATAATAGGGACAAAATCTCCACACAGAGTAAACTTTACCATTAGGATGGTGCAACTTACTTTATTTTGTTTGATTTTTATCTCTAATCATATCTTTTGCAAGAGATTTTTAGATATGTTATATGCTCAGTAATTATTTATTAATTGGGTTTCTATACTTTAATAATGCTGTTCCATTATTTTAGAATGTTTTATAATTTAAAGAACTTATATAGTAGATTAATATACATTCTATTCCCATTTCGTAAAACAGATGAGGTGTTTTCTTCATTTTAGAGATGAACAACTTGAGGTTTCAAGAAAGGTACCCAAGGACCAAGCCATTTACCCTTATGCCCAGACTTCTTTCTGAAGCCTCTCTCTCTCTTATCATTCATTACACATCCACCTGGATGTTCGACGGGTATCTTAACTACAATGTGCCACAAACGTATTCTCCCTTTCTTTTTATATTCGTGGTTAATGATGCCTTGATCTAACCAGATAGACTAATGAGGCATCTGGGTACCATCCTACAATTCCTTTTTTTAAAAATCCTTCAATTCCTGTCCTTTTATCTAATTGACTCAAGAGGGAGAAGAAACAGGGAAAGAGAACTAATACTTCTCATGAACTTATCCAGTATCATGTATCTTTGCTAATATTCATGACTCTTATTAAATTCTTTCAGCAACCACTGTGATTAGATGTGGCTCCATTGTTACAGTTGCAGTTTTATAGTAGACATTGGGAAATAAGCTCAAAGAAGTTAGGTGATTTGACCTAAGTTACAGAGCTTATAAGGAATGAACTTTAGGTTTTCTGGTTTCTAAAGTGTGCATTGTCTCCAATGTTCTGAGGCAGATTTCTCTTAAATCTTTCTCTTGTTCTTTACGAAACTCCCATTAGGTCTCAGTTTGGGTTACTATAAGAGCCTACTTAATCCATCTTTCTGGTGTCCACTTTGTTTCCTTTAGAACCTCCATGCTGTTGACAGAATGAACTTTCTAAATAAGCAAATCTAGTCATACGGCTTCTTTTCATTGACAGGATGGATACAAAGCACTTCATATAATCTAGACACTACCTACTTCTCTTTCCTCGTCCTTACGTGATTCCTCACATCTACCCTACTTTCCAGTCATACTGAAAAACAGAATTGTAGCTGTTTTTGTCTGTCATGGCTCATGCCCTCATATTTGTTATTACTCTGCTCTTTATTTTATTTATTTATTTATTTTTATTTATGATAGTCAAAGAGAGAGAGGCAGAGACATAGGCAGAGGGAGAAGCAGGCTCCATGCACCGGGAGCCCGACATGGGATTCGATCCTGAGTCTCCAGGATCGCACCCTGGGCCAAAGGCAGGCGCTAAACCGCTGCGCCACCCAGGGATCCCGAGTTCTTTATTTTTATTTATTTATTTATTTTTATTTATGATAGTCACAGAGAGAGAGAGAGGCAGAGACATAGGCAGAGGGAGAAGCAGGCTCCATGCACCGGGAGCTACTCTGCTCTTTCATTCTTTGCCACATTATGTGTTACACTTACTAATTCAAGATTTGAAGGTATAAGTTCCTGCTGGAAGTCTTCACGGCACCTTTATTGGCTGAATTAGGGCTTTTTCTTTGCCTTGTGCACGTTTCTGCTGTAAAACTACATTTTAATTGTTTTCATTCCTTTTACTATTATGAACCCCTTGAGGGTCAGAGCTTACACATATTAGGTGTTCAGTAAATGTTAATGGACCTTCATCTAATCTTAACACTAAGAAAATACTTGTTGTTAGGGAAGCTGGCATCTGTCAGGTTTTCAGAGTTGTTGTGACTTGACATTTTTAAAATTCATTCCCAGTATTGGAATGGTAATAGGAGAACCTGATTTCTAGTTTTGGCTCTGCCTCTTATTTGGTATACTCTCTTAGGCAAGTCAGTGTAACTTTCTAGGCCTCAGTTATGCAGTTAATGGCAGATTGAATTAAATGTTTTCTGACACTTACCCATCTTTCCCAGTGACTCTGATTTTATGATTTCATTTGGGAGGTTTTTGAGCAGAGATGTAACACATCGACAGCAGTGTTATAAGAGTTTCATTTTGACAGACTGTAGATTGCAAGGGTATAGGATAGATGCAGAGAAACCAGTTAGAATAATGTGGCTTGATGAGCATTTCATATAGGATCAGTATTTGGGAAAGGAGAAATAATTATGAGAGAAACTTTACAATTTGAAATGGTGAGGCCAGAATGGATTGTCTTCTGCCTCGTCCTTTCCCTCAAATGGATTCCAAGATTCAAAGCCTGTACTGACTTCTATTTTGAGAGAAATGAAACTAGGGGAGTAAATGGTTTAAATTTCTCTCTAATTCCTACCTTAGTTTCAAAAGAGAATGAAAGATAGGAACTTCATGACCAGAGACATAACTATTTCCAGTTTTACATAGAAAATTTTTCCATTTGAAGAAACCACTCCCTAAAAACAGAAAAAAAAGGTTATCACTCAGAAGAAGCATAAAGAGAGAAAAGAAAGCTTGGAAAACCTTAGTTTGAAAAAAAAAACAAAGACAAAAAACCTCAGCTATCAAAACATGCTCATCAAGTTTATAGGCTGTCAAATTTTGGTTTTGAGATTTTCCTCACTGGGGCAAGTGGTGTGGAGACCTCCTTGTTAGTATTACTGCAGTTGCACACTTAAATTTAACATTTGTTGAGCTCTCAAACTTGTTCAGCTGGGATTTTTAGAAAATATCTCTCCTATATGGTAAGGATGCTACTGGTGCATATTACCCTAGATAGTCAAGAAATCCAGAAAACTTTGGTAACAAAATTGTTACTAAGTCTGAGAAGTGTCATGGATGATCACTTTTGTTCCTGTCACCACAACTGTATTTCCTTCTAGTAGGAGGCAATAGGGACAACCGTGGAGGCAGCTGTTGCTAATGTCGCTACCTCTCTAAAAGCTTCACATAATGCTTCCACTGGATTTACAAATATGTTGAGAGGAAATGTGTTTCCCCATTTTACCTTTGTATTTTCCCTGCCATACTGATATTTCCCTGCACATTGATACTTCTAATAACAAAATATATTAGTTTCCTAGGGCTGTTGTAACGATTTACCACAAACTTGCTGTCTTAAAACAAGATAAATTTATTCTCTTACAGTATTAGAGGCCAGAAATCCAAAATCAAGTTTTTGGCAGGGCCATACTCTCTTTGAAGAATCTAAGGGAGAATCCTTTCTTTCTTGCCTATTTCAGCTTCTCCTTGTGGTCTTTGGTTTGTGCAGTGTAACTTCAGTATCTACCTCCAGTTTCACATGGCCTTCTTCTCTGTGTATACTTTTTGTCTTTGATTAGGATACACTTATTAAATTTATTAGGACTCATATTTTTCTAGTACTATCTCAGTCCTTACCTTATATCTACGAAGACCCTATTTCCAAATAAGGTCACATTTTTTTTTAAGATTTATTTATTTATTCATTCAGAGAGAGCGAGAGAGAGGCAGATAAGGTCACATTTTGAAGTTATATAGGTTGACATAAATTTTGTTGGCTTTCCATTCAACACACTACTGGAGAGTGCTGACAATTTGAGATAATTCTTATTCCTGGAGGCTTTGTGTTCTTCTGATCATATTCATTATTTTGCTCAACAAACATTTAGGAAACCCCAGATTATACCAGGGATAGGTTTAAAGGAAGATGGATCAGATTATTTACTTTTAAGAGCTTCCAGAGTAGTTGGAAGGCAGTTATAGACCTCAGTATCTATGATACAGTATGACAAGTAGGGTAATAGAGGCTTATATTCGATGCTGAAAGCACCTACGTATTTATCCTGTATTTGCTGTGGAGGGACCCAGGAGGGATAAAGAAAAGAGTCAGGAAAGACTTAACAAAAGAATTGACATTTGAATCTTGAAGGAAGGCAAGGAAGATACTGATACAATAATATTAAGTGTAAAGTACTATGGATTGAAAGAAAGTGGCTTAGGAAACTCCAAGTTCTAAAGTGCCACTGGATCATAGAATGGATTTGGAGGAATGAGAATGAATGATATGCTTCTGTTTTTTCACAACATTGACATCCTGATCTTGGGATTGTAGTGATCCTGTGAACACTGTGGCAAAGACAATACTATAATAAATTTCCAAATCCTTTACTCTTTCCTGGGCTAACAGAAAGGTTGATTTTTCTAGCTCTTTTGAGGTTAGATGGAGATATCCTTCCCCCTTCTTTCTCTTTTTCCCCTCCTCTCTTCCTTCCTCCTGATTGGTAGCCAATGATGAATGCTGTGTCCATATGGTAGAGTAACAATATTGGAGTGGCCTGACTCACCGAGCCACCACATGGAAAATAGCTATCCTGAATATGTTCAACAGGTTTTACATGAGTGAGAAATGAACTTTCTGATTTGTTAAACACCAAAATTGGGGTATTATTTGTTATTGTAGCATAGCCTATCCTATCCAGACGTAAAATGTTTTAAAACTTCCTTTAAATATCCCCCCAAATTTATAAATAAAAATGACAGAGGAAGATAGTTGCTAGTTTTGCGTTTTTAAATTGAGAATATATTTCACATGTAATTGTATATTTCAAATTTATCCCATTTTTTACAATCATAAAAGTCATGAATTCATTTTAATTCAAGTTATACAAGTATAAAAGTTCATCTAGTTGTAAATAAATACCAAATTAATAATTTGGCTTTAAAAGTCTCTCCCCTAAATTATTCTTTTATAAGTTATTTTTAATATTTCTTTTTAAATGTCATAAAATATTTTTCCAAAGCATGAGTTTGAATGGCCTCACCATATCCTATTACGGACTATTGTATTTAACCAGCCTCCCATTGTTTTTCATTTGGTTTGTTCTAATTTTTTATAATAAAAACTCCACAGAGAATAATTTGTAGAAAATCATGTAAAAAAATCTCTTATTATTATTTCCTTAAACCACATACTTGAAAATGGATCTTTTGGTTTAAAGGGATCTCTCGCCTTGACCCTTTCTAATGATTTTGATAGTCTATCAAATTAACCTCCAGAAAGGCTTCCTCTGTTTGCAAATGTAAGAAAGTCTTTTCATGAATTCTTAGCAACATTCGATATTCTGTGTATGTGCATGTATGCATGTCAGTGTTTGGCAGTTTGATAAGTAAGCATGTTATCTTGTTTAATTTTTTTTTTTTCCTTTGGTTGAGATTTTTGTTGCCCCAAATGTTGAATTGGTCATTTATATTTATTTCCTGTGGTTTGTTTCCAATGTCCATTTTTTCAGTTATTAAAAAAAATTTAAATTATTTCTGTAATTCAGCCTGTAATGACATGGAATTTTTTTTTAATTTTTTAAAAAATTTATTTATTCATGAGAGACACACACAGAGAGAGGCACAGACACAGGCAGAGGCAGAGGGAGAAGCAGGCTCCATGCAGGGAGCCCGACGTGGGACTTGATCCCGGGTCTCCAGGATCACACCCCGGGCCAAGGCGGCTCCAAACCGCTGAGCCACCCGGGCTGCCCGACATGGAATTTTTTAAACAATCATGTATGTGCACCTAATTTTTTCCCCCTGTTTTGTCATTTGTCATTTAAATTTATGGCATTCTTGTATGTCACAATTTTTATTTTCATGTGACCAAATCTGTCCGCTTCTTTTTAATTTTTTTTGGTTAGTATGCTTATATAGGGCTTTTTTTAACTACAAGATCAGATTAAAATACACATGTATTTCTCCTAGCACTGCTGTGTTTTTTTTCTTTTCTTCTTCTTCTTCTTCTTCTTCTTCTTCTTCTTCTTCTTCTTCTTCTTCTTCTTCTTCTTCTTCTTCTTCTTCTTCTCCTCCTCCTCCTCCTCCTCCTCCTCCTCCTCCTCCTCCTCTTCCTCCTCCTCCTCCTCCTCCTCCTCCTCCTCCTCCTCCTCCTCCTCCTCCTCCTCCTCCTCCTCCTCCTCCTCCACATTTAACTCTTTAATCCACATAGGCTCTGTTACTGTGAAATAGCAACCTAACCTTTTCTCAGTTAAACAGTTGTTAATTTCATTTAACAGGAACATTTTTTGTTTACAATTCTTGTGTTTTCTTTGACTTAAAATGTCACCTTTAGCATATGTTGAATTTTTCTGTATATTCGGGTTTCTTTGGTTTTTGAAATCTGTACTTGAACTTGCTTCAAGTGACCTTCCTTAAGGTAACTTTGTAAATACATACTTATTGCATAGGATAGGCAAATGGTGGTTTTTTTATTACACTTCTCTTATAGAAATGTTTTTACCTTTTTTCAACTGTTTTTTCCTCCCAGATGGATTTTAGAACTATTTTGTTTAGGTCACAAAGCATATTGGTATTACTATTGTAATTTCCTTACTCTTGTACGGTAACTTGGGAGAAATTGGCATAATTCTAATAGTCTTTTCATTCAGGAATAGCTTTCCATTCCTTCATATTTTCTTTAGTAAAAGTTTAGATATTTTTATTTTAAATGAGATGAGCAGCCGTTAGAATTATTAAATGAGACTTTGAACCCAACGAGGAAGCTACACTACAGAACAGGTTATCCATGTGATAAACCAGTAACAAATTTTGTTCAGATTTTAAATTTTAAGTTGGTAAAACTTGGAAATGTTTTATAAAAGATGTACTTGTTGCTGAACTGGTAAATTGGAATTGATCTATTTAGTGGTCAGTCTGAATTGATATAATGATTGTTGCAGAAAATTTGT
Organism: Canis lupus dingo; assembly: GCF_003254725.2. Taxonomy (NCBI): domain Eukaryota; kingdom Metazoa; phylum Chordata; class Mammalia; order Carnivora; family Canidae; genus Canis; species Canis lupus. Next base: position 10,358,743 of record NC_064257.1, read on the forward strand.
AAGGACAACCTTAAAAAAAAGTCTCTGTCTTAAATGACACCTTTGGGATCCCAAAGAGAAGGTTAAACAGACTGTGTTTGTTTTATTTTTTTTAAAGATTTTATTTATGTATTCATGGGAGACACACACAGAGAGAGAGGGAGGCAGAGACACAGGCAGAAAGAGAAGCAGGCTCCATGCAGGGAGCCCAATGCTGGACTCCTTCCCGAGTCTCCAGGATTATGCCCTGGGCTGAAGGCAGATGCTCAACCGCTAACCCACCCAGGGATCCCAACAGACTGTGTTTAACTTAAATTTCTATGATGTGGATGCAGATACCTCCTTTCAGCCTACCTGACTAACCAAGGGACGTAATAGTAAGGCACCAAGATTTTGATAGTGCATGCATGCCAGAATGTAACGACCAAGCTTTTATTACTTTTGTAACCTTGTAATTCTTTTCAAGCTACTAATAATGCTTTTGTATTTAAAATGATACATTTTTGAGTTTTACTCACTTGCAAGAGTAGTTTGGCTCATGAGGTTTAAACAACTGAAACGCTGGCCCTTGGTTTGTCAATAATTGACAGCTCAGTTACAGAATGCAATATAGCTGCCCAGATTTAGAACAAGTGGAATAGGAAAAAAGAGAAGGGTGTGTGGGTAGGTTCTTGGTTTCCTGATGTTTCCACTCAGTAGTACAAAATGCTCTGAAAGAGGAATGGACTTTTGGGAAGGGGTGTTGCCTTTTACTGCCTTTAATTCTGAGCAGCAGTCTCAGTTTCCTACTTACCCTGGCACACCTGCCTGTTTTCCTCTTGTGGAATGTGTTGGGGAACACAGCAAATGGTGTCAGCACTGTTGAGGTTAGGCTGTAATGAGAGGTCGCTTATTTGAGGGTCAATCAATTTATGGCTTATAGCACACAATTTTGGTATTTCGTAGTAGGTTACAGTGTGAAAGCCAAATTGTGAGTCTTCAGTGAATAAGTAGTTAAAGGATAGTACCCTTTTTTTGTGTGTGTATTCTGTACTACCAAACAACAGACCTTTCCTGACTGGTTAGGTTCTGCTTTTCACCTTCATATTAGACTACAGCTTCTTGCAGTAGTACACCTCCTTTTCTTCTCCCTTCCACATTATGACTATCACACTACCTCTTTTGCAGAAGTGGTTACATGACTTATGTTACTGTGGGCAGAGTGTGAGAGTTCCAGTTGCTCTCTATCCTTGCCAGTATTCGGTATTGTCACCTTTTTATTTTTATCCTTTTCTTGGACATGTAAAGGCATTTCATTGTGGTTTTAATTTCTACTTCCCTTGATTACTAGGGGTCATTCGAGTGTGCTCCCTTCTGAGTACCCATTTAAATTTCTTAGTCTTTGGGGCAAGACTAAGTGGGTGACTCAGTGGTTGAGTATCTCCTTTTGGCTCAGGGTGTGATCCTGGGGTCCCAGGATTGAGTCCTGCGTCAGGCTCCCTGCATGGAGCCTGCTTCTCCCTCTGCCTATGTCTGCCTCTCTCTGTGTGTCTCTCATTAATAAATAAACAATCTTAAAAAAAAATCTCTTCGTTCTCTATTGGAGTATGTGTCTTTTTCCTGTTGATTTGCAAGGAGTTCTATGTTTTTTGGGTAGGAACTCTGCTGTATCTGTTGTATCTTCTTCCATTCTGAGGCTTGCCTTTTTTCCCTTAAAGAGTCTTTAACGAGGAGGAAAGACTAATTTTAATGTAGCTCCATTTATTAATCTTTTCCTTTATTGAATTTGCTTTTTGTGTCTCATGTTTTAAAGAAATCTCTGCCTAGTCCAAACTCATGAGGATGGTTTTCTAGACATTTTCTTGAGAAGCTTAACTGCCTTTGTCTTTTATATTTAGAGTTGTAATTTATCTGGAGTTGATTGTTGTGGTTGTATGAGATAGGTTTAAGTTTTTTTTTGTTTTTGTCATGGATATCCACTTAACCTGCTACAATTTACTGAAAAGACTGTTCTTTCCTTACTTCTCTGTAGTGCTATGTTTATCATAAACGAAGTTTTCCTATATGTGTGAGTTTGTTTCTCAACTATTAACAGTTCCATTGCTTTATTTGTTTTTCCTTGCTTAAGTATTACCCTTTTTTATAGACTGTAAATTTTTAAAAAGTCTTTATAATCTGGTGGGGGCGTTTATTTTTAAGCTTTGTCCTTTCCAAGATTGTCTTAGCTGTTCTTGATTTTTGCATATTCATATATGTATTTATCATCAGGTTATCAATTCATACCAAATAATCTGCCAGAATTGTAATTGAGATTATATTGAATTTGAGAATGAATTTGATAAGATGAATCTGAAAGAGAAGTATCATGTCTTTACAGTGTAAAATCTTTAAATCCACAAACACAGAGTATCAATTCATTTTTATCACTTTCAGTGTCTCTTAGTATGCTTTTCTGTTTCTTTTTGTCATAGTCTCATACTTTTTCATTAGATAGTCTCTAGATACTTAAACTTTTGTGATAGTGTTATAAATGGTGTGTTTTTAACTTTTCATTAGTTTTTTTCAATACATTGAATTTCTTTTTCTGGCATATTTGCTGCTTCAGACTGCTGGTATAGTGTTGAAAGAAGTGGTCCTAGAGAGCGTTCTTGAATTAGTCCCAATCTTACAGACAGAGATTTCACTGTTTAAACTAAAAGTGATGTTACTTGTAGGTTTTCATGTAGCAGCCCTTTATGAAGTTAAGGAAATTTCTCTCTACTCTTTTTTTTCTAATTATCTTTTAGAAATTGTAATTGATATTGAGGTTTATTAAGTACTTGCCCTGCATAGATGAAAATGGCCATAGAAAATTTCTTCCTTTATTCTGTAAATGTTGTGAATTACACTGGTTGATAATTTGAGTGTTATATATTATTTTTCATTTAATTATGGATGTACTTTACTGATGTTTTATTTAATTTAGGAATTTTGCCTCTGTGTTTGTAAGAGAAACTGGCATATGATTTTCTTTTCTTGTAATGTTAACATATTTTGATATGAAGCTTCTCTGGTTTCATACAGGGTTGCTGGGTTTAGTAAATAAAAATCTCATGTATATTTATACTAAAAATATTTATTGCTTTTCTGAAATTCACATTTAATTTGGCATCCTGTATTTTATCTGGCAACATCACTCATAGGTCAAGTTCAGAAATGTAGCTCTCTCTTTTTCTGGAGGAGTTTATGTGAGATTGATGTTTTCATCCTTAAATGTTTGGTATAATTCATTATTAAAGTGTCTGACCCTGGAATTTTGTTATATATAGACCTAAATATATAATTTTTGGGGTGCTCATGTAGATGATACGGATTTTAATTTCAAATTAGAATTGTTCATTGCTGGTGTATAGGGAAGTGAGTAACTTTTATACCATAACTTGTGTCCTGCCAAGGATATACAATATTTGTTTATTATATATTCCTTATTCTTAACATGATTTATGCTAGAGGTTAAATATGTGCCCCTTATTTTTTAAAACCTAATATAAGTGAAAAGTTATACTACTTGTCAGACAAAACAAGGACATTAGAACAACACTTAACATCTATTTATTGTTTTTTAAGTTTTATATATTTTCTTAAATGTTTTAATTCTGTATGTATTTGATGTCCTATGAGACATTGTTATTGTTTTATAATGTCAGTATGCATTTAGATTTACTTTCTATATACCTTTTCTGTTGCTTTTTTATTCCTCTGTGCATTTTCTTCCTTTCGTCTCATGCTATTTCTCTTCTTGAAAAACATCTTTTAGTTTTTGTTTTATTGTGTGAGTATATTAACAAAAAATTCTCGTTTTAAATATGTTTTCAAAATGTCTTTATCTCACTTTATTTTTTTCTAAATTCATTTTTATTTTATTTAAAAAAAATTTTTTTTAAAAAAATTTTTTTATTTATTTATGATAGTCACAGAGAGAGAGAGAGAGAGAGAGAGAGAGAGAGAGGCAGAGACACAGGCAGAGGGAGAAGCAGGCTCCATGCACCGGGAGCCCGATGTGGGACTCGATCCCGGGTCTCCAGGATCTCGCCCTGGGCCAAAGGCAGGCGCTAAACCGCTGCGCCACCCAGGGTTCCCTTTAAATTCATTTTTAAAGAGTATATATGTATATATATTTTTTCCTGGAAATAGAATTATAGGTTAAGAAAGTTTATTTATTTTTTTATTAGTTTGAAAACATTTTCTTTTGGCTTCCACTGTTTCTGTGAAGAAAGCAGCTGTTGAGTTTATTTTTGCTCTCAGATGGTAAACCTTTTCCTCTTTGGCTGCTTTTAGGATTTTCTCTTTCTTTGGTTTTCAGCGATTTTTAAAAATTTCATTTAAATTCAATTTACCAGCATAAAGTATAACACCCAGTGCTCATCTCATTGTATGCCCTCTTTTAATCCCCATCACCCAGTAACCCTGTCCCCCCACACCTCCCCTTCTGCAACTCTGTTTCCTAGAGTTAGAAGTCTCTCATGGTTTCTCTCTTCCTGTCTAATTTTTCACCTCTCAGTTTCCCCCCTTCCCTTATGGTCCCTTTCACTATTTCTTATGTTTTTCAGCGATTTAGCTAATATGTGCTAAGTATGGCTTTCTTTTTATCTTGTCTGGAGTTCTTAGGGTTTATTTAATATGGCTTTTGATGTCCGTCAATTTTAGGAAATATTAGTACTGTCCCTTTTATAAAAGTTCTGTCTTTCTTGCTCTATCTTCTGAGTCTGGAATCTAATTACATATGTATCATATCTTTTACTATTTCCCATGTGTCTTTTAGTCATTATTCCATTCTTTTGTCTCTCCATGCTTCACTTGGATAATTTTCTTATGATTTATCTCATATTCACTAATTATCTCTTCAATTAAGTCTAATCTGACATTAAACCCATCTACAAAGTTCTTTTTTTTTTTTTTAAATTTTTTTTTTTTAATTTATTTATGATAGTCACAGAGAGAGAGAGAGGCGCAGAGACACAGGCAGAGGGAGAAGCAGGCTCCATGCACCAGGAGCCCGATGTGGGATTCGATCCTGGGTCTCCAGGATCACGCCCTGGGCCAAAGGCAGGCGCCAAACCGCTGCGCCACCCAGGGATCCCTACAAAGTTCTTTACTTCAGTTTTATTATTCAGTTCTTATTGACATAATTTCACAGTGTTGGGGATGAGAGGAATGAGAGAGAGAGTACAGGTCAGGTCCTTTCAAAGAGCTCTGGTAAACACCCCAGTTTCATTTTGGTACCTTGTAGGGATACACCTAAAGAGTAAGGGAAAACTCTAAGCAGATCAGCACTCAGAAGAAATGAGGCCCAATTTTGAATCATCTCAATCTCTGACTACAATAAGATGATTTATCTTTTTGCCTAGATGTCCTCCAGAAGGAAAAATCAGTTGAACCTCAAATAGATTTCTCAGTGTTTCGTTCCCATTGATCTACTCAGTAAAAAATAATAAGGCATGCCCTAAGTAAAAATTTTACTGAAAACCGAGAGAAACAGACAGTAGAACAGATGTGTAGGAGATTCAGTTATTTCAGTTATCAGTCAAGAATTTTTTAGAAATACATTATTACATGACACATGGAGAGTTTAATCAGGATTGGAAATAAACAAATTCACAAATATTCATTTACAATTCACATGGATGTATTTAGAATTCTAATGGATATAAGTGTATGTATAAAATTCCAAACATTTTTTTAAAGATTTTATTTCTTTATTCATGAGAGACAGAGAGAGAGAGAGAGAGAGAGAGAGAGAGAGAAAGAGAAAGGCAGAGACACAGGCAGAGGGAGAAGCAGGCTCCATGCAGGGAGCCCTATGTGGGACTCGATCCTGAGTCTCCAGGATCACACCCTGGGCAGAAGGCGGTGCTAAACCGCTGAGCCACCCAGGCTGCCCCTCAAACATGATTTTTAAATGTTAATATTTTGTGCTATAATTATAGCAGTATGAATAATTAATTCAGCATAGGTAACATACAGTATTATATTAGTTTGGGAGAGTACACTTTGTATGATTTCAGTCCTTTGCAACTTATTGATATTTTCTGTGACAGGCTAATTCTAAGATGGCTTCCGGTGATTCCTAGGTCTGCATATTCATGCACTTGTTTAATACTCTTCCCTCACTTGTGAGTGGGATCTGTGACTTAATTTTAACCACTATGATACAGATCTTCCTTGACTTATGTGCCAATCAAATATTGTAAGATGAAAATGCCATAAATTGAAAATGCACTCAATACACCTAATCTGCCCAACAGCATAGCTTAGCCTAGCCTACCTTAACACTCTCAGAAACTTAGATTAACCTTCATTTGGGCAAAATCACCTAACACAAAGTATATTTTATAGTAAAATGTTGAATATCTCATGTAATTTATTGAATACTGTGCTGAAAGTGAAAAACAATGGTTGTGTGTGTACAGAATGGTTGTAAGTGTAATCACAACCTTGCGATTGTATAGCTGAATGGGAGCTGTGGATTGCTGCTGCTGGCCTCACAAGATAGTACTGTACTGTATATCACTAGCTCAGGAAAAGATCAAAATTCAAAGCTTGAAATACGATTGCTACTGAATGTGTATTGCTTCTGCACCATCATAAAATCAAAAAATTATAAGCGAATCATCTTAACTTGGGGACTGTCTGTACAACAAAGTAGTGATGAGATATCATTTCTTTGATTAAGTTACATAGGATTTAACTTCTTGCTAGAAACTCTCTCCCTTGCTAGCTCTGATGAAGCAAGTTACTGTGTTGGTGAGGAATAGTGGCAAAGAACTCCAACAGCCCAAAAGTAATGGATTCATGCCTAAAACCAAATAAATGAGCCTGTAAAGGGGGAAATTCTTCTGTAGTTGAACCTTTGGACGAGATCCCAACTCTGGTAGACACATCAGTTGCAGTCTGTGAGAGACCATGAAGCAGAGATCTCAGCTAAGCTATGCCTAAGTTGCTGATCAATAGAAACTATGAGATGATCAGCATTTATTATTTTAAACTCCTTATTTTGTACTAATTTATTATAAAGTGGATAACTAATACATTGCTTAATGACCTAATTTGTGGGCAAGCCCGGGTGACTCAGCGGTTTAGCGCCACCTTCAGCCCACGGCCTGATCATGGAGACCTGGGATGGAGTCCCACATCAGGCTCCCTGCATGGAGCCTGCTTCCTCCTCTGCCTGTGTCTCTGCCTCTCTCTCTCTCTCTCTCTCTCTCTCTTTCTTTCTCTCTCTCTCTCTGTGTCTCTCATGAATAAATAAATAAAATCTTTAAAAAAATGACCTAATTTGTGGTCCAATTTATTTATTTTCTGTGTTTTTAGAAGTATGTTCACTTTGTAATTCTTGGGTATAGTATTTATATGTCTATTGGATCAAATATTTTACGTTGTTCAGATCTTCTAAATCTTAACTTATTTTTGTTTGCTTGTTCTATCAATTACTGAACATGATATATCAAAACCTCCAGTAAAGATTGTGTATTTGTTAATTTTTATGGATAATGTTATTTGTTCATTCTAGGCTATATTATTAGATATATGCAAATATAGAATTATTATAACTTCCTAGCAGATTGAACCTTTTCCCTTATTATATTATTCTCTAGTAATTTTTGGCTTTATATTCTGTTTTGTTTAATATTAATATAGGTATACCAGCTTTCTTTTGGCTAGTGTTTTCTTGGTATATCTCTTTTTACCCTTTATAGTTAACCTTTCTGTGTCCTTATATTTTAATGTATCTCTTAATAATAACATACAGCTGGTTGATGAGTCATCTTCAACCCATTTAATCTTTGGTTTTCAAGTTTATCATTTTCAACATCCAGATTTAATGTAATTACTCATATACGTAGGGCAAAATAAATAATGTGATGTGCCTTGTGGTCATTCCACTTGTTAAATGTTCTGTTTTCCTCCTTCTGTTACATTGGTTATATTTGTTACTCCTTCATATGCCTTTCCTCTTCCCATTTGGTAATTATATAGTCTTTAAAAATCTTCTGGTAATTTCTTTGGAAATTAGACAATGGATATTTGACTCCTCAAATTCTAATATTAATACATTGTAAGGATCTTAAGAACTATTTATTTTCCATTTATATTCCTCTCATCTTATATACTGTTTATTATTAGGTACTTTAGTTTTGTAGAAAAATTTTAAACATCATAAATTACTGTTACCATTGTTTTATGCAGTCAGTTTTCATTTAGATTTACCTACATTTCCTCCCATTTTCTTCCTTTTTTCATTTCTGTTTTCAATTTGGGATTATTTTCCTTCTACTATAGTATATAGAGTTTGAACTTGTGCAGATCTCATGGGGGCAAACTCTTCCAGGTTTAGTTTGTTTGAAACATCTATTTTTCCCTTTCCTGTATTTTATTTTATTTTATTTTATTTTATTTTATTTTATTATTTGTTTATTTATTTATTTGACAGAAAGAGAGAGTGAGAGCACAAGCAGGGGGAACAGGAGAGGAAGAGGGAGAAGCAGATTCCTTGCTGAGTAGGGAGTCTGGCTTGTGGCCCAATCCCAGGACCCTGAGATCATGACCTGAGCAGAAGGCAGATGTGTTAACTGACTGAGATGCATGGGGAGCCTGCTTTTCCCTCTACCTATGTCTCTGCCTCTCTTTCTGTGTCTCTCATGAATAAACAAATATTTAACCTCTTCAGAGGGTTTTTCTTGATCACAGATATTTCTGTCATAGCACTGTGTTTTTTTTATTCTGTATTGCTTAGTTTAGTTTATGGTTGTACTCATCATTTGCCAATTTCCCAGCTGTCTCTTGCTCTGTTCTGAGTTAAGGGGCTGACCCATATAAGCTACATATATATACCCATATATATATATGTGTGTATATATATATATATGGGTATATATATACACCCATATAAGCTACCCGTATATGCTTTTTAGTTCCCCCAAAGCTCTCTTGCCATCTGACTTTCAGCCATCATCTTATGACAGGCAGTGTGAAGAGATTGGAGAGTGAGATACTAGGCTATTTCTACTCTTCTCTTCCTATTTCTTTGGAGTCTTCGGTTAGTGATTCAATTTCTTGTTGTTTCTGGCTCCTTCCAGAGTTCCATCTCTCCCTGGGCAGCCTCTCTCCATGGTCTCCATTCTTACTGGGTAGCCTTGGCTTATAGACTGTATTAAATTATTTTCTTCTTTGGTCTCTCAACTCTTGTTGGGGTAGTAGGGACTTCCTTTTGTTGCTTATTGCTAGGTTGCCTCACATAGACTTTTTTAAAAAAAATTGAAGTAGAATTAACATGTTATTAACCATGTAAAAGTGCACAATTCATTGGTCTTTAGTATATTCCCAGTGTGGTGTATTTGCCAGCTTACTCTGGTTTCAAAACTTTTTCATTACCCAGTGAGAACACCCAGACTCATGAAGTAATTCTTCCCCATTCACTTTCCCCACTCCTTCCACACCCTGGTAACCTTTAATCTGCTTTCTGTCTCTCTGGATTTTCCTGTTGTGGATATATTATATAAAAGGAATTATACACTATTTAACCTTTTGTGTCAGCCTTCTTTCACTTAGCATAATGTTTTCAACTACTTTAGTTCTTCCAATATTCTTAAAGTAATTTTCCTTATTGAAGTCCCTCTATTGATTCTGGTATTGGTTACTTTTCCTTGTTGGAAACTGATGACATATTTATTTATATGTTTATTGCTTATTTATTACCTGTAACATTTCATATATTTATTCATTTATTTATTTGAGAGAGTGAGAGCAAGAGCATGGGGAGAGGGGCAGAGGACTAGGGAGAAGGAGACTCCCCTCTGAGCAGGGAACCTAACATTGAGATCATGACATAAGCTGAAGCCAGACACTTAACCAACTGAGCCACCCAGGTGTCTGGTATGAGAGAAATTTTAAGAGTGCTGAGGAATATTAGAAATCACAGAAGGATTATTGGAGACCTATTCAAAGTAAGGAGCAGTTAGCCTTTATAGTTAAGTGGTCTATCATGTATTCATTACTAATTGTTTTTTACCTGCTTTTGACAAGAACCCGGTATTAAAAAATACTATCAATTAACCAATATAAGAATCTGCTAATGTGTTTAAAATTTATACATTATTGACATTTCAGGAAGGAAACTGCTCTCAGAATATTTATTTTAATCCTCTTTCCCTTTCTTTCATCCTTTCTTGGCAGAAATCATTTTTTTAAAAAGATTTTATTTATTTATACATGAGAGACACAGAGAGAGGCAGAGACATAGGCAGAGGGAGAAGCAAGTTCCCCACGGGGAACCTGATGTAGGACTCAATCCCAGGACCCCAGGATCACGACCTCAGTCAAAGGCAGATGCTCAAACACGGAGTCACCCAGGAGCCTCAGAAATCTTTTTTTAAATGCATTTTGTTTTATTGTGATAAAACACACATAACAAAATTTATCATCTTAACCATTTTTAAGTATATAGTTCAACAGTGTTACAAGTATTCACGTTGTTATGAAACACATCTCCAGAACTTTCTCATCTTGTAAAACTGAAACTTTATACTGATTAACAATTATCTCCCCCTCCACCACTCCACCCATCCTGACCCTGCCTGATAACCACCATTCTACTTTCTGTTGCTATGAATTTGACTATTTTAGATACCTCAGATAAGTGGATTCATACAGTATTTCTTTGTGACTTGTTTATTTTATTTAGCATAATGTTCTCCAGGTTTATCCATGTTGCAGACTGTGACAGTATTTCTTTCCTTTCTGAGGCTGAATAATAATCCATTGTATGTATGTAAGACATTTTCCTTATCCATTCATTTATCAGTGGTGATTGAGTTGCCTCCACCTCTTGTTTGTGGCAAAAGGTGCTGCTGAGAAACGTGTGCAAGTATCTTTTTGAGGCCTAACTTTCAATTCTTTTGGATGTATATCCAGAATTGGAATCATTGAATCATATGTTCTATTTTTAATTTTTGAGGACTGTCCTTAGTGTTTTTCACAGTGGTTACACTATCTTATAGTCCCATCAGCAGGGCATAAGGGCTCCAATATTTCCAAATCCTTGCCAACACTTTTTAAAATTCAATTAATTAATTAATTAATTAATTAATTTTTGTAGTAGCCATCCTAATGGGTGTGAGGTATCTCATTGCAGTTTTTTTTTTTTTTTTCTCATTGCAATTTTGATGGGCATTTCTGTGATGGGTAGTGAGTGATGTTGAGAGTCTTTTCATTTGCTCATTGGCCATTAGTAGATCATCTTTGAAGGAATGTATGTTTAAGTCCTTTGCCAATTTTAAATTGAATTATTTGATCTTTTGTTACCAAGTTGTAGGATCAGGGGTATGATTTGCAAGTACTGTCTCCCATTTTATAGGTTGTCTTTTCACTATGTTGATTGTGTCCTTTGATGCACAGAAATTTTAGTTTCATGTATCCTTCCCCTCTGTCCCCCCCTTTTGGACTTTTTTGCTGATATTTTTGGTCTGATAGCTGGGAAATCATTGCCAGATCCAGTCTCACAAAGCTTTTACTCTATCTTTTTCCCTAGGAGTTTTATAGTTTCAGTGGCTATGACTCTTTTTGTTCATTCTTTTATATCCAACACCTTGACCTCTTTCCTGATACAGGTAAACTTTGAGTAAAGCAAGCTGCCCTTTATAATGTGGGTGGGCCTTGTCCAAATAGTTGAAGGCCTACTAGAACAAAAGATTGACTCTTCCTGAGCAAGGGGGAATTCTTTTGTATATGGCTTTCATACATGAACTGTAACATTGGTTCATCCCTAGGTTTTCAGCCGTCTGACCCACCCTGTAGATTTTGGACTTACCAGCCTCCCTAATTGGATTAGCCAATTCCTTAAAATCAATTCCTTTCTTCTTTTCCTCTGTACAAACATATACATACCACACATACCATGTTAGTTCTGTTTCTCTGGAGAATGCTGAATAATACAAGATTATTTAACCCAGCCCCTTTATATTTACAGATTTGGTAACATAAAGGCCCAAGGAGATGAGGAAATTGGCCAAGGTCAAAGAAAAGTTATTGAGAAAGCCAGGGCATAAATTCAAGTCTCCTGACGTCCAGTCTAACACTCTTATTACCTGAAATTGCTTTGCCCAGAGCATCAAAACCAAACGGAAAACCTCAGCCTCTCCTACTTCAAATAAAAAATAAGCATATTGGCTACTTTCCATACGTTAGGTCTTATCCTAAGTAGTTGGTAGCCATTTTTCTTATTAATTCTCAAAACCATTCTAAAAATAAGTATTATTATCACCTTCCATTTTGTATATTAACTTGTCTAAAATGACACATTTTGTCAATGATAGACTTCTTATCTGAACTTAAGTCTGTGGCTCTAGAATTGGAATTATTAATTGCTATACTATGTTCTCTATATATTTTGTTCCTGTCCCCTGATGATGTTAAGCACTGAAGAAAAGATTTGGATTTACTCAATTTTTGGTTCTCAGCAGCCTGGAACCTTTTCCCTTTATTGGTGTGGCAGGATAATAAATGAAATGATTCATACTGCTTATGGATAGACCTTAATTATTTGTGATCCCTTATCTTCTGTTAATTATGATTCTTTTCTGAGTAGAAATATTAATCTATTTAATATTAATCTATGTTATCTATTTATTAGTACCCAAGACATTTCCAAAGTGGACACTAATGAATTTACCATGAAATTGTGTGCCCTGGACACACATATGTTCTTCACTGCCAGTAACTATTACTATCTTTCCTTCTCCATCTTCCTTTCTTCTGCCTTTCATACCATCTGGTGGCGGCAGTAAGAAGAGTGGAGGAGGGGGTGAGGGTAGTAGTGTGGGGAAGGTGTTATAATTTTTTAACATTGTGCATACCAGATGGTAACCAGTCAGTAAAGGATCAACAATTCAGAATTGGAAAGTAATCAGTCAGTAAAGTCAGTCAGTAAAGTCAGTCACCCTGAGAGTGAGACGCCAAGAGACATGTCCCTCAGTTCGTGTCACTTCCTCCCATCCTCGGGGAGATGTACTTTTCGAGTAACATGAGGACTTACTTATATATTACTTACCATCACTCACTCATGGTAATCAGTAAAGGATCAACAATTCAGAATTGGAAAGAACCTGCAATTTAGTAGTGCTGATCTTGTACGAGTTGCTCAAATTTATTGACCTTGAGGTTATTGTCCTGCAAATCTATTGTATAGTAGATTGAGGGCAATTTTGTTTTGTCATTCCTTAGATTTTTGAAGCACTAGATTCATACCTTTCCTCTGTCTCCTAGAAATCACTCAGCTCTAAGTGCTATGGTGAATGGCAAAGAAGTAATTCATGGCTCTTGCCTGTGTGAGCTTAGACTCTGAGGATTAAAAAAAAACACCACATAGATGAGGGAAAAAAGCATAAATACTATAAGATAAAATATAATATGTATAAACTAAGTGTTTTTAAGTAGGTTTAGGCAATAAAAATTAAGAGAGTGAAAATGAGGGATCCCTGGGTGGCGCAGCGGTTTGGCGCCTGCCTTTGGCCCAGGGCGCGATCCCGGAAACCCGGGATCGAATCCCACATCGGGTTCCCGGTGCATGGAGCCTGCTTCTCCCTCTGCCTGTGTCTCTGCCTCTCTCTCTCTCTCTCTGTGTGACTATCATAAATAAATAAAAAGTTAAAAAAAAAAAAAAGAGAGTGAAAATGATTGAGAATGCTTGGGGGATGAAGAGAGACTTGAATTGGACCTTGTGACTACTGGCTGGAATCTAGCTGCTTTTAAAATAAAAATAAGAATTTATTGTACATGTCTAAATGTAAGATGGTTCTCAATGACAAGATAATGAAAATATTTTTGAACAGCCTGGATACATAAACTTTTTTTTAAGCTTGTAGAAGAAATAGCTATTAAGCTTAGCTTCTTAAATTATACGTACAGATTTTAAATTATATAATATAAAATATTGCCTTAGAGTATCCTTTTTTTATACTTGCTTCATGAAACATTATTCAGACCCTTCACATGCATTTTAAAACATGGGTGTTTTCCTCATTACCAAAGTAAGTCAGTTTTTCAGAGTACATGATCTTTAATTTTTTTTAAGGTTTTATTTATTTATTTATTCTTGAGAGAGAGAGGGGTGGGGGAGGCAGAGACACAGGCAGAGGGAGGATCAGGCTCCATGCAGGAAGCCTGATGTGGGACTCTATCCTGGGACTCTAGGATTACGCCTTGGGCCGAAGGCAGGCGCTAAACTGCTGAGCCACCTGGGCTGCCCTGATATTAAATTTTTAAGTGGTTTGTAGAGCATTTTAAAAACCTGGATGTGGCACTTTTCCTGGGAATTTTAATCTCAAGTCACAAGAACTCATTTGCTATTCTTGAGCTCTACAGTGAAACCCTTTCAAACCTAATCTTTAATAGGCTTGTTTATAATGGCATCTAAAGTTCTAATTGTGAAATTATTATCTCCTCCTCTCCCCCCATCCCTCACCACTAAAATAAAATTTAGGAGATCTGTGCTGAACTTCTTTGCCATCTTTTTAAACTGATTTCATCAGGGAATGTTTTCAGTATCCAAAACTAGTATCGCCTGAAGTTGTTTTAGATCCTATGTCTTGTGAACAGCTTTTTTTTCTTCAAAAATAAATTAGTTGTAAGGACTCAACTATAGAATAATTTCCTTTTTCCTTTGGGACAGTTTTGGGAAAAGAACTTTGCCCTATATGCAGTGTCATCATCTGAAGTGGATCAAAGTATTACAAGTGAGCTAGTGAGTGACGTAAAGGAGATGGCTGAAGTGGAATGGAGAGTCTAGAACAGTGTATATAGATACATCCAGTATAGATGTTACTACCCTTATATGGGTATTTGAATTTAAATTAAATGATTAATTTAATAATTATGCTAATCATTAAATTGTAATTCAGTTCCTAGGTCACACTGGCTGTACTTCAAGTGATCAGTAGCCATATGAGACTAGTGGTTAGTGTATTATCCAATGCAGATATAAAATATTTCCATCATTGCTGAAAGTTCTGTTGGATAGCTCTAGTCTGGAATAGCCTCAGGAATTTAATGTAGTTCATTTCTAGGAATGATCATATTGATGGTAGTAGTCAAACTCCTCCCCTCACCCACAACTGCTCACCCCAGCCAACACCTTCCCTTCACCCATACAGACACAGATCAAAGATGTATTCTCAGTTTCCAAAATAGAGGTAGTGATCCAAGGATATTAGCATTGTTAGTAAATATTAGTATTGTTAGTATAGTACAGAAATTTATACTGTGTTCATCTGAAACACAAGGTGTACTCTTTTCTCTATGTTATTGTCAAGGAAAAAGTCCCCTAAATTGCTTTGTGGTGAAAAGATTGGGAATTCTAGGAGTCAGAGAGGTCTGAGTTTGAATGTTACTCTGTATGATCTTGGATAAACCACTTAATCTCACAGAATGTCATTTCTTCATTATGATTGCTTCATGGAGTAAGGATTAAATGAAACATGTAATGATGTGTAATTATTTTACGTAATTTCTTGCACGTAACAGATGCTTTTTCCCTCTTCATTCTTCTAAGTCCAGAAAGACATTTAATGAAGATTAATTCACTTAACACTTCATTAATAAATTCACCAGAAGATATTTATTGAGCATTTATTATATGCAAAGCTTTCTTCTCAGTGGTAGGAATATAGCAGTGAACCAAACAAGTAAGAATCTCAGTCTTCATGGTGCTTATATTTTCATAGGAGGAGACAGACAATAAATGATATAAATAAGTAATAGTGTGTGTCAGAAGGTGATCATTTCTAAGGGAAAAAATAGGCAAGGAAGATAAAAGTATGTTGGGTGAGGTTCTATAGTTCTCTAGAAAAAGGTGGGCGGGTAACAATTGAATGAAGATCTAGAGGAGGAAGTTAGCAAATGCACCATGTATCTGGGGACAAGGCCATTTCTAGCAGGGGGAATAGTACCACAAATACCTTGAAGTGGGAAATCAGGCTTCCATTTTTCTGGAACATTAAGAAGACAGGAGTGGCTCACCAAAGGAAGAGGAGGTGAAGTTAGATAATACAGGAGAGAGGCAGAAATAAGACATACTAAGGATGTTGTCTTTTTATCTGAGTAAAAAGTGGAAGATTTTGAGTAGAAGATTGACATGGCCTGACTTACATTTTAATAGCTTCATTATGGCCACTCTAATGAGAATACATGAAAGATAAGCAGGGGCAAAACAAGGAAATAGGAGGCTATTGAAATAGTAGGGGAGAGAGAAGATGGAGGCTTAGAATGGCAACAGTGCAATGTGATCAAATTCTGAATGTGTTTTAACATTTCAGCTATCAGAATTGGTGAATAAATGGCAAAGAGGGAGTCAAGGATAACACCAAGGTTTTTGACTGGATCAACTGGAAGAATGGTGTTGTCATTTATTGAGATAGAGACACTTTCTGTATTCAGCCATTTTCATGTATTCTTTTTTAAAAAAAGTTTTAAAGATTTTGTTTATGTGGCAGAGAGCACAAGCAGGGGGAGCAGCAGGGAGAGGGAGAAGCTCAGCAGGGAGCCTGATACGGGGCCCCATCCTAGGACCCCAGATTCATAACCTGAGCTGAAGGCAGATGCTTAACCTACTGAGCCACCCAGGTTTTTTTGTTTTTTTAATTGCTAGCAGCAAATGTTTATTCATGATTGAAGCCAAGAAGGATTTATAAATGCATTTTAATACCTTGCTGATAAAATAGTAACATTCCATCTTTGCAATCTTGTAAGGAATACAGGAAGAGACTGTAAAGGCTTTAATGTGTGTATCTATTATAACCAGGTCATCAGAACACACACACACACACACACACACACACACACACACACACACCACCTACTTTAGTGTTGCACCATACCAACTTTTCAGAAAGGCTATCCCGAAGCTCTACTGGATAACTGAGTAAATAGGTTTAAAGTCGGGGGGGCGGGGAGTAGGGAAGAAAGGTGGAAGGTAGTAAGCAGCACACATTTCAAAGCCCACTTTTAAGTACACGACATTATGAATATTAAAAAAAAACAAAAACGTGGGGGTGGGGAAGGCAATTGAGCATCTTCAGAAAGAGCATTTGGCAATATTCAACGCATCAGGAGGCTGTGCTTGGGGCCATCCACTCCCTCTAGCTTCTCAAAGTGTTTCCTGGCATTGTGAATGTTGATCAGAGTAGCTGCGGAAGGGATCGACGGTTTGACATAACCACCAATAGGTTTGACATAACCACCATTACGTACGTGTTTGAGGTGAAGATGTCGATGAAGGCCGCGAACTTAGAATTTCGAACTTCCATGCTCTGGAAAGAAGCGGCTAATTTACTGCAGCTCAGCTTGAACTGCTTAATGATGTTGCTGATCTTCTCGAACCAGTGAACATCACGCTGCTCCTTGCACGCATGAGAAATGACCAAGAACGTAGCCCTCTCCTGCTTAATGTATTCTTACAGGCAGGCGCCAAACTGCTGCGCCACCCAGGGATCCCATTCTTTTTTTTTTTTTTTTAATTTTTATTTATTCATGATAGGCACACAGTGAGAGAGAGAGAGGCAGAGACACAGGCAGAGGGAGAAGCAGGCTCCATGCACCGGGAGCCCGACGCGGGATTCGATCCCGGGTCTCCAGGATCGCGCCCTGGGCCAAAGGCAGGAATCCCTGTAGTAGGTCTTTATGTGACACTAACCAAAGTCTAAGTACCACCATGCTTCCTTAGGATGGATAGAGAATTTGGAGAAGGGAAGTAAGTGACTGTCACAGAAACCACCTTTCCTCATTTTTGCTTTTAGTAAATGAGATCTTAATTGCCAGTTACTTTCGATCTTAGCTATATGGTTTTCCCAGTTTGCTATTTGGTTTTTTATCCATAGATATTTGTTTGACGAGGGTAAATCTCTCAGGTACCATTATTAATCTTAGGGTCTGCCTTGTATTTGTCTTTGATTTGGTCTGTATGAGTCCTGATACTGCATGTTGAGCTATTTTGATAGTGATACCTACTTGGAAGGACTTGGTGAACATTTTTTGCATTTGACTAAAAAACAGATTGTGGAATAGTTACATTTCTTAAATTGTTTTACTTATTAAAACTAAATATTTAGCTGTTAGGAGCTCTTTTAGGGTTGCCAATTATAATTCTTTTCTATTACAAAAATAAATAGTAATAGATTGATTTAGAAAAAACAGGTTAAAAATTTAAGTTTAGAATTATAGGGCTGTTAAACTATTCACTTTTCTACTTCTAAGATGTTTCGACATCTTATCTGTAAATGATAGAATATTTTGATGATACTGTAGACCATTATTTAAATAGTGAAAAGAGCAGACATCTCCAGAAATAAGTTGTCTGCAATAGGTAAATATTATGAGTGGAAAAATTTCTATTTTTTAAGTGTCCATTCCTTTCAAAATTTTGTGATTAAAAATTATTTGTGATTTTAAACAAGAATAAATCTTGGTATGACAAACATGGATGTACCTAGAGGACATGATGCTAAGTGAAGTCAGAGAAAGACAAATACCATATGATTTTACTTATTGTAGAATTTAAGAAACAACAACAACAACAAAAAGAAAAAAGCAGACTATTAAATATAGAGAATAAACTGGTAATTTGTCAGAGGGAAGGTGGGTTGGGGGATTAAGAGTATATTTACTGTGATGTGCACTGAGTAATATATAGAATGTTGAATCACCCGTATTGTACACCTGAAACTAATATAACACTGTACATTAATTATACTGGAATTTTAAAAAAAAGTGTAAAACTCTTGGTATGACAAATGTTAGAATAAAAGCAGTTCAGCTTCATTGAGTATTTTATTATTTATCATATACCATTTAAGTACTTAGTTTGTGTTAATAAGTTTCATAGACTCCCAATGAACAAAGGAGGGTTATCACTCCGATTTTACTGATGAGAAAACTGAGACAGAGAGAACTTTCTTTTTTTTTTTTTTTTAAAGATTTTATTTATTTATTCATAGAGACACAGCTAGAGAGAGAGAGGCAGAGACACAGGCAGAGGGAGAAGCAGGCACTATGCAGGGAGCCTGATGTGTGGGACTCGATCCCGGGTCTCCAGGATCACACCCCGGGCTGCAGGCGGCGCTAAACCGCTGCGCCACTGGGGCTGCCCCAGAGAGAACTTTCTTGAGATTGCATAACTATTTTTTTAAAAAGATTTATTTATTTATGATAGAGAGAGAGAGAGGCAGAGATACAGGCAGAGGGAGAATCAGACTCCATGCCAGGAGCGCAACGCGGGACTTGATCCCGGGACTCCAAGATCGCGCCCTCGGCCAAAGGCAGGCACCAAACTGCTGAGCCACCCAGGGATCCCCTGCATAACTATTAAATGATGCATAACTAGTAAATGATAGAGCTAGGAAACAATGGCTTTCTGGCTTAAGAGCCTTCATCCTTACTTTGGGTATATTTAATAACATGAGTTTCTGAAGGATCTATGCTTTT
Organism: Canis lupus dingo; assembly: GCF_003254725.2. Lineage (NCBI taxonomy): Eukaryota > Metazoa > Chordata > Mammalia > Carnivora > Canidae > Canis > Canis lupus. The sequence continues at coordinate 10,378,210 of NC_064257.1, forward strand.
AGATAACTTCTGTGCCTATAGCTATTTATGCCTTTAAGTGACTTATGAAATAATGAATGGTTTAGAAGGAATTAATAGATTGTATATGTAATATCAGAATAAAATATTTTATATAGGTCTCTAAAATATTTATAGTTGTTCCCAAACCTGGCTGTGCTTAAGAATCACTTGAGCTTGTGAGGGGGGAAGAAAAAACCTGGACCCCATTCTAGATCACCTGAATTTGAATTACTGGGAGCAGAACTTCAATATATCTGTCTTTCTAGCCCAGCATGAAGCTTGTGTTTATGTACCAGTGATATATAGTACATAACAAAATAGACTAAAACAAAAACAATATATGATGAAATATTCATATGATGAATAATTATGGTGGCTAACATTTGTAGAGTACTTTGTTGTATTATCTCATTTAATCCTTAAAATAACCTTGTGAGTTAAGTTGGTATTACTACATTTTGTAGATGGGGATACTAAATCTTAGAGTAGTCAAATTAACATGGCCAAAGTCACACAGGTCATAAACTCTTGATAGAACTAGGATTTGAACACAGATCTGCCAGACTACAAGGCATAGAACATCCCATAGTTGGCCAGAGCCACCTCTGTCAGCAACATGTTCAAGGTAATTCGGAGGTCTGTGGGGCCAGCCAGTCTGCTCACCTTTAAAGTCTATGCATCACCTAAAAGGGACTCACCTCAAAACTTCTGTGAAGGTTAATGAGCTTTCACTCTACTCGGTTCCTGAGGGTCAATCTAAATATGTGGAGGAGCAAGGACCCAGCTTGAAGAAAGCATTTCACATCTCCGACATTACTGCGAGCCATATACAAGTTGGTGTCAGGAAATGTACTCACAAACAAAGCCCGAGATGCAGAGCTTAGTTCAATGGGGGTTAGACAGCTATGAGTATCTCCAAAATGCACCTCCTGGCTTTTTTCCAAGACTTGGTGTTATTGGTTTCGCTGGCATTGTTGGACTTCTTTTGGCTAGAGGGTCAAAAATAAAGAAGCTGGTGTATCCACCTGGGTTCATGGGACTAGCTGCCTCTCTTAATTATCCGCAACAAGCCATCGTATTTGTCCAGGCTCGGGGGGGGGGGGGTAAATTATATGACTGGGGTTTACGAGGATACATAGTCGTAGAAGATTTGTAGAAGGAGAACTTTCAAAAGCCAGGAAATGTGAAGAATTCACCTGGAAATAAGTAGAATGCTCCATGCTCTCCCATTTTAATCAGTTATAGGTAAACATTGGAAACTCCATGCATTTTCTACAGAAAAATGGCAGAGAAGTCAGTACTGAATGTAGTAAATTGGCTTTCTTCTTCAGGAAAAACTATACCAGGCTTCTTTGTTATCTTGGGTGATGCCATACTACCAGTGGACTAATCGGAAATCCTTTCACCTAGAGATAATGTCCAGCATTAGAGCTCCTGGTTCTCATGTTGCTATTTATGTACATAATTAAAATTCTGAATTAAAAAAAAATCCCATAGTTGACCCCGTTAAATTATGGTAGGTTATAGATTAGAGAGAATTGAACATGAATTGTTATTGTAGTTTTTTTTTGCTTAGAAAATATATAAAAATAATATGTAAAAATTAATGTTTGTATACCATCTCCTTTTTATCCATTTTCTATTGATGACTGTAGATCCTCATAGTTGTTGAATTCCCTAAGGGCCAACCTCAGTATTAAAAATTTGGTTAATGTGTATATGTAACTGTAACTGAGATTTGTATGAGGCTCAGATGTCTATATATATCTTCTCCTACTTCTCTGATAGTTCTGTTGTATTTTTCTCTGATTTCATTTTTCCTAAATACTCCTTAAATGTTGAAATTCTAAAGGTTCCATCACGAGGCTTTTTTCTTTGTTCACACTATCCTTCATTTCAGGTAAACTTAATCTGTTCCTGAGACTTTTGCAAAGGCTTTAAAAATATGATTTTAAATATAAAATATAAAAAAAATAAATATAAAATATGGTTTAAATACAAAATATATTATCTTAATCATTTTTAAGTATACAATTCAATAGTGTAAATACATTAACATTGTTGTGAAATAGATCTCCAGAATGTTTTCGTCTTGCCAAACTGAAACTCTATACCTACTAATCTACAACTTTACCTTTTTTCCCTCCTTCTAGCTCCTGGTAATAACTACCATTCTACTTTTTGTTTCTACAAATTTCACTATCCTAGGTACTTCATATGAGTAGAATCATACAGTATTTGTCATTATTTAAGTTTGACATTTTTGGGGGCTTATTTCACTTACCGTAATGTCCTCAAGATTTATTCATGTTATAGCCTGCGATGATACTTCCTTTTTTGAAGCTGAATGCTATTTCATTGTATGTATATACTACATTTTCTTTATCCATTGCTATTGATGGGCATCTGGGTTACTTCCACCGCTTGGCTATTGTGAATCATGCCGCTATGAATATCAATATACAAACATCTCTTTGAGAACCTGCTTTCAATTATTTTGGATACATACCCAGAAGTGAGACTGCTGGGTCAATTGGGAGTTTTGTTTTTTTCCAAATTAATTCTTTCTTTTCTTTTCTTTTCTTTTCTTTCCTTTCCTTTCCTTTCCTTTCCTTTCCTTTCCTTTCCTTTCCTTTCCTTTCCTTTCCTTTCCTTTCCTTTCCTTTCTTTTCTTTTCTTTTCTTTTCTTTTCTTTTCTTTCTTTTCTTCTTTCATTTTTCTTTCTTTCTTTCTTTCTTTCTTTCTTTCTTTCTTTCTTCTCTCTCTCTCTCTCTCTTTCTCTTTTTTTCTTTCTTTCTTTATTTTTTTTTAATTTTTATTTATTTATGATAGTCAAACACACAGAGAGAGAGAGGCTGAGACACAGGCAGAGGGAGAAGCAGGCTCCATGCACCGGGAGCCCGACGTGGGATTCGATCCCGGGTCTCCAGGATCGCGCCCTGGGCCAAAGGCAGGCGCCAAACCACTGCGCCACCCAGGGATCCCTCTTTCTTTCTTTAGAAAGAGCATTCGGGGGTGGAGAGGAATAAAGGGAGAATTTCAGAGAGAATCTTAAGCTGGCTCCACTCCCAGTGCAGAGCCTGATATGGGACTCGATTTCATGACCCTGAGATCATGACCTGAACCAAAATCAAGAGTCAGACACTTAATTGACTGAGCCACCCAGGCGCCCCTTTCCAAATACTTTTTTTTTTTTTAATTCATAGAGAGAGAGAGAGAGAGAGAGGCAGAGACACAGGCAGAGGGAGAAGCAGGCTCCATGCAAGGAGCCTGATGTGGGACTCGATCCAGGGTCTCCAGGATCACGCCCTAGGCTGCAGGCAGCGCTAAACCGCTGTGCCACCGGGGCTACCCTCCAAATACTTTTAAAGTAGATGACTCATGACTCTAAAGTTAGTATCTTGAACTCACATATTTTAGATTCTTTACAGTCTATTGGACATCTCTATATGAATGTCCCATGTATACTTCAGAATCAACATACCTAAAATTGAAGGCTTCAGATCTTACTGTCCTCACCAGCCTGTCCTTTTGCTCATGCTCCATTTATTTATTCATGTATTCTGTATGTTAACTCATACTACCTAGGGACCAGGCAGTGTTGTTGGTGTTGAGGACATATCAGTGAACAAAATAGTCATTTGGATCTCACATTCTGGCGAGGGAAGACATATAACAAATAAGAAGATACATGAATAATTTGTTAGATACAATGTCATAGCTAGAGGGGTTCTCTTTTAGATAGAATGGCTAGGGAACATCTCTCTGAGATGACCTTTGGGTAGAAACCTTACTGAAGTGAAGGAGTGAGATATGTGGATATCTAAAAAAAGAGCATTGCAGACAGAGGGAAGAAATAAGTATAAGGGGTTTAATGTAGGAACATAGTTCACCTTGTTCAAGAAATTTTAAGGAAATTAGAGCAACTAGAGTAAGTGAATGAACCTCAGGAATAGCAGATGATGATGATGATGTCAGAGAAGGAGCTAGAGCCAGCTAATGTAGTCTCATAAGGTCAGAATGAAATTTTTGACCTTTGTTCTCTTGATATGGGAAAAGGGAAAGGGTTTTGTTTGACTTGACATTTGTAAGCATCATGCTGGCTTCTGTGTGAACAGGCAGTAAGCAAGTGGGGCAAACATAGAAGCAAGGAGACCAGTTTGGAGACTATTGAAATACCAACCCAGAGGAAAGATGATGGTTTAAACTAAGGTAGTAATAGAAAAGATTGGTCAGATTTTACATTTTGGAGTAGAATAAGTAATTTCTCATAGGTCAGGCATGGAATGTGAGGGAAAGGATTAATGACTATATAATTTTGACTTGAGCTATGGAATCTTTGGAATTGCTTGCCAGTTGTGATGATTGGGAGGACTGGAGCAGGAACAGTCTATTCAGTCACCCAAGCCAGAAGCCTGGGCATCATTCTCAACAATTTTCTCTTTTCAATTCGTATTTCACAGTGCTGACCAAAATGGTGTTCCTGAAGGGCAAATTTCAGTTGCAGCAGTTGCCTGCCCATTATCTTCAGGTTAAGTAAAACTTTAAATGCCTGTATTTATACTGCTTTTCATAATCTAACTCTTGCTTACCTTTCCAACTAGCTCCTCACTACTTCCTGACCCAAACGTTTGCTGAAGCCACACAAAACTGCTTTCTACTTCCTGAACAGACTTACCAAAAAAACCCCCCCTTTTTTTTTCTCCCTGAGTGCTCTTACTCAGCTTTTTCTCCTAGAAGTGCCCTGCTTTAACACTTGGTTCAAATCTCACTCCTTCCAGCTTTTTTTCCCTGACAAATTACTTCCACTCTTTTGCCTTCATATAGTACCTTATATATTCCTCTATTGAAGTTTATAGTAATTGAAGGAAGAGTCATCACCTTTTGAGTCATACAGTAGAGTACTTGAAGAAGGCTTAGAAAAGGGTTATAATGATTAACATATTTGGAAAGTAGGAATTTGAAAGAATGTATAGAAGAATTTAAATATAGTAGATTATTGGAAACAGTCTGCTACAGATACTTACAGAAAGTCATTTATTTATGAGAAAAAAAAAAAAGATTTTTCTTTCTGCCTAGAAAGAAAGAGGAGAAAATGGTGTTAAGCATCTTTTTGAGGCCTCATTGGCTTCCCACCATAATCTCATAATCTTTCTTTACAACTCTACTGCGGACACTTAAATCTGCTGCTTTTCTTTCTTCGGTATGTCACTTGTGTAGCTGAGAAAGTTTCATCCCAAAATGGACCATTTTCTTATAGCTCATTTGATTAACATAATACTAATGATGTCTGTGAAATAATAGAAAAAAGATATATTGGTCTCTGTCCCCCAGTTCCGGGCACAGGAGCTTCTAGAACCCTTATAATTTCTTAAGTGATAAGAATCTAGTGGTATCTTTTGTTATAATATTTGGTTTTTGACTCTGGTCCTGACATAGAACTCCTAAATCCCTTGGAATTTACTGGGTGATAGGAATGTCTTTTGTTCTATTGAGGAGACTTTGGGCTCCTGGATAGCTTCAGGATGGGGTGACTACCAGAAAGACCAAGCCATGATTAGAAGCTTGGAAGGATCATTCCTACTCCCCATCCTCCAGGAAGGAGAGAAGGACTAGAGATTGAATTAGTGATTGATCATGCCTATGTAATGAAGCCTCCATAAAAATCCCAGTAGTACAGGTTGGGAAGTTTCCAGAGAATACATGAAGATGTGGGGAGGAGAAGTGTGCCCAGAGAGAGCACAGAAGCTCGGCATGCCTTCTCACATAGTATTCTCTAGGCAGCTCTTCCATCTTGCTATTCCTGAGTTACATCCTTTTATAATAAACCAGTAATCTAATAAGTAAATTTTTTTCCTGAGTTCTTTGAGCCACTCTAGCAAATTAATTAAATTGAAGAGAGTGTTATGGGGACCCCTGATTTATAGCCAGTAGGTCAGAAGCACAGATAGTAGCCTGAAATTCTGATTAGCATCTGAAGGGGGAGTAGGCTTGTGTCAGAATTGAGTTAAATTATAGGACACCTAGCTGATGCTACAGAATTACACAACTTCTTATTGACCCTACTCAGAGCGAAAACACAAGAGGAGGATGATTTTGTGAATTTAGTGTGGACACTTAAATCTACTACTTTTGTTGTTTCCTCAGTACCCAGAATAGTTTCAGGTGAGTAACTAAATATTTGTTGGATGAGTTAATGTTGGAATGAATGAATGAATGAATGAATGAAATATTCAAATGAATGAGATGCATGAGTGCTGTGTAAGTACAACACAATGGAAAATCATTGAGACTTTTAAAGTAATCCCAGAGGCAGACTCTTAAGTGTAGAGAAGAAACTGATTGTTACTAGAGGGGAGATGGATGGGGGGATGTCTTAAATAGGTGATAGGGATTAGGGAGTACACTTGCAATGAGCACTGGATGTTGTATGTAAGTGTTGAATCACTAAATTGTATACCTGAAGCTAATATTACACTGTATGTTAACTAACTGGAATTTAAGTAAAAACTTTAAAAAAATATTGAGAAAAAGGTAGTATGAATCAGTTAAATTTTCTTGAAGAAAATGATTCACATCTGGGTCTTCAGCTCCATTAGGCAACAATAGGCATTCCTTCCTTCATGATCCCATATTGTATTTCACATTATAATTAGTTGTTTCTATAACTGGGAGGAATATGTCTTACCATTTTTATATCCCCTCTGGTCCTAAAACACTATGCTCAATGAATAAAAGAATGAATGAATTTGAACTGGTGAAAAGAGGATATTCTATATAAAGGATCAGTATGATTGAAGGAAAGGAAGTCTGGGTTTGTTGGAAGAATTCTCTTGATGGCAAGATCAGGTCGTTAATGCTAAAATACTATACTTTGTGGGTCCAAAGTGTATTTTGAAAATAATTTGACTCCAACATACCATAGAGTAATAATTTCAACTTGAACAAAAGTATACTAATTTTGAAAGTATTTTTCTATATTTTAAGTATTTTCAGGAGATGAAAAAAATGGATAATGGGCACAATGAAACCAATATTAATTACAAGGGCACTTGGATGGCTCAGTTAAGTGTCTTTTATTTTATTTTATTTATTTTATTTTATTTTTTTTAAGTGTCTTTTAACTCTTGATTTTGGCTCAGGCCATGCATGCTTTCAGGGTTGTGAGATCGAGCCCTGTGTCAGGCTGTGCACTGGGAGTGGAGCCTGCTTTGGATTCCCTCTCTCCCCCTCTCTCTGCCCCTCTACCCTCTCTCTCTCAAAAAAAAGCCAGTTTTACAAAAATTATTATGATCCTAGTTTACAGGCTTTCCAAACATGTGGAATAAGTAGAGTTGCCTAAACTTTAACAACTCATAATATATATGATTTTTTTGAGTGTGTGTGTGTGTGTGTGTGTAATGAAAATGTATTTATCATTTCTATTTTCACAAAATTCTAAATATTTTCTTTTTCTATTTGTTTATAAATTCTTATAAATTAAATGTATTAAGTATTTAGTTTTACTGGTCTACAGTCAGTCATTTAGAAATTGGCCAGGTGTGGAGGCTGCTAATAAGAATAAAGCTAGTGACAATGGGGCACCTAGCTGGTTCAGTCTGCTAAGCGTCTGACTTAAGCTCAGGTAATGATCCTGAGATTGAGCCCCACATTGGGCTTTCTGCTCAGCAGGGAGTCCTTCACACCCCCCCCCCCCAACTTGTGCTCTCTGTTTTGCTCACTCTCTGTCTCAAATAAATAAGTAAAAAACCTTAAAAAAAACCAAAACTAATCGTAATGCTGTGATGTAGTCAGTGAAGTCTGGAAAATGATGGTCTGTTTTAACTAATGTGTATTATACTGAGAATAATGAGCATTATACTGATATTCCTATTTTTATACTTTCACACTGTTTCAAGAGTTAGTTATACCTGCTTTATTTCCCATGTATTTCTTAGCTTTTTATAATTTAATTTTTATAAAAACTTTTTTTTTTTAAATTTTTAAATTTATTTATGATAGTCATACAGAGAGAGAGAGAGAGGCAGAGACATAGGCAGAAGGAGAGGGAGAAGCAGGCTCCATGCACCGGGAGCCCGACGTGGGATTCGATCCCGGGTCTCCAGGATCGCGCCCTGGGCCAAAGGCAGGCGCTAAACCGCTGTGCCACCCAGGGTTCCCTTATAAAAACTTTAAAAATATGTCTAATAATCTTTTCTCAGGCCTCATAATATGAGACTATTTTCACATTTTTCAGTTTTGTCTAATCCTTCCTTATAGTACCTTATTTGCCCCTTCTGTGACATACTCCTGGTCTTTTCTCTCATATCTAACCCTTCTATTTTTCTTTTAGTCTTTAGCTTTCTCTCCTGTTTATTATATGTATGAATTCCCCAAGACTCTAATCTCTGTCTCACTTCTCTTCACCAAAGACAGCTTATAGGGGTAGGAAATTAAAATATTTTTAGGGCCGCTTTTATTTGCCTTTAAACATATATTGCTTTACTTAACCTAGCTCTACATTTTTAAATTACTTTTTGTCTCCAATTGGATATAACCTGAGCTGTGTATAGTAAAATTAGTTGTTGAATATATTTTTGTTCCTGCTAGAAGGCAAGCCATGTTACATCCATTAGTATATCTCCATTCCCCAATATATATTTGTTAGGTAAACAAATGATATCCTACTGTCACTTTGATGTTAACTTGTTCAAAATTGAACTCATCTGAAATTTTCCTTTGCTTCTATATCCACTCATCGTTCAGTGTCCAGATCAAATTCCATCTCTTTTCTGAAACTTCCCTTAATCCTCACAAAAATCTGTCTTCCTATTCTATATTCCTTTAGCAAATTATACTTTTATTGTACCTTCATTCTGGATTACATTTTATTTTTTTTTTTATTTTTTATTTTTTTTATTTTTATTTATTTATGATAGTCACAGAGAGAGAGAGAGAGAGAGGCAGAGACATAGGCAGAGGGAGAAGCAGGCTCCATGCACCGGGAGCCTGACGTGGGATTCGATCCTGGGTCTCCAGGATCCCGCCCTGGGCCAAAGGCAGGCGCCAAACTGCTGCGCCACCCAGGGATCCCTGGATTACATTTTATATTTTTATGTACAAAATAGGTTGAGGTCAGGGACTTTCTACCCAAAACAAATACATTATTTAAAATGATCTAAAGACTAAGAAAATGAAAGTAGAAGTGTTGCACTGTTCCTTTTGCATAGTATTGCCTCCTATCCCATCTTGCTACTTTTCACTTAACCTTCAGTCTTTTTGTTTTTTAAGATTTATTTATTTGAGAGAGAGAGAAAATGTGTGCACATGTGCACAAGTTGGGGGAGCGGCATAGGGAGAGAATTTTCAAGCAGACTCTGCTGACCATGGGAGTCCTTCATGGGGGCTCTATCTTATGACGTGAGCAAAAACCAGGAGTCCAGTGCTCATCTGACTGAGCCACCTAGGCACGTGTGCTTATCCTTCAGTCTTAGTTGAGACATTATTGCATCTAGAAAGTTTTCCGAGCCTTGGTCAGGTCTTGACTAAGCGGCTTTTGTTTTTGTATTTGTTTTTTAAAAGATTTGTTTATTTTTTACTTTGGCAGAGAGGAGCAGAGGGAGAAGGGGAGAGAGAATCCTTAAGCAGACTCCCATCTGAGCACAGAGCCCAACCTGGGGATCGATTCCTGGACCCGTAGATCATTACCTTAGTGGAAGTCAAGAATTGGTTGCTTGGGATGCCGGGTGGCTCAGCAGTTTTGTGTCTGCCTTCAGTTCAGGTCATAATCCCAGGATCCAGGATTGAGTCCCACCCCAGGCTCCCTGTGAGGAGCCTGCTTCTCCCTCTGCCTGTGTGTCTGCCTCTCTCTCTGTATCTCTCATGAATAAATAAATAAATCTTAAAAAAAAAAAAAAAAGAGTTGGTTACTTAACCAACTGAGCCACTCAGACACCCCTGTTTTTGTTTTTTGTACTCCTCTAGCATCATTAGCTTAACAAGTTATCAATTGCCATTTAGTGTCTGTGCTGTGCTACGCAACAGGGATAAAGTAATGAACAAAATTGTTATTGTCTGGTCTGTCACATAGCCTACATCCTATGGAGAGGGGCAGACATAAAACCAAATAAGTAATTATCAATTACCTTGAGGGAAAAGCACAAGGTTCTATGTGAGAGTGAGCCTACGTAGATGGGGGTTGATGCAAGAAGAATTCTTTGAAAAAGTGTATCTATGATTAAAATTTAGCCAGACAAGAAATGAGGAAAGGGCATTTCAAATAAACAAAGTATCTTCAGAAGACCTAAGAAATAGAACTTGATGCTTTTGAGGAACAAAAAGACAAGCCCATTTTGGCTAAGGATATAGTATTAGCTCATTATTACAGATGCGGAATCTGAGGTTCAAAGAGGTTCAGTGAGTATAGAACATATTAAGGTCATAAATAATAAGTGGGAGAGTCTAGATTCAAATTTTGGACTTTGTAAATCCTTAGTATTCTTTCTATTCTACCTTGGCATTCCCGAGTGAAAATTTGAACAAAATCTTTCCAAACTGTGGTATTTTGTTTCTTTTCCAACACCATTGAAAATTCTTTTACTATTTTCTTTCTTTCTTTCTTTCTTTCTTTCTTGCTTTCTTGCTTTCTTTTCTTTCTTTCTTTCTTTCTTTCTTTCTTTCTTTCCTTCCTTCCTTCCTTCCTTCCTTCCTTCCTTCCTTCCTTCCTTCCTTCCTTCCTTCCTTCCTTCTTTCTCTTCTTTCTTTCTTTCTTTCTTTCTTTCTTTCTTTCTTTCTTTCTTTCTTTCTTTCTTTCTTTCTTTCTCTTTCTTTCTTTCTTTCTTTCTTTCTTTCTTTCTTTCTTTCTTTCCTCTCTCTCTCTCTCTCTCTTTTTTTTTTTTTTTTTTTTAGCAAAGGAGATATTTGTATGTGGAACCAATGCCGTCAAAAGAAAAAGGATAATTGACCTGGCAATAAGCAGGGATGCTTCCATTGAATTTGTGGCTTTGAAGACCCATTTTAGCATTTGTTTGACTCAAAGGATTTATGAACCTCCAGAGTTGTCAGGGTTCTATGGAATTCACTGTCTATATTAATCTGTGGATTTCTTTGTTTTTTACCAGTGAAGCATTACAACTCTCAAAATCTTACACTCTACTTTATTTCCATTCAACAGAATAACATGTAAACTTGACCCTCTTTTGGCAAATATTTAAGTTAATGTCTCACAAAATACTCTGTTTTTGGGAATTGATTTCTAGACAGCTGATAAAGCTTTGAAATGTTACTGTTTTTTTCTTTTCTGTTTTCATTTTGATGTGGACTTGGATGGACAAGGGGAGGGAAGAAGTTGTTATGATGCAGAGGCAAAGTTGGAAAGGCAAAGTTTTTTCCTTCAGAGAATCTTTGTTACCCTGCAGTAAACTGCCCATAATCTAGGATGTTGCAACCTGCTTGCTTAGTAGCCTGCAAAAATGTTGGTATCATGTCATTTCTGTGCTATGTTCTAAGTAACTGGTGACTGGTTAGCTTAGAGACCAACTTCAGAAATGTTTTATATAAGGAAACTTCCCCAGTGATGTTCCTGCCTCCTTTTATAACCTGGTACAATCATGGTACTGTGTTCTCAAACAGTTTTTGCCTCTACGTTTTTTCCTTCTAAATGTTATTTTTACTAAGAATAATAATTATAACATGAAAGAATGAATTTAATTCCTGAGCTAATTTTTACATTCTTATTGGAATTTTTCATTTGTGATTTGTGAAACCTTATGTGTTTCTTTATAACATGAAAGAATGAATTTAATTCCTGAGCTAATTTTTACATTCTTATTGGAATTTTTCATTGTGATTTTTATGTCTTACTCTTCTCAATCTGAAGAAGGAAATAATGTTAAAAATATTACTTTAAGGTACTGATTTTACTTGTTCTGACATTCTTAAGCATTGGTTTTTGTGGGTGTTTTGCTTGAATGAGGACTGTGGAATTAAGCTTTTTATGACTCAAGATTTGGAGATATTATATACCAAATGCATGTTTTTTGTTTGTTTATTTGGTTTGGTTTTAGTTTTCTAAAATACAGTTTTATTATACCAAATAGAGAAACATTTTAGAGAATATTTTGTATTATTAAGGAAACAGTATTTCATTTAAATTTGATTTTTCAAAGTACACTTATTTCCCTGTACAGTGTTCTCCACCTCACCCATCACTGAGCATTTTTCTGTTTTTTTTTTAAATGGCTTTCCCTGTTTTTTTTGTTTGCAGGCAGCTATCAATGGTGTAATACCCCAGGAAAATGGCATTCTACAAAGGTATGTTAGTTATAAGGTGCTTAATGGTAAGGATGAGAATTTAGCCAAGCAAAAAGAAATAATTGTTAATTTTTTTGTTTAATTTTTTGACAGGGTATTTGATCTTTGGTATAGAAGCTCATTAATATAGTTATTGTTCTTTTAGTACATTTTTGTTATATCAATTTCCTAAAGTTTCCAACTTTTAACTATATAATGTTATTTCAGAATGAGTGATACTGTTTTTCAAGGACATCTTTTTAAAAAATTTTTTTTTATTGGTCAAGGGCATCTTCTAATTCATAAAATGGGAGGTACTGAATCTCAGTAGCTGTAGAGCATGGTTATCATCTACCTATCCAGGAGTTCTCTCCAACCTTACTACATTCTTTTTTTCTTCACTTTTGGTTTTTAAATTAAGTACATGATAATTTGCAAGAATTTGAATAAGTACTTAATTGATGAAACCTCCCAGAGCACTGAGCCATTTCGCCTGAAGAATCCATTGTTAACATGTGGAATGGGCTTCATGGTTTTGTGTCATTGCCGGAAGGTAAAATTGGCAGATGATGCCAAGAGAACTACAAGTTACAAAATAATTCCTTAAATTAGAAATAACTTTTCCTCACCTTTCTTTCCTTAAAATTGGAGACTGGTTTGGATTAAAAGAGGACACTATAAAGTCATAGGAGGTAAAACCATTCTCCCTTCCAAGTATAGTTTAATTACTTGATCCCCACCCCCACCCCCCCAATTCAAACTTTGGCTTGAATTTTAGTGGCTAGGATTTCTAAGTCACTGAAGCATGATCTGCTAAGTGCAGATGAGGCAAACAGAAACAGTAGACTAGGACTGAGGTTGTTTTGGAGAGGAAGAAAAGTGCTGTTGCAAAACCATAAAAAAATTCACCATGAACTGCAAAATGGACTGTACTTTATAGGAAACTGTGTATATTTAGAAATGAAGCAAATTCTCTTTGGTACTTATACTACCCTTAGTAATTAATAGACCTGTTCCCCACCATTTTTAAAACACTATCAGAGTTTCATCCAGAGTAAATGTGGCTGATTTCCAGAGTCTGTACCTTTTTTTTTTGGGGGGGTGGGGGGGGCGGGTCCGAAGCATTCAGTTTTACTGAAACCCTTGTCTAGAAAGCAAACCAGGTGATTACCAGAACTTCCTTCATGATCATTTTTTTCTTGGTTTAGGAAGTTTTAGACTTCTAAATATGGTTCCAGTTTTATTCTTGAGTAAATGTTATTTCACTTTTGTGCCAAAATTTTTGCTTGTTAAATCCTTGTGGATTCAGCTGCTGGGTTTCTGAGCACATAGTGGATATATCTTAAAATTAATATTTTGCTATTGGTGAACTGTAGAAATTCCCTTATCCCTGGAAACATTGCATCTCTCCTGTCACTAGTGATACATTTCGATTAATATATTTTCTAAGTAGAGATTCAGCACTAAACTGATTTCTAATACTATAATATTTGGGGTTTACCTTTTGTCAGAGTGAGTTTTTGTTTTATTTGCTTGTTTATTAATTAAAGGAATGAATCATATGTGCACAGAAGAAAATCAGTTGTATCTAGTAATAGTCTTCAACTCTCTCCTTTCCTGACTTTGTTCTTTAGCTTTGAAATCACTGTGGATTTGACATAACTGAAAATTCCTCTTAACTAGGGGAAAATGAAAGAGGGCTCTTTGCTCATTTGCTTCTACTGAAAGTGGAAGACTTAATAGTAGGAATGGCATGCGTAGGTAGTTAAAAGATTTTTGTTTTTTAATTTGACTTTTGTAATATAGTCTGTGAATGCAACTGACTCTTAATTTGTCAGTTCATACTTCGATAGGGAAAGAGCTACCAACAAGTTTTTTAAATATGAATTATTTTTGGAGGGAGAAGAGCCCAATCCCTGTGCTTTATAGCTTTTCTTGAAATCAGTTTTTTGTGTGAATTCAAAAGTGGGAATATGATTTTTAATGTGCCCATGAAGTCCAAAGCAAAAAAGCTAACAATTTTAAATGCTTAAGGCACTGTGCTAAGTAACTGACATATTTTCATCACTTAATACTTAGTGTAACCCTTAAGAGTTTCATATTTCATAGTGAGGAAACCGAAAGTTAGAGAGTTAACATAGATTTGCCCACAGTCACAAGTGTAGTAGATGATAAAGTCTGGATTGTCTTCTTTTAAAAGCCATGCTTTTTCTCTGATACCGCTCTGCCCTATTCAAGGTCTGCAAACTAGCCATGTCCCACCTTTTTAAAAAGATTTTTTCCCTTGGATAAAAAAGTTGGAATTTAATACGTGTGTATAAGATCTTTCTCCCATAGTTTTGTTTTTAGTTACTTATTTAGTAAAGGTAAGTAAAGCCAGATATTCTTATCCCTCACTTTACAGGTTTAGAGAATAAGGGATGAAGTGACTTGGCCCAGATGGTACAGCATGTGTTGATGGAGTCAGGAATATAAGCGAGTCTTCTGCCTCAACCTTGGTCCAAGGCTTATTTTATTAGACAATATGCTGCTAATACAACACATTCATAAACTGTATTGCTTATGCTGTCATAAGTGTAAGCCATTCAGTCATAAAACATCAAGTATGTGCATATTTATTTACATCTTGGTGTAATATTTTATTGTCCATCTTATTGTCCAGAGCCATTTAAACATTATTTTTGGAAATAGTTATTGTTAGAAGAAAGTGCTAATGAATTACCTGTGTTAATAGGCAGGACATGCTATGTTTCCTAAGAATTTTATGAATCAGTAGTATAATTTTCCTCATTGACTAAGTGGGTAGTATCTGTCAACTCTTATTTATTTATTTATTTATTTATTTATTTATTTATTTATTTATTTATTATTTTTATTTTTATTTTTTTTTAATTTTTATTTATGATAGTCACACAGAGAGAGAGGGAGGCAAAGACACAGGCAGAGGGAGAAGCAGGCTCCATGCACCGGAAGCCCGATGTGGGACTCGATCCCGGGTCTCCAGGATCGCGTCCTGGGCCAAAGGCAGGCGCCAAACCGCTGCGCCACCCAGGGATCCCTCTATTTAATTTTTAAAAGATTTTATGTATTTATTAATGAGAGAGAGAGAGAGAGAGAGAGAGGCAGAGACAGGCAGAGGGAGAAGCAGGCTCCACGCAGGGAGCCTGACATGGGGCTCCTGACATGGGGCTCAATCCTGGGTCTCCAGGATCAGGCCCTGGGCTGAAGGCGGTGCTAAACTGCTGAGCCACCCGGGCTGCCCATATTTATTTTTTTGACCCAGATGATACAGTGTATGTTTCTTTGTCCATTGTTTAATTCATTGAGAAAACCTAGAGAAGACTAGACATTTTTTCACTTATTGACCATTATGTTTTCAAAATATGTAAGTGCTAAGGTTTCTAATATAGAAAATATCCATTTTGGCCAATTAGTTTCTATTTATTGTCTTCTCTGATGCTCATTTAAGAATCTGATTTTATATATTTATTTTATATATTTATTCATGAGAAACAGAGAGAGAGAAAGAGAGTGAGGCAGAGACACAGGCAGAGGGAGAAGCAGGCTCCTCACAGGGATCCTGATGTAGGCCGAAGGCAGACGCTAAACTGCTGAGCCACCCAGGGATCCCCAAGAATCTGATTTTTTTTTTTAAGATTTTATTTATTTATTCAGAGAGAGAGAGAGAGAGAGAGAGAGAGGGAGAAGCAGGCAGAGAGCCCAACGTGGGACTTGATCCAGAGCTCCAGGATCACACCTTGGGCTGCAGGCGGCGCTAAACCGCTGCGCCACTGGGGCTGCCCTGATTTTTTTCTAAAGACAAGTTTATCTTTAAGACACATGTGTGTTTTTGTTTTGTTGTTTTTGTACCTAGAAATTTTTCCTGGGGATGGATTTTTAAAAACTGAAATAAACATGTACAGAGTTCTTGTTTAGTGTGCTTTGTCCGTTGCCTTCCAAGGACATGTGTGGTTTGTAGAGGAAAGTTGAGTGAGGATAAAAACACTCCTTTAGTTGAGGTTTAGATCTAAAACAGATTTCTCCATAGAGCTTCCTTTACTAATCAGTGTCTATTTAATTATTAACTAGAAAACAATAGTGAATAGATCAAATTATAGAATGTGTCTTCATAGACATAGTCTTAAAAATACTTTTTTTGGAGTCAGAAGTTTTGGATATCTTTGTACTTAATGGATACTATTGAACATTAGTCAAAATTTATAGGATCATTAACTATAGTCTTTCTTTCTCTCTCTCTCTCTCTCTCTCTTTGGATTGCTAGTGAAAAACTCTAATGTAAATTTATTATTTATTATTTATCTTGAAATAGAGTAATTATAGCCAATAAGAAAATTCTCGAGTGAAAACTAAAAAATTCTCTCTGGCTGACAACACACCAAATAGCCTGCTATGATTAGAAATGTTAAACTGTCTCCTTGAGTTAGAGTTTGGTAAAGAAGAAAAAAAGTGCACGAAGGTGTTTCAAACACAGGGAATTTCATATAGGGAATCAGTTCCAAGATGTGGAGCAGGTTGAAAGAAGCAAAAAGGGAATACAGAAACAATTCAGATATAATGACTTCAGGAAACAGCTGGATCACCAGACCCACCTGTGGGTGGGGTGGTCCTGCTGTGACTGAGGAAAGGAGCATAAGGCAAGAGCAGATTTACAGTTGCAGCATCCCTGAGTAGGGTGGGCACAGCCGGGACTGTGTGGACTAAGTTCAGGGTACTCCAGGAAGCCTGCTCTAGGACAGATCTGTCTGGGAGAGCCCCCTGCTAACCAGTAAAGGGCAAGAAGTCACTCCTGGTATTAGGGGAAAAAGGGAAAGTGATTGGGAGAGATTGAAATTAGCAGGATTTTGAAGCCCAAAGGAAGGACTCTGGCAACATGGCCCCTGCTCAGCTGATACTGGTACCTCTACAGGATGCAGAGGCTTTTTTGAAATAATTGAAAGAAGCCAGAAGCTAACATCAGTGGCTGATGCTAAAACAAAGTGGATGTTATTGTTACAGTAATGTCACTGCTAGGTCACTGATGTTGATAAAATAACATTAGTATGTAAAACTGTAAGAAGAAAATTTTGTGTGTGTCTGTGCACACACTCGTGTGCTGCTACATTTTTGTTACTGTTATTGGTCATAAGGCCATGGTTAGTATTTGCCAGTTTCTTCTTTCACTCTTTATATTCCCTTTGCCAGCAACTCAGTCAAGTTTCTTTACTTGGTGGGACATCTCAAATATTCATCCTAACAGTCAGGATCCTCAGTTGACTTGCTTTTGTTATTTGGCTATAGTTTTCCATACCCCAGAAATAGTCCATTGTATAGCAGCAACCCAGTTTTTTCTTGGTAATCAGGACCTCCCACCTCACTTTGTATCCCCTTATTTCATTAGTTGATTCAGTAATATGAAGAGTACAAAATGGCCAAGTGGCATTCTCAGGTTCTAATTCTGTGAAAGTATTGTGGAAACATTACATTCCTGGGAACTGTGATCTCTGAATCACCAAAGCCCAAAGTAGCAGGAAGCAAAAATTCTGTTAAGTTATTCGGCATAGTAAGAGAAACCACTATTATCACTTAGTTCTCATACCTATGTTTTCTGGCAATATGAGAAATATCACAGTGTTTTGGTTACTGATACAAAGCATATACAACATCCTTTAAGGTGGAGGGCCAAGTTTTGAGTGTTGTCTCCCAGCTGTCTTTAGCAGGACATTCTACAGTTCTAACAAGCTAGGTGCTTCTGGGTGACAGTGTATATGAATATTACCAGCACTACACTTCTTTTGCTGTGAAATGAGTTTCTTGGTTAGAACCAGTGTTGTGTAGGAAAGCCTTAGATTAATACATGAATGGTGGTGCTGGCAGAAGCATTGCTGTCAGGGAAGTCCATTTCATATTCAGAAAAGTGTCATTTTTTTTAAAGATTTTATTTATTTATGATAGAGAGAGAGAGAGAGAGGCAGAGACACAGGCAGAGGGAGAGGCAGGCTCCATGCCGGGAGCCCGACGCAGGACTCGATCCCAGGACTCCAGGATCACGCCCTGGGCCAAAGGCAGGCGCTAAACTGCTGAGCCACCCAGGGATCCCCCAGAAAAGTGTCATTTTAAGGGAGAACAAATTGCTTCTTTTTCTGTGATAGAAATGATCTATTACCAGACCCCCAAGGAATGATGTCATATTGGGGGCTCAGTTTAGACTGTTGTTTGCAGTTTAGATGCTCAGTAGTTTCCCTAGCCAGATTCAGACTTGAGGAGAAACTGATGTTGTGCCTTTGTCTAATTTCCACTCCTATTGGCATGGCCACATTATACATTAATGCATTGATAGTCCTAAGGGAGTAAGGGAGAAAAGCTGACTGACATCAACAGAACAATATCATGTTATTCACATTGAGAGCCTTTTTTTTTTTTTCTCCAGTGGATAGCTTGTAGGCAGCATTCCTTTCAGAAGCATATATTCACATTTTGTGTCCATTCTGAAAGTCCCATTTTCTAATCTTTTACCCAGACTTTCTTGTCCACCTAATTTTTCTTTTATTCTTTCCAAGTCTTGATCAGCTGACCAACCTGTCCATGGTTCAATATAGATTTGTACCTCAGGCAATTTCTCTAAATGAAAAGGTAACTTGTGGTACGATCCCAAGTTCTCCCTATTAGGAGACTTTTCTTTCACTACTGTCTTTCTGAAATATCTTTGTTTAGGGGCTGTAATGCTTCAGCAGTTTGTTTTTGGTTGGTGTGAACAGGTATACACAACCATATTTTCCTTTCCCAGTCCACATCTTTTCTTCCTCATTTAACTTAGTTATTTCTTATTATTTTTTTAAAATTTTTATTTGTTTATTCATGAGAGGCACAGAGAGAGGCAGAGACACAGGCAGAGGGAGAAGCAGGCTTCATGCAAGGAGCCCAACATGCGACTCGATCCTGGGTCTCCAGAACCACACCCTGGGCCAAAGGGGGGGGCGCTAAACCACTAAGCCACCCGGCTGCCCAGTTATCTCTTATTATTGACAGAAAGTGCAAGATAATAGCAACTGGCCTTTTACCCTGACTTACTTCTGAGTACTTACCAAGGTAGCGGGTCCCTGCATTTTTGTGGCATGTATCTTCTAATCTCTGTCATACATGTGTCCAAGTACTTGCTACTTTTGCTTTTCAGGATCAGTTCACATTGTTATCAATGTAATGTTGTTTTGTGGAATGTCTAGTTGATCAAGACTTCTCTAGGCTAGATTGTTAATGCTAAAGATTGGGAGAGTTGACATAATCTTCTGAAAAAGACAGTGACTTGTTTGCCCTGCTGGGTAAAATTAAAATGGTTGTCTTGGTGACTGCAAATTAACATAGAGAAAAAAAGTATATGTGAGATCAGTGTCTTCCTGTTACTAACCTTTCCTGCATAGCAATCCTAACTATATGGATCAGGAAGGCAGTATGTGTTGTCTGCCAGTTACTGAAGTATGTCTCTTTGAATTATACATTTAGAATCTAGAAAATAAATTGTAGGGTAGGTTGACAGATTGTTTGAACATAGTATGAATGGATTTGGGCCCAAACTTCATTTTACCAACACAGTCCTCTACTTTTATATCCCCAGGAATTAGAGTTAGCATCTAGTAATCTCCTAAAAATTTAGATATTTTCCTTTTATCAGTATACAGACACCCTAGTTAATGACTGCAGCCTCCTAGGGCAAGTCTTAGAAGAAAATTTCCAATATACACGGGGGCTACTACTACTTCAGAAAGTGCTACATGTGTGGCTCTGTTGTATTGTCTTTGTGGGGATCAGGAGCTCTATGTCCGTGAAACAGTTAATGTTTGGAAACTGAGAGTGACTATGACTCTCCATTGTGGTTACAGACATTAGGTTTTAGGCTATCAGGTCTAGGGGTCTAATGTTTTTAGATCAAGTAATATTTTTATCAACTGACTTTTAAGTTGGTTTCTTAGAAATAATTATGTTCTGGGGCTCCTGGGTGGCTCATTTGACTCTCTCTCTCTCTCTTTTTAAGATTTTACTTATTTATTCGTAAGAGATACAGAGAGAGAGGGAGAGACATAGGCAAAGAGAGAAGCAGGCTCCCTGTGGGGAGCTGGAGGTAGGACCCGATTCTGGACCCCTGGGATCACGACCTGAGCCAAAGGCAGATGCTCAACTACTGAGCCACCCAGGCGTTCCAGCATTTGACTCTTGATTTCAGCTCAGGTTGTGATCTCAGGATTGTGAAATTGAGCCCCCAGTGGGGCTGGTCATGGAGCCTGCTTATGATTCTCTTTCTCCCTCTTTCTCTGCCCCTCTCCCTCACTGCTTACTTTCCCCCACCCTTGGGAAAAAATAATAATTATGGCCCATTTCTAAAGATCTCTGCAGGTTGAAATCTTCTGATTGTCACTTTTTGTCTGTGCTGTCCATTAATGTAATTGCTTCCACCTTTTTCTTACTAAATTCTGCCATTTGACCTCAGCACTTTGGGATACCATGCTCATTAAGGAGATTTATTCAGTGGTGTCATCTCCTCATGTTATTCCCAACCCATGGAAGACAACTGCTACAGTTTTTTTAAGAATGCAAACTCCTCTTACTAATGTATTTTGTAATACTTTAGTGCAATGTCCTTTGTGACCTCATGGATGATGTAGTAGGAGAGTATATGTATGTTTGGATTGTATATGGTAAATCCACTTGAGCATTCTTATTTTTCTAAGCATCTGGATTTCCTCTATACTTTGCCAGGAAAGTTTGGGTATTTCATCCTCATTAAATGTAGACTCCTTTGGAACTTAAGTTTCATTCAGTCGATAAGCAAACTATTAGAGGTACTTACAGCTGCTTAAGCAAACATGTTATATATTTGGCTGTATCAAAACTCTTTTGGTCAAATTCACTTCAAATTCATTTTCTTACATATTCCCTAGGATTTTGCTGGTATAATTTATCAAAATATTTTTATCAAAAGATAAATTTATCTCTTTATCAAAATAATTATTTTTGGAAATAACCTTCTCTGAGTTAAGACATTGTATTTACTCTCTTGGAGAATGCCTAGATCTGATTTTAGAGGCAATAAGAAATGGTTTGGGTAGGTTTTGACAATAGGCATTCCTTTTCAAGGCAATGATCTTAGTAAGAGCATTATCAGTTTTCGAGCAAGAGGAGGATAACTTTAGTCATGGAATAAGGAGTTGTTTCTGCTTACAAAGAAGGTTCACAGGAACTCCATGGGTTCAAGATTGTTGCCTTCATCTGAGTCCACTTGGATATCCCCATTCCACGTTGTAGAATACCACTCCTCCTAAAACAGTGCTGTAATTTTCACAAAAGATACTTAGAAAGTATATATACTCAACTTTCACTGTAATGCTGCAAGCTGAAAAGTTAAATTTGCATGTGATTCTCAGTAGGATCATACCTGGGAGACAGGAAATGAGAAAGTGCTACTTCAGAAGCTTTCTTATCATGGCTTAAACTGAAAGTTGATAACCCTAAGTGTGTCATTTTCTTCTGTTAAGCATTCCATTAGAGTCAAAAGCAGCCAGCTCATAGTCTTTACTGTCATTATGACTACCATAAGGGCCAAGTCAAATAGCCATTTGTCCCCTTAGGCACTTGTTTTAATAGGTATGTGTTCATAATGAATTATAAGTGATGATTTAATCATTATGCTAGTGCATGATCACTGGTATCCCATTTTCCATTAGCAAGTAGCTCATCAGTGTATTGAAGGTCAAGGACATAATCAAACTAATTCCTGAATCCTCTTTCTGGGATACCTCCATTACCCACCCCCCCACCCACCTCCCAAAAATTGGGTATTTCAAGTTTAATGTAGGATTGGTTACACAGGTGTGGAGCAAAAAAAGTAAAACTGAAGTAACCTCTGTATAACTGCTTCAGGAAGTTACCACTCTTAGGTCCAGATCAAAGGGATTAATAGAACTTCAGAGCTCCAAGCAGCCCCTTGGACCTGAATGAGGATCAGGCCACTTTAGAAGGCATACAGTCTAGCTGCTGTCTGTGTCTGAGGGATTGTCAGGAAGCTGGTTATATGAACGCTGAAAAAAGCAGGAGACTGAAAGCTGCTGTATGATACTAATAGAAATATATGTGAATAGGAAGAAGGAAAGCTTTCCTTCTCTCCTCCTAACAATCTATCTCTATCTAGTATCCTATTTGCAGAATCTATTGGGGAAACATATGCCAAAGGACAAATAGAATTTTGCAGAATCTGCATCATAGAATAGACCACAGAAGGATGAATTCGGGGTTAAGAAAACATTAAGTCAGGGACCAGCCTATTAACTTTAGCTATATTTCCGAGCTTCTGAGAAGTGACAAAATTTAGAGATCTGAAATATCATTGCGCATATTCTGTTCATAGATACTTAGGAGCTCACTTTGGATTCCAACAGTGATGTTTCCTGCTTGGACGTTTTCTTTTCCATGTCTTACTTTTAAGATAACTTTTCTTGAATCTAACAGCTAGGAGAAAGTGTAGGTTTTTTTGTCTTTGGATCAGTGATTATTAGAGTGTCTGAACTCGTTATTTTCATACTTTTTTGGCTATGACCTACAATTAGAAATACATGGAATCCAAACACATATGCAAGAATGTATCAGAATCAAAAGTTTTAGGAAACAATACTTGATCTTAACTATTAAGTACCATGTACTGATCATTTGTATCTTATCCTATCCTGTCCTATCATATCGTCTTCTTTAAAAGATGATCACAACTCACTAAATCAACTTTTTAATATAAATTTGGTAAGCACTAATCAGAGCAGTAGTGTGAAGTAAAGGTAAATATTTTTTCTTGGTTCATTGTATGAATAGTGCTTATTTGTGTGTTTTTGGTCATTCTTTTTATTGTTCCTGTTTGGGTTCCTAATCTGTTCTTTTCCCACAGATTTAGGGGTATTTTAAAACTCAGCTAGTAGTTTTGGTGGTGGTGGAACATATATACAATAATAATGTTTCAATGGAAGCATTCCTTTGGTTCTCTTCTTCCTTATTCCTCCTAGTGAGGGGGCGGTGGGGAGGAGTGACTATATATGATAAATTGAGAGAAAACCCAAGTTCTTTAATAATTATTCCTTTACTCTTTAGCTTGTTAAATATTTAAGTGCTTTCTCTATAAAATCTTGAGCTCCAGGCAGAGTATACAGCCATAAAACATAAACGTGGGGATGCCTGGGTGGCTCAGTGGTTGAGCATCTGCCTTTGGCTTGGGTCGTGATTCCACAGTCCCGGGATTGAGTCCCAAATGAGTTTCCCTGCATAGAGCCTGCTTCTCCCTCTGCCTCTGTTTCTGCCTCTTTCTCTCATGAATAAATAAATAAAATCTTTAAAAAAGAAAACCACAAATGTGAACTTTGACCTTGTAGAACTTATATTCTCCTGGAGTCTTAAATATCAAATGATTAATACCAATTATAATTGGTAGTGATGAGGAATTAGAACCAGTCTGAGGTAGTAAAACATGCACTGAGTTGAAAAACATTCAATCTGAGATATGAAGTGTGAATATAATTAGCTAGAAGAAAGTTGGAATATTGGGATGAGATGAGAAAGAATAGTCTTAGAAGGAATAGTCTGTGTTCCGCTATGAAATGGGAAGGATCAAGGTGAGATGGAAGAAATGAAAGCTTGTTGTGCCTGGAAGCATACAGAGATTGGAGGAGATAGCCTAGCACAAGCTAAGGATAGGAAGGTAGGTAGGCTTTGGATCATATAGAGACTTACATGTAGTTCTGTATGAAGAAGAGGGGAATATTGAAGAAAATGATATGAAGATATTTCTATAATTTCATTTTTGTAGTGGTATGGAATGACATGCACAGGAGCAAGGGTACGTTCAGAGAGATTAGTTAGGAGGCTGTTGTATTCAGAAGAATAATTCAGGAGATATTGAAGGTACTGGAAAGGAAATTCATAATCCATAATGTAAAGCTAATTAGAAGATGGTTTTGGATAGATGTTGCCTCTGTTTTATAAAAAGAAAAAAAGAATAGAGGTTTAAGGATGGTAAATTTCTGAGTTTTGTGGAAAGTAGAGTTAATCAGATAATGCTTCAGTGAGCATTCATTAGTGAATGAATTCACTTTCATTAGTGAATGTAGAAGACACTGTTCTTAATTAACAGAAATTAATGTTTTACTAACATCATAAAGCAAAAACCTGATTAAATGATAGATGATATGTATGATACTGTCAATAGACATAGGAAGGCAAGGTTGGGAGGGAGAGTAATGTAGCTTTCAGTCACTAGGAAAGATTTTATGGAGGAAGTAAAACTTTAGTTAGGCTTTGATGCACAGGTAGGTAAATTTGATTGGAAGACCAACACAAGCCAAGTATGGAATGGGTCCTTAGTGGTAATCTATAAGGATTTGGTTGATGATAATCTTTCTTTTTATGTCAATATTTCAGTGACTATGGAGGTGAAACTATACCAGGACCTGCATTTGATCCAAGTCACCCAGCTTCAGCTCCTGCTCCTTCTTCCTCTTCAGCATTTCGACCTGTAATGCCATCTAGGCAAATTGTAGAAAGGCAACCTCGGATGCTGGACTTCAGGGTTGAGTACAGGGACAGAAATGTTGATGTGGTACTTGAAGACAGCTGTACTGTTGGTAAGGTTTTTCCTAGTATAAAGCCTTCATAAATAGAGAATTTATTAGGTAAACATTTCTTTATATTCTTTTCTTTTGAGTTGAATGCCAATAAGAAGGGAGAAAAGACAATTGAAACTGATATTTTCCATACAGATAATTATACTGCATTTTAAAATACTGTGTTGTTACTGAGGCAAGTTTAAGAATAATTCTTTTGTTCCACTTGAATGGTATAAGATGCTGTTTTAGGGCAGATGCAAATCAAACTTTTAAGTATATTGCTTATTGGACTTTATAGCTGAAATTCATTAATTTTTCATACTGTGGTTAATGAGAGATCAGAAATAAGACATGTTTTCATTACTTCTTCTCCTACCTAGTTGTATAAGTTTTTCAATGTTGTCCTTTCAAAGGAAACTTTGAAAAAAAAGTGTATGCCTGCCATTATTGGACAGATTTTACCAGATTTCTATAGAGAAACTGTGTTGAATGAATATTTGATTCAGATTATTTGACTTATAAATCTAAATTCCAGATATTTCTGAAAATTTTGCCTTTGTTTTATTAGGAAGATTCTTTCCTAATTTTATTTAATTTATTAATTGAGGTACACTACAGGAGCACTTGGGTAGCTCAGTAGGTTAAGAAGCATCCAACTCTTGATCTCAGCTCAGGTCTTGATCTCAGGATTGTGAGAAAAGAAAGAGAAGAAGTATGCTGTAGAGAAAAGCAAAACTGTTAAAAGATTGATCATTCTCAAACACGAATCAGATTGTTATTCCCTTACTTAAAAGGCATTTAGAAACTTTCCATTGGTTTAGGATAAAATGAAAATCTTTTACCATGGCCTGTAAGCCCTGCTTGATCAGGTCCCTGCTACATTTCTGGTTTTCATCTGTTACCACTTTTGCCCTTGTTCACCATGCCTAAGTTGTTTTGGACTTGTTTCAGTTCCTTGAATAGGTTATGAGCCCACTCAAGGCATTTATAATGTACCTTCCTTTGCCCAAATTTCTTTAGTCCATTTTTTCCCATGCTCAGTTCCATGCCTCCCATATATTCTCCTATTAACTCCTTTTTAAAAAAAAATTGTGGTAAAAAAGTACATAATATGATACCTATCCTTTTAACAAATTTTTAAATGTACAATATAGTTTTGTTAACTATATGTACATTGTTGGACAGCAGATCTCTAGAAGATTTTCATCTTGTATAATTGAAACTTTGTATCCATTGGATGACAACTCCCCATTTTCCCCTTTTGCCAGCCCCTGGCAATCATCATTCTACATTCTACTCATCTGAGATGAGTTGGACTACTTTAAATATATCATATAGGTGGAATCATACAGTGTTTGTCCTTCTGTGTTTGGCTTATTTCACTTAGTATGATATCCTCAAGTTTCATCCCTGTGTAGAATATTATAGGATTTTCTTTTTTCTTTTCCTTTTTTTTTTTTTTAAGATTTATTTATTTATTTATGATAGAGATAGACACAGAGAGAGAGAGAGAGGCAGAGACACAGAAGGAGGGAGAAGCAGGCTCCATGCTGGGAGCCCACTGTGGGAATAGATCTTGGGACTCCAGGATCGCGCCCTGGGCCAAAGGCAAGCGCTAAACCGCTGAGCCACCCAGGGATCCCTATTATAGGATTTTCCTCTTCTAATGAGTAATAATCCATTTTATGCATATACTACATTTTCTTTATTCATTCACCCCTCTGTGGATATTTAGGTTTTTTTCACCTCTTGGATATAGTGAATATCCAATGGATATACATTCCTACCAATATAAAATGCATAAGGTTCTAATTTCTCCACATCCTGTCAACACTTACTATTTTCTGTTTTGTTTTTGATTTATAATGGCCTTCTTAACAGGTATGAGGTGATATCTCATTATGGTTTTGGTTTGGATTTGCATGATAATTAGTGATGTTGATTATCTTCTCATATACCTGTTGGTTTTTGTATATCTTCTTTAGTGAAATGCTTATTCAAGGTCTTTGCCTATCTTTAAGTCAGAATATTTACTTTTTTGCTTTTGAATTGTAGGATTTCTTTATATATTTTGAATACCAGTTCCTTTTAAGATACATACTTTGCAGTTATTTTCTTTACAATCTTGTTGGTTGTTTCCTTTGCTGCACAAAAGTCTAGTCCCACTTATCTATTTTTACTTTTGTTGTCTTTGCCTCTGGTCTCATATCCATGAAGTCATTGCCAAGACTAATGTTACGAAGCTTTTGCTTTATATTTTCTTTAATGAGTTTTATAGTTTCAGATCTTATATTTAAATCTTTAACCCATTTTGAGTTAATTTCTGAATATGGAATAAGCTAAAGGTCCAATTTCACTCTTTTGCATTAGATATCCATGGTGTTTTCTGTGCACCATTTGTTAAAAAGACTATCTTCCCCCATTGTGTAGATTTGGCACTCTTGTCAAGTCATTTGACCTATATGCATGGATTAATTTCTGGGCTTGTTATTCTGTCTATATATTTTTCTTTATGCCAGTACCTACTATCTTATTACTTTGTAACATGTTTTAAATTCGGGATATGAGGCCCCCAACTACATTTTTCTTTCTCAGATTATTTTGGCTATAATAGGGTCTTTAGTGATTCCATATGAATTTTAACACACTTTTCTGCAAAAATGTCCGCGAAGATGCCATTGGGATTTTGATAGGGATGACATTGAATCTGTAGGTTGCTTTGGATGGCATGGATATTTTACCAATATTAAATCTTTCAATCCAAGAACATGTGATGTCTTTTCATTTATTTGTTTCTTCTTTACTTTCTTTTAGCATCGTTTTGTTGTTTTCATTGTACAGATCTTTTGCTTCCTTGGTTAAGTTTATTCTTGTGTATTTTTATTCTTTTTGATAGTATTGTAGATGAGATTGTTTTATTAGTTTCCTTGTTAGATTATTTATTGTTAGTACAGAGAAATATAACTAGTTATTGTATGTTAATTTTATATCTTGTAACTTTCCTAAATTTGCTTATTAGTTCTAGCAGAGTTTTTGTTTTTTTAAATGCAATCATTAGGGTTTTCTACATGTAATATCATCTGGAAGCATAGATAATTTTATTTCTTGCTTTCTGATTTGGATGTCTTTTATTTCTTTTTATTGCATAAATTGCTCTGGCTAGGATTTCATATACTCTGTTGAATACAAGTGGCAACAGTG
Organism: Canis lupus dingo; assembly: GCF_003254725.2. Lineage (NCBI taxonomy): Eukaryota > Metazoa > Chordata > Mammalia > Carnivora > Canidae > Canis > Canis lupus. Next base: position 10,406,310 of record NC_064257.1, read on the forward strand.
GGTATTCTTGCATTGTTCATGATCTTTAGAGGAAAAGATTCTAGTTTTCACCATTGGGTGTGATATTAGCTATGGACGTTTCATATATGGCCTTTATTATGTTGTAGTAATTTTCTTCTGTTTGCAGTTTGCATATTTTTATCAGGAAATGGTTTGAATTTTGTCAGATGCTTTTTCTGCTTCTATTGAGATGATCATGTAATATTTTTCCCTTCATTTTGTTAATATGGTGTATCACATTGATTTCCACGTGTTAAGCTCTTTTTGCTTCACATGCATACATTTCATTTGGTTATGGTATATGATTCTTCTAATGTGCTATTGAATTTGGTTTTCTAATATTGAGGATTTTTGAATCCATATTCATCAGGGATATTGGCTTATAGTTTTTGTTCTTGTTCGTGTAGTGCCATTGTCTGACTTTGACATCAGGGTACTGTTAACTTCACAAAATGAATTTGGAAGTATTCTCTACTCTAATTTTTGAGGTGAGTTTAAGAAAGAGTGACATTAATTTTTCTTTAGATGTTTGATAGAACTCTTTTTTATTTAAATTTTTTTTCTTTTATTTATGATTTATGATAGTCACACACACAGAGAGAGAGAGAGAGAGAGAGGCAGAGACATAGGCAGAGGGAGAAGCAGGCTCCATGAACCGGGAGCCCGACGTGAGATTCGATCCTGGGTCTCCAGGATCGCGCCCTGGGCCAAAGGCAGGCGCCAAACCGCTGCCCCACTCAGGGATCCCTGATAGAACTCTTGAAACTATCTGGTGCTGAATTTTTCTTTGTTGGGAGGCTTTTGATTACTGATTCAGTCTCTTTACTAGTTACAGATTTGTTTAGATTTTCTGTTTCTTTGGATTCAGTCTTTGTAGATTATATATTTCTATGAATTTACCCATTTCTACTAGGTTATACCATTTGTTGGCATATAATTGTTTATAGTAGTCTATTCATATTGATTTCTGTGACATAGTTGTAAGGCCTCCTTTTTCCTTTCTGATTTTACTTGAGTCTTCTTTTTTTTTTTTAGTTTAGGCTAAAAGTTTATCAGTTTTCTTTATCTTTTCTAATATCAATCAGTTTTGCTGATTTTTTGAAAAGTTGTTTTTCTATTCTCTTTTCATTTCTGCTCTAATCTTTTATTATTTCCTCCCTCTGGGCTTAGCTTGTTCCTCTTCTTTAGTTAACTTGAGATGTGAAGTTGTTTATTAGATCTTTCATATTATTCTCTCTTTTTTAAATGTATACACTTACTGCTATAAACTTTGCTATTTTTCTTACATCTCTGAAATTTTGGTATGTTGTGTTTTTGTCTGCATTTGTCTCCAGATATTTTTAAATTTTTCTCTTGATTTTTTTCTTTGATCTTTTGGTTGTTCAGGCATAAGTTGTTTAATCGCCACATATCTGTGATTTTTCCAAGATAGATGACATATCTTTTTTTTTTTTTAAAGATTTATTTATTTATTTGAGAAAGAGCATGCATGGAGGGAGTGGGAGGGGGAGAGAATCTCGAGCAGACTCCCTGCTGAGCATGGAGCTGAATGCAAGGCTTGATTTCATGACCCTGAGATCATGCCCTGAGCGGAAATCAAGAGCGGGATTCTTAACCAATTGAGCCACCCAGGTGTGCTAGGTCACAAACAAGTCTTGACAGACTTAAGACTGAAATGATATCAAGAATGTTTTCCTACCACAGTATAATGAAACTAAAAATCAATAGTGGTTTTCCTTCTGCTTCTTTCTTCTTAAATTTATTAAGACTCATTTATAGTCTAACGTGGTGTCTACCCTGGAGAATGTTCCTTGTGTGCTTGAGAAATATGTGTATTTTGCTGCTCTTCAGTGTAATGTTTTGTGTATGTCTGTTAGATCCATTTGGTCTATGATATTGTTCAAGCCCTGTGTTTGCTTATTGATTTTCTGTAAGTTTCACCCATTATTGAAACACAACTACTGTTGTGTTGTTGTGCATTTCTCCCCTCAGCTCTGACATTGTTTGCTTCATATATTGGGTGCTTTGATTTGGGTGCATATGTGTATAATTGTTGGTTGTATCTTCCTGGTAAATTGACTCGTTTATCATTAAATAATGTCCTATGTCTCTTGTGACAGTTTTGATTTATGGTCTATTTAGTCAATGTAGTTACGGCCACCATGCTTTCTTTCGGTTACTATTTGCATATAATATTTTTTTTCTGTCCTTTCACTTTCATCATATGTGTACATGAATCTCAAGTGAATCTCTTGTAGATACCATATAGTTGAAATTTTCTTTTTAAATCCATTCAGCGGGGATCCCTGGGTGGCTCAGTGGTTTAGAGCCTGCCTTTGGCCCAGGGTGCGATCCTGGAGTCCCGGGATCGAGTCCCATGTCGGGCTTCCAGCATGAAGCCTGCTTCTTCTCCCTCTGCCTGTGTCTCTGCCTCTCTCTCTCTCTATGTCTATCATAAATAAATAAATAAATAAATAAATAAATAAATCTTAAAAAAATAAAATAAATCCAGCTAGTGTGTCTCTTGTTAGGGGAGTTTTATCCATTTACATTTAAAATAATTACTGATAGGAAAGGACTTACTATTGCCATTTTGTTGATTATTTCCTTTGTCTTTGTAGCTTTTGTTTCCTCTTTCTCTTTGTTGTTTTTTTTTTTTTTTTTTAGTGTCATGCTTTATTCTTGTTCTCATTTTCTTTTGTTTATCTTCTATAAAGATAGAAGTTTTCTTTGTATGTTCTAATCTTCTCTAGCTGTTTTCTTTGTGGTTACCATGGGGCTTACATAAAGCATCTTATAGTTTTAATAATCTGTTTTAACCTGATAATTTCAGTCATATATAAAACTAGTCTTCATCCCCTCCCTTTGTTATTGATGTCACAAATTACATCTTTTTGTATTATGTACTATTGATATTTTATAATTATACTTATTTTGTATGCTTTTGTCTTATAACCTCTATATCAGATTAAGTGTTTAATCACTGTTGTTACAGTATTCTATACTTGTTTGGGTGTTTATAATTGTCTATATGTTTACCATTAACAGCTTTATACTCCTGTGTTGCTATTTAGTATCCTCTTGTTATGACTGGAGTACTCTCTTTAGCATTTCTTATAAGGCAGGTCCAGGGTTGGGCTTTCTTGGTTTTTGTTTAAATGGGGAAAGTCTTTATTTCTCCTTAATATATGAAGAACAGTTTTGCTGAACATAGTATTCATTTTGGCAGTTTTTTTTTTTTCAGTACTTTTATGTGTCATCCTACCCCCTCTGCTGCAGAGTTTCAGTTAGAAATCTGCTGATATGGGGATCCCTGGGTGGCTCAGTGGTTTGGCGCCTGCCTTTGGCCCAGGGCACAATCCTGGAGACCCGGGATCGAATCCCACGTCAGGCTCCTGGTGCATGGAGCCTGCTTCTCCCTCTGCCTGTGTCTCTGCCTCTCTCTCTCTCTCTCTGATTATCATAAATAAATAAAAATTAAAAAAAGAAAATAAAAAAAAAAAGAAATCTGCTGATACTGGGGGCTTCCTTTATGTGATGAGCTTTGCTCTTGTTGCTTTCAAATTCCTTTTTGTCTTTTAATTTGACAATTTGAATTTAATGGTTTTTTTTTGGATATGGACTTTTTAGGATTTATTATTTTTTGGATCCTTTATGCCTCATGAATCTGCATCTCTGTTTCCTACCCCAGATTTAGGAAGTGTTCAGCCATATTTCTTCAGATAAACCTTCTGCCCCTTTGTCTGGTCTTATTTTCTGCAACTCCCATAATGCACATATTGGTCATTTATCTTCTGTCTTTTTTCACTCTTTCTCTTGCATTTTTTTTCTTTTTTCTCTTTTCTGATTGGATAATTACAAATGACTTGTCTTCAAGTTCACATAGTCTTTCTTCTGGTTAAGTCTGTTGTTGAGCTCTTTTAATGACTTTTCAGTTATTATATTCTTTAGCTCCAAAATATGCTTGGTTCTTTTTTTTATATATATATAATTTTCTCTTTGTTGATATTTAAAATGTATATATAATCCTAAAATTACCAAAACTCTCTACTGATATTTGAATAATAGTTTTATTTATCTTTACAATAGTAATTAGAATTGACTCTGCTTATTGTTCATATAGATTTTCAATAATATTGCTAAGGCACCTTGGTGTATTAGTAGGGAACCCTTTATATAGCATTTTACTGGCTTTTACTTTCCTAGTTTAGTGATGAATATATTTATTATAGAGGAAAGAATTCAGTGTCATATCACACTTTTTCTTTTACTTAAAATTATCCCAGATTTGTATCTGTTTTAAAAAAAACTGGAAAGAAGTATTATAATAAGTAAGTTTAAATTGATATTATGTAGCATGTGGCTGAGTAATTAACTAGGTCTCATTTCAAAGTGACCTGATTCTTTTTGTTGATGGAATATTTGGTATATGGTGGAAGTAATTGGATTACTTGAACCACCCTTTTCATTGGCTCATGCAGTTGGAGTGAAATCTCTGCTTATTTCAGAAATGGTGATCAGAAATGCTTCTTTATATACGTTAATGTTACACTTTAATTTTATCTGAGTTTGGAGGGTAGTCTAGGAAACTGCTTTAAAGCTTTGTTGTAAAAACATGTGATAGAATTTCCAGATATCATATTTGTTAATATGTTGGCTTTATAATTCATTGTAAAAGCAGACTTGTGCCCAAGAATGGCAGAGTAGAAAGTCAAGTTATCATTCTGATTGAAAACAAGTAACAATTAAAATAGTTGCAAACATATTGTAAATAAAATGTGATTCAAAAGAAATTATATACAGATACTGTTTTTGGATACAGATACACAGCTTCTCTTCTTTCTTCTAATTCTAGTTTTTTATTTGTTCTAGATTATAGTTATTCTGTTATGATGAATTGCATGCCAGAGAATCATGTCATGCATCTTCTCTGTATTCACTGTTAAATTTGTTAATATGCATCACTGTAGAAGTTGTGTGTAGGAATATTTGGGACTTGATGGAAGATTTTTTTCTTCTTTCACTGCATTTGATTGATTAAGTTCTATTAGTTTTATAACAATATCACTGAATCCTTCATTTTTATGACCTCAGTTATAGTTCAGGAGCTAATTTCTTTAATGAATTATTAAGATAATTCCTTGAATTTCTATTCTTTGTTTCTATATTCCTCTAGTCTGTATTCTACATAGTTGTCCTATAGTGCTGTATCTAGAATATAAATCTTTTACATCTTTCAGTGATTCCTTATTTCTTATATTCTATTTGATTTGCCCTTCCTTATTTTAGTTTTTCTAGAAAACTCATAATCATCTTTTAATGTTCCATGTAAATATCTATCCTTTCCACTTTTCCTAACCTCCATGGGCCTAAGTTGATTCATTCATTTATTTTAAAACATCTTATTCTTTCTTTGTGTTTCGGAATTTCTTTGTGAATGTTAACTTCTCAAACTCACAGACTAGGTCTTATTCTTCTATAAATTCTCCAAGCACAGTGCTTAGCACAGAGCAGTATCTGTTGAGAAAATAAATGGATCAATAAATGAGCGTATCTATATGTTTGTATGTATATTAAAATATTTATCATAGGAAAATTTAAAAATACACTCAGTAAAGTTTATGTGACCTGCAATATAATTGTTAAATATTTTTTATATATAGACCAAGTTACGGAGTTGGATAAATACTAATTTTTCTGTGTATTTATAAATATTAAAATGCAAAAAGATGCTAAATAAGATAGTTTTTCATGTTATTATCAGGAAGACTCAACAATGTATAAAGGCAGCCACCAACTTTATATCATAGTGACACCTAGTGGTAATTGTATTGGTCTGTTAATATTTTTAGTATGTTATTTATTTGTTTATTTCTACAGTTTTATTTTATTATAAAATCCTTCTAGGTTTTCTTAAATAAATTTAAATAATTATTTTAAGACCTTGATTCTTCTATAAAATACTATCTAGTGTGAAGTAGTATGATCTTGAAGGTAGGAATTATTGTGTCTTTCTATGCCTATAAGATCTAGTACTGGATTTAACCTAACATACAGATATTTGTTCAATAAACTTTGTTGAATCAGTACTGTCAGCAAAACATAGCCTTATTTTCATTTCTGAAATGGAAAAGAGGAAAATAGGTCTGTCATTAGTTTAACCTTTGCTTCATTTTCTTTTCCATTTTTAATCTACTTTCTTAAAGCTGCTTTTATTATATTGGATGGCATTTTAGTTTAAATGAATCAGATTGAGTATGGAAAGAGTTAAAGCATTTAGCAAGTCCATTTTGAGCCTAAAAAGTAGTTTAAGTTATTTCAAATCAGTTTTTTTTCCTGGAATCTATGAACTTCTTTCCAGTCTTGACTCTAAAACTCAGATTGTGTAATTTCTGGCACATGCCTTTACTTCTCTGCGCTCAGACACCCTTTATGAACAATAAACACCATATAAGTGAGGGTTTTTTGTTTGTTATTAATGCATGTGAAAAGAGAAAGAATAGCAATCTTGTTTGCCTTATATGTTGTGAGCATGAAAAGACAAGAGGATAATTAAAAAATTAAATAATTTCCATCCGCAAATTGATGTTTATGGTCTCCGTGACAACAATTGTGCACTCCCCAAATTATCTGTAAGATCATTTCAATATCTAAGTAAGCAGCATCTCAAATTGGGCCTTATTGTGCATAGTTTACTTATATTTATGCATTAGAAATGTATCTTTAACTTAGTTTCACATTTCTAGGTAATATATTTTCAGTAAAAAAAATTTTTTTTTTAAATAGAGGAGTATTTTTCTTTTTTCTCATTCTTAAGTCTCTGCTGTTAGCAGTTTGGTATAGAGTGTAAGGTTGCCATTTTATAAAGTCTTTAAGTTTTATTTAAAAATAGTTTTCCCGGGTAGACCCAGTGGTGCAGCGGTTTAGCGCCGCCTGCAGCCTAGGGCATGATCCTGGAGACCCTGGATCGAGTCCCATGTCAGGCTCTCTGCATGGAGCCTGCTTCTTCCTCTGCCTGTGTCTGTGCCTCTCTTTCTTTCTCTGTGTCCTCTATGAGTAAATAAATAGTCTTTAAAAAATAAATAAAAATAGTTTTCCCCCTCAACTACTTTTATCATTCATGTCATTTTTCTGTTGTCTTATCTTCAAGTCAAAAGATCAGAAGCATATATTTATGTTTTCTAACATACTATTTTGTGCCATTTATCTTTCAGTCTTCTCTTCCTTTGATAATTCCCTATTATCTTCCTTCGAAAGTCTCTCAGATGACTTTTTTCCTTTTTAAAGGAATAAAACACATAGTGATGGCTCTAACAGTAAATAACACTTTACTTTCTTAAAGTCTCATATTTAGCAATTACTGCTGAAAATTAAGACATAAATCCCAAAAGACTTTTGTGTAATCAGAATAATTTTATTATGGATGTTTGTTGATTACTTTGAGTTTAATATTATGCTAAGTTTTCAGATTATGCATAAAATAAGGGAATCCTCATCCCAGAATACTCCATTGTCTTAAACTTTATTTATTTATTTATTTATTTATTTATTTATTTATTTATTTATTTATTTATTTTATGATAGTCACACTGAGAGAGAGAGAGAGAGAGAGAGGCAGAGACATAAGCAGAGACATAGGCAGAGGGAGAAGCAGGCTCCTTGCACCGGGAGTCCGACGTGGGATTCGATCCCGGGTCTCCAGGATCGTGCCCTGGGCCAAAGGCAGGCGCCAAACCGCTGGGCCAGCCAGGGATCCCCTGTCTTAAACTTTAAAGAGGGAAATGTAGATGTGGAAAATAAGGGCTTTTATCTATTCGTTCACTCACTCATTTGTTCATTTTTAAATACAGACACACACACATACATATAACCATATTACTTATTGTACATCAGCCACTCTTCTCACAGTACTACGTTCTTATACAACACTTAAAATAATACCGTGAGGCAGTCATTATTATCCCTGTTCCAAAGACAAATAAACTGAAGCTCGGAGAATTCCTAAATCACAAATTCAGTTTTAAACTGAATCTAGAACTCATGATCTTTCCAATTAAATAATTATTTCTGTTATGAAGTAGGTAGTGGTATAGGAATATTGAAAATTAAGATTCAGCTTTAACTGGTGTCTTGAGAGTATGGGAAGGGAATAAATAGGATTATGAGGGTAATCAGAAAAGATTTCAAAGGGACCAACTTATGAAATATGAACCAAAATATGGTATGTGAACATAGTTGGTGAGTTTATTCTAGGCAAGGAAAGCATGGAAGCAGGAATGATAATGGGGTATCTGGTGGAATAATGAGGTATATTGCAGTCTTGAGCAGGAAGTTGGGGTTACAGTCCAGCTAGTTGAACAATTCACTTCAGTGGAACCTCTTCTTTTCCACTAGTGACAGGTTCATGCTATGCTTCCTTCCCGTGATCCTATCTTAGTTCCTGCCTCTGCCCTTTTATACTCTTTGACCTACTATTTTCACATTACCTTGAGATAGCCAAAAACTATATCCCCACTTTATAGTTGTGAGAACTGACAAAAGAAAATAAGCAACTTACTGATTCATGGAGATTAATGATTGTGGAGGGATCTGTAAAAACTGTCTAGTACAAGTGGCCACAAATTAAGCATTATTTTCCATGTATTTGTCTTAGGGTCTTCTAGCGCATGCTTAAATACTTTTAGCAATGGAACTTATTAATTTTAAGACGTTACTTCAATTGTCCAGCAACTATGAAATTTTATAAATAAAAAATTTTATACACCGACCACATACAAAAAAAGAAGTATCAGTTGTATGTTTTTCCTTATTTTGAGTTGCCACCTGTAAGCTCCATTCCTTTGACCTCACTCTTATTTCAGAGACAGATTTTACAAGTTAAATGTATTTTCTCGACAATTCTTCAGCTATTAAAAGACAGTACTGTTTTTTCTCTCATTTCTTCAGGCTAAACATCTTTAGTTCATTCAACCATTGCATAGAGTTGTATTGAAATTAAAATACATACTGTATGGGAATGCAGTGTATAAATTATGGTGACTATAGTTAACAGTGTTGTATTTATATTTGCAAGAGAGTAGCTTTTAAAAGTTTTCATCACAAGAAAAAATATTATAACTGAGGTAAGTGATATTAACTAAACTTTATGTTGTGCTGCTTATTTTGTAATATACATGTAGATCAAATCATTATGTTGTACACCTTGAACTAATAATTATATCTTAATAAAACTGAAAAATGCATACTATAGATGCTAGTTATTCTTAGTCATATTTGCTGAGACATCACTTTCAGATAACTTTTCTATTTTAGAACTGTGATTCATTTTAGAAGGTCATTGCTGCACATACAGTGTGACACTTACATGAGTGCCCACCTTGGGTTGAGAGACCATAGTTGATCTATCTTCTTCCTTGATTGAAGCATGTCACTTTTTAAAAAGATTTTATTTATTTACTTAGAGAGAGAGAGAGAGAGAGAGAACATAAGCAGAGGAGAGGAGGAGCAGGGGGAGAGGCAGATTCCCTGCTGAGTGTGAAGCCCAACATGGGGCTTGATCCCAGAACCTTGAGATCATGACCCGAGCCATAGTCAGATGTTTAACTGACTGAGTTACCCAGGCACCCCAGAGGCATGTCATTTCCTTTAGTGTAACCTTATATTAGTTTTTCGAACTACTTTTTCATGATGTTTCAGAGTCTCACAGTGAGATGGTGATTGGTATTACTCTATCTCACAAAAAAATAAATATAATCATGTCACTCCTGTGATTGAAAAAAATTTCATGTACCTTATCAACAGGTTAAAAAATAAAAACCAGATGATTATTTCAACAGATATAGAAAACATTTAACAAAATTCAGTGTCCAAAATTCCAAAATTGGAAATAAAAGTAGATTCTTCAACCTGATAAAAAAAATTTATAAAAATTCTACACCTAGAATACTAATGGTAAAAAGATTGAATCTTTTCACCCTAAGATTGAGAACAAGCAAGAATGTTCACTCCTACCACTTCTGTTAACATTGTTATTCAAAGCAACATTGTCATTCAAAAATGACAGAATAATCAATGTAGAAAGGCCCCAAGAATCTACAAAAAAGCTACTAGGAATAATTGAATTTAGCAGACTTATAAGATACAAAGTCAATATACAAAAATCAATGATATTTCTTTACACTGCAATGAACAGTTGGAAACTAAAATTAAAAAAATACTTTTTTACAGTGTCATTTAAAAGACTTAGAGATAAATTTAGCAATAAATATGCAAACAAGACAAATTTAAAAACTAAGCAGAGTATTATATTAATGAATTGTAAGTCTCAATATTGTTAAAATGTCTCTTTTTCTCACATTACTCTATAAAATCAGTATAATACTAATAAAAATTCCAATTTTTTAAAAATAAAATATATTGATGGGTTGATTCTAATACTTAAAATGCAAATGGTATAGAATAGTTAAAACAATTTGAGAAAGAAGAAACTTGGATGTCTCCATACCACATTAAGACTGATTTTAAGACAGTAGCCATGGCAATATCTTTATTTTTTTTGCAAAGAAAGATAGACAGGTAGGTCATTGAGACAGTGTAGGGAATCGAGAAATAGACCCTACATTTACCTGGTCAGCTTTTTACAACTTGCCCAGTTAATTCAACTCTGTGGGGATAGTCTTTTCAACAAATGGACTTCCAAATGCATAATTGGACATCCAAATGAAAAAATACAAAAAACAAAAGTACAAAACAAACAAAAGTAGCAGCAATAGTGGTAGCAGCTTAATCCTTCCACCACATACCAAAATAAACACCAAATAGGGATCCCTGGGTGGCGCAGCGGTTTAGCGCTGGCCTTTGGCCCAGGGCACGATCCTGGAGACCCGGGATCGAATCCCACATTGGGCTCCCAGTACATGGAGCCTGCTTCTCCCTCTGCCTGTTTCTCTGCCAATCTCTCTCTCTCTGTGTGTGACTATCATAAATAAATAAAAATTAAAAAAAAAATAAACACCAAATAATTCACAAACCTAAGTGTAAGAGATGAAACTGTGGAATTTGTGAAAGAAAATATTTGTGACCTTGGGTTATAGGCAAAGATGGTTTGTTTCTTCCCCAAATAGGACACAAAAAGTACAAACTATAAAAGAAAAATTGAAATACTGAACTTCATCAAAATTTATATATACTGCTCTTTGAAAAACCTTCATATTTTTTTAAAAAAAGATTTTATTATTTGAGAGAAAAGAGAGCATGCAAGCAGGGGGAGGGACTGAGGGAGAGGCAGAGAATCTCAAGCAGACTGTGCTGATTTCGGAACCTGATGCACACACAGTGCAATCTCACCATCCTGAGATCATGGCCTGAGCTGAAACCGAGAGTTGGACTCTTAACTGACTGAACCACCCAGGCACCCTGGAAGACATTCATTCTTAAGACAATGTAAAGATAAGCAGAAGGCTTGGAGAAAGTATTTGCAAAACACACCCTTTATAAGGGACTTGTATCCAGAATATCTAAAGAATTCTCAAAACTCAATCTTAAGAAAGAATACTCAATAAAAAATGGGCAAGAGATTCTAACAGAAACTTTAAGAAACTATAGGTAGAAAGCATCATGTGAAAAGGTGTTTAATACCATTAGTTTTTAGGGAAACGCAAACTAAAATCATAATGAGATACAACTAAACACTGTTAGAATGGCTAAATTTAAAAGACTAAATACCAAGGCCTGGCAAGGATGGAAGGAACTTTCATATATTGCCGTTAGGAAAGCAAAATAGTAGGAACACTTTTGAAGACATTTTGATAGAATCTCATCCACAGTGTCAGTATTTACCTGGGGCCACTCCCTAATACCATGCCCACTGTTTCTGTGCCTCCAGCCCCAGAGAAAACCCCAGTGGACTCATGTACCCCTCACGTGGGTGGTCAATGGTAGAAGCCTAGATGACTTCCTTTTACTCTTAAAAGGAAGAAGTGTACTACTGATTGTTGTACTGTGATTAGGGCCCTGCTGGGTCTCTACCTAAATTAAAAGAAAGTATAGCACAGATAAAAAGAGAGACTTCCAAGTCTGTTAGCCTCGATTTGAATCCTTTTAAATTTTAAGTGTATTTCTTTGAACATCTAACATTCCTGGACCCTAGCTTCTTTTTGGCAGAATGGAAAAAGCATCTTCCTTTTTCTGGGTTGTCATGTATATGATCTCAAATAATACAATTAAAAAAGCTTTGTAAATCATAAAAAAAATATTAAATTGAACAGTTTGCAGAGACCCTGAATGGCTGGGTTACAACAGATGATGCTTTGCAAGAACTTGTAGAACTCATCTATCAACAGGCCACATCTATCCCAAATTTCTCTTACATGGGAGCTCGCCTCTGTAATTACCTGTCCCATCATCTGACAATTAGCCCACAGAGTGGCAACTTTCACCAGTTGCTGCTTCAAAGATGTCTAACTGAATATGAAGTTAAAGATCAAGCTGCAAAAGGGGACGAAGTGACTCGGAAACTATTCCACGCGTTTGTCCTCTTCCTGGGAGAACATTACCTTAACCTGGAGATCAAGGGAACAAATGGACAGGTTACAAGAGCAGATATTCTTCAGGTTGGTCTTCAGGAGTTGCTGAATGCCCTCTTTTCTAATCCTATGGATGACAACTTAATTTGTGCGGTAAAATTACTGAAGTTGACAGGGTCAGTTTTGGAAGATGCCTGGAAGGAGAAAGGAAAGAATGATATGGAAGAAATTATTCAGAGAATTGAAAATGTTGTCGTAGATGCAAATTGCAGCAGAGATGTGAAACAGATGCTCTTGAAGCTTGTAGAACTCCCGTCAAGTAACTGGGGTAGAGTCCATGCAACTTCAACATACAGAGAAGCAACACCGGAAAATGATCCTAACTATTTTATGAATGAACCAACATTTTATACCTCTGATGGTGTTCCTTTCACCGCGGCTGATCCAGATTACCAAGAGAAATATCAAGAGTTACTTGAAAGAGAAGACTTTTTTCCAGATTATGAAGAAAATGGGACAGATTTATCAGGGGCTGGTGGTCCATACTTGGATGATATTGATGATGAGATGGACCCAGAGATAGAAGAAGCTTATGAAAAGTTTTGTTTGGAATCAGAGCGTAAGCGAAAACAGTATAGCTAAATTTCAGCGTATCAGTTTTATAAAGCAGTTTAGGTTATGGTGATTTAGCAGAACACAGGAAAACAGGAAAATGTCGCACTTATACCAAATTAAGGATGTTGAGTTATGTTACTAATGTATGCAACTTTAATTTTGTTTAACACTATCTGCCAAAATAAACTTTATTCCCTATAACTTAAAAAAAATTTATGTACTTGGGGTGCACAGCGGGTGTGGCTGGGCATGTGGGGGTGTTAGGGCCCTGCAAACCCGAGGCTTCGGCTCCGAATGGTCAGAGGACCCGGGCTCCACAGGCTCGATCCGGGAGGCAGGTGGGGCCTTTGGAAAGAAAGAGCAAGCTGAAGAGGAACGATACTTCCGAGCACGCACTAGAGAACAACTGGCAGCCTTGAAGAAACACCATGAAGATGTGATCAGTCATCATATAAAGGAGATTGAGCGTCTGCAGAAAGAAATTAAGCGGCACAAGAAGAAAATAAAAAATCTAAAACCTGATGATGATTAAATGCACACAGTTCCCATAGAATGGCTACATATCATCATCCACTTCTATGGAAACATAGTTCTGGTTTTATTATCTGTCTTTGTGCTGCCAACAGATTATAATAAATTGTCGTCAGTGAAAAAAAAAGTAACATGTACTTACCATGTTTTCCATTATCAACATAGACTGTTTATGCTTTTATTCACTATTTCTTGTCTTCTCTTTTAATATCCTCTGCTAATAGATTTTATCTTCTTTGTTTCCCATTCAGTTCTTTACTAGATTTTCTTAAAATCTGTAACAAGTTCCCTATGCCACTCAATATACACGATTAAAATCTGGCACTTAAGAGAAAGCCTTTCAATAGATATTAGTTGCTTAGTTCACCCTTTGTTTATTGAGTCCTGAGATAGAAATTGTTTCTCTCTGTTTATAAAAACTTCATTTCCAGTGTTACAGTAAAATATTTATGAAACACGAAAATATGAAAAGTAATAGTCAATAATTCTGTTTAACTGCAGTCAACATTTTGTTGCATTTATTTCCAGTTTCATTCTATGTCTATTGTATAAATTTATATTTTATAAAATTGATGCTTCATAATCAACTTTTTTTTACTTGTAGCATTATATCATGATCATTTTCCATACTTTAAAATACTCCTGAAGTACAATTTTTAAAGCCTGAACAATGATATATTGGTTGGATCACTTTTTTCCTGCTGTTTGAGTTCCCTCCCATTCCTGATCTTTCACTATAATATGTTTCAGTGAATTTTGTTGAACCTCTGTGATTATTTTTCTTAATATAGATGTCTAGAGGTGCAAGTCTACCTGAGAGGGCACAACCATTTCCATGGTTTAGGCATATTCCACCAAATTATTCATTAGAGAAGTCTTATGGTTTATACTCTTGACAACAGTTTGTGATATTGAAACAAAACTCAAAGGCCTAAACAAAAAGAGCTCAAACTCTAAAACTCTTGTAACAAAAAGCTTCATGACTTTGGGTTTGGCAATAATTTCTTATATGTGATACCAAAAACACAGAAACAAAAGGAGTAAGTGAACTGGACTTCATGAAAATTAAAAACTTGTGTGAATCAAGGATCATATCTACAGAATGAAAGGGCAACCTACAAAATGGTAGAAAATACTTCCAAATCATATATCTGATAAGGGATTAGTATCTGGAATATATAAAGAACTACAGCTCACCAACAATAAAATCCACAAACAATCCAATTAAAATTGTTCCCACCACAAAAAAAGAAGTAATTGTGACCTGATAGAGTTGTTACAATGATAATCAAATTGCAGTATACAGATGTGTCAAATCATACATGTACACCTTAAACTTACACGATGTTATAGGTCAATTATATCTCAATAAAAAATAATTTAAAAAAATAGGCAAAGACTCCACCCCAAAATTGCTAGAATTGATACAGGAATTCAACAAAGTGGCAAGATACAAAATCAGTGTACAGAAGTCAGTTGTATTTCTGTACACTAACAATGAGGCAGAAGAAAGAGAAATCAAGGAATTGATCTGATTTACAATTGTGCCAAAACCCATAAGATACCTAGGAATAAACCTAACCAGAGAGGTAAAAGGATCTATGCTCTGAAAACTGTAGAACACTTATAAAATAAATCAAGGAAGACAGAAATGGAAAAACAGTTCATACTCATGGATTGGAAAAACAAATATTTTTTGTTAAAATGTCTATGCTACTCAAAGCAAACTACACATTCAGTGCAATCTTTATCAAAACACCATAGACATTTTTTATAGAGCTGGAACAAACAATCCTTAAATTTGTATGGAGTCCGAAAAAGAAAAAGACCTCAATTAGCCAAAGGAATGTTGGAAAAGAAAACCAGAACTGGAGGCATCACAATTTCAGACTTGAAGGTGTATTACAAAGCTGTGATCATCAAGATAGTATGGGACTGGCACAAAAATAGACACACGGGTCCGTGGAACAGATAGAGAACCCAGAAATGGACCCTTATTAACTCTATAGTCAACTAATCTTCAACAGAGGAAAGAATGTCAAATGGAAAAAAGTCTCATCAACAAATGGTGTTGGGGAAACTGGACAGTAACATGCAAAAGAATGAAACTGGGCCACTTTATTACTTCATATGCAAGAATAAACTCAAAATGGATGAAAGACCGAAATGTGAGAAAACCATCAAAATCCTAGAGAAGAATGCTGGTAGCAAATCTCTTTGACATTGGCTGCAGCAGCTTTTCTTTTTTCTAGACACATCTCCAAAGGCAAGAGAAACAAAATAAAAAATGAACTATTGGGGCCTTATCAAGATAAAAAGCTTTTGCATGGCAAAGGAAACCGTCAACAAAACTAAAAGGCAACCTATGGAATGGGAGAAGATATGTGCAAATGTCTTATCAGGTAAAAGGCTAGTATCCAAAATCTATAAAGAATTTTTCAGACTCAACACCCAAGAAAAACAGATCCAGTCAAGAAATGGGCAGAAGACGTAAATAGGCATTTCTCGAAAGAAGACATTGAAATGGCCAGCTGGCCAATGCTCAGCATCACTTGGCATCAGGGAAATAAAAATCAAAACCACAGTGAGATACCACTTCACACCTGTCCGAATAGCCAAAATGAACAACTTAGGAAACAATAGATGTTAGTGAGGATGTGGAGAAAGGGAACCTTCTTACACTGTTGATGGGAATTCAAACTGGTGCAGCCCTCTGGAAAACAGTATGAAGGTTTCTCAAAAAGTTTTAAATAGAGCTATTCTATGACCTAGTGATTACATTATTAGGTATTTGTCTAAAGGTTACAAATACAGAGATTCAAAGGGGCACATGCAACCCAGTGTTTATAGCAGTAGTTTCCACAATAGCCAAAATATGGAAAGAGCCCAGATGTCCATTGATAGATGAATGGATAAAGAAGGTGTGTGTGTGTGTGTGTGTATACACAATGTATATACAATTGTATATATATAATGTGTATATATAATGGAATATTACTCAGCCATCAAAAAAGAATGAAATCTCACCATTTGCAACGATATGGATGGAACTAGAGGATATTATGCTAAATGAAATAAGTCAGAGAAAGACAAATACCATTATGCATTCACTCATATGTGAAACTTAAGACAAAGCAGATGAACATAAGGAAAGGGAAGGCAAAATAAAATAACATGAAAACAGAGAGGGAGACCAACCATAAGACTCTTAACTCTGGGAAACAAACAGAGGGTTGCTGGAGGGAAGGTAGATGGGGGGATGGAACAATTGGGTAATGGGCATTAAGGAGAGCACTTGAAGTAATGAGCATTGGGTGTTGTATGCAACTGATGAACCACTGGATTCTACCCCTGAAACTAATAATGCAGTATATGTTAATTAAATTGAATTTAAATAAAAAATTTAATAAAAAATTAAGTTAGGAATAAATAAAAATGAAAACAGAAAGAAATAGGCAAAGGACTTGTAGAGATTTCTCCCAAGAAGATGTACAGATGACCAGCAAGCACATGAAAATAGGTTGAACATCGTGAATCATTAGGGAAATGCAAATCAAAATCAAAATGAGATACCACTTCACACCTATCAGGATTATTATTATCAAAACAGTAGGGAAAAACAAGAGTTGGTAAGGACATGGAGAATTTGGAACCCTTGTTCATTGCTGGTAGGAGTATAAAATGATGAAGCCACCGAGGAAACGGTATGGCGACTCCTTGAAAAATTAAACATGGATTTACAATATAATATATTAATCCCACTTCTGAGTATATACCCAAAAGAAATAAAACCAGGGACATTTACAGAAGAACACAAGAAGTAGAAACATCCTAGGATGCTTGGGTGGTTTAGTCAGTTAGGCATCTGACTCTTGACTTTGCTCAGGTCATGATCGTGTGATCAAGCCCTTTGTTGGGCTCTGCTCTGTGGGGAATCTGAGATTCTCTCCCTCTGCCCCTTCCCCTCACGCAATGTGCTTGCTCTCTCTCACACTCCCTCTCAAATATTAAAAAAAATAAAAAATAAAAAGCAAAAGCATCCCAAGGGACCATTGGTTGATAAATGGATAGACAAAATGTGATATATACATGCAATAAGATATTCAGCCTTAAAAATGAATGAAATTTTGCAGTATTCTACAACATGGATGACAATTGAAGACATGCTAAATGAAATAAGCCAAACACGAAAGGACAAATATGTATTATTCCACTTATAGGAAGTACTGATAATAGTCAAATTCTAACAAGTAGAATAGTGGTTACCGGTGGTGGGGTGGGGTGGGGTTGGAATGGGGAGTTATTGTTTAATGGGCACAGAGTTACAGTTTGGGGTGATGGGTATGTTCTGGACATGGATAGTGGTGAAAAGAAAAAAAAGAGCTTTGCTAGTTTGGAAATAAATGATATCTTTTGATTTCAATTCACCATTCTTTCACTACTAATGAGTTAATAATTCACCAGGTTTATTGGCTCTTTTATATGTGAGTTTATATGTTTCTACGGACTTAAAAATTTTTATTTATAAGACAATAAATGAGATTATCATTTCATTATCTGTTTTGTAGATCTTTTCCCAATTTACATTTTTATTTTATTGTGCTTTTGGAGAGAAGGAAGTTTTTTTTTTTTTTTTAAATATTTTTTTCTTTATTTATTTATGATAGTCACACACAGAGAGAGAGAGAGAGGCAGAGACACAGGCAGAGGGAGAAGCAGGCTCCATGCACCGGGAGCCCGACGTGGGATTCGATCCTGGGTCTCCAGGATCGCGCCCTGGGCCAAAGGCAGGCACCAAACCGCTGCACCACCCAGGGATCCCGAGAAGGAAGTTTTTTATTTTGATGTTATTGAACTTCTTTGTAGCTTTTCCTTTTATGCTTGTAATTAGGGATCCCTTTCCATTATGATTTATTCAGCTTTTGGATTCTTCAGAGTGCTAAACTTAATGCCTTACACTTAATAGAAACAACATGGATATGAGGTTTTAGATCTGGAAGCCCTTAGAGGCCATTTAGTTTAGCTGCTTTTTATTTTACAGATACGAAAACTTAAAACTCAGGAGGCTGCTCTGCTGTGGTCCCATAGTAGTTAGTAGACCCCACAATAGACGGTGAATGTCTTTTGATGTTCAGTCCAGTCTGTTTTCCACTAAACCTAAAACAATTTTCTTGTATGAATGGCAAACACAGAGTGTCTTTATTCAGGCAAAGGCTCTATAGTACAAGAAGCAGAGAGGTAAATAGCAAATAGTCACATGAAAATTACTTGATAATCCTTATTGACCAGTATGCTTCATAGATGACTAGAAATTTTGCTCCCTAAAAACTTATTTTATTTTTTTAAAAGATTTTATTTATTTATTAATGAGAGACACACAGAGAGAGGCAGAGACATAGGCAGAAGGAGAAGCAGGCTCCCTGCAGGGAGCCTGACATGGGACTTGATCTCAGGACCCTGGGGTCACACCCTGAGCCAAAGGCAGACACTCAACCACTGAGCTCCCCAGGTGTCCCAGAAACTTATTTTAAATACATCTCTTTCTTATTAATTATAACCTTTAGGTTTCTTTCAACATTCAGGGAACATTGATGTTTGCGGGAAAATAAGGACTTATGCCTTTTAATCTCACAGACACAACATTAGCTTTTAAAGTAGTCTGATAGAGTGTTTATATGCATTATTAGGTGTAATTTCAAGTTCTTGTAGGACGCAGTGACACAGTATAAGTAACCTCATAAAGATGAGCAGCATTTTCTAGATCCTTTTGTCTCAGAACCCCTAAATATCCACATGTCTATTATTATTTTGATAATTATATTTGTTATATTAATGATATTTTTGTTCAGATTTATATGTTTGAGCAGCAAGTTATGCAGGAACTGCATCTTTGAATCTGTGAGGACAGAATGTGGTATAGAGGGAGAAGCAATGGAGCATTGCCTTGTAGTCTTTGCCATTAAAGTCCTACTTGTTCTTGGGGAAGTCATATTTCAAAGCAGTTTTATTTATTTATTTATTTTTTAAAGATTTTATTTATTTATGAGAGAGAGAGAGAGAAGCAGAGACACAGGCAGGGCGAGAAGCAAGCTCCATGCAGGGAGCCTGACGTGGGACTTGATCATGGGTCTCCAGGATCATGACCTGGGCCAAAGGTGGCACTAAACCACTGAGCCACCCGGTCTGCCCATCAGAGCAGTTTTAAACAGCCTCTGAGATGGGTTCTTTCTAGTCTTTTTTTTTTTTTTTTTTTTTTATGATAGGCACACAGTGAGAGAGAGAGAGAGGCAGAGACACAGGCAGAGGGAGAAGCAGGCTCCATGCACCGGGAGCCTGACGTGGGATTCGATCCTGGGTCTCCAGGATCGCGCCCTGGGCCAAAGGCAGGCGCCAAACCGCTGCGCCACCCAGGGATCCCGGTTCTTTCTAGTCTTAAAAGTCTAATGTGCTTCTTCTTCTGATACAGAATCTTAATCTGATTTTCCTCAAAATAATAGCTTTCATAGTTCGAGTGAATATTTGTAGGCATAATAGCTTAAAATGTTTGAAATAATGAAGTGATTGGAATTACTAAAAGATTTCTGACTTACAAAAATACCAAGGAAATAAAGGGGAAAGATATTAAGTTTTGAGGATTGTGCTTGGGAAAAATGTGATTTATTATCAGACATTTTTGTTTATCTGACATTATCAGATATTTTTGTTTCTTTTGGGTGATGGGTTTGATTTCCTTATTGTGTCTACTGAAACAGGCTAATCATTTTTCCTTTGGGGGCAGTTTTAACTTTTTGGCGCCACCTTGTGTTGTCATTTTTCAACTTTAATAAATGGCAACAGGTAGCATTACAAGTGTCATTAATATGAAATGTATTCATAGCTTTTTAAAAAATTAATGTGGAATTTGAGGCCCAGAGAAGGCCTATAATTTACTTTAATAATAGTTACTTAGTGATCAAACTGGGATAATGCTTTTTATCCTAGTGATCATAGCATTGCAAAAATATGCTGTATTCTACTTGGATATGTTAATACAGTCCCAGTATCCAATTTTCACTACACATTTTCCTATGTAAGAGGAAATAATCGGAATGTATTAACAACCATGTTTTAATTTGTTTTGTATTGATAGAATCCACTTTTTCTTCCTCCCATATTTAGTTGCCTTTACAAATTATAAGGTTTAAAACTACATATTCCTTCCAAATGACCTTGAAAGAAAGTAAATTCTGTAGACAGTATATTTGTTAAAACTTTGGAATCTGAAGGAAGATAAAAACAACTATATAAAATATCTGTTTATTAGGTATTTAAATGGCAAATAAAGTGTTTATAAATCTATTTATAGTTTATTATAGTGCAGCAGACTAAATGACCTCTTGCCAATTATTTCTCTGTTGACCAGGCCAAAATCTGTTTAGACTGATTGCTGACTAATGTTTGAGGTAGTCTTTTTTTTCTTTCCTTTTTTTTTTTTTTTTTTTTAGCTTTGTTTTCACAGAAACTGGAAAACTAGAGAAATGTTGCTGTTAAAACAAAAAAAAAAACAAAATGCAGTGCCTAGGTGGCTCAGTCAGTTGAGTGTTTGACTCTTGATTTTGGTTCAGGTCATGATCTTATTCTTAGGGTCCTGGGATTGAGCTCTGCATTAGGCTCTGTGCTCAGCAGGGAGCCTGCTTGAGAATCTCTCCTCCTTCTACTGACCTTCCCCCCACTCTCATGTTGTGTGTATGTGTCACTCTCTCAAATAAATCAATCTTTTTAAAAAAGAAAATGGGATGCTTTGGGTGGCTCAGCGGTTGAGCGGCTGCCTTCCGCTCAGGGTGTGATCCCAGAGTCCTGGGATCGAGTCCCCACATCTGGCTCCCTGCAAGGAGCCTGCTTCTCCCTCTGTCTATGTCTCTCCCTCTCTTTCATGAATAAATAAATCTTTAAAAAAAGTAAAGATAATTGTACTTGTAGCAGTATTTGTAAAATCCTTATTGATGTATAGAACAAATTATTAGATGAAATAATTTATGGTTCATGTTAATATAAAACCACATGAATACAAATCATAATTTCCAATGTAAAGGTAAGCACTAATTTATAAAACAGAATTAATATGCCTAATAGTAGCTGAATATGCTTTCATGAGTTACACCTCTGGTTAGTTTTTATGAAACTTTTTTCAAACCTACGAAAACATTGGGATTTTTGTTGGCAGTAACTTTGAGAAATAAAAATTATAAGAATTTCTATTTCTGCCCCTGGAGGAATAACTGGTGTGGTGCCCACTGAAAGTACCCATAACACTGGACAAAATATATGAAACAACTATCTTTAGGTATTGGACAACAGGCAATGTAATAGGGCTATGATCCCTGCATAATGGGAAATAAATAGGTCAGCTCAATAGTTTCCTCTGATTTCTGCGTAAAGGAAATTTCTAGACCATTGTTTACAGAAAGGGAACTCAAGCAGTACCTAACAGTCTTGTTGAGATGGGGAAAAAAAAAAAAAAAGCTCAGAGATCCATGATGCTGAGATGACTGGAGTCTTCTGGGCAGAATATTAGAGAGAAGAGAGCTGCAGGAGTAAAACTCCAGGAGTCTGGATTGTGCTCCCCTCAAATCTTCAGCTGAATAGTAATCTGCACTAAGTTGAACAATTCCTTGAGCTCACGGGTAAGGTTAGGAGACTATTAATTTCCTTCCAGCCAGAGGAGACACTGTTAAACATATAGGACAGTTAGTAGAGGCTCCAGAGGAATATTTTCTGTGTTAGTAATTAAAACTGAGAAATTTTAAAAATATTGAATAATTAGTAAATAACAAAAGAGAAGTCATTACATGTTGATATAAATATAATTCTTCATGAAAAATAATTAATTTTCCCAAAAAGGGAGCATTGTTTTACATTTTTTGAAAATTTTCAATGTCTACTTATTATAGAAGACAGCTTGATTCTTAGATCTGCTACTTTATTCATTCTGTCGCAATATTTCTATTGGAGTATGTGAAGAAAATGGTGTCACCGATGTATAATTAGAGAAAAGAGAAGTATCATAATAGCCTTTTCAGATAATATTCTTATTGCTTTACTTGATATTCTTATTTGCTACTACAACCAAAACCTGGGGAGTGATAATTTCTTAAAGGTTAGTGGCAATGTAAAATCTGAAACCACATCAGCAGAATTTTGGTATTGTTGTATTAAAATTCACTGGAATATTCAGTTTTAGTGTATGATTTTCTAAAATCTATGAAATAGTCATTTGGAAAATATTGGTTCACTTAGACCAACCAAGTATTAGTAGATGGCATTATATCAGTAAATCACATTTGTTAATATCACTGATCTCACAGAAAAGTATTTTAAGTATGGGGAAGTTGTAGAGCTCATAATGATACATACAAATTTTTTAAAAATTTGCAATTTAGTTTGAACGCTCAAATTTTGTCATTGACAGAAAATTGTCATTTGTTTTCCTTGAATTGATGGGCTTAGTTTTTTCCTTTTTAAGAAAATGTCAAGTCTGAATAACATGGCATGATGTCATTTGCTTAAGTAAAAATGGTGTTCTGTGAAAAAAGTTTGGTTCACACTGTAAACATGTCCTTTTCCTCAGAAAAACCATTTACTTTAGTATGTAGCAGAAATGCCTTATGAGTACTTCCAATTTCATCATACATAATATTAAAAGCACCAAGATTTAATAAAAAATATTTTTTGTTATTTCATGGCTTTTTTTAAATGCAAGTATTTTGTGGTTAAGGATACAATACAGTGACTACAATGTCTACTAGTTCAGCTTAGCATCACTACTTTTAATTTTTTATTATTTATTTATTTTGAGAGAGAGCAAGAGCAGGGAGCAAGGGCAGAGGAAGAGAGTTGTTAAGCAGACAGTGGGTGGAACATGGAGCCCAACATAGGGTTCAATCTCATGACCCTAAGATCACAATCTGAACCAAAACCAAGAGTTGGATGTTTAACTGACTGTGCCACTGGGTGTCCCTACTTTTCTTTTTTTTTTTAAGATTTTATTTATTTAGAGATCATGCAAGTGAAGGAAGGAGCAGAGGGAGAGGGAGAAAGAAAATCTCAAGCAGACTCTGCACTGCGTGAGGAGCCTGACATGGGGCTTGAACTCATGACCCTGAAATCATGACCTGAGGCAAAATCCAGTGTCAGACACTTAACCAACTAAGTCACCCAGGTGCTCCTTAGCATCACTACTTTGATTTGTGGTAGAGTACCAGCAGTTTTACTTAGCATTATTTCTGTACAATCAGTCTCAAGAAATCCCTGGAGTCTGTGAACTATACTTTTGAGAATTGCTGCTTTAGATCTACCCTAAAAAGTGTTGTAAAGGAGTCTAAAAAGGATCAATCTGATATGTGTAAAAATTGAAGGCCTGTCAGAATAAACTTCTACACTCTTCAAAGGCAAACCACTAAATATAGACACTCATTGATGTAATTTTCATAATGAATGATATTTAGTCAAAAACTAGTAGACATGAGAAGTAGCCAAATGTAACCCATAACCTGAAGAAAAATTTTAAAATAAAAGTACATCAATGGCAAAAATGATAGAATTAGGAGATGAAGATTTAAAAGCAATTTTATAACTATTCTTAAGAGTTTAAAGGAAATCTAGAATGCAATGAGGAAAGAAATGAAAAATACTGAAAATTGTCCAAATGGAGATCCCAGAATTAAAATATAACATCTGCAAAAAAGAAAATTTACCCAAAAGGAGTTGAGAGGTTAGATACTGGTGAAGAAAAGATCAATGAACTTGAAGACATAGCAATAAAAAATTGCAAAGTGAAGTACACACAGCAAAAAAATATTTTCTATTTGTGTTTTTGTTGTGTGTAGGAGTAGGGGTGGGTGTGGAATGTTGTGTGAGTGACTCTTGGGGTACATAGAGAGTAGTCTAATGTATGTGTGGTTAAAGTTCCTAAACTAGAGGGACTAGTTAGAAAGGGGGAAATTTAAAAGAAATAACAGAAAAATACCCAAATTTCATGAAAAATATATACTCACAAGTATAAGCAGCTTGTGACTCCATCACGAGTAACTCAAAGGAAACCATATCAAGGCATATCATAATAAAATTGCTAAAAATGAGTAGTACAAAAAATTTTAAAGTAGAGGTGAGAAAACAGACACATTGCACATAGGAAAACACTTAAAAATAATGACTGTAGACTTCTTATCAGTGGTGCAAGCCCAGAGATAATCAGTGATAGTTTTAAGTGCTAAAGAAATAAAATATTAATGCTATATCCAACAAAAGTATCTTTCAGAAATGAAGACTTAAATAATTTTTCCCTCAAAAGTTACAAGAAATGTTAGAGGAAGTTCCTTAGGTTGAAAAAAAAACAACAGGTGGAAAATTAGATGAACACAAATAAATGAAGAACACCAGACATTGTAAATATTTGGGTACATATGAAACTTTTTTTTATTTTCAAATTTTAAAAAAGATTGACATTTGAAAAGTGAAAGTAATTGCAGTATATTGGGTTTATGATTTAGATAGAAGTAAATGTATGAAAACAATACCACAAAGAATAGGAAAGGAGAATATGAGTATACTTTTGTAAGACAAGTCCTATATTATTTGAAAGCAGACTGTGTGAAGTTAAAAATGCATATTGGGGCACTTGGGTGACTCGGTTAAGCGTCTGACTCTTGATCTCAGAGTCATGAGTTCAAACCCTGTGTTGGGCTCCCCACTGGGCGTGGAGTGTACTTAAAAAATAAATAAAAATTCAAATTGTAAACCCAAGAGCAATCACTGAAAACATTGAAATGCAGATTATAGTTATTAAGTCAAGGGCTAAAATGAAATGGAAAACCTAAAAATAATAAATTCAAATGAAGGTAGAAAGCGACCATGAAAAATAAGATAGGATGAATAGAAAATAATAGGACCATAGCTATAATTAATATAAATATATATATTTTTTTTTTTTTTTAGATTTTATTCACTTATTTTAGAGAGAGTATGCACATGTGCATGCACATCTGGGGAGAGGCAGAATCTTCGGGAAAGGAAGAGGGAAAGACTCCCAAGCAGACTCTGTACCAAGATAGGAGCCCAACACAGCTCAGTCTCTCGACCCAGAGGTCATGACCTGAGCAGAAGCCAAGAGTTGAATGCTCAACCAACTGAGCCACCCCAGCACCCCTATCTCACATTCTTATTAGGAGGTAGAGATTGTGAGACTGGATAAAAAAGGAAAACCAAATATATATGCACAAGAAACTCAGTTTAAATATAAAGTATAATATTAAAATATATATAGGAAAATACTAACCAGGGTATGAAATGTTAGTAACATGTTATTGTATTACAATATTAAATGAGGTAGACTAGACAATATCATTAAGTCCAAATGGAGACATTTTGTGATGAAGATGGCAACTCATCACAGTCATCAAAAACACATAGTATCATAAATGTGTATAGGTCTAATAACAGTTTGAAAGTATATGAAACAAAATCTAATAGAACTGAAATGAGAAATGGAAAAATCCACAGTGGTAAATGGAGATTATAGCACTCCTTTCTCATAGTAAATGTTCAGAACAATAGCAAATATGAACAATATATCAACAACCAATTTGACCTATTTGAAGTATGTAGACTACTCATAATCCCAGCAAAATACATATTCTTTTCATGGGCGGTTGGTGCATTCATTAAGGCAAAAAATATAGTCAGCCGGTTAAAAAATCATGTGTGGTATGTTCTCTGACAATAGTGGAATTAACAAATCAAGAGTCTGGAAAATCCTGATATATTTGGAAATTAAACAACATATTTATAAATAAACCATAGGTCAAAGAAGGAATCACAAAAGAAATCAAAATATTTTGAACTAAATTAAAATGGAAACATGGCATACCAACATTTGATGCTGACAGAGTGGTATTGAGAGGGACATTTATGGTTCAAATTCTTAATTATAAAAGAAGAAAGTTTTAAAAGCAATGATCAACACTTCCACTAAGAAATGGGAAAAGTAGGGATCCCTGGGTGGCGCAGCGGTTTGGCGCCTGCCTTTGGCCCAGGGCACGATCCTGGAGACTCAGGATCGAATCCCACGTCGGGCTCCCGGTGCATGGAGCCTGCTTCTCCCTCTGCCTGTGTCTCTGCCTCTCTCTCCCTCTCTCTGTGTGACTATCATAAATAAATAAAAATTTATAAAAAAAATAAACTTGAATGTTAAAAAAAAAAAAAAAGAAATGGGAAAAGTATCCCCTCCCCTCCTTCCACTTATATTTATAAGATTTACTGTTACTCCTAAAATAGCTAAATAAACCACCAAAAATGCTTAGAAAGAATACTATTAGGAACAGTATCTGTGCTTACAAACTAGATAGGAAAACCTCATAATTCATGAAGCTTGGATAGAGTATGCAAGGCTTTTTTGCCTTGGTAATGGGGAATAATTAGCTTTAGATTCATTGCTACTTGGATGATACTCACTGACATCTTAATAGCAAGACCCAAGCACAATGAACTTTCCAAGTAACTTACCTGCATCTTAGAACAAAACCAAAGTATATTTATAGGAATAAAAAAACATTTAGTACTCATCAGTGTAAAATTTGTAGTGTCTGGCATCTGATAAAAATTGCCAGGCATTCAAAGATGCAGAAAAACTTAGCCCATAATGAAGAGAGAAATCAAAAAACAATTAAAATTGACATAAATTTTGGAATTAGCAAGTAAAGGGATGCCTGGGTGGCTCAGTGGTTGAGCATCTGCCTTTGGCTCAGGGCATGGTCCCAGGTCTAGGGATCGAGTCCCACATCAGGCTCCCCACAAGGAGCCTGCTTCTCCCTCTATGTACTGCTTCTCTCTGTGTCTCTCATGAATAAATAAAATCTTCAAAAAAAAAAAAAAAAACCAAGGAATTAGCAAGTAAGGACATTAAAATAGTTTTTATAACTCTCATACTTACATTTAAAAGAGAGGAAAAGGGTAAAAAATGTGAGCAGGCCTGTGGTTGCCTTGGTGGCAGAGTTCAATAAATTGGGGTTTAATGCAAGATGGTATATGAGAATGATGATGTGAAAGAGGCCATAAGAAGGCTTCTTGAGAACCTTTATAACAGGATGTTTCGCATTAAGAGAGCACTGGCCCTGACTTTGAGGCAGCAGATATTGCCTACAGAGCAGAGGACAAAATATGAAGAGGACAAATTATTTCTTGAACCATATCTGAAGGAAGTTATTTGGTAAGGAGAAGAAATGGGAAAAGAAATAATCATGGATTTGAAATCTGTGGTTGCAGCTGTCCTACAAATATTTTTAAGAAGTTGGGTAAACATGAAACATGCAATTTAGAGCAATTTGAGCTGCAAATGTGTTACTTTAAACAAATGTATATTGTAATTATAAAAATAAAAAAGAGGAAAGTTTTAAAATTATGAGTCATTGAAAAAAATGTTAAATGTTAAAATGACCCAAATTGAGTGTCCAGAGAAGAAGACCATGATGTGTGAGATGAAAAATTTACCAGATGGGATTAACAGTTTAGACAGTGAAAAAGAAAAGATTAGTAAATTTGAAGATCTCACAATAGAAACCACTTTAGAAAAGAGTTTGGCAGTTTCCCACAAAGTTATTATACAGTGTCCAGTCATCTTCTAGGTATTTACTCAAGAGAAATGAAAGCATATCTATCAAAACGTGTTCATGGCAATTTATTTGTAAAAACACCAAACCGTAAATAACCCCAAATGCCCATAAACCATTGGATGGATAAGCACATTGTTGCATATTTATACAATGTTATACTACTTAGTAATAAAAGAACTGGACTGTTGTTACATATAACAATGTGGGAGAATCTCAGATTAGTCTGAGTGAAAGAAGCCAAATTGAACAGATGTATTCTGCAATTCCATTTATATAAAATCATAGATGATTCTAACTAAGTCATAGTTAAAGAAATCAAAGCAGTTCTCTGAGGATGAAGTAAGGATAGTGTAGAGGAATTACCAGGGAGCGTTAAAAAAAAAAAAAAAAAAAAACCTGAAGGGGGTGAATTTACAACCTTGATTAGGATGAATTTCACTTTTTGGATATATTTGTCAAAACTTATGAGATTGTAGATTTTAAATGTGTGCAGCTTATTTCATGTCAATGATAAGGCTGTTAATTTTTAAAAGCACAAATATAATTCCAAAGTAGCTATAGAAGGAAGCAAATTATACATGTGTATAGATGCAAACAGAAATCAATAAAGCAGAAAATGGATATATAGTAGAGAAAATGAACAAAATAAAACAGCTTTTTTTGAGAAGATGAATAAAGTTGATAATTCATTTGCTACTATTAATAAGAACAAAAGAAAGAAAGCACGAGTTATTCATATTGGAAATGAAAGGAACCTATAGACATTAAATGGGCTATAAGGCAACATCAGGAACAAATTTATGTCAGTAAATTTAAAAGATATATCAAACTTTAAGAAGCTATGAAAATTATGTTAAAGGTACAAATTATAGCTGACAGAAGAAAAATTAAAAATCTGTATAGGTATGCATCAAATACATAAATTGAATTGACAATCAAAAACTTGCCCAAAAACCTTCCCAGAAACCAAACCCAATATTATTAAATGGCTTCATTGGTAAAGCCTGTCTAATATTTAAGGAAGAAAGACTAGCAATCATTCATAGAGACAAGATAAAGTATTTCCTTATTCATTTCATGAAACCAGCATTACTCTAATACTAAAACCAGACAAAGACATTACAGGAAAAGAAAACTACAGACCAGTATTTCTAACAATTACAGAGGCAGAAATCCTTTACAAAATATTTGCAGGTTGGGGTGCCTGGGTCACTCAGTCAAATTAAGATCTGACTCTTGATTTCTGCTCAGGTCACGATCTCAGGTTCATGAGATCAAGCCCCGAGTTGGGCTCTCTGCTCTGTGGAATCTATGTGTCTCTGTCCCTCTGCCCCCTACTCTCGCTCATGTGCTCTCTTGCTCACTCTCAAATCTTAAAAAAAAAAAAAAATGCAAGTTGAATTTAGTAAAATATAATAAAATACATGTGTATATAATATACCTCATGGTCAAGCAAGTTTATCCAGGAATGCAAAGCATGTTTAACAGCCTATAATTTGTTCTTGTAATTCACCGTATTAGAACAATAAATGAGAAAATTCATCTGATATTTCAGTAGGTGGAGCAAAAAAGCACTTAATACCCATTCTTGTGTAAAAAAAATCCTAAATTCATAACTAGTAAGAATAGAGGGAAACTTTGTCAACCTCATAAAGCACTTTGCTGAGGAACATACAACTAATATAATACTTTATAATTAAAGACTAAATTCTTCCCTCTTGAGATCAAGAACAATGCAAGGTCCACTTGTAACACATCTATCCAATGCTTTGTAGAAGATATGCAAATAGCCTTTAAGCGCACAAAAAGATTCTCAGTGTTATTACTTATTATTAATCATCAGGGAATACACAGTGAGAAACTACACCCACTGGAATGGTGAAAATTAAAAAGAAAATTCTTTTTGTTAATAGTGATATGTAACCTCTGGAATTTTGGTGGAATGCATGATGGTATAATCACTTGGAAAAACAATTTGGCAGTTTGTAAAGCAAAGTTAATCATACAGTCTAGCAGTTCCATTCTTAGATATTTATTCAAGAGAAATCAACACATATTTATGAAAGAGTTTACACAATGTTCATAGTAGATTTATTTGCTGTAGGGAAAAAATAGAAACACCGCAGATGTTCATCAGCTGGTAAATGTATAAATGAATTGTGCAATATCCATATGTATTTTATTTGTTCTTGTGTAACAAATGACTCAAAATTTAGTGATTTAAGAAAACATTTGTTATCTCACAGTTTATGTAGATAAGGAATCCAGGCATGGCTTAGCCGTTCTCTTACCAGCTGCAATCAATATGTCATCTCAAGGCTCAACTACGGAAGTATACACTTTTGAGATCACTGATGTGGTTGCTGACAAGATTCATTTCCATGTGAGCTGTTCAGCCAAGAGATTCAGCTCTTCACTCACTCTTGGGTGGAGGCTGCCCTCTGTTCCTTACTATTTGCACCTCCATATACCAGTTTACAAGGCAGTTGGTATCATCAGAGAACAAGTAAAGGTCAAGAGAGAGTGTGCTAGCAAGATGGAAACCATAGTCTTGTAACCTATCTCCAAAGTCACATCCCATCACCATTGTTATATTCTCATTAGAAGTAACTTGATATAACTTACACTCATGGGGGCGGGAATTACAAAGGACATGAATACCACGAGGGTGGGGAGCATTGGAAGGCATTTCAGAAGCTGCCTACTTTACAATATAATGAAATACTACTAAACAATGAGAAAGTACTGGTTATTGGTATAGATAGATAACAGTGTAGATGAATGTCAAAAACATTATGCAGAGCAAATGAACCCAGACATAAAAGATAACAGACAGAACTAATCTTTAGAATGAGAAGAAAGATCAGTGGTTAGATGGGAGAAGGTTTTTGTTTTGAAGGGGTATGAGTACCTTTCGTGATATAAGAAATGTTTTTTATCTTAATTGTGGTAGTGTTACAGTGGTGTATATATTTGTCAAAACTTAGAGTGAATTTTATTATATGTAAATTATCTAAGTTGGGTTTTAAAAAAAATATCCTATTGGAGTCAGTGGAATCTTTTTGCAGTTTTATTGAGATGTAATTGATATGCAACACTGTATACTTTTAAAGTGCACAGTGTAATGACTTGACTTGCATATATTGTAAAGTGATGACCACAATAAGTTTAGTTACCATGCATCATCTAATATAAATACAAAAAAAAAAGAGTTTTCTCTTTGTGATGGGAACTCTTAGGATTTACTCTTAACAACTCTAAAATATACCATATAGTATTGTTAATTGTTATCATGTTATATGTTTTATCCCCAGTACTTATTTATTTTATTTATTTATTCATGAGAGACACAGAGAGATAGAGAGGCAGAGACATAGGCAGAGGGAGAGGCAGGCTTCACTTGGAGCCTGATGTGGGACTCCATCCTGGGACCCCAGGATCACCCTCTCAGCCGAAGACAGATGCCCTACTGCTGAGCCACTCAGGCGTCCCCCCAGTACTTATTTATATTATAACTGGAAGTTTTGAGCACCTTCATCCAATTCCCAACTCCCCACTTGTGTTTACTAAAAAGTCTGAGCTCTTTCTGTGTGCTTTTTTTTTAGATCTACATAAAAGTGAGATAAAATATAATGTTTATATAAATTATATAATATATATTATTGTATTATATTTATTTATACAAGTATAAATACTTTTCTGACTTTTTTCACTTAGCATAATACCCTCAAGGTTTGTTCATGTTGTCAAAAAAATGGCAAGATTTCCTTTTTTTATGTCCGAATAAAATTGAAGTGTATACATATATTACAACTTTTTCATTCATTCAGCCATCAATGGACATTTAAGTTACTTCCATATTTCGGCTGTTGTAAATAATGCTGCTATGAACATGAGAGCACAGATATCTCTTTGACATAGTGTTTTTGTTTCCTTGGATATATTGCTGGATCATATGGTAGTTCTGTTTTTAATTTTTTGAGGACCCTCCATTCTGTTTTCCCTAGTGGTTGTACTAACTTACAATTCTACCAGCAGTGCACAAGGGTTCCCTTTTCTTCACATCTTTGCCAGCATTTGTTATCTCTCAACATATTAGTAGTAGCCATTCTAATAGGCACAAGGTGATATCTCATTGTGGTTTTGACTTGTATTTCCCTAATAGTGATGCCGAGTACCTTTTCATTTATCTGTTGGCCATTTGTATATCTTCTTTGGAAAAATATCTATTCAAGTCCTTTGCCCCCCCCCCTTTTTTTTAAAGATTTACTTATTTATTTTAGAGAATGAGAGAGAATAAGGGAAGGGACAGAGAAAGAAGGAAAGAATCCTTAAACAGATTCCTGCTGAGTTCAGAGCCCAACATGGGGCTCAGTCCCAGGACCCTGAGATCATAACCTCAGGTGAAATCAAGAGCCAGATGCTTAAAACAACTGAACCACCCAGGCACCCCTGCCTATTTTTAATTGGATTGTGTGTGTGTGTGTGTGTGTTTTGCTATTGTGTTGTGAGTTCTTTATATATTTTGGATATTAACTCCTTATCAGATAAATGGTTTGCACATTCAGTGGACTGTTCTTGATGACATCTGCATATCTTCACATTTTCCCAAGTAACATACTAGCATGCTTGTGTTATCTTGGGCTAAGATTTTTGGTGTCATGCAGACCCATATACAAATACTGGCTCTAAAACTTGCTGCATTCTAGTACTTCACTGACCTAGATTATTTTGGATATTCCTGAAACAATAACTACTGTTTTTAGAATCTATACTGGTTACATTCTGTGCTAGACATTTATGTGTGTATTACCTTAGTTAACACAAATCAAAATAACCAACATTTTTGAGTCCCTTGTGTATTAGACACATATTAATATAGAATATTTACCATGCCTTATGTGATTCAATGTAGCAACTCAATGAAGTGTTGGCACTAATACTATCCCCACTTTACAGAAGAAGAAATTGAAACCAACAGAAAATAAATTTTTAAAATATGAGGAACTCAGGTTGCTATCAAGATTCTGGTTTTGTTTTCTATTCCTCTCTACCTGTAGAATTAGACTGTTTTATATGTTACCGAAGCTTGCTGCAAAGAGTAACTGCAACTTCAACTTAAAATCTCTTTTTGTATTTCTTTAAGAAACTTCTTTTAGGTTATGAATGCTAAGAGTGTCTCCAAGAATCTAAGTAGAAGGTGTCAAGTGAAGATCAGATTCTAAGAGGAAAACACTGGGCAGACTCTCAAGAGCATAAGCTTAGTTCTAGACAAGTACAGTTCTAGAAATACCAACCTTAGCCATAAACGAAAAGGCAATATTTGTATGTATTTGATATAAAAATATGGCTTATTATTCTACCATTTCCACAAACAGAACATTACTTTGTCAGCAGTGACATTTTTGAAGGTCAAGGTTGATAAAAATTTGTGCTTGTAAAATCTATTAATCACTTTCAGAAGTGCTCAGATAAGAATTTTCTTTGGGGAGGTAAGACTGTGTCACTAAGGCAGTGAAGTGTTTGTGGCGGTACCTACTTTGGCAACTGTGTTTCCATAGTACTTGGGTAGCATAAGTTTTTCCCCCCTTCTTTTCCTTTGTCAATGTGGGGTTATTTTTCCTCTTTTAGTATATAATATAATCAGTTTTATCAGTATTCAACCACTTATTGTAAAATGGGGTTGAATTATATGTTAATCTAAAAGTGTAGACAAGGGGCGCCTCAGTGGCTCTGTTGGTTAAGTGTCCAACTCTTAATTTCGACTCAGGTCATGATCTCAGGGTTGTGAGATTGGGCCCCATGTCGCGCTTGGCATGAGTCTGCTTGAGATTCTCTCCATCTCCCTCTCCCCTTCTTTCTGCACATGCTCTCTCTAAAAATAAACAAAATCTTAAAAAAGAATATAGACTAGCAACAACCTAATAAAAGTAGATATGTGCAATACTTATACATTCTGATTCATCTGATCTAATATACTGTAGTTCCAGAAATTAATTAATTAATTTACTTATATATTTTTAAAAAGATTTTATTTGACAGAGAGAGAGGACAAGTAGGGGAAGCAGGAAAGGGAGGAGCAGACTCCCCACTGAACAGGGAGCCTGATGCAGGGCTCTATCCCAAGACCTTGGGATCATGACCTGAGCCAAAGGCAGACACTTAACCAATGAGCTGCCCAGGCGCCCAGCTGATTGATTTGTAAGTAGACTTGATTTATGAAAAATAATTTGTGGAGTACTGGGAAGATTTTGATTCCTCACTGTTTTTCGTTAGCATCATGTTCATTTTTGCCTTTTACCTTTAAGTCTTTTGTCTTCACTGAATAGAATAACTTTTGGTTTGGCTGGGTTTAAGTCTTATCTCTTTTCTTAAAGCTTTATTTATCCAACACAATTTTTTTTTCTTTTCTGAAATTCGGTTGCTTGTCTTTTTAACAAAATTTAGATTGTCTTCTAGATTATATACGTTGGCTTTATTTTTTCAGCTGCTTTCACGGATATTATTTCCTTTTATCCTTAGACCCTGGAAATAGTTAAGAAAGGCAATATTATTATCCACTTTATGATACAAAAACTAAGAATAGATATTTAATTTCTTTAAAATAAGACTTCAACCCAAATTTTCATTCCACAATCTGCTTTGCTTATACTATACCAGTTCAAGTTTTATACTTTACCTGCTATTCCTACCATATGCTGAGCATATAGTCGTATCGTCAGTTGATTGATTTAAAATATTTGTTTATATTCAAACCCCCATTCCCTGGTATCTGTTTCTTTTAAAAAGCTATGCAATTAACTAGTTAATTAATTGTAGAGTCTTTTTCATAATTAATCTTAAAACTGGAGTCCTTCAAAGGGGCAACATTTAGTTCAAGATTTGAAGTTTGGACTATGGAAAATTTTCTTATTTATTCATCAGACATATGTCATTGACTGTGTACCATATGCCTAATATTAGTGGTAGCCATGGATATGGACAAATGTTGATTGTGTTATTTTATTAGTAACATTGTCTTTTCGTATTTATACAGGAGAGATTAAACAGATTCTAGAAAATGAACTTCAGATTCCTGTGTCTAAAATGCTGTTGAAAGGCTGGAAGACCGGAGATGTGGAAGACAGTGTGAGTTTCTTAATTGCCTAGAAATAAAAGAAAATTAGGTCATGCAGTTGAATAAACAATATATAAAAATTGGTTTTTATTAGTTTTGTTGCATATGACAAGTGGATTTTGGTAATAGTAACTTAGTTTAAAGAATCAACAAACTGTTCTTCAAGTTAAAACATTTTCGTGGTAAACCAGCAATAGTTTTGAATTAGCTAGGTATATAAATGAAAACACTATATGCCATGTTTTTCCTATTTCTGTTATATAGGAGTTAGTTTGGCACTCTTTTGAGAACTTTTACTTTTTTTATCAAACATCATAGGATGTCAGTAAGTGCCCTAGAATAGTAATTTACTGAACAATTACTTACTGGCCTGAAAGGAGTCATCCACAATGTGTATGTATGGCAGATATTGATTATGGAAAAAAGATAATAATAAGACATTCTTTTTAACTTGGAAAATTTAATGGTAGAATCTTTGTTTACTGGTAGTGGCAAGGGCACAGAATGAATTGTACTTCAGAATTTTCATAAAGTGTTACAATTATAAAGCAGTAGCTGCTATTCTCGAGGACCCAGTAGCAGCCTCAGGTATTAAATATTTCACATGCTCTTTCTTTGTCTTGACAGAGAGAGAGGGGAAGGATGGAAAGAAATGAAAGAACTCTAAAGTTTTATGTGTTTGAAATGCAAATAGTTATCAGATACTTACACAATCTTTATATGGTTATTAACTTGATATTTAAATATCTAGGCATAAATTTAGAATCTTCAACTTTTGGTTCAGTTCTTTGTCAATTACTTCTGGTAGATATTGTGCTTATAAATATTTATATGTGAGTTCATTTGGTTTGTGGAGATGTTTGGAGTATTTCAATAAGATATTTAAATGAATTTCATGTTTGCAAGAGATTTATAAATTAAGCTACAAGTTAGTGATGTACTATTCTAGAGGTCAGAAGACTTTTTCTATATAGAACCAGGTTGTAAATATTTTAGGTGTGCAAAATATAGTCTCCATTGTAGTTACTCAGTTCTGCTGTGGTAGCGTGAAAGGACCCATAGCCATATGTGAAAGAGTGAGCCTTGACTGTGTTCCAATACATCTTTATTGATAGACACAGAAATTTGAATTTTATAGAATTTCACGTATTGTGAAATACTCTTCTTTTGATTTTTTTCCCCCACCATTTAAAGATGTAAAAATCATCCTTAATTCATAAGGCCATATAAAAATAGGCAATGGGCTAGATTTGTCCCATAGGCATAGTTTGCTGACCCATGGGGCTACATGGCTGTTGTAATTGAAACATAGATTAAAAAATAAAAAGAAATGCTACCTGAGTAATCAACAACCTTGGCAGAAATATATCATTTATTTGTTCATTTATTGAGAAACCAGTGGATATGAATCAGTCGCACATGGCATTTTCAATAGTTTGTGAAAAAAAGGGCAATTATTTTGAAAATGTTCTTAAAGCTATCTGTTCTAATATTTAAACATAGTCTTTTGTTACCAACAATATTTTCAGTCACTTATTTCTGTGTACTCTTTTCCTAAGGTGATTTCTGCTATTCCAATGCCATTAATTTTCTGATTGCTCCAAAATTTGTATTTCCAGGTTATACTTCTGTGTATACTCTGTATACTCTGTATACTTCATGTATCCAAATTGGTAATTCACTTTTGTACTTGTATGCCTTATGACATCTTTAAGTTAGCATGTTTAAAATGGACCTCTTGGTTTTCCTTCCCATGCCATTTCTCTACCAGTTTCTTCCCAATAAACAGTAGCACTGTATAGCCACTGCTGAATCCAAAAATACGGGCATCCCGTCTTTTCCCATTTCAAACAACACCTAATCCTTTGGTAAGTCCTATAGCTTCTATCTCCAAATATATCTCAACTATAGCCACTTTTCAGTATTTTTATTGTGCTGCCTAATCAAGGCCATTAGCATCTTTTGTCCATACCAGTGTAACAGCTTCATCATTGTTTTCCAGCTTCCTTTCTTGGGTTCATCCTTACATTCTCCACAAGCAGCCAGAATGGTCTTTTAAAAAAGCACATAAATTGAATTATATCACTCTCCTGTGTTTTGTTGCACTTTGAATAAAATTCAAGCTACTCACCATCATTCAAAAAGCATTTTATTATTTATCCACTGTTCACCTCTACAACCTCATCTTCAGCCTTTCTTACCCTCACTCTCCATGATGCAACCATAGAAACCCCTTTTTAATTTTTCTAATAGACCCAAGTCTACCTGTACCTTCAACTGCTTGGAACGATTTACCTCCAGTTCTTCACATGGATGGCTCTATTTCATCCTTCAAATTTCAGTTTAAACATTACTTTTTCTAACAGGCTTCTGTGTAAAATTAGGTTCCCATCCCAGCAATCTCCATGAATTGGAGTAAATGTTTGTAGAATGAATGAATGAATGACTTAAAGAAAGTCACACTGTATGTGATTTGGGGGAGATTTAGTGGAAAATCTTTGGGTGGTGGCATGGCAAAAGAACAGTAGTGATTTGGCCAAGTGGTAAGAGTAAACATTTATCAGTAATCCACCAAGTAAAATAATGAAAAATAGAAAGGTAAAAATAATTTTTCTATGTATATATATGTGTGTGTGTTTTGTTTGCATGTTAACTCTTAACTCTGTAGAGGTAACACAGATCAGTTTCAAAAAGGCTTATACACATTGACATAAAGATTCGGGACTTAAAAAAAAAAAGATTCGGAACTTAAAGGTGAAGTTATGAGTAAAGCCCACTACAGTATTTTTGTAGATCATGAATTACAAACCATTAATAAGTTGTGTAGTGAACTGAGTGGGTTGTAGCCAGCATTAAGAAAAAAGAAGAAATAGAAGATGTCAGAGTATATTGCAAGTAATAAGGTTAAGTATTTTATTTAACATATAGCTAATATGGGTCATACTAAGTCCCAATGTCCTTGAAGTAAGACTGTGTACCTAGTAAGATGGACCTTCTTGTGGGGGGATCAAGAATGAGTTCCTCATACTCTGTGCTTGGGTGAGATCAGCCCCTGTCTCTACTTCCATCTGCGGGGTTAACAGAGATTCCTAGATATTTACTACACCTTGCATTCCAACACTATCAGCCTTGACATTATTATTTGATTAAACCAGGACTGATTTGATTACATCTTTGCCCACTGTTTATACCAGTCACTGCAAGGAGTTGAAGTTTCTCATATCACCCTCACTCGAATTTCCATAGTTTCTGCACAGGCCATCTCTGTCTCTATCCTTTTTCATCTACAATACCTGAAATCTGTTCGCTACTTCTGTGGAGCTAATTTTATCACTAGCCAAATTCCTTCTGTTGTCAGCCTCTTCCCTGCATGCTCGCTTCACCATCTTCCTTTGATTAAAACCTGTCTTCTGGAGGACGTTGTTTCTCTATAGGCTTCTCTGTGTTAATTGCTTTTCTTTAGCAGCTATCATACCACTGGACTATCTGTTAAAATATGTATCCTTATTGTACATCTCTTCCACTTCCAGACCTTTATCAGTCCTTCTTCCTCTCTAAAGATCTGTAGCTTTGAATTTCATGTCAAAAGGTCATCACCTACTTATTGAGGTCATCTTCCCTCATTTCCTGATGATTTTTAAGTCCTGGTCTATAATTGCGGTCTTAATTCTTAGTTTAAAATCTTTGTAAGTGGTACTTCTAATACCTTGGCTTAGTTTCTTGAATTTCTTTCCTACAGAAATCTTTTTCTTCACTCTGTATCAGCTATATCTTCCCATGGTTCTATCATTTAATTATAATTCTCAAATCTTAATTTCAGGCTTCCGTTTCTTGTTTACCATTTCTTATCTTTCTAGCTCATTTTCTTTGGCATCTTGACTTCACCAATCCTTCAACACTATCTGTTGTGCCCAAGATTGCGAATCCAAGAAACCACCAAGGAGCCGACACCAATGCAAGTGCACAAGGGTTTATTTGCAAGCTCGAGCTTGGGTCCAAGTATACCGGACACAGCGGAGCAGGGACTTGGACCCCGAAGTGAAGTGACACAGCGGAGCAGGAACTTGGACCCTGAAGTGGGTTACAGCTGGGTTTTTTATAGGCTGGTCTAGGGGATTTTCAGAAGGGATGGAGGAATTTCTCAAGTTCTGTTTACATTTTGATATGGGGCTTTCAAGGGCATTGAGCTCTGTTCTCATTCTAATATGGGACTTTCTATCACGGGTGTGGATTCTGTTGTCTTTCTGATGTGGGATTCCCTGCAAGGACATTGAGGACATTCTGCAGTTTTTCCTATAAAGTTCAGCTCTTATTCACAGGGACCTAAGATGGCTGTACTTGTGCTAATGCTAAACTTGAGGTGGAATGGCCTTGATTTTTCTCGGCCTCCACATATCTAGGCCTCCAATCTTCCCAATCCATTGTTTCTGCCATCTGTTCATGCCACTACCTCCTTCATGTCCTCTATTCCTTACAGTGGATTAAATCCCACAGTTAATCATTATACTCACTTTCTTGTGCATAGTCTCAACTCTTGCTTTATGGATCCTGAATGACAAAAAAAAAAATCCTTTTTTTTGATAAATCCAACTCCACCTGTTCTGTGCCTTACAGCTAAATATGGCTGTAGAAATATAAAATTATGGTGTTGGTGTATCTTTAAATTCATAATTATGATCTTTAGAGAGTCCTTTAATGTTGCTAGGCAATCACTGTATTTACCTGGTTTATCCACACTCCTAAATGGTTATGTTACACTTATCGTCTCTTCAAACCTTTAAAGCACCTCTCCCTCATTGTCACTCTCAGCTGATAACTTGACTTCCTGTTTTGTTTCACTAACAAAATAAAGGCAATACAGGAAAATTTCTATAAGCTCCCACCTTGGTCTCTGTTTATTTAACTGCATTTTATATACATACTCTTCTTTTGTTACTCTAAATGGCCTATCCAGTCTCTTTTCAAAGACCAACCCTCCATGTTTGCTTTGGATTATATTCTTTATCTCCTCTGGCCTACTCAAGAACTTTACTCTTAATTCTTCCCTGTGTTTCCTGTATCATCAATATTTTCCTTTAATAGATTATTACCTCTAGAGTGTAACAACAAATATGATGTTATTTCTTCCATTTTTCTCTTGATCCTGCTTCCCCTTCCAGCAGTCACTCCATTCCTCTAGTCCTCTTCATAACAAAACTTTCCCTAAAGAGTTGTTTATATTTCTTATCTCTAATCCATTTCTCCCCATGTCTCCTGAGTCCTGTCTAAACAGAGAACTGCTAGTGTTCTTGTCAAAGTCACCAGTGAAGTGACCACATTACTAAATTCAGTGGTGATCTTATCCAGCGTAATGACTTTTAAGTGTACCTATATGCACAATTTTATATCTTTATATCTCCACCCTGGACTTGTTCCCTGAATTCCAGATTGATATATCCAGCTGCTTATTTTCTCCACTTAAATGCCTAATACACATTTCAAAATGTGTATTACCTGCCTGAAATGGAAGTCCTTATCCTGTCTTTCCCATTTTAATTGATAGTAACTTAATCCTTCCAGTTGTTCAGTCTAAAATCTTTAGGACCATTACCAACTCCTTTCTCTCATAACCTATATCCAGTGTGTCAAGAAATTCTTTTGGCATTGTCTTCAAAATATATCTAGAATCCAGCTATTTGCATCACTTTTACTGCATCACTTTTATTTTGCATCACACAGACATAAGCCATTATCACCCTTATCTTAGTATATTCCATTAGCCTTCTCTGTGCTTCTGCCCTCCTCTGCCAGTCCCTTTCCATCTGTTTTCAACATAGCTGACAAAGTGATTCTTTTTAAATGTGAATCTAATCATGTTACTCTAATAATTTCTCATTTCATTCAGAGTAAAAGTCAGAGCTTGTAGCTCAACACATTTCTTGTCCCTACCATGAATGTTCTCTCTCTGACCTATCTCTGCCAGTGCTCATTTGACTTCAGTGACAATGGACTTCTTGTTGTTCTTTAAGCACATTTTGTGCTGGTTGTGTTTCCTTTGCCTGAAATATTCTTTATCTGTATAGTCTCATGATTTGTTTCATCACCCTTTAAAAGTCTTTACTCAAATGTCACATTCTTCAAGTGAGCTCTCCCCTGATCACCAAGTTTAAAATGACATAACTTCCCACCTCCATATTTATCACCCCTCCTTCCCTGATCTATCTTTAGTCCAAAAAATCATCACTTTTTAATATTCAGCTATTTAGATAACTTTATTAATCCTAATAAAATAAAGCTCTATATAAGATTAGGAGATTTAAACTATTCTGTTCACCACTATATCCACAGTGTGTGGAGTAGTCCTGGCACAGAGTAGGTGGGTCAGTAAATATCTATTGAATAAATATGTATGTCCTGGATTATGATATAAAGATGTAAAATGTGTTTCTTAATGCATTTTTCTGTCAAAAAAAGTTTGAGGGGCGCCTGGGTGGTACAGTCAGATATTGTTTAGTTCTTGATCTTAGCTCAGGTCTTGATCTCAGGGTCATGAGTTTGGGCCCCATTTTTGGGCTCCACCCCAGCTTAAAAAAAAGGTTTGAACTATGTTAGTATTTACCATCGAGTTAGAAGTTTGAAAGGTATGCAGGAATTTTACAGCCACAAAATTTACTGAATTTTTGTATGATTTTCAAGATGTAGTTTTGATATACCCCAAGGGTAGTTTATTCACCCTGGATGAATCATTTTAACAAAAAAAAAATTCTCTGGAATAAGAGTTTTCTTTGGAGTAAAAGTTGAGTGACCTAGGTAATACTTACTAGAGACCTCATCCAAGTTACTTTCCTTTTCAGGCTTCATCTCCTCATGTATAAAGTCATTGGGTTGAGGTACTCACTATGATCTTTTCTAGGTCTTATGATCTCTGAAAACCTACATTGCAAAAAAAAAAAAAAAAAAAAAACCTACATTGCTATTTTTTGCTCTAATGATCCTGGCACAAAGTGCATATTAGTTTCAAGGATATACTTCTTCAATGAAGAAATTAGTGATTCTTAACTGTGTTATCTATTTAT
The DNA here is from genome assembly GCF_003254725.2 of Canis lupus dingo. Lineage (NCBI taxonomy): Eukaryota > Metazoa > Chordata > Mammalia > Carnivora > Canidae > Canis > Canis lupus. Next base: position 10,448,797 of record NC_064257.1, read on the forward strand.
CTCTCATCATGAGCTAAAGAATATGTTTTATTTTTAATGTTCATATTTATGCTTATTTATGATATATATATAGGAGAAATAAGTTACTTGCTTTCATTAGTTCTGCAATATTCTGCTTAGGAAATTGTCAAAGTTTTCAAAAAGTGAACTACAATATTGAAAAAACTTAAGAACTTTAGGGAAAAAATGAATAATGTACAATCAGCAGTCATTTTTTTGTTTTTAATTTTTCTTTTTCAGACGGTCTTAAAATCGCTACATTTGCCAAAAAACAACAGTCTTTATGTCCTTACACCAGACTTGCCACCACCTTCATCATCTAGTCATGCTGGGTAAGGTGTTTACTTTTTCCTGGGAATCTGAAATGAAAAGCTTGATTGTTAAGTTGCTTTAAGCTGTATGTAAATACCAAAATGAGATCAAATAAAAATCTTGAAGCTTTAATTTACCAACAACTATTAACTATATAAAATTTCAGATTATTTGGTTTGGATAGTTTGATTTCAGTGGTGGAATTTTTTTTACAAAGAAAATCTTTAGCAAAACTCCATTATGGAAAAAATAGTCAAAAATGGTACTGTTTTGTTTGAAGGGGAAAGACTAATTAATGTTGGAAGGAAGAGATTGAGTAAATGGAACTCAAGCTTCTCCCATGGCTAAAGAAGGCATACGTTTGAGGAAAATTCATTAGGCACTGCAGGTTAAAGCTTGAAAGGCACTGATACATTTTTATTAAGATTTTATCTCTTTTTGGAATAAAGTATCTCGTTCTTTTTTTCATTCACAGTGAACCTCAGGACATTTATAGAATGATTAAATGATTTTAACATTAAATTATATATGACATTGCTGGGTGAGGCAAATTAATCTAAAGTAAATGATGCTGGTGATAGAGTAATAATTTTTTTGAGTACAATATTATTCCAGAACTATGTTTAAGTTGTTTTTAGAATTTCATAGCTTTTATACACATTTACCTCTTTTAATACTACTTGATGATTTTGTGTAGTAGAGAGATCTGTGTGCCTTAACTTGGGAAATTGTCAAACTTTTCCTACCACATATCAAGTATCTTTATCATTATGTAGTAGAAGGGGGAAAAAATCCTGTTTGTTGTTTTGTTGTTTTTTTTTCTCTACTACACTGCTCACAGAACACTTCTGACTACCAAATGTGTTGGGTTCTTTTTCCCAACATCAGGCAATTCTTCAATACCAGCTTGATGTTCTGCAATTTAAATAAATTCTGATACTGTCTACCTGAAGATAGCATATAATCCCATAAATTCAGGGCTTAGTTCCATAAGACTGCTCCCACATCAGACACCATTTCAAGTGTAGATTGTCTCCTGTGCTTCTGAACAACTGGCTATATACATTGGATGTTCCCACAAACCCCTTCTTGGGTTTGATGATTTGCTAGAAGAGCTCACAGAACTCAGGAAAGTACTCTACTTACTATTAACCATTGTATTACAAAACATATTGTAAGGAATATAAATGAGCAGCCAGATGAACAGATCTATAGGACAAGATCTGAAAGTGTCTTGAGCACAGAACTTCTGTCCCTATAAAGTTTGGGGGTGTGCCACCCTCCCAGCACATAGATGCATTCTTGTTCACCAACTTGGAAGCTCTTCAAAACCTTTCAGCTAGGGTTTTTTATAGAGGCTTTATTACATAGGCACAATTAACTAAATTATTGGCTACTAATGATTAACTCAACCTCCCGCCCCTCTGCCCTCCCTACAAATGTGGAGGCAGGGAGAATGCAGGTAACTGAAAGCTCCAACCCTCTAATCTCTTGCTTGCTTTCCCTGGCAACCAGTCCCTCCCTCCCCTATCCTGAGGGTTTTTTTCTCAAAGTCATGAACTCATTAACAAACTCAGGTGTGGCTGAAAGGGGCTTGTCACAGATAAAAAGCTCCTTGCTCCTGTCACCTAAATCACTCTTATCATTTAGAATATTCCAAGGGTTTTAGGGAGCTCTTGTGTGGGGAAGACCAAATGTGTATTTCTTATTATAGATCATGACATTACAGGTAAATAGTAGCAAAAAAATTAAATTTGGCTTGTACCAAAGCAGTTTGTTCTGCCAGTTGTTTTCAGATGAATTTCTGGGGTATTTAGGATGATTTGATGATTATCTAGTTGTGTTTCTGGGATAAGGCAAGCCTAGGGTCCTTCTACTTTGCCACCATTTTCCAGCCTGGCTTAATGGATTTTTACCAAGTTAAATTGATTATGTTCTCTTTGTTGGAACAGTAAGACCAAAAATTTAAAGCCAAACAGAAGACATAAAAGGGAAGAAGGGACATGTAGAAATTCCCCTTAATGAAAAATCATGTTAATGCACATTTTATTAAAAACTAACTAAAATCCAAGTTGTTTTTCTTTTAGTGTATCAATTTAATATATTTTTCTATAAAACTAGGGATCATTTTCCCTTTTTTTTTTGGTGATGTATATCTGAATTTTGATTTCATGGGAGACAAAATCCATGCAGAACCTTAAATGCTAATGGTTATAATTATTTTTAACTTGTGCTTTTTAAGTTTTTGTTTCAACAAATGAAAATAAATTTTCAACATCTTAACCATATAGTAGAATCTAAAAACAATGTCCTACTGAAATATATATACGTATGTGTGTACACATATATGTATACACACACACATACATACACATATCCCATCCCTTTCTTCATCTCAAATTTAGGGATTTTGAAGAAATGATATATTTTATTTAGGTGGGGTTGGTTTGATGTTTAATTGGTTTTATTGCTTATTTTTCTCTGAGATGAGTCAACGTATCCTGGAAAATGGAGGGGAGTTGGATAATAACCTGCTTGTTAGCTGCAGTGCAGAACTACGATGAGGTCCTGCTGCTGGATTCTGCCATTGCAATTCCAGTGCATTGGCAAACATTAGGTTTTTTTCATTATTAAGTATCTATCTTTTCTAAATGAACTAGACAACACTGGTATTATAGTGTCACTCCTAAACAAAATTTATTATAACCAAGTCAGTAAAGTATTATGATTATAATATATCTCTCCAGACAAAGGATGCCAAGGTATAAGTATAATGAGAAAAATCCTGGATTACTCCCTCGGTTTAACAGGGACCCTAGGTGTTTCATTTATTATAAAATGGGAAGCATTGTTTTTAGTGTCAAAGTGGTTGTAAAAATTCAGTAGCAGGAGTGGTATAAATTACAAAGCACAATAATTAAAATGATTTGTTTATGCTAATAAATACCATTAGTAATCCTTTTTATTCAACTGTTATTTGATTCTTAGAATAACCCTGCAAGGATGAAGGTTGATTTTGATGTGTCTATTTATAAATGAGGAAATTGAGGTGTCTAAAAGAGTTTTGGATCATTCAAGGCCAATAGTAAATACTTCTGACTCTAAAGTCTGCATGTGACTCTCCATCTAGTATAGCTTTTGGATTCACAACAGAAATTTACAAGACTTTACTCTAAAGATGCCTCCTCTTTTGGAGGCAGTTATTTAGAAAGATTTTTTTAAAATTTTTATTTATTTATGATAGTCACAGAGAGAGAGAGAGAGGCAGAGACACAGGCAGAGGGAGAAGCAGGCTCCATGCACTGGGAGCCCGACGTGGGATTCGATCCCGGGTCTCCAGGATCGCGCCCTGGGCCAAAGACAGGCGCCAAACCACTGCACCACCCAGGGATCCCAGAAAGATTTTTTTCAATCTTGTAATTGTTATATACTCTTTGAAGAAGGCCATTTATATACATTATTTCACTTACTGTAATTCTCAGGAATATTCATGAAATTTTAGTGTATGATTTACTTTTTTTCTGTGTATATTTAATCATTTAGTAAAATGTAGATATAAAATAGCATGCTTTTAAATTGTTTACTGACAAACCATTTTATCCTCAAAGTTTGGGGAGAATTGTATATCTAGAGAACACTACATTTTAAACCCTGTCCTTTAAAAATTTTTTTTCTTTATTTTACTGCCACTAGGGGGTGCCTGATAATTGAGTCTTTTTTTATATTTACAATTTCTGAAAAAAGAAAACACTAAGAGCAGAAAACTATGATATGCATGTCTATAATTACATTTAGAATTATTTTACAGTGTGTTTTTCAGAAAATGGAGTATCAAGCTTTCTGAGAATATAAGAACAGTCTTTTTAATCAACCTTTAGGACAGTTGAAAATCACTTAAAAACACCTTTTAATAAATCACATTTCACTAATTAATAGGTGAAACAGTACCTCAATGGCAAAACTTTAAACTATAAGTCATAGTAAAATTAGCAAAGAGAGAAAACATGTTAATTATGCGTGTTTCATATTATAAGATTTAGTCTATCAAAGATTTATTGATTACATACTGAATACAAATAAGCTCTGTCCTCAAGTAGCTTATAACCTATTCATTAAAAGTATTAGGCTTTATCTTAATTTGTCTCTTTATAGAAATTTTGTGTAGATATCACTTTTAGTGTTCTCTCTACCACTTAGGTTGATTCATTCAGTAAGCTACTTTTTTCATATGCTGTAAAAGTTGGTGTTCCTGAGTCCTGTTCTCAGCAGTCTCTCCTACTGTAACTTCTCCCTTATATCTACTCTTAGTACTTCATTTTCCAAATATGTATAGATGGGGATCCCTGGGTGGCTCAGCGGTTTGGCACCTGCCTTTCGCCCAGGGCGGGATCCTGGAGTCCCAGGATCGGAGTCCCGTGTCGGGCTCCCGGCATGGAGCCTGCTTCTCCCTCTGCCTGTGTCTCTGTCTCTCTCTCTCTCTCTCTCTCTCTCTGTCTATCATAAACAAATATGTATAGATGACACAAATATCTGTTTATCAACCCACATGACCTAGTTGCCAGTGGAGCTTTTCACTGGTGTGTATGTCCATATGTAATTCAAAGTCGTATGTCTAGAAGTGAGAAAATCCTTAGAAATCTGTACTAGGGCCTATATTTTTGGTCTCAAGTATACAGTTGTGCAAAAATAGTCAGTGTATTCCACCAGAATGATAATTACTTGAAAGGTCATTGAGTTTGGCATATTAATTGATGACTTTGTTGAGATTATTTTTGGTAGATAAGCATGAGAACCAGATTATAGTAGATGTTAAGGGATATGGGAGAAATGAGGAATTGGAGTTACTGTTATTTCAGAAAAGTTGACTGTGAAGGGAAGAAGTTGAGGAATGAGTAGGGACAAGAGACTGGAGAATTAAAAATATTAGGAGAAAGAGACAGCTGATAGGGAAAATTTGAAAAAGTAAAACCAAAAAAGAGCTATTGGCCAAAAAGGGTACAGTAGTGGCTTAGCTTGAGCTACTGTAACAAAATACCATAGACTGGGTGGCTTAAATCACAGACATTTATTTCTCACAATTCTTGAGGCTGGAAGTTTCAAGATTAAGTTTCCAGCAAGGTTTGGTTTTTGGAAAGGCTTTTTTCCTGGCTTGCAGACAACTGCCTTCTTGCAGTGTCTTCACATGGCTGAGATAGAGAGAAAGAAGATAGCAGGTGTGTGCGATTGAGCAAGTGAGTTCTGGTCTTTCTTCCTCTTCTTATAAAGACACCATTTCTGTCGGATTAGGACCCCACCCTTATGATCTCATTTAATCTTTCTTCTCCTCCTCCTCCTCCTCCTCCTCCTTCTCCTCCTCCTCCTTCTTCTTCTTCTTTTTAAAAGATTTTATTTATTTATTCATGATAGACACACAGAGAGAGGCAGAGACACGGGCAGAGGGAGCAGCAGGCTCCCCGTGAGGAGCCTGATGCAGGACTCGATCCCGTATCTGGGGATCAGGACCTGAGCTGAAGGCAGACACTCAACCGCTGAGCCATCCAGGCATCGCTCCTTACTTCTTTTTTTTTTTTTTTTAAAGATTTATTTATTTATTCATTCAGAGAGAGCGAAGAGAGAGGCAGAGACACAGGCAGAGGGAGAAGCAGGCTCCCTGCAGGAAGCCCGATGTCGGACTTGATCCCGAGTCTCCAGGATCACACCCCGGGCTGTAGGCGGCACTAAACCGCTACGCCACCGGGGCTGCCCCCTCCTTACTTCTTAAAGACTGTCTCCAAATAGTTATATTGAGTATTAGGGCTTCAACATAAGAATTCTGGTTGGGAAAGGGGAAAATGCAGTTCAGTCCATAGCAGAGAGAGACAGAGTAGAGTCCAGGAATTAAATATTTGAAATGAAGTTAGCTAGCAGATTTAGGGACAGTAGGAAAGATAGAAGATTGAAGGAAATGGACAAAATTTCTGGGTTCCTAATTTTAGAGCTATTACAGTAAAAGTTGGCAACAAAGTAAAAATTACATATAATACTGAAATAGAAGATAGGTAATAGTTACAAGAATAAGAATGTTAAAGAAATATGAAGTTAAAGTGTCTGGTCAGTGACAGTGACAAAATGATTACCATTTATGAAGACAAGCGTTTTGCCAAGTCCTTCATATATATTATTATATTCTCACAGTAAACCATAAATATTATTAACCACATTTTGCAGATTAGGAAACTAAGTTCAGGGTAGTGTGACCGAGAAAGAGTAGTTATTGGGAGTTCATTTAGGTTCTTACTTGAAGAATGCTAGAGATTCTGATTAACTTTATACTAAGATTTATGTTTTTTCTTTTTCTTTTTTTAGATTTATGTTTTTTCTAATACAGACTAAATATTTTAACTAAAAGGAATAATGGTAAAGAAAAATAACCTGAATACTTCTAGAAGAAAAAAGAGAATGGGAAAACTTAGTTAATACATTAGCAAGCAATAGTATGAAAAAAGAAGCTCTGGAAAACAAGGAGAGTATAGAACAGAAAATATGATAGCAGAAAAAAAATCAAGTATATTAAAATCTCAGTAAATATTAAACTCTGCTATTAAAGATAAAAGCTCTCAAATAGGATTTTAAGAATTGTCCACTGTATGTTGTTTACTAGAGAATCATCTTTTGAAGAAATGGCGTAGAAAAGGGAAAATAAAGGGTCAGAAAATGATATTCTACCCAAATATTAGTTAAAAGAATGTGTAGCAATATTACTATCACATAAAATTGAATTTAAGGCAAATAGCAATGAGGGCCAGTTTATCAGGAAGATAGGACAGTTGTGAACTTGTATGCACAAACCAGCAAAATTGACAGAATTATAAGGAGAACGAGATCAACCACAATCATATACAAACATCTTTCAGAAACTAATGAATTAAGAAATATATCTTTGCAGGCTATGGAAGATTTGAATAGCTTGAGTTAAACACAAATGGAATACTGATGAAAATTGGCTATGTACTAGAACTCAAAGCCAGTATCAAAGAATCACTATTGTACTGACCTTATTCTCTGACCATTATGCATTAAAATTAGAGGTGAAGTAAGTAAAAGATATCTTTGAGATTCTCCATATATTTGGATACTACAAATAATTTATTTAAAAATTATGGGTCAGGGGATCCCTGGGTGGCGCAGCGGTTTAGCGCCTGCCTTTGGCCCAGGGCGCGATCCTGGAGACCCGGGATCGAATCCCACATCGGGCTCCCTGCGTGGAGCCTGCTTCTCCGTCTGCCTGTGTCTCTGCCTCTCTCTCTCTCTCTCTCTCTCTCTCTGTGTGACTATCATAAATTTAAAAAAAAAAATCTTTAAAAATAAATAAATAAATAAAAATTATGGGTCAAAACGAAATCATAATAGCAACTACTAGATATATTTAGAAGTGAATGTAAACGAGAGTGCTAGATACTAAAACTTTGAAAAAGTGGTATTTAGAAGGAAATGTGTAATCTAAGTCCACTAATTGGAAGACAGAAAAGATAGAAAACAATTGAATTGTTATTCAACTTAAGGAATTAGAGAAGTAGCAGAGTGAGTCAGAAGGAAATAGAAGGAAAGAAAGATAAAATCGCAGAAATTATTGATAGAGGTAATCAACAGCAATAACTCTTTGCTTGGAAAGTCAAACCAGGAAAAAATAAGAAAAATATCAAGTATGTATAAGGGGACTTAGCTGTAGATTCAGAAGAGATTTCTTAATTAATAAAATAACTATTAAATTAATATTACACAAAAGGGAAACTAATACATTGTTTGAAAACAAAAATATATATAATAATAAAATATATATCTTTATGCCAATAAAAATCTGAAATTTAGATGAAATGGAGAGTTCCATATAAAAAGTACTAAAATTAGTATAACCTGAAAAAATGATAACCATTAAAGAAACTGAATTAACAGTCAGAAATTTGATATACCATTCCTTTTTTTAAATAAATTTTTTTTTATTGGTGTTCAATTTGCCAACATATAGAATAACACCCAGTGCTCATCCCACCAAAAGCCCCCCTCAGTGCCCATCACCCAGTCACCCCCACCCCCCTCCCACCTCCTCTTCTACCACCCCTAGTTTGTTTCCCAGAGTTAGGAGTCTCTCATGTTCTGTCTCCCTTTCTGATATTTCCTACTCTTTTTTTCTCCTTTTCCCTTTATTCCCTTTCACTATTTTTTATATTCCCCAAATAAATGAGACCATATAATGTTTGTCCTTCTCTGATTGATTTATTTCACTCAGCATAATACCCTCCAGTTCCATCCACGTCAAAGCAAATGGTGGGTATTTGTCGTTTCTAATGGCTGAGTAATATCATTCCTTCCTCCTCTCTTACCCTAGAGAATTTCCATGATGAAGTCTTACTAAATCTTCATGAAATAGGATAGTCCAATCTTAAATACATTCTTCCCAGAGGGATTGCTGTCTATCTTATGTTATAGTGCTCATAGAATCTTGATACCAAAACCAGAAAAAGATAGTATAAGAAAAAATTATCTCAACTTGTAACCAGAGATAATAAAAATAAGCAAACTTTTCTTTGCCCCCTCTCAGTTTTACCATGTAATGATCTCTTTTTTTCCCTGTCTCTAATCCACCACCTTCAAATGGCATCTCCAAATTCAAATGGTGTTACTAAGATTGATTGATTGATTGATTTTAAGATTTTATTTATTTATTCATGAGAGACACAGAGAGAGGCAGAGACACGGGCAGAGGGAGAAGCAGGCTCCATGCAGGGAGCCCGATGTGGGACTCAATCCCCCGTGTCCAGGATCACACCCTGGGCTGAAGGCAGCGCTAAACCGCTGAGTCGCCTGGGCTGCCCTGTTACTAAGATTTAAATGAACCAATAGCTCTTTTTGGCAAAACATGACTTGATTGTGTTTCTACCCTACTCAAACCCCTCAAGTAGCTTTTCATCATACTTAGAATAGAATCCAGGTTCCTTACTCTGACCTCTAAAGAATTTGCATCATCTTATTCTGACCTTCCTCTTCGTTTCATCTCTTATTACTCTCCTTCTGGCGCATAGCTTGCCAGCCACACTGGCCTACTTACTTTTCTTTAAAAATTCTAAGTGTGATTCTACTTCAGAGCATTCGCCTATTCCCCTGCCTGGAATCATCTTCCACCAGTAATCAACTCGGTCATTTCTACTAGAGTAGTCCTCTACTCAAATATCATATCCTCAGAGAGGCTTTTCTTGATCCTCCTGTCTAAAATATCCCTCTGTCTTACTTTCTTCCTTTATCTTTCTTTATCATTGCAATACATTACATTCATATACATTCAGTATATTCATATTCATATTTCTTGTCCGTCTTCCTCATCACAGTGTAAAGTTACAAGAAATCAGGGACTTTTTTGTTGTTGTTGTTCATTGCTGTATCCTTGGCAGCTAAAAGAGTGCTTAAAACATACTAGGTACTTAGAAATATTTGTAGAATAAATATTGTAAAATGACACATTCCTAAAGATACTTGCCTCTTAAAGACCATAGCTAAGGAGTCAAGTTTTAGTGGTGGGATATGAAGCATCATGCAGAACAGAGATTACATATTTGGGGAACAGATCTTAAAAATGTCTCATAAATGTAATGAACTAGACAATCTTCACTTCTTGGCATGAGGTTAGCCTTATTTTTGTCCGATGTTCCTCATGGTTTTTCTCATCAAAATATGGAATAATGGAAGGAACTCTGGCTTAATAGAACACATAGGCTAGTCATTCTGTATTTGCCCTACAGTTTGGTGTCAGACAACATTTTTCCTCTCTGAGACTAGTTTCCTTAGTATTATTTCTGGTTGGCTATCTTCTTCAGCCAGATCTTGAGCTGTGAAAAGCAAGAACATTCTTTTTTTTTTTTTTTAAGATTTTATTTATTCATAAGAGATACACAGAGAGAGGCAGAGATACAGGCAAAGGGAGAAGCAGGCTCCGTGCAGGGAGCTCAGTGTGGGACTCGATCCCAGGACCAGGATCACGCCCTTAGCCAAAGGCAGACGCTCAACTGCTGAGCCACTCAGGCATCCCTAGCAAGAACATTATTAATGAGTATCCCCCTCAGCTCATGAAGTAACATGTATGTACAAGGCCTTTTTTTATTTTTAAGATTTTTATTTATTTAAACATGAGAAACACAGAGAGAGGCAGAGAGAGAGAGAGGCAGAGACAGGAGAAACAGGCTCCATGCAAGGAGCCCAATATGGGACTCAATCCCAGGACTCCAGGATCACGCCCTGAACCGAAGGCAGACGCTCAACCACTGAGACCACCAGGAGTCCCATAAAAGGCCCTTAACAACAAGTCCTTGTTGTAAAGAATATGAAAAGTTTCATGACTAATTGAGGAATGTGATTTTTGCTCCACGCATCCATAGTCTCTCCATTGGTTGTTGGTTGTTTTACTAACTGTTAAATTTATCATAAAATATTTTTCAGATAAATTGAGAGTCCACCCAAATGTTATTCCTGCAGGATATCAGTTATTCACTTATTTACTAGATGTCAATTGAGTACTGTCTTACAGTGTGTTAAGTTATTGTTCTAGGGATTGTACTAGGGATACAATTAAGTTATTGTTCTAGGGATTGTACTAGGGATACAGTGAGGAACAAGGTGACACAGTACCTGCTTTCATGGGGTTTACAATATAGTATATGTAGAGGTGGGGCGACAGGCAACAAATTATTTAAAAAATAAGAAAAAATATAAGGTGGTAATAAATGCTTTCTAGAAAACTGAAATAGAGTGACATGATAAGAATTGAGTGGTGACTGTAGGTTGTAAGCTCAGGAAGAGCCTTTCTGAAGACGTGCTGTTTAAGCTGAAATGTGAATGGTTGAGAAGCCATTCAAGTGAAGAGCAGAAGAAAAAGTATTGTAGGTAAGGGAAATAGTGGTGAAGCTTTCAGGTCATTAATAAATATAATTGGAGAAGGTTGTATATTTTTGAATTTGGTCTTACTAGTGATCACTTGCTAGAAAAGGTCTTAGAGAATGTCTTGGTAATAAGGTCGTCTTTTCAGCTTGCTTTGATCTTGTTCTAATAAGTGATGAAAATGTCTGCCAGTTTAGTTATATGAATTTTCTTCATTTTATGGAAAGGTGACAGAACAAGGTATCCTTTATATAGTTGTCCCTTTTACAGTTAGTAATTGAGTCTTGCTATTGAACTTTGACCTTTTATACTGGGAGGATGGCTCCTGTTAATATTTTAATGACTTCTGTGAAGGTGTTTTTGAGCTCTGGTCATGCATTCAAGCATATGGTCTTCTTGTGTCTGAGTCATGAAGTTGCTGTTAACTATATCTTTGAATTAATTGCTATTGTATAAGCAAGGGTAAGTCCAGGGTGCTAATTTGGACTCTTGTGAGTTGAATATACTACTGGTGTTAATATATATGGCTCACTTTTTTTTTTTTTTTAATCCTTGGAAAAACCATTGGTGGGAAAGCAGGTGATGGTAGTCTTGAATTAAGCAGGAGTAGGGTATTATATTTTCCATTGGGTGCTGTGGAAGGAACTAAGGAATAATGAGTCAAGATGTCTGAGTTGTAGCCCCAGCTGTGTCACAGAATCACCATAAGACCATAGATAGGCAGGTCGCTCCTCTGCTTGGGCTTCAGATACTACAAGAAAATAGAGATTCTTCTAGATTCTTAGGCGTCTGTGGTGCCACTCATTCTTCCTTTCCTCTAGGGTTCTAATCAGTGGACTATACTCATAAAAATTAGTATTTAAATTAGAAAACAAAACTGCTTTAATGGCCAGACAAGCATCCAATAGAACATGTGGTTTAGACTTGAATCCTGGGTAGAGTCTTTTACCTTTCACTGCAAATCTAAATCTTAGGACCCACATACTCAGGTAGCCTATAGAAAAAGTTATGACTGGGTCTTCAGAACCTGATGGCCTGGTACAGTAGGCCTTGCATCACCAACCCAGTCACAGTAGGAATGAATGACAAGCTTTGTTCAGATGTATCTACCACAGAGGATAAGAAGTGGGAGGGAATTCAGTGCACTAGGCTGTAAAAAGTGAAAGAGAAGCTGCTGGTTTTTAGTCTCTGCCTTCTGTGAAGCGTAACCTAGTACAGTGTGACCTTGTGAATAATTGCAGTAGTCTCTTGTCTTTTCTCTGGGAGAAACAAGTTTAGATTAGGGGGAAATGCTGTAAATTTTCTTACTAAGACATCCTTTGTGTGAAGAAGTGGCGTGGGCAGAAGTAGTATACTCCTTATGTGCATAGGCAGAAGTTTGAAGAAAAGCAGATGAAACATTCTTCTCAGGATCCTTGACGTCTCTAACGCCACATTTGATATGTGCTTCACCATACCCATTAGGCATGGTATGATAAGGGAAGGATTGAAGTATTCCTCTTCTGTCTCTAGCTCCTTGTAACCATCCAGCAGTTGTGGTAATAAGTATCCACCTGTGCTCCTAGCCTTGGTTCTAGTTAAGAGGTGTATTGATACTCATGTAAACATCATATACCTTTTTCTTTCTCTCTCTTTTTAAAAAAGATTTATTTATTTATGATCGAGAGACAGACAGAGAGAGGCAGAGACACAGGCAGAGGAAGAAGCAGGCTCCATGCCAGGAGCCCGACGCGGCACTCGATCCCAGGACTCCAGGATCGCACTCTGGGCCAAAGGCAGGCGTCAAACCACTGAGCCACCCAGGGATCCCCCTTTTTTCTTTCTCATTCCAGTCTTTCCCACCCAGTACTGAGACCTTCCTAGACACTCATCTACCTCCATTACCCAAACTAAGAGAGATAATTTGTGGGATTCAATTATTTGAAGGACATTCCGAGAATGCCTCCAAATAACTCTCATCCTACTTCTATTTCCCCAACACCTAACAATCTCTGCACAATTTTACTTCTTGTAATGTTTCTCACTCTTGGGATGTATCCTACTATTTCTGTTTTTGGTATATTTCCTTAGTACAAGAAGAGTCACATCTACAAGAGCTCTGACTTAGAATGAGAGGAAAGCTCAAGAATATCCTCTTTGGAAGGAGCTAAAGCAATCATCTAATCCAGTCCCATTTTATGATTGGAAGAACTAAGGTACAGAAAGGAGAACTTAAATAGTCTAGGCCTTGGCTTCTTTACCCAGAATGTTCAGGTTGATAATTTTGGCCTACTAGGGCTTTGGAGAGAAGTAATGTGATTAAATAAGAGCACAAGTGAGGGGATCCCTGGGTGGCGCAGCGGTTTGGCGCCTGTCTTTGGCCCAGGGCGCGATCCTGGAGACCCGGGATCGAATCCCATGTCGGGCTCCCGGTGCATGGAGCCTGCTTCTCCCTCTGCCTGTGTCTCTGCCTCTCTCTCTCTCTGTGACTATCATAAATAATAAATTAAAAAAAAAAAAAAAAAGAGCACATGTGAGCATTGGGCAGGTCACAGGGCTAGTTAATGGATGAGCCAGGACTTGGCTGTCATAGAATTCTTAACTCCAAAACATTCTTTGTAGTGCTTCTGAACACTGTTCGAAAGGTTAGAGTGAGTATGATCCTCAACATAGAGTCTCATTTCAACCTAATTCACACGTAAAGTAGACATTCAAAAAATCCTTTAAATGGATAAGACAAAGTGATGCAGCTCTTTTAGGAAGAGACAAACAGCTTTCAATGGGGGAGTTTTTTGGCTAAGTATTTTTATTTTCAACTAGGAAAAAGAAACACAATAGAATTTAACTTTTAAATAATTTGCTGAGAGATGTCATTTGAAATGGTGTTCTAGGAGTGTGTTTTCTATCTATCTATCTATCTATCTATCTATCTATCTATCTATCTATAGATTTTATTTCTTCATTTAAGAGAGCACTTTAGAGAGCACCAGCGAGGGAGAAACTGTCTTCTGAGCAGTCTGCCTTCTGAGGGGGAGCCAGATGAGTGGGGCTTGATCCCAGGACTATGGGTCATGACCTGAGCTGAAGGCAGATGTTTAAGTGACTGAGCCAGCTGGGTGCCCCTGAGTATGTCTTCATCATGGTGGCTTTTTATTGATAAGCATTCATGAGATTTTAGCAGTGTAGTAGAGAGAGAGAGAGAGACTTTAAATGGCCTATATGTGACAGTTTTCTGAAAACTTCATGTATGTAAGTAAATGTTCTGAATGAATCAATTAATTTTTTCTTCCAAAATGTTTTACAAAATAACTTTTTTGTTGTTGTTTTTACAAAGGATAGTTACCTGTAAAAATATTTTACTAGTATTGTAATCATTATAATTGATATCTATTTGATATATCTCTTTTTTTTTTTTTTTTAATTCATGAGAGACAGAGAGAGAGGCAGAGATATATGCAGAGGGAGAAGCGGGCTCCCTATGGGGAGCCCAATGCGGGATTCCATCCCAGGACCCTGGGATCACAACCTAAGCCAAAGGCAGATGCTCAATTACTGAGCCATCCAGGTGCTGCTTGATATATCATTCTTTAACTCATCATTTTTCGAGAATAAATGAATGTAAGCAATGTTTCTGGCACATTATTGTGACTCTGTTCAAGTTGAATTTAATTCTAGCAAGTATCATTATTAGAGTTTATAAAAGTAAAATTAGGAAATATAGGTTTGTAAATGTTTCTTAATAAGGGGTTACTGAAAAGTGGCTCATTTTAAGAAGAGGATATTTCCCTGAAGTTATGCATCCTGAATGAAAGAAGAAACTTGTCTCCAATTAAAGCATTGATGGAGTTCCCAACACATCTAATTGGATTGATGTACCAAACCCATTTATACAGTTTACTGACTATTGATAGGTTGGTGACTACTGAGATTAGCTTGTTAACATCACACTTTGAAAAGGAATTGCAGGTATTCTCTATAGTTGATTTAATGAAGAGTCAGAGTCTTGGTCACTAATTCATGAAACAAAAATCAATACATCTGTAAACGTAATTTTTTTTGCTTTTTTCCATTTTGTCTACATGGCTAGAATTATGTTTTGACAGTTTTGCTATAAACTACTTGATAGATCACAATATATCACTATCACCACTAATTACCACATTTTGATTAATCTTATATACTTTGGTTAATACAGTTTGCTGTATCCAGTATATCACTATATTGATAAACAGTAATTATAGACATAAAGACACCTGAACTTGAAATTATCATGAAAAATGTTATTAAAATTATGTGAAACCAAATGTTTGTTTATCTAGACATATTTAATTGCCAGCAAAAAAAGCAATTAAAAGTAGCTGCAGAGTAAGAGGCCAGCCTTCGTTAAACGTGGTTTTAAGATTGTTACAAAACTTGTGGTGATGATAACATGATGTGTCTTGGAGGATGTTAACAACTGTAGCAGAGTGTTAATTAAGAATGATGTAATCTGTAGCTCAGAGTTATTAGTATCATGTTAGTTTAGCTGGACAGGAGCAAATCCTAGCTTCAGTTACGATGAGGGCTCAAGTTGTATTTATAGTTGAAAGATTAACATTTTATTTTTATGGTGTTCCTGAGATAATTTAAAAATCCTGAATGAAATACAGTCAAATGTAAACATCAAGTCCCTAACTCATTTACATATGTGCCAGATTTCCAAACTGATTGCTATTTGAACCTAATCTGTCATTGCTGCCTGCATTAGCTACAACAAACATTACATTTACATATTGATTTCTTATTTTGTTTTAGTGTAAATAATCCATAATTATAGTAAATTTGGTCTTTTGTTGACAAGAGCTCATATGACTCTTTAAGTTTAGAATGGAAATTTAAATTGCCATGTGTGATGCTTTTTAATTTAAAATCTTGATATATCTGAAAGGATAAAAAGATCATTGTAGGTTATAAAATATTCCCAGAAACAAAAAAGAGACCTTTTGGAAAGATATAAAATATTAGTGGAAATGCAATAGCATATTCCAAGATTATTATTTACATTTTTCTAATAAAAACTCACAGTAATTTGAAAGAAATTACTGTTTTTGTTTCAAATTCAGATCATATTTTAAGAAATAAAATCTACTGGAAATGAACCCCTTAAGCCTATTATTTTACAATGATATTTTTGTTTTAAATATCTATTACAAGAAAAGAAATAGCATACATAGCAGGAATGAAACAGGAGATATTTTTGATACCTGTAGTGGTGTGTATGTAAGTACATACACAACATTGATTTGAGAAGTTTGATTTCACTGTCAACAAACCATGTGTCACTGGACATACAGTATTATTAACTAGCAGTGGCAACAAATCCATGGTTTCCATTTACATTGATTAAAAAAACATGTTGTATTTTTGAAATTAAGAATATGGGACCCAGGGATGGCTGGGTGGCTCAGTTGGTTAAGCATCTGCCATCCCCTTGGGTCATGATCCTGCTGTTCTGGGATTGAGCACCTTGTTGGATTCCCTGCTCAGCAGGGAGCCTGCTTTTCCTTCTGCACTCCCCCCCCGCCCCCTCCCACTCATGTTGTCTCTCCCTATCTCAAATAAATTTTAAAAATCTTTAAAAAAAATTGGGACCCATTTAATTTTAAGAATGGTAATTATCAGATTGTTCAAGTATATTTTTATGGTTTATATTTTTTATAGAGATAATTTACATACAATAAGTGCACAGTTGTTTTTTACAAATTTATTTACAATTAAAAAAAATTTTATTTGAGTGTAGTTGATACAGGATGTTACATTAGTTTCAGGGTGTGCAGTATAGTGATTCCATAAGTTTATACATTATGTTGTGCTCCCCTGAAGTGTAGCTACAATCTGTCACCATACAATGCTATTACAATATCGATGACTATGTTCCTTACACTGTTCTTTTTATTTCTGTTTTTCATTACATAACTGGATGCCTGTATCTCTTACTCCCTTTAACCCATTTTGCCCATACCCCAACCAAAAATGCATATTTCTTGTTTCTCCCAGTTATATGAGTTTTGACAAAAGCATGTTGTTTTCTACCATGGATTTTAATGAGTGAGATTTTAATTTGGAGATATATATGTATAATACATATATATATACAAAATTTGGATATATCATATCCATTATATATTATATATAAATATTAATATGATTTAATATAAATATTAAAATTTGGATATATCATCCACTTATATATCATATAAATGTTAAAATTAATATATCAAAATATATAAATATTAAAATATAAAATATTATATATATGGTTCATATCCATGTAGAAGCTTGTGTTCAATTGATAGCAGCTGTTTACATGCTACTATGAATGCGGAAACTCTAAAAAGCCCTTATATTAGTCAGCTTAGGCTGCTATAACAAAATACCATAGACTGGGTGGCTTAAACCAGATACTTATTTCTCACAGTTCTGAAGCTGGGAAGTTCAAGATCAAGGTACTGGCAGATTTGGTTCCTGGAGAGAGCTTACAGGTGGTTGCCTTCTTGCTGTGTCCTCACTTGGCAGAGAGAGAAAAAGCTCTTATCTCTCTTGCTTTAAGGACACTAATTACATTACGGGCCCCACCCTCATGATTTTTCTAAACTTACTTTCTAAAGGCCCTACCTGCAAATACCATCACAGTGGGGATAGGGCTTTTGGTTTGTGAATTTAGTGGAAGTGGGGTGTGGGGGAGGAAGGGTGGGACACAGACATTCAGGGCATAAGATTCCTGAAACCTCAGTCTGAATTTGTTGTGCTTCCTAGTTTCGTTGTTTAATCTTGATGAATTTATACTATAAAGTATAAACAGTGTTTCCCTTAGAACTGGTAACTATTTTAATAGTTAGGCTATGGTGTAGCCTGGCCAAATCTTTTGGTAGCCTAAGAATTTAAGAGAGGATTCTTGATTCAAGGAATTGCTGGAAAGGAAATCCTTAAATTACTATTATTCTCCAAAAAAAAAAAAAAATTACTATTATTCTTGATGCAAGATACTTTGCCTACTTTTGTGCTACCCTATGAAATGGGCCTGCTATTTGGCAGGAAGAAAGCCATTCCTCATTTTAATCAGGAATTAACAATAGGTATATAGCTACATGATGCTCAAAAGATTGTTTCATTACCATAATGCAGCTTTAAGTTAACCTTGAAAAGTCACTGCATCATACATATTAAATAGCCATGTGCTTTCTGCATAAGTGGATCACTAAAGTATTCTCTCAATGTGAAATAAACTCAAGACTGAGTTAGACTGTTATACTTCATTATTTCAAAATGTTACTTTTATCAATACCTGATCACAAAGTCTAGTAATTTATGGCTTTTTATGTTCGCATGTAGCTTCAGGGCGCCTGGGTGGCTCAGTGGTTGAATGTCTGCCTCTGGCTCACGTCATGATCCCAGGGTCTTGGGATTGATTCTCACATCAGGCACCCCTCAGGAAGCCTGCTTCTCTCTCTGCCTATGTCTCTGCCTGTCTCTCTGTGTGTCTCTCATGAATAAATAAATAAATCTTAAAATAAAATGTGGCTTCAAATTTATTTACTGGGGCCTATGTGTTAAAATTTGCTATATGTTATTTTCCCCTTATAAAAAAAACTGGAGAGTAATGTAAAAATATGTTAAACCAACCCAGTGAATTAAAATGAAATTGGCACTTATTAGAACACAGGTATTTTATAGATGGCTTCTCTATCTGATAAATGTTCATAGTTAAATTGGAATAGAATCTTCCCAGGCAGAGATGGACATTCTGCTAATGAAAGGTCACTAGAAGTGTAAGACTTGTGGACAAAAAAGAAAGCAGAGAAAAGATGTTCTACTGGAACTGTTTCTAGAATTGCATTGGTGACTTCAATATTAATGCTTCGTTATAATACTGAGAATTTTGAGTGGCCAGCCAGCTGGCCTGCCTGCCTGCTTCCTTGCTATAGTTCCTGCTCTTGTATCCTCCCCACCAATTTTAAGTATCTTATTTATTTATTTAGAGGGAGAGAATGTGAGTGAGGGGAAGGACAGAGAGAGAGAGAATCCCAAGCAGATTCTGTGCTGAGTGTGGAGCCTGATGTGGGGCTTGATCCTGCAACCCCAAGACCATGACCTGACCCGAAATCAAGACTCAGAAGTTCAACTGACTAAACCACCCAGGCATTTGCCCCGCACCCCCCTCCGCCCCCTGCAACCGAGACTCCCCTTCTGCCTACCAATTTTAAAATGAAGAAGCTGGTTAGGGGAATTATGAGATGGTATATATGAAAATATCATGCACTATGTCTACTAATTGCTTAAAAATGTTAATGTTCATTGTATTATACTGTATTGTATTTTTTTTGCAAATAGCCACTAGCTTTTTTTTTTTTTTTAAAGATTTTATTTATTTATTCATGAGAGAGACAGATTGAGAGAGACGCAGAGACACAGGCAGAGGGAGAAGCAGGCTCCATGCAGGGAGCCCAACGTGGGACTTGATCCTGGGTCTCCAGGATCACGCCCTGGGCTGAGGGCGGCGCTAAACCGCTGAGCCACCCGGGCTTGCCAAATAGCCACTAGCTTAAAGCTTGGAACAGTGTATGTGATTCTTATTATGGTTTAAACATTAATTTCACTCTGAGTTTGAAGGTAGGGTAATGGTAAGTTTTAAGAGCCTTTGTCTGTTTATAGAAACGAAATCATCTTCTTGTTGGTAAATGCAAATATTTTTAACCGAAAGGAAAATCATGATGAATAAAAAATTTAAAACTTTACAATGAGAATAGATGTTCTATTGAAACCATTTCTTGCTTTGGGTGAAAATTCAAATTGTTTTCCAGAAGGTTGTACATTTGCCTATACCTATCCTTCTACCTCTAATTGAAGAGAAAACATACTATTAAAAAAATCGTTTCATGTTATTTCTCACCTACCCACTTTGGTTGGCAGTCATCCTCAGAGCCACTCTAAAGGTCAAAAGTTGAAGTAGCATGAATGACTTTGCATTTTGAAGGTAAAAGAGAAGCTGCTTGAAGGTGAATTAACTGAGGCTAACTATCCTAATCAACCATTAGAAGACACTTAGAAAATTGCTCCTAGGTGCAACAGCTAAGGTGAGGACTCACTTCATTCTGCTGAGTTATAGCTAGAATCAGTTGCCTAGATAATATTTTAGCAATAAAGCCTTTGCAAATTATGCCAATCACCACAGTAAATTCTTTACAGCTTTTAGCCCTATTTCAATCCCCACCTCCCCAAACCCTTTGAGAAAACCAAGAAACAAAACTTGCTCAGTTCACATGCCAGCCTCTGTGGGAAGCCACTGTGGTTAAATTTAGGAATTCTTCTTCTTTATTTCCTTAGCATCTTAGGAGAAGTGGTTATTAGAGTTCTTAGCAAACAGTATTAAAGATGAGTTGTAAGTTTGTCTGCCAATCTCTCAATAAATTCAGTGAAGGCAGAACTGTGATTTTACTGGGTTCCCTTCCCCAGGACTTGGAGGACAAATCTTGAGTTAGACCTGGATCACTTTTACTTATTTTGTGTATTTTGTATGTGTCATTAGGCAAGTAGAGTAACATCAGTTTTCTCTTCCATAAAATGAAGAATGATAATCCTAACTTCATAAAGTTGACGTGAAGTTCTTAATGCCTGATACGTAGTAGAACTCATTAAGGGCTAGTCATCATTGTTAATTGCTAAGTGAATGAGTCAGGCTGGAGTCTGAGGTCACAGGTAGTACCCTCAGCTTACTCTTCCAGATGAACAATTCTCACAAGGAGCATGACTACACTATATCAATCCCAAGCAAGACCTGTATAAAAAAGAACATTGTGAGTGAGTCTGGATAGTATTAGGCATTACATACAATTGTGTTCAATGCATCAAAAAAGTTTTATTCTTTATGAACTCTTGTGGAGGAATGGAATTAAAACATGAAAAATTACTGCCACAGAAACACCCATAGATCCTTTTATTAATGTTTCATTATCATTGTAAGATTTTAAAGCATGGGTACCCCTCAAAAGTATTCTGTTTCCAGTAAGTTCTATGAGAAACCACTTAAAACTAACATGCAATGCAAATTCCCACTTGGCTTTCTAAAATTTAGTATTCATAGTTCTATGAAGGATTATTATCCTTTTCCTGAAGAGGAAACTGAGAATTTACAGTAAATTCTGTAATGTACCTGAGCTGAAATCAAGAGTTGGACGCTTAACCAGCTGGGCCACCCAGATGCCCCAAAAGTGATGTTCTTCCAAAGTAGTCTGACAGTTAATACTGGTCCTGGCAGACCTTTTTGCAAAGTTATTGCACAAGTCTGCCAGTCAAAATCAGAAACATACCTAAGCAATTGTGTAAAGGCAAGCACTAAAAGTATTAATGATGTATGTAGATTCACATGTAAAGATAAAGGAGGATCTATATAATAATCAAGACTTGCAGAATTCTGAGCCTTGCTTTTCAAGCTCCCATACTGGTGGTCTTTAATTTTTTAAAGTTTTCTTTTTTTTTTTTTTTAAGTTTTCTTTTTTACAAACCTTTCTTCACATCTTCTTATACTTCTTCCTCATTGCTTTCTACACTTTTCTCTATATTCTCTGGTCTCCATCTCTGCTCAAATTGGTCTGTGCCTGAAATCATTCTGCATATCTACTTGTTAAATTACTGTCCATCCTTCAAATTACTTCAAAGTTCTGTCTTTCTTCACAGTCCTCAGGTGTCTTTTAAATTCTGAATAGTCTATCTTGACTGTTACAAATAATAGAATCAAATAATTATAGAAAGAATTAATTGTGAACTCTTCATCTTTGTATCTCCAAAGCAGCTTAGCCATTTTGGGAGGTAGGATACTGATGTGTAAAGAACATGGAATTAAAGATAGTTTAGAAACTGGATTTCATCTTTTTGTAGCTGCATGACCTTGGGCAATTACATAACTTTTCTGATCCACATTTTGTGAATAAAGTGGCACTTCACAGACTCAAAAAATGAGAATTAGTAGTTCCATATATATGCAGTTCAGAACATGCAAAACTATTCTTTTTTTTTTTTGCAAAACTATTCTATAACTGTTTATAGGATTCAGTTATATCACTTTTTAATATGCTAGTTGCCAAGGGAAATACTGATGAGTAATAAGATATTTATCCTCAAAAGGCTAATAGTCTTGAATTAAGGACTTCTACACATGAAACAAAGCAAACTGTACAGAATATACTATAACTAAGTATTAAATGAATTATATGATAGAGAAATTCAGAGAAGAGAGAGTCTAAAATAAATAAAAATGGTAGACCATGAGTTGGCCTGAAAGCTGTGTAGTATTGGTGGGGTAGCTGTGGAAGATGAGAACAACATGAACAGAAATTGAATTGAGTATGATGTGATGTTTCTGTCATGAGAAGTAGAAGTTAGCCAAGCTCTAGAGCAAAAGTCAAATTTTAGAGAATAGTTGGGAAGTAGGTCTACCTGTGAAAGGCCTTGAAACTCCAAGTAGGCTTTCTGTTACTTGCCGCTTTGACCCTAAATTAACTTAATATACAGATATTGAACATTGACCCAACCTACTATTTGAGCCTCATTACTCTCTTCTCATGCAGTCATAATGAACTTTTCACAATTTCCTGAAAATGTGATTTTTCTGACCTTAGTGCATTTGATGTCTCAACATCACTTGACATAATTGCTCATGCCCTCCTAATCGAAACAATTACTGCAGTCTAGTTACTAGACTTTCTTGATCTTTCTCTTAACTCACTGACCATTTATCATTCTCCTTTGCTCTGACTCTTCTGCTTGATTTCAAATGATTGGAATGTGTAGGACTCCATCCCGGCCTCTCTCCTTTTCTCTAAGCAATGTATTTCTCTAGGTTATTTCTTTCACCCACAAAATCTAAATACGGTCTTTGTGCTATGAATTCTGCTGTAAGCTGGCTTCGTTGACCATCACCTGTGTACAACTGTACGTGAGATCTCTTTTTAGATGTCTAATAGGCATCTTAAACTTAATATATCCAAAACTTCACTCTTAGTTTCCCCACCCAACCTGTTCTTACCCCAGTTTTCCTTGTTAAATGTAATTCCCTCCTTCCATTTGCTTAGACCAGAAACTTGGGAATATGTTTTCTCTCATTTCATTAGTAATTTGTCTGGCTTCTACCTCTAAAAGACATCTGAACCTGACAGCTCTTCACCCTCTTTGCCCCTAGTAGTTCAAGTCACCACTTCTTGCTGGGACTAGCCTCCTAAGTCTCCTAACTCTCCCTGCCTTTACATTTTATTCACCATAGCCCAGGCAGCCAGAATAATATTGTATACATGTAAACGTAAGTCAGTTCTTAACTATTTCCCTGCGTAAAACCTCCAGTGGTTTCCCCTTGCAATTACTATAAATATCAAGTTCTTTACTATGGTCTGTAAGGACCTACATGCTCAGACTGCTGCTATCTCTTTCTTATCATACCAGCCTCAACTTAAATGGCACTTCCTCAGAGATGCCTTCCCTAACTATTATGTTGAAAATAATTCCCTTCATCCTGCCCCTCTGTTACTTTTTAATTGTAATCTGTTTTATTTCCTTCACAACACTTAGTATTCTCTAAAAAACATTTATTTGGTTATTTTCTGTCTCCTTTAGTGGAATGTAAATTACATGAAAGCAGGGATCATGTTTTTCTTGTTCACTACTGTATCCCTGGCAGTTAGAACCTAGATAGGTGCTCAATAAATACATGTCAACTGAGTGAATGAATGTCCTGTGTTGTTCTACTTATTATTTCCTTGTCTAAAAAGTGCGACCCTTCTCTCTTTCCCAAATGAAGCAAAAATTTCATGCCTTACAAATGACAAACACAAAGGTCCTACTTATCCTTTATATTTCAACTTATATCTTTCTTCTCCTCTGAAGCTTTCCCTAACCATTTCCCTCTTTCACTGAGACAGTTAAGTGCTTCCTTCTCAGTTTTCATTATCTCACCCCCCCACCCCACCCAACCTGTTCCTACCTATTTTTTTTTTTTGTACCTATTACATTTTACTTTGGCTATTTATGTATCTGTCTACCCTTCTTAGACTGAGAAGTTTTTAATGGACAGAATCTATGCATTTATTTGGGTTGGTTTCTTTCGCACATGGAATAATGCAGACATTGACTTAATGTGATAACTACATGAATCAAAATCAAAATCTTAATCCCCTAGTAGTTTTCCAGAAAGCAGTATTGCTTTGTGAAATACAAAGATGAATAAGACTTTTTCTGGAAATTTACAATTTATTCATTGTTCAATAAATATTTATCTACACTGTGACAGGCATTATGCTTAAGTGCTAAGGATACAGTGACAAAGAATCCTACTTAAACTCTTTTAATTTGGTATCATTTCCTTTGATTTTGATCAATAATATTTCATGCTATGTATTGCTGTTTCCTAGGTATTTTTAGTCTGTAATTAATCTAGGAACTCCATAGGAGACAACGGGACAGACAGATTAACTGCCTAATCCTAATCTTATGTATGTTTATCACATGGTTACAGAATAGCAAAGGAGGAGTAACGGAGGCTAGAACTGTATACCATACTGAAATTGTTTTCCCAATTCCATAAGCATGGCACAATTATACTCAAGGCTGCCAGTATAGATTATTCATACAGAATAGAGGCAGATTTTTATTTTCAGTGTTGATAATGCTTAAACAAATTAATATTGTCATAAACAAATAGAACTATGACTTAGGTTTCTTAGTTTATGTGCTTAATTTCATTTACTCTTCATGGTTCTGATACCTTTCTAACATTTTTTGGTTAATGTTGCTCTTAATTCCCCAATTTCTAAATTCTATGTATTTCTGATTCCTAAGTGAAAGCACAGACATTTTGAAGTAATTTTGATATAGCAATTAAAGTTCAGTAGATGTCAGTATCTTCTGAATTTTTACTAAAACCATATTTCTAATCTAATACAACATTCATGAGTTTTATATTTCTGTTCTTCTAAAACCATTTCACTTGGATTTGAACTAAAGCCTTTGAATATGCATCTTAGTAACATATTTGGAATTTTATATAATTGAAAAATTTGATTCTCTTGGAGGAAATACTTAGACAATAGCATATATCTTCTAGAAAATTCTTATGTATGCAAAATGTTTAGAATTGAAGTTTAAAAACACCTTGGTAGAGAAAGAGTTAACAGATTAGCTCCCCTTGGTTGCTCTCAGCATGTTCTCTTGCCTTTAGGAGCTGCAAAGATGATAACATTGGGCCCGGACATGCCTGTGTGGAGGTTATGGTACTCCTGGGGTTTTTGCAGCTAGCTGTAAAGCAAGCTAGAACATGTTCATCTCAGAGTTCCTTGTTTTTCTTTCAACCCTTTCAGTGCCCTGCAGGAGTCATTAAATCAAAACTTCATGCTGATCATCACCCACCGAGAAGTCCAGCGGGAGTACAACCTGAACTTCTCAGGAAGCAGTACTATTCAAGAGGTGAGTTATGTCTCACAGCTAAGGAATAAAGGTAGCTCATTATAGCTAATGTTGACCCTGTTAAAGAGGGCTTATCTGTTCTAGTTGGAAACTCTCTTTATGTTTCATTATTGGGTTCTTAATTTTAATTAACTGGAGCATCAATGATTACTGTAGATATATTAAATGACTTGACCTAGAAAGATAGATGTTGTAAATGGGAGCTCTTGATAACTCTTAAAATAGTCAACTTGAAAACTTGCTTAAAAATAACTCATTGTTATATAATATATTTTATGGTTTTTTTAGTAATGATTCAAAATATTAATTTGGAAATTGTTGACAGCATGCATTTTCGAACATGTTTATATTTTATTTGAAAGGTTGCTCTCAAATATATTATTTATATTGTGTACCCTGTCTTTTTTCCAAAAGGAGTTTCAGGAGGATTTTCTTAAGTAGCTCAATCCCAATGTTAGGCAATATTCGTGAGGTGCTTTTGGAGACTGTCAGTCTTTAGCTTGGAATATCTGAGAAGAGTCTATTTATAGTGTCAATATTTTCCTCAGTGTGGCCAACCAGGGCCACTGTTTCAAAAATGAACTGCCCCCAAGAGAGTTAAGGTACCTTTTTGCCTGTGGCCCCACCCACTTGAAAGCCAGTAGTTTATCTCCATGGCAGAAAAATGTATAAGGCTTTGACAGTACTTATGTTTAGAAACACTGAAATGATGATTATGACACATTACCTCTTATTAGTTGTGAAAACAATTGTTTGTCTAATTTTTATAAAGATAATTAATTATGCTTAACTTGAATTATTTCAGAAATTTTTTCCTGGACTACATCGCTTAAGATAATTATTAATATCATATTGAAAGAATGAGTTGATTTCACCCAGTCATTTTTCAGACATATATGAATTGTTTTGGTAGTGGTTAGAATATTAATGGTTTCCTTTTTGGATGTTTTGTCAATGAATTTCAACTTCTGAATTTGGCATAAGTAGCTCATTGTTTGAAGTTTATTTTCTCTCTTTATCACTTGAATAGTTTGTTGATTAGTAATTAAAATCTTTAATATTTTTCTTGGCCCCAAGTTTGAATCGTAAGTTTGAGTTATTTTTTCCCCAGGATTTTAAACATATTGATTGCCATTTCATTTTAACCTCTATAATAATGGGTGTTCTAGTCTCTAAATTTTTAATTCCTTGGAGAATCATTGTTGTTTTTACATTAGAAATAATGCTTAACTATGACTCTATTGCATATTTATTCTGGTAACTTCATGGTAGTAAAATTTAAATTATATACTGGATGTAATTAAGGAAATTTATTTTTGTAACAACTCCATTTTAATCAAGAAAAGCAAAAATAATACAAAATAAATTTCATTCTGTTGTTGATTTACTTTTTTGAATTGAAGACTAATATAATGCATGATGGATAAATATACACTGTTTTATTTTTCTTTCTGATTGAAATTTTATAACCAAAATTTCTATTTTTTTCTACAGTTTTTTTGAACATTTCTATAGTTTGAGTGTGTTTCAACTTTCTCCCACAAGAGGGCAGAAAGGACTATTAAACTGATAGTCAAAATGTCATTCGGTGTTTTCAAATTAGCTTCTCTTATATTAACAAAAAGGAGCATAATGGCCAAGTTATTGTTTGATTTACAGATAATTGGCATATTGCAGGGAGGAGACTTAATTTCACCCTTTTAAATTAAACAGGGAGATTTAAAAAGACATAAAATATTCATTAATGTTCGGTGATTATAAAGTAGTGGCATATATTTATTTTGCCTTTATTACTGTTTCGATGGGAAAATACTGCAAATATTTCCGAAATCGAGTTGGCCATACTGACAAGTTGAAATGTTTAAGCAGCGTTAATGCAATCTGCTCACACCTGATATCCTATGCAGAATGATTCAAAATGACTACATCAATTATTAAAAGAAATATTTAAAATTCTGTAAATGTGCCATTGTGCGCCACAGTTGGCTGAAACTGTTCTCCATGGCCTGCTATTTAGATTATCAAATATATTTTAAGCTTCAAGGACTTGTAAACAGTAAACCTTTTTCAAATGTCCCAGAAATATTTTTGTAGAGATAGATATTCTTATATATTTCTTCACAAGAGTTTGGTTTCTTCTTTTTCTCCCCCCACCCCCTTTTAAATTAATTAATTTAAAAATAATATTTTGAAATGCTAGGTGCCAGGACAAAATAAATGCGATTTCTAGTATCAGTGCTTTTTGTGAGACAGGTGCTTGTAGACCCTTTTATTCTGTACAATTTAGAAAAAAGAATATGTATTATAATCTCTGGGCCTAGGATCACACTCTGTAAGCCTAATCCTAAGATTTTTCTTCTTCAACCTCTGGAATATTTGGAGACCAAGGGAATGACTCAGGAGGAATAGATGCTCTTATGCTACAGCCATGCAACCCACAGTGACACTCAAGTATATGCCTTTTTTGTTGTATGATTGAAAGTCAGTTTGCAACACAATAAAAATACAAAGTTGATATGATTTTGCAGTATGATTTTATAAATGTTAGAATTTTTGCTATTAATGTGGAAGCTTAATGATTCCATATATCCTAAATTATAAATTAATTTCTGTCATCAGTTTTAGAAGTCTCTTTTCAGTATTGTTTAATAGTTCCAAGAATGAATTCTGACCAATATATGAGGGAAAGGAAGAAAATAACCCCTGATTTTTTTCCAGGGTAGGAATTACTATTTTGTTATAGGTGAAAAATCAGCCCATTTTTTGGTATTTTTAAATTTTGAAAGTCTTGTGTATATAAAAAAAGCTTTTGTAATATTTTTCCCTCAAAGAGAAATTTCCATTAAATAGGGTTGAAAAAGACATGATGATTTCAGCTTTTAACTAGACAAAATATACTTTTTTAAATATTGAATTAGAAAATAGAACTTAGATGCAGTTTGAATTTCAAATAAACTCTTCATTGACCATATGTTCATGCAAGTTAGTGGTGATAAACCGATACTTGTGCAAGTGTTTGTTCATTCTGGCTCTGTGGTCTCTTGCCTCACAATGCATGACTTATGTCCTTTGGGTGCCCTGGATTTTAATTTAAGCTAGTTAGATATTGAGGGGTATTTTAAGCTCTTTACAAATCATTCCACTTACATTATCTTTCTATTTGAAGAAAAGGCAGTAATAGTATAAAAAAGGTCAGACTGGAAAGTTGCAAGTAGTCATGAGAATAAAAATCCTTTCTCATTTTCCATTTCAACAAATAGTTTGTGAAATTATCAGGTAATATGACAATTATTTGTGACAATCTGTCTTTCCACCATTTTGGGTCCTGAAGTAGTTACTTGCCACACTTTAAAACAGTGAATTTCTTTGAAAATTTAAGTGAGTTTACCTTATTTTACTGAATTTTCTACATTGAGAATTCAGATTTTTAACAGTTAATCATACAGATTCTAGTAATACTGTCTAATACTATTAAGATCTGTGATTACAAATGCACTTGGGATTGGTTAAATTAAGGGAAAAAAAGATTGATTTGCCTACTGTAAAATCCTAAACCCAGGTGTGGAAAAGGATATGAAGTCCCTGAAATCAAGCCAACTTTTCTTGGAAACTAATTCTTTGTTGTCCATATTACTATTGCAAAAGCTTCTTTTAGGCAAAATACCCACTTTTATTTGCAGGTGTCATACAAACTTAAGGAATACACACATGACCCAGAATAACAATGATAAGAAACCTAAGCATTCTTGGTATGGAATCATGGAGTATTACTTATCTGTTATGGCGAGAAGCATGATGAATAGCTATTGGAATTATTTAAATCCTCTTCCAAGTTTCGCTTTACTCTAAAATTCTCACTGTTCTTATTAATGTTGATTTAGTTCTTAAGGGGAATGAAAGGGAAAAATTGATGACCTATAAAGATATATCTTGCATAGAATAGTAAAATATTTCACTACTGTTACTAGTGATTGTCAAGTGAGAAGCTAATAGTTTGAATTAGCAACAAGAAGTGAACTAAATACATAAATCAGACCAGTCTTTAAAAATAATCTTGGCTAAATAATTGTGAAATTATGAGGCTAGTTTTGATTCTGCAAATTTGAAACTTTTGTTAGGTTTTTGTGCCTGTTTTTCTACTTGATACTTTCTGAATTTACTTGATTAGCATATTTCAAACCATTCTCTGATGCTGGAGACCATTAACAGTATTAAATATGTAGTTTTGGGGTTTTGTTTTTTGTTTTTTTACTGATTGTAATAATAAGCAATTTTCTGGTATTGGGTTGACTATAACTACTTAACTAACATGACCTTTCTGTAAATGTTTTAAGTATAGTTGTTTTTTGTTTGTTTGTTTGTTTTCCAGTTTGGGGGGGTGCTGGCACAGAATTGAAGAGTAGAGTAGCTGAGAATATGCGTATGCAAGAGGGTAAATTAAATTGTGTGCTTATTTAATTAAAAGTTTAAGTGGTTTATAAATTTACTTCACGGTAAATGGCATGTATAAACTCAATTACAATGAACCCATTTTAATTAGCATATATCATAGTTTGATTTTTTACAATTTGAAATCACAAATGACATCTTAGCAAGAATGAGATATAATTTCTTAAGCAATTGGGCCATGAAGCCTTTATTCAGCTTTTAGAAAAGGAGATTACAAGTTTCTTTTAAATATGCATGTATATTATTGGTTTCAAGTTGCATTTTATAATCTGTTGAAGTCATACCACTTTAAGTGATCAAATTCCTAATGACTGTCTAATAAATATTGAGGTTACCTGTGATTCTTAATAAATCATCCCCTTAGGAAATAAGTTTAAGTAATATTTACCATGCAATTGGAGCTGACAAGTCTTCTTCTCTCTCCAAAACTATTTTAGAATAATCTCTATGGGAAAATTTTCCCCCCATTTTAGGTCTATTTCTTCACCTACTTTTCAAGAGGATAGAAACAATGAAATTTTGTTAAGAATTAAGGGCAATGCTTTAGTCCTTTGTTACTTAAGATATGTGTATCCTAACATCATCTTAGCTTTCATAATCTGTGATTTGTGTGTTGGTAGTTTTGAAATGTCTGGGCTAAGAGAAATTATGTTCAGTTATCAGAAACTAATAAACATAAGACATTTTTATATGCAAGAAAAGGCAGAGAGTAAATAATTGCACTGGTGACCAATACTGTAATAATCCTGTTTTACAATATGCACTTGACAGGTTGTAATAGTGCTAATTGAAGAGACTAATTCACACTTGCTTCATTCTATTCAAAGGCAAAATCAGCAGCTTGTTTTGCTTTTGACCAGATGGTCCTCATGAACACCTACTGTGCACTTTAAGTGCTTTACTAGAATTACAAAGGCTGGGGGCTGCGTTCGACTCCAAATGATTTGAGAAGAGAGAGAGAGAGACAGAGAGAGAGAAGAGGAAAAAAACCCCTCTGTGCTCAATGGATTTGGTGCAAGTAAATTAATTCTAGTGGACCCATTACACACTGAGCCCCCTTTTCAAAGCTCTGAGCCTCCTCGCTTGCTCTGTAGCAATGAGAAAGAGAAAGAGAAAGGCAGATTACTGCAAACAGAAATAAAAAAAAGGGCTATGAAAGGGAGAAAAGAGGCCTTGAAGCCTTTCATATCATTTGAGTTTTTCAAGTGCGTTATTTTTGGGGAGGGTGGATATATGAAAAGCCAATTGGAGTTTTTTTTGTTTTAAAGTGCGCTATTTAAGCACCATGAATATAGGCGCAAGAGCAACAGTTGACTGAGTTTACTGTGGTGAAGCTTTGTGTCCGAGGATGAATCAAATTCATTATATTCAACTCTTTGTGTTTTAACATGAATGTAGGGTTAGTTTCACAAGACTGTGTCTGTTTAGGATAATTATAATTTAATATTTTCCTTTCATAAAGTTATCACTGTAGATGTCTAAAATTTTAATCAAAGCAGATTTTGTACATTGACTTTGAAGCACCCTGACAGTTTAAAATTCAAAGGAAAGCTTTTTTAGTTTTCAAAAGAAAAGAAAGGCTCATTCTAATGGCATTGAAGCAGAGATTATTATAACTAATTAGAAGTCACACATCTGTTAGCTTTTGGTTTGTGACTTACTTATGTATTTTTTGAGTAAAATATATACTTTAAAAATATATTGCTGTTACTGAGTGAACCCAAAAGGATAAAATGCACTTAATAGAGAACCATTTATTTGAGCCAACCATTTTTGCAAATTTCTACCCAGTCCCATAAAAATATATAGTATATTAAAGTCGATTAAATGTGAATGGAATTGTATAATTAATAACCTTAAATTAGAATACACTTCCAGACAAAATATTTTCACATAGTTCTTGTTAGCATAATTCTGATTGTTAACCAAAATTGTAATGACATAACAAGAAAATAGAGCAAACCGAATTTGTGTGAATTTATAGTTATTCTTATCCTTCAAGCTGTTTATGTACAATTGTAATTTGGAATATGGACACTGTAAAATAATGAATTCTTCTAAGCAATGTGGGTTAAGATACAAAGGATCACACCTAGGGCATGTCAGTAATTTTGTATGTTTTTATACTTTTAAGTTTAATTCTTGTGATACATTTTGTTGAAATAGTCTACTTTTGTTTGAGGGTGTGCTTAACACTGTAATTCAAGTTCATTTTATTATAGTTATTAGCAAAGAATATAATAAAATTATGCCAATAAGATATAACTTAAAGATAATTGTTAACAATTCATAGAGAAGACTGTTTCTAAGTTTGGCCCATCTCTTTAAATGAATGTCTAGAAATTTATACTTTAAAAGGCATGAAGCACTAATAAGCACTTATATATCAACGTATGTTAATTACATTCTTAGGAAATAAAATGTAGTAATGTAAGAACAACTACAAAAACATTTTAAGTTTTATTTTTCAAAGACTTTTAATAAAGAGGGTAGCATAACATGCCTTCTGTGATATTTAAAATAAAATTAGATTCATTTGCTATTAATGTCATTACTTTGGGCTTCATTCATTGAAATATAAATTTTGAGGTGGGGAAGAACATAAAGGGAATCCCCAAACCTTCAACCAACAAAACATATAATGAAATTTATAAGCAATGAGGTATTAATGAATTGATATCCTTTGGGAGAAAAGGATTTCTAGAAAAAATATGAATGATTAGGAAAACTTACTGAAAAAAAATTTTTTTTTTTTGCAGTGGACTGTTTAAACTGAAGGTAAGACTAGTAGATTCTCTTTCTTGTAGGTACCATAAAAAACTACCTTTAAGTCTAGAACTTCAGTTAGCAGACATGGATTGACCATGATGGTACACTTACTTAGGTAGGGCTGATTCTTTGGTTTCATAGGCATAGTAGTTGGAGCCTTTCTCCTCATGCAGAAGAGTTTATTTCAGTATTAAAATATTAACCCTAGATTCCTGAATGCCAGAGACCATGTGTCCTGTAGGGGAGGGTTGGAAAAGGCTACAATTTTTTTTTATAGACTTGATAGGTATGATGTTACTTAAGCTGAGAAATATTTTAACATTTAAGTATCCTCCAGCCATAAAATAAGAATAATAACCTCATTCTTTTCCTGAACCATCCCCAGCAAAGAGAGGGAAAAAAGAGAGAGAGAGAGAACTAAATGAAAGGATGGATAAGTGAATGTAGAGTGCTCATAAACATAACCTAGATTGAGTCAAGGTATATTAAGGCCTGCATGTTGAAAATTATTTACATGTTTATCCTTATATATCAAAGATTATTTGGTCATAACCCCTTACAACATCTGTTTATGATCATTTTTCTTTTGTCTAATGTGTTTTGGGTATAACTTAATATTGCCTAGTCAAGGAGTTCTTTTTCAAACATACTTAGTATGGAAAAATAAAACTTAAAAACCCTATAACTCAGTTTAGAGTTATATTGCCTTATTATTACTCTCAATACATTCCTTTTTTAAAAAAATATTTTTAAAAGAAAAGACTTTAAAAGCTTGTAGCAAACATTTTTTATAAATGACAAAATGTATTCCTTGCTTTGTAATCATTGCGTGACCAGACAGTAGAGTACTGGATTGTTTTAAGGTTTTTACAGCTGCAAGGCAAAAGCATCTGTTCATTGCAAAGCCGGCATTGTTTAATTTTGACACTGACTTTTCCATGCGTCTTGTACCAAGCACTGGATTAGATGCCACTAAGATGAAATTTGTTTTAAGTTGCTCCCAAAGTGCAGCTGTCCCCATATACAGCCTTGTAGCTTAACCAAAACAGGCAGACATAGGATCAATCAGAATCTTTGTACAGGGTCACCTTACTAGGCTAGAAAGGCTCAGAGAAGGAATGTTAATGATATTTATTGTGAATAACTGCAAAATTAGTCTCCAAGCTGATTTAGTGTATGTAGAAGTATACCCTTCCCCGATTTAGGGCAACAGAACCATTATTCAATATTAAGCTTTTAAACGGGAGTATAATGGTCAAATATTAAGGTGTCTATAATATACACAGGCACTGTTCTTCCTGCAATTGATTGCAAGAAAAATGATCAGTTTATTGGTCACTAAAGTATTAATCGACTGAAAATAAAACTCAATCTAAAATGGCTCTGCTAAAATCTTGAGAAGTGGACATTTTTATAGAATGATAATTTTTCTTTAATGTTTCAAGTGAATGAAAAATGAAAGAGCACCTCACTTCCCGGGTTTCCTGGGATTGTGTGAATTTCTACCCAGCTGGTCCAAATTGATTGATACAGGGCCAAATATTTGTCTGCCTACATTTCAAAGTCTATAATTTGCTAATGAATTGTGGTAATAATCTTTCATCATACATGAAAGATTTAGCCAAACAATTTGCTAAGTATGTATTTTGATCATAAAATTTTTGGACTTACACCAAGCTTTACATCTATTTTACAGCTTATGCATGGGGGTGGAGGGAGAGCAGGGGGAAAAATAATACTGAACATGAACACTTGATGGAAAGGGATGAAGGAAATGAAGGAAGAAGGTACTTTGGAGAAGAGTAATGCTGGGAAAGTCCTATGAGTGACAGTGGAAAACAAATTAGATTTGCACTTGGAGTACAAAATAGAATTTTTTTAAATGCCAGCAGTTTTAGCCTGGGTTGTCCAGAGGTATGGTATCCAGGTAGATCAAGTCAAGGAAGGAATATTTTTCTGTTTGGCTACAGCTTTTCTACATACTGATTATAGAATAATTTCCTAGAAACTTTATGCCAGGAAAGTCAAATGCCCACAAATTGAAAGTAATTGAAGGCATAAGAATAAAAGCCGGATGTTTGTTGGGGTTGATGTAGAGACTTAAAAAAAAAGAAAACAAAACAGTGAAGAAATAAATTTGATTTGACCAGTTCTAGAAGATGAGAGAGGAACCTTCTAGTTAAGCTACTGAAATGACTGTGGTTATCCAAGAAAATATTTTCTCCCTTTAAAACAAAGACTGTACAAAGGACAGTGGGGCTTATATTTGTGTGTGTGTGTGTGTGTGGGAGGTTGATATTTAGGATTAAATAACCTCCATTTGGGAAAGTGTAAATCTTAAGTATGTATTTTTGAAGTGCAACATAAGATAGATTCCAGAGAAAGCCCAGGATTAGCCAGTGGAGTGAGAGGACAAGAAAATGTTCTAAATAAGATTCTGTCCTGCATCAGTAGTTTTTGTTTCAATGTTAGAGATCATGTTAGAGAGTACCATGACTTCTTATTTGATATATTCTGAGTTTTTTTTCAAGTTGTCCGTGAGGAGAATATTTAATAATATTGATAAAGTTTGCTTTGCTTTGCACATAGGTAGTTAAAAAAGGAAAAGCAGGTAGCTAGAAAGAGAGAAACCATATTATAAAAGAGACTGAACCTTCTGTTTTATAGATTTTAAAGATACACAGCTTTAGGATTTTTACATACCCGCTAGACCTTTTATGTCACATTTCCAGAGCATTAATTTCTATCCACTTATGTAATTCTCTTTTCTCTGATAGAGCTAAGCCTGTTCTAAATATTAGTCCAGTGGATGTCTGTCCAAGATGGCACCATTGGAAACTCCTAACAACATAATAAGAAAGTTAAAGATTTATATTCCAAACTACAGCTTTATTTCAGATAAATTGAAATCTTGTCTTATAGTTGACTTTCTCATCCTCCTTCCATTTTTTGATTTTTTTCTGTTTCATCGATTTAATACTTGTCATAATTCTTTTGCAAGTATATTGTTATCACATTTATGATAGTGCAGTTAATATAGAAGAGATCCTATAATCATTATGAAAGAAAAATTATCAAAATAATATTAAATAAAAACAGTAATGAATGAGATAGTGCATTTCTGATTCTTGTTAACAACTTTATAAAAATTGCATTTCAGGAACATTAAAGTTACAGATTGTATATTGTTAAATTCAAATTATGCTGTTGCCATTTTTTTCTAGTGCTTTTCATATCCTTTTATCAAAAGCACTTTACATTTATTTACATGCCTGCATTTGCCTAAAAAAAAAGTATTTCCCACTAAGAGGTATGTTTGTAATGCCTAATAATAATTATTACTATAATAAAATATCAGTTAAACATCAGTTCATTTCTGTTGAATTGGGAGTTATTTCTCTTATGCTTCACGTTGCAAACAAGGGAATTTTAATTAAGGTGTTTTTATTTTTTTATTTTATTTATTTATTTATTTTTTAATTAAGGTGTTTTTAAAGCTGCTATTTTGTTGGGTAAAAATCTTTGTTGCTGATAACAGATATGCACATGGATCACTTTGCTTGGAATTTGAAATTTCAGAAATATATAAAATGTCTTATAAGCCCTAATTTCTGTTGGTAATTGTAATTTCAAATACTGTAACCATAATGTTTATATATAATGAATGGAGCAATATGTAGAGCATGACTAAAAGTGATTGATATATTAACATGCTTACATGTCATAAATTTAAATGAATATCCATGCCTTCAAATTAGTCATCTTTGTTATTGATATGTATATCCTCCGTTGCTCAGAAGTTATTCTAGATTTCCAGGAACTAGCTTTAGAGACAATGATGGTTTTTAATATATTCTTTTTGAATGACCTCACGTATGGGCAGTCTTTGTCCTATGAAGGAGACAAATTGATTTGTTGGACCTGCCAAAAGTAATTGGAAGTCAGATATTGGGGCAAGTGGGTATTCAATCTGGGTAGTTAAATTTTTGGTAATTTTCTTTTTCCTGAACTTCTCCTCTCCCTGTGAATACATATCTGACTTAGCATTTGCCACACTCATTTGCAGTTATCAGTTTACTTATTTTTTTCCCTTGTTAGACTAAGAGCACCTTAAGAACAGGAAAAGTATCAGATTCATCTCTTTATTTCTGGACCTACCACTTAATTAATCAATTAAGCTTAATGAATGCCTGAATTAAAAAAGAATCTATAACTCATTGAGATTATTTGTACATGAAGGCATTTGCAAAAGTGAAGTCATTCAAGTATTTCTGAATATTTCAAGCATTTCAAGTATTAACATTGACATAAATAGATACTTTTTTGAAGAGGTTATGAGAGGATCTCTCTGATTTGGCTATATAAATTCTCACTTGTTAAAAATGAGATGGATTGCACAAAAAGTACAAAATAAAATTCCAACTTTATTATTATTTTTTAAGATTTCAAAATTTGTTCATGAGGGACACAGGCAGAGGGAAAAGCAGGCTTCCCACAGGGAGCCTGGTCTGAGACTCAATCCCAGCACCCAAGGATTGCGACTTGAGCAGAAGGCAGATGCTCAACCACTGAGCTACCCAGGCACCACAAATTCCAACTTTAAAATAGATTTATGTCATCCTTAAGTTGTTATATCTGCCAAGTTATTTCCTGGTGTTTTCTTTGTAAGTGAAGTTATAACTGGTTTTTAAAAATTGTTTTCTGAATCTATGAGTTGCAATCACAGATATTAATGAAACTATTTCTCAGGTGACAATTAGTTAGCATGTGATAGTGGAAAGATCATTATACTATGGTGTAGGGAATCTGAGTTCTAATCTTCTACTGTTACCATGCTGCAAGATCATCTGGCCCTGAGTGGCTTGGTATTTCTTTTGAATTTGTTTGACTTTTTTATGATGCATAACTGCAGAGACTCAAACTTTTTGCTGGTGAAAATGTAAAATGTCTTGGTACTTTAAAGTATGTGTAAAATCCCTACGTCCCATTGAACCTGCTGTATACTTCTATTGCAGCATGTCTATCCTTTTGTTTTGTGTTTATTTTCCTTCTTGTGGTAGGCTTCTTGAGGGTAGGATCTCAGTCATTTAATCTTCATATTTATAGCACTAAATGTAGTACCTAGCATTGTATAAATGTTGAATGAGCAAATATTTACATGAGTCACCATCTAGTAGTTGAAAAGAAATTGGGAAACCTGGATTCTAATATCTGATATTTTGCTTTCTTAGCTATATGAGTTTGGGCAATTCATTTAACTACTCTGGATCTGGGTCATTTATGACAAATCGGAAATGGTTTCAGAGGTGTTTCCTGCTTCTAAAATTTGATCGTTACATGTGAATTTAGAAATCTCATATGTTCAGTTGAACCTTGTATGTGAAGTGGAGATGGGGGAGAGACAAAACTGGTCAATAGGTGGTCACAGTGTATAGATATGTGTATATATGTGTATGTATCAGTCACTCTGGAATGTAGATATCCCTTTAATAGTTAAGGTGTTATTCAAGATGTTCAAGGTTGAAATAGAGGCCTCTCTTGTCAGGGTGTTTGAATGTTTAGAATTGAAATTTTTTTTAGAATAATAAAGAATTATATTTTTATCTTAAAGTAGACTTTAACCTTGAATACATATGATGTAAGAAGACTTTAAAGGTGAATTGCATAAACTAGCAAGCCTTTCTAATACATAAGATTTTTAAATGTTGAGTTACATAAAAGTAAATGATATTAGTGCCATTAGTTTTACCTGTGGTAAGTGAATTAAAATTCTATGAGAATATCAAGACTATAAAGGTACCACCACCATAAGGATACACCTGTAGATCCGTAGAACCGAATTGGAAGTCCAGAAATAAATCCTTTACACTCAAGGTCAATTAATTTTCAGCGAGGTTGCCATGACAGTTAAATATGGAAAGAATAGTGTTTTCAGCATAAGGTGATGAGACAACTGGATATCTACATGAAAAAGAAAATTGTACTACTCTTTCACATCATATGTAAAAATTAATCCGTTGGTTCAAAGACCTAAATATAAAAGCTAAAACTATAAAACTTGTAGAAGAAAACATAGGAATAAGTCCTTGTGACCTTGGGTTAGGTGATGGTTTCCTTAGATATGGTATCAAAAAGACAAGCAACAAAAGGAAAAATAGGTAAATTGGACTTCATAAAAATGAGAAAACCTTTATGCCTCAAAGGATATCATCAGTGAAGTGAAGAAAATACAGAATGGAGGAATATATTTCTATATCACTTATTGGTAAGAAACTTGTATATGGCATATATAAAAAACTCTTAAAACGCAACAATGAAAAAACAAATAACCTGATTTAAAAATGGGTAAAGGATTTGAATGGATATTTCTCAAGAGAAGATACAGTATGCACATGAAAAGTTGCTCAACGTCTTTCGTCATTAGGGAATTGCAAACCAAAACCAGAATGAGATAGCATTTCATATCACTAGGATGGCTAGCATAAAAAAAGATGACAATAACAAATGTTGATAAGATGTTGAAAAATTAGAACCCTCAGATATTGCTGGCGGGAATGCAAAATGATGCAGTAGCTTTGGAAGACAGTTTGGCAGTTCCTGCAAAAGCTAAAAAAGTTGTTACCATATGACCTAGTAATTCTGCTTGTAGGCATGTACCAAAAGAATTGAAAACATGTTCACACAAAAGTGTGTATGTGAGTATTCACTGAAGCATTATTCTTATTAGTTAAAATATAAAAACAGTCCAAACATCCACCAACATATCTGATGTATGAATAAACAAAATATGGTATATCCATAAATGGAATATTATTCAGTCATAAAAAAGGAATGCAGTACTGATATATGCTACAACATAGATGAATCTCAAAATTATGCTAAGTGAAAGAAGCCATACACAGAAAGCCACACATTAAATGATTCCATTTATATGAAATGCCTAGAATAGGCAAATGTATAGAGACAAAAGATAGATTAGTAGTGAAACTACTCTCTACTGTAATGGTAGATACATGTCATTCAGACTCACAGAATTTATAATAGCAAGAGTGAATCTTAATATAAATTATAGACTTTGGGTGATCATGCGTCAGTCAATGTAGGTTAATCCATTGTAATAAATAGACTACTTTGGTGGGGATGTTGCTAATAGAGAAGGCATGCATTTGTGGGGGCAAGGAATATATGAGAAATCTCTGTACCTTCTGCTCAAATTTATTGTGAATCTAAAGCTATGCTAAAAAAAGTTAAGTCTATTTTAAAAAATTAAGAAGTAGGTAAGTGTTTGCCAGGAACACATGGTGGAAGAAAGGGGAACCACTGGTATGGCTGCTAATGAGTACACGGTTTTATTTGTTGTTTTGCTTTGTTTTGTTTTTTACATAACCTACCAGTTATGTAACACAATGCATTTAAAATATTAAATATCTTTAATAATTGTTTATTTACATGTATTATAAGCATAAAATTTTACATAATGAGAAATATAATGTGATTTAAACATAGATCTTCATGTGTATTCCGAGTGTTTAATAAATTAAGAAAGTCAATTTAAATCTTCTTATTTATATGTATACAAGTTTGATTTTGTACACATTATCTCTAATGATAACATGAGATAACATGATAACATTATCTTTCATGAAAATATGAAATGTTTTCATCTTCCCACAGTGTGACTCCATACTCTTTAGACGGTAACTCCCAATCTTCTCTCTACCCCAGCTGCTATTTTACTTTCTGTCTCTATGAATTTGACTACTCTAGGTACCTCACATAAATGGGTTAGTATTTGACCTTTTGTGATGGGCTTATTTCACTTAGCATAATGCCCTCATGTCATAACATTTTTTGGAATTTACTTTTTAAGGCTAAATAATATTGTATATACCACATTTTATTTATCCATTCATCTGTTGATGGGACATTCAGGTTGCTTACACTTTTTGGCTATTGTGAATAATGATGCTGTGAACATGGGTGTACAAATACCTAATCAAGCCCCTGCTTTTAATTTGTTTAGGTATTCTTATAACATCTGCTAGTGTCAGTCCTGTTGCATATGGCTGTGTAGGTTGAAAATGGCACCTCCTGAAGCTGTGGGATACAATGGTCTTTTTTTTTAATTTTTTCTTTATTTATGATAGGCACACAGTGAGAGAGAGAGGCAGAGACACAGGCAGAGGGAGAAGCAGGCTCCATGCACCGGGAGCCTGACATGGGATTCGATCCCGGGTCTCCAGGATTGCGCCCTGGGCCAAAGGCAGGCGCTAAACCGCTGCGCCACCCAGGGATCCAACAATGGTCTTGATGAGGATGTGACTGTAGGACTTGATGAGTGTAGTCACTCTTCCTGCTATATAAATAGAGATACGGGGCACCTGGTTGGCTCAGTCAGTAGTGCATGTGACTCTTGATCTTGGAGTTGTGGGTTCAAGCCCTGTGTTGGGTATAGAGATTACTTAAAAAAAATAAAAATGTTTGAAAAATATATAAGTAAATATAGGTACTAATGCAGATTATAAGAGTCCCCAATAAAGTCATTGTTTTTTTCGCCATTGTATGATTTATTTATTTCATTTCCTAAATCTGTAATCCATTCACATGGCCTCTTCAGAGAAGTAAGCCTACCTTACCCTCCTTCGTCTCACTATATAGACTCTTTCCTCATCTGGAAGATTAGCAGTGGTAATATTACTTGCCTAACAGGTATTATTTAATTATGCAAATGAAAATGAGACAGTAAAGGTGAATATAACTTTAATAACTAAAATACTCTTTACCTCTGACTTTACTAAGTGATATTATTTGTCTCTGAACATGTATCACTATATTTTAAAAGGTTTAACTCTTCCTCTGTTTGATCACTTCTCTTTATACTGTTCTCCCTATAAATTTCAGGAAGAAAGGCCATACTCAGCTGACATATCCTTCAGGAAATCTTCTACAGTTCTTTGTCCTGTTAAAAATGTAACATTTCCTTACTACTTCATTTTGCCCTTATATGCCACTTAGTGATACTGTGCCTCATCTGCTCATTTATATACTTGTCCTAGTTCATTGTTCAGCTCTTTGAGGAGAGAGAGGCTATGTCCTACTGATCTTTATGTTCTCTACAGAACTGAACAGAATACTTTAAACAGTAAAGGGGAAAAAGAATGTAGGAGAAAAAGCATGTGTTGAAATTGAATTCTATTCAGCTGTTCTAACCATAGTGCTTAACATGCATCTGTTATAGCACTTATTGGATTTAACTGCAAAATTTTGTTTGAAGTCATTAGTTGTATAGTGCTGGAGCTAACTACTGTCAGTGCAAGAAAGCTGATTGCTAGATACTCAGGACTTTTGTGAACCTGATAAATTGTTGATAGTTTGAAATTGGCCTCAATTGGAGTATTTACACCATGTAAATTGGCAAACTCTCCAAATCATGGCTTTTTGTTTTAGGAGAACCAATTTACCAGCCATTACTCATTGTGTTTCTCTAACCCACAGTAGATTGTGAATTCCTTCAGTCATTTCTGCCTCAATGCCTGTCCTATGATAGGAATACACTTTGCAGAATTAATGAATAAATAAGTGATTGAATATATCGGCTGCCTTATTCCTCTACTGTCTGACTCCTGCTGGGAGAGACTGAATTTCAGAATCTAGTGTATTTTTTGAGACCAAGATCAGAAATGGCCCATTGTCATGGTCTGCAATTTTCTTTCTGCTTTAGAGTTTGAACCCAAAAAAGTGTCTATTGGAAATCAAGGCTATTAAACACAGATGTTTCAATAGCACAGTAAGGATGGCATTTCTGTCCATTATCACCTTGTTAAGCTACTCCTGCTATGATTTTGCTGCCTACTAAGTTTTTGGCATCCATTGCTTAACTGACTGACTCACCTTTCAGTTTCCAAGTTGGAAGCCAGTAGTGTGAACTATCTCAAATTAGCTGAAAGATTTCCTTTCACATTATAAGAGGTAACTAACTGATTAATTCTCTCTAGTCATAGATGATATAAATGCCTACAAACGAAAATATGTCTTGGAACTTCAAATATTACTAAAAATTACTGTATTAAAACAACTTGAAATATTTTTTCTAATAATATTACTGTCAGTTTTATAAAAAATGACATTTATATCAAATGAAATTTAAAAATAATGTTAAAAATTATTTGAATATTTTATTTTTTTCTAAAATATCCCCTATAATCATGTAAGTTTTTTTAAAAAATGACGTGCTTTCTGGCCATTCCATGTGCCATCTATTGCCATCTAAACTCAAAACCATTTTTAATTTCCTTTAAATTTTGAAGAAAATAAACAGTTTTTATATTCTATACATCATAGTTATGGTGTTACATACAGTACTTTAGATTCCTTTCAAAAGGCTGAGATGGGAGCACCTGGCTGGCTCAGCAGTAGAACATGCAACTCTTGATCTTGGGGTCATGAGTTTGGGCCCCATGTTGGACATAGAGCTTACTTAAAAAAAAAGGCTGAGATGTACCAGTATGTATTGAATAGGTAACAGGTTCCTTCTTGTACCCAAAGAGGTAAGTAGGCTAATCACCCACATTTTTTTATTTCTGAAGTTCTGCTCTCACTTTACACAATAGGTTAAATATTTTGATGGTAAAATCAAGACACAGAAAATGACATTACACAACATGCATATTTGTTGATTTTATTGAAAGTGCGAAAAATTTCAAACAGTTCTAATTAGGTGCAAGTGCACTCTATCTCTAGAGGTACATCTTTCAGTATCAGCTACTCAGTTGCACGTTGAAATTTTTTGCTGTATGAAAATTGTGCATTGCAGATACTGAAGATACTTGGTTCAAAATGTCACAGGGGTGACATTTTAATAAAACCTTGCTTATTCTATGGAAAAGTTAAGAGATAGAAGCTATTCTAAAAAATGGGAGATTCCTGTTTGGGTTAAAAATTTATAGTGTGCTAGTATTTGTTGTCAAGTGTGTATGTGTTCCAGAATATTGTCGGATCATTTCCAGATTAATAAGCATTTGAAATTTGTAATAAATCAAAACATGAAAAAAATTAACTACTTTTTATTTTCCCAAGTTAAGGTCATCACAAATTT
The DNA here is from genome assembly GCF_003254725.2 of Canis lupus dingo. Classification (NCBI taxonomy): domain Eukaryota; kingdom Metazoa; phylum Chordata; class Mammalia; order Carnivora; family Canidae; genus Canis; species Canis lupus. Next base: position 10,492,793 of record NC_064257.1, read on the forward strand.
TGGTAGAAATGAAGCACACAACTAACTTTTTATTTTATAAAAATAATTAGAATTCTGAATACAGCATCAGTGATCGATATTACATGATCATAAAGTTTATAGAAGGAACTCTTCAAGTTACCATATAGAATAACTTCCAGTAGACTGCATATAATTGGTTCATATAAATTCTGTGCTTAAGCGTTCTAAATATAAGAATGGGAAAATCAGAAGTACTTTAAGTTGATATGAGCATCTTGTGGAGGGATAGAAATTCTCTCAAAATTCCAAATATGTGTGAGAGATTTTTGTTTTGGAGAATACTGCATTGAGTAGTTGTTTTTCCTAGATGATTTCATGGGTACTTTTGGTTCTAAAGTACTTAAAATCTGTGATGGATTTTCAGTGTTTCCTTAATGACATGATAGAGCATTATGACTTGTTTGAAGGTATCCTTTCTATAATACAAATTTTATCTGAAGGATAAAAAGAAACAAACTTTAAAAAATTATAATTAATATTTAGTGATAAAACTAATTGTCAGTAACACTTGAATGCTAGTTTTACGAAACATTAATTAGCTGTTCCTGTTATCAGTTCATTATATACACTATCAGAGCTTAATATTTCTTCAACTTGGAAACCATTATTTTAATCTTTTAAGATCTCCTAAGTTTGTATCTGTAATTAATTAAATATGAAACAAAAATTATTTCTTTTAGTGAGCACCTACTATGTATACTAGATACATCATAGTAAAAGTGGTTTTCCTTTTCAGCTAGATTTTATCTCAAGGCAAAATATTACTTATTGTAAAGCAAAGGTGTAAGTTTTAGGCTCCAGGATTTACTCATGTTTAGGTAATTTACCAGAAATAGTATATATTGTCAGTCTGTATGATGTTGTTATTAAATGTATTAACTGTCAACATGTGTCATTAAGACTCTACTTAAATGCTTGTACAGAAACTATTTTATTTTTTAGTATTTGCATTTAGAATATCTGTGACATACAAATCTATGTGGAAATGTATAACAATTACCAATATTTTAATTTAGTTTACCTACTATGTGCTTTACATTTTAACTGCACAGTGTTGTGCTTTTATTAATTGGTTAAAGTGTGCTTTAGGTAATACTAAATTGAAATATAACTGATAGAAATAAGATAGAATTTGCTGAGAATTACACTTTGCCTCCTTTACTTAAGTGCATAAGGCTCTTGCCTACCTCTTACTTACTCTTCAATCTGGAACATCTTTTGTATGAATGGCTCCCATTGTTTGGGTCTCATCGTCAGTGTCATCCTAGAAAGACTTTCTCTGCCACCATTTTCCAGTCTAACTAGGTCTCCACTACTTTGTTGGTTTCCGTCATTAAACTCAGTTTATTTCCTTCATAGGACTGGTCACAAATTGTAATTATGTTTTTGCTTACTTGTCTTTCCCATTAGAATATATGCTTCATGGGAGTAAAACCATGCCTATTTTATTCCCTGGCGTAACCCAAGCACCTAGTTCAAAAACTACAACAAAATTTTGCTGCCTTTAAGAAAATCTCACTCAAACTCACTCTCTTTATCTTTGTGAGGAGACACTTTATGCTAGATCTACCACTTACTAAATCTGATCTTGCGAGGCTATTTAGCCTCTCCATGCCTCATTTTCTTCATCTCTGCAAAGAGGACATATCTCAGTGGTTTGCTATAAAAAATTAACTTTCTTAGTACATTTAGAGCTCTTAACACAATGTTTAATACTTACTCAGCACTGAATACAGATTTTTAATATTTTAAGATGTATTAAGGTTTGGATTGCATAAAAATTGTTTATCATTGTGTCCATTGCTCTTTTTTTGTTGTAAGCTTCGGGAGGAGAGTAGTAGGTATGTCTTACTTACTTGTCTGTACTATATCATACAGTGTTCTGAGGCAAGTTAAAGTCTAATTCAACATCATTAGGTACTTAATTCCATATCCTAAATATCTACAGAGTAATAAAATTATTCTTTTAAAAAAATGTTTAAAAATTATTCTTTTCATGTCTGAGTGTTGCTATGAACTAAAAACAGCCAACTTCACCCTTGTTCCTCGTAATTACCAGAATCTTCAACCACTCAGAACTGCCCTGCATTCTTAGACACACACTTCTGCAACTTCTTGCACCTTTCCTTATTCATGCTCTCTTCTCCTCTGACTGCTTTTACATTCCATGTCCATATCTAGGAAGTTTTTAAAGTCCATGCTCAAAGATGTCACCTCTGTAAAGCTTTCTTTTATCTTCCATGAAGATAAAATGGCTTTTTCCTCTTAGTTCTTTGTTTATAACTTTTTGGATACCTAATAATGTAATATCTTACATTTGAATCATTTGTATAAAGCTATCCCTATGTAAAAGAAATATGGACCTCTACGTCCAACAGATATTCATAGCACTCTTACCATTTGATAAGCACTATGCTAATAGCTTACAGCACAAGGATAATTTGCATGTAGACTTTTTTTTTTTTTTTTTTTTTTTGCATGTGGACTTCTGAGATAAACCCATGTTTATTACAGATGACTTAGTAAGTCCTGTAACAGAAGTCTATTAAAGATTGTAGGGACTGGATTGGCTTTACCTATATGTTAAAAAAAGGCCTTCTCAGGAGGTAATATTTGAGGTGGATGTTTAAAAATGGGTAAGAATTTTCCAAGTGGACAAGAGAAAAAGCACAGAAGCATGAAAGTAACTGTGTTTTAGGGAAATACCGTTTTTCTGTTTCTGATATATCTAGAAAAAAGTTTCTTTTACTTTCAAGTCTTGTCAGGGTCTTCCCAGCATAGTACTTGACATATAGTAAGTTTTTAATGCTTGAATAATGAATAAACACAAGTGATATATCTAGCACAGATCAGTATAAAATGCTATCTTTTGCTTCCATCTTCTTTTAACTATCTTTATTTTCAGTCCATATCTTCCCAAGTGCTGATACGGTGGCTACTACATAAAGTAGTTTATGTAGTAAGCTACTGAGTTTATGCTGCTAATTTAGTAGTTTTCATGAAATTTGCCTCTCTTATAGTTATAGTAGAATTCCTGATACTGATTTAACTGGCCCAGCTTGGGTCACATAATTCATCTTTAAACAAATAACTTGGTGGATGAGAGGATTATTAGTTCTTAATTTGGAGAAGTGGGGACCAAGTCATCTTAAGTGCAGTGGGATGCTTTTAGAGGTTTTAAGTAGAAAAATTACATGATCTAGTTAAGTTTTTTTTAAAATACTGTTTTTGCTACTGTGTGTCAAATGGATTGCAGAAGGCAAAAGTGAAAGCACCTAGACTTTTGAGGTAGTTATTGTACTCCTCCGGGTGAGAGACAATGATAGTCTAAAAGTTTTGGTTATGAATTAAAAGGAATGAATAGTGAGATTAAGGGGAAAATGAAAGATGATGCCTAAATTTTTGACCTGACTGAATGGTAGTGCCATTTATTAAAAGAGGGAGGACTGGGCATGATAATAGTTTAGTTTTGGAAATGTTACATTTTTATTGTTTAAGTATCTGCATAGAGGAGCAAGTATATAAATTGGGCAAATTCTCAGGTGTCATCTTTCTCTGTAAAGTGGAAATAATGCCTCTAATAGGGATACTATAAATTATATGACATTTAACAATTGAATGAAGAAATGAATGAAGTTGAAATTCAAAATGAATGAATTCAAATGAATGAATTCAAAATTCAAAATGTGTGAAGTTGAAATTCAAAATGACCACCTTTTTAAAAAAAGGACCTAGCTTCCTTTTCCTCAGTAATTTGATTGCCACATTTAGCAGTTACAAAACAATGTACTTTGTGTTAATGATCATATTTGGTAGATAAAACAATCTGGTATAGGAAAATATATTTTTTAAAAAGCAACTAGTTTTACTTTATCAGAGTGTCCAGTTCTTGCCTTCTTCCTTGTGTTTTTACTCATAAAAATGGTGTTTTGTGAAATGTGTAAGATAGAGGAAAAAAGGATTCCCTAAAGTACCGTAGTCAAACACTAATGAACCTGCCCTCAGATATATGCTTGGCATTACTTGACCCTAGAGTTAAAGAAAAAATGACATTGTGGTTTCAATAGTGTACTGTTGCCTGGTTACTCAGTCCCTATACACTTGCCTATGAGGCTAATGCTGTTTGTACTTATGAGAGATTGGGGAAATTCCTGATGCAGTTTTTTTTTTTTTTTAATTTTTTTTTTTAACTGATGCAGTTTTTAGATTGTGGGGTATCTTAAGGGTGGCACAGGTGGGTTTAAACCTGCCTGGAGCAGGGGAAAGCCCTGACATCAAGTGTTAATTTTGAATGTGTAGTGGCTATATCAGCTAGTTTTAAATTATCCCCCAAACACAAATATTTTCCTTTTGTAGTTTACATATCCGGCCTAGATATGTTTCACAATTCATACTTTTCTAAACTTAGTAATATGAAATAAAATGAAATAATTATGTATACTCAGGTTGACATTGAAAAGTGTAACAACAGTTTTGTCATCATAGTAGTAGTTACTATTTCTTAATTACTCAGAAAGTATATAAATAATATTTCCATTGTAAATGTCTCAGGATCTCAGAAGCCTTAAAAAAATAAAAACATGACAGCCCCTTTTTGTGAGTTGTATGGTTTTCTCTTAGATAGCTACCAGAGATGGAATGGCTAGGTTGAAAAGTACATTCATTTTATTTTGATAGATATGGCCAAATTCACCTGCTCAGAAAAGCTTTACCTTCTTCACCCACCAGCTAGCTGTGTGAGCATGTATATTACACCAGTGCTGGATTATATTAGTATTTTTAGTTGTTTCCCATTTGAAAGGTGTGAATGATATTTTTTCAATTTGCATTTTCTTAATTACTAGTGAAATTAGGCATTTTTCTGCATGTATTGATTTACCTTGATAGTATTACAATTTCCAAACCAAGTGACTTTGGTATTTATTGAATTACAAAGTGATTAGTTAATGTGCATATAGTAATGGTTGAACTATAACCATGCTGAAACACTTGATTCACAGTTTTACTATAAACAAAGTATATATTGTAGTGTATAATTTATTGCTTTTTCATGTGTATCACAGAATGGAATATAGAGAGGCACTTATTATTATGTGATCCTGATTAAGTTACATATCCTCTCTGTGTCTCAGATGCCTCATCTACAGATGAATGGGTAACAAAAATATGATTTATATACATAGAATATTATTCAGCCTTAAAAAAAGGAAATCTTGCCATTTGCAACAACATGGATGAAGTTAGAAGACATTATGCTAAGTGAAATAGGCACAGAAGGACAAATACTACATGATACCACTTATATGAGGAATCTAAAATGTCAAATTTGGGGCATCCTGGGTGGCTCGGTGGTTTAGGGCCGCCTTCAGCCCGGGGCCTGATCCTGGAGACCCAGGATCAAGTCCCACATCAGGCTCCCTGCATGGAGCTTGCTTCTCCCTCTGCCTGTGTCTCTGTCTCTGTCTCTGTCTCTCTCTCTCTGTGTCTCTCATGAATAAATAAATAAAATCTTTTTTTTTTTATAAAATCTTAAAAAAATAGTCAAATTCATAGAAGCAGGAAGTAGGATGGTGTTGCAAGATGTTAGGGAGAAGGAGGAAATGAGAAAGTATTTGTGAAAGGGTACAGAGTTTCAGTTATATGAGATGAGTAAATCATAGAGATATATTGCAAAGTATAGTGGCTGTAGTAATAGTACTAAATTGTATACTTAAAACTTTGCTGAAAAGATAGACATTAAGTGTTCTTATCACCAAATAATAATAGTAATAATGAGAATAAATAGGTTAGAAGAAAACTTCTGGAGGTAAGGGATAGGTTTATGGCTTAGATTGTGATGTTTTCATGGGTGTGTACTTGTCTCCAGTTTATCAAGTTGTTTAAATATATACAACTTTTTTTATTTTAGTCATACCTCAATACATTTTTAAAGATTTTTATTTATTTACTTTTTAGAGGGCAGGGAGTGGCGGGGGGGTGGCATGGAAGAGGGAGAGGGAGAAAGAATCTGATTCTTCAGATTCTTTGACCACAAGATCATGGGCTGAACTGAAACCAAGAGTTGGACACATAACCAACTGAGTCACCCAGGTGTCCCTAAAGTGTTTTTTTTAAAAAAAAGAAAATTTATGAAAATAGTTAATATCTGTAAAAGTGCTTAGGATAGTGCTCGGCCATAGTAAGTGCTATTTGAATGTCTGCTAAATTAATCAGATCCATAAATTTATTGCATATTGAGTAAATACAGTTCTTTAACCCTCTGGGATCTCAGCATTTTTAATAAAACTTCACAATACAAAGATGTACTACAGCTCAAGTGTTGATGTCTAAAGCTTACATCTTGAATATGTGCTGTATAAGTATTTGCCAGGATGATTATTAAATTGGAAAGAATATCTAAAATTTTTTCTATTTTCTGAAATGAATTGGGTGCAAAAGTATTAGTTTTATTTTTCAGATATTTTATATGACTGATCTTCAGAAACTAAGACTTTTATTTGGAGCAATGTGTAGTGTGATATGGTAGGGAAAAACCCGCAGGTTTTTGAAGTTGCAAAAAACAGGGTTCAAATCCAGCTCAAGCACATATTAAGCCCTTTCTGTACCCACAGGATTGATGTGAGCTTGAACTGTCGTAACATATGCAAAATGTGTAGATCAAAGTGCCCTGGCACTCAATAAATGGTAGCTGTAGCTGTTTATGTCTTCTCTCTGTGCTCTGAATACTTTATTGATATCTTTATCATAATAATTATCACACTGTACCATGAATATTTGTTTCTAGGGATAAATATCACAGGGCAGTCACTTCCCTGAAGGCAAGAATATTGTGTCTTTATCTATCTTTGTATCTCTCCTGCAGAGGTTGCAAACTGGCCAACTGCAAGACTTTTTTGTTTGGTCCGAGAGTTTTAAATTTGAACTGGTTGCCATTTAAAAGTTAGGAGACTTAATATTTAAAAAACAAACAAAACAGGATTCCTGGCTTCTGACTTCTCTCAAAGAATGAGACAATTCTGGCAACATTGAACCTCAGATTTTCTGTAACAATCAGCTGTTCTGGAGTAGCAGCTGCCTCATCGGATGAGGCATGCTCTCCAGTTTGCCATAGTCCTCAAGACCCCAGTATTGCTCCCTCAAAACTAAAGGTAAATGCCATTTGCCCATTACATTTGACACATTTTGTGAACTATCTGGCTGCTCTGAACATTTGGATTTGAAAAAGCTGCTGTCATGACTATCAGAGGCTAGAACCTCAGAAGTGCTCAAGAATCTTGGTTAAATGGATGAATGAGAGAACCATAAACATATACAGGTATAGGAAGTTTACGAGATTTACTTTTAAATACACAAGATGATAGAGGTCTAACTGTGCTTTAGCAACAGCTGTTCCCATCATCCTTTTCAATTTAGAAGGTGTGGTAGTGTTGGGGTATCAGAGAATGATGTTCTGAAATAACTGGCTTTCATTGGATGTGATTGCCAACCTGCCACAATTTTCAAGAATAGATATCCTCAAATTTATTAAGTACTGGCATAATGCAGTGAAACATGACAAAAAATAAAATATGATCAAATGCACTTGCCATTTATTTTGGAATGCATGACAATATCTATTCATTTGAGCAAAAATGTACAAACAACACCCAACTGTGTGTGAAGACGGGGTATCTTTGATCAGAATCTCTGAAATATCCCTTTGAATTTAGCTTTTAGTATAATAAACTTTATTAATTTGTACCTGACAGTAATTTGGGATTTATGATTATTTAGTCTAGTTGAATTAATGCATGACCCAACCTGTGAAGGAAGAGTTAGCCAAGTAAGAGAACTGTGTGGGTAACATTTCTTTGGCAAGGGATGTAGAAGGGGGCAGTAATAAGCTAATGATAAAGAATAGACTTTTCTAGTTCTAGTTTTGGGAGAAGTATCATGGTGCAGTGAAAAAGAGAAAGTGCCTCAGCCCCATACATTTCCTTCTGAATCCTGTTTCTGCTACTTATTAAGAGTTCGAATCCTCAGTTGCTTTTTCTGTTAAAAAAAAAAAAAAGAATAAAAGCTGCATTGAACTTAAGAGTAAGAATTCAAGAGTATATATGTGTATCTAAAGCACCTGATAGTACCTTTGCATTTCATGTTTCAATGCCTGGAATACTCTTTCTGGGATATGTTCCTTCTCATTCAAGATTCAATTAATCTAAAATAGAGAATGACTTGTAGGAGGCTAATATCATCCTTCATAAAACTTAATATGAAATGATCATGTTTATGTATTTACTTATTTCTTTTCCGTCTCCTTCCTTACTGCCCACCCCCACCTGCCATATACATATTATAGAGTGAATTTAAACTCCATGAAGGCAGATACTTTGTCTCTTAGTCGCTACTACAAAATAGTACCTTCCTCATTATTGACACTCAGTAGATATTTTTTGACTGGCTGTACAGCTTTATGAATGCTCATGAATTATTAGCACTTAATGAATGTATTTGTTAAACTTAGAATAGGTTTATCTGTTGTTATAAAATACATTGAGAAATTCTCCAAATACTTTGTTAGAAGTAAATTATGTGCTTTCTTTAAAATTATTTTTTTAATGTCACCCTAATTTTTAGCATTAATAAAAAGATGATCTGCTTTTTTATAGGAGGAGAAATGTTTCATATTTCATTCTTAACTCTCTTCTCTGGTCCCATTGCATTTTTAAAATTCATTTATTCAGTCCTTTTATTTACCTTTAAAAGAATTCTATAACAAGTATATTATAGTTATTCTCACATATTTTCTTACCAAACAGATGCAGTTCCTCAAGGGAGTATAGAGGTCTGTATCTTGTTCAACCAGCACTTTCTTTGCTGTATTACAATCACTGAAGTAGTAGATGCTCAGTAAGAATGTATTGAATCAATAAGGAATTGAGTTTGAGACTGGTAATGGTTAGAGCATCTATTATATCTGTCTCTTAACAGTTCTGCTTCTATGAATCTTTAGAAATCTTGGCCCCAGGGATCCCTGGGTGGCGCAGTGGTTTGGCGCCTGCCTTTGGCCCGGGGCGCGATCCTGGAGACCCGGGATCGAATCCCACATCGGGCTCCCGGTGCATGGAGCCTGCTTCTCCCTCTGCCTGTGTCTCTGCCTCTCTCTCTCTCTCTCTCTCTCTCTCTGTGACTATCATAAATAAAATAAAAATAATAAATAAAATTGAAAAAAAAAAAAAAAAGAAATCTTGGCCCCAAAAGAAGTAATTAATTTTGAATCATCACTCTCTTAAATGAAAAACTGCCAGATGTACAGTTAGCATGATTTGTTGTAGTAATATCTAAATCATTGTTATTGTTCCCAGGTAACCATTTTGTGAATGAATAAATGAATAATAGACCTAAATATTGTGGCAGCTATTTAATCAAATTTACATTTTTATCTAAATATTTGACTACCTTGGATATTTAATGATTATAATATAGCCCATTACTGCTTTCTTTTTTTCAAGTAAGGTATTATGTATGTTTATTCTATCACTGTTCCTTCAATTTCAGAATAGTAAAGCAGATAGTTCCTGTTGATACTTACTAGGCTACTTTAACATCATTAACAAGACAAAAGTATTTGTGTGAAAAGTTAATTTAGCACATTATTTCTGTTTTTATGTCACAAGGACTATAAGGAAATGAGAATGAGATGAAGTATATATTTAATCAGTGGTATGTTTTTACGTTGTTCTGTGTTCTCTACTTCCTTAAGTAGTCTTAATATACTGTTCAATAGGGTAAGTACTACCCACATGTGGCAATTTAAATTTAAATTGATTAAAATTAAATAAAGTTTAAAATTATGTTCCTTAATGAATTACATTAGCTAGCTGTGTTTTAAATGCTCAGTAGTCACATAGGACTAGTGGCCACCCTTTTGGACAGCACAGATACGGAACATTTCTATATCACAGAAAGTTCTGTTAGCACTGGTAGAGCATCATACACACAACTCCTTACCCTTTATTTTGCCACATTGTACATTGGATTTTTTGTTTATAATCTGAAAATGAAGTTTAGTATTTTCTAGAGATACTACCTTGCTAGTTTCTTGAAATCTCTTACCCCCAAAATGGTTGTTTTATCAACTATATATTTAAATCAATTTGTTCTTTTTTTCCTTTGTTTTTCCATTCATTAGGATAGTCAACCTGACATTTTTCACCATTATTTACAACTCTTGAGTCTGTGATGAATACAGTTGAAGTAATGCCTCTAGGTATTATTAACTTGTAAGACAACATAGCATATGACAGTGTCTCCATGCACCTCTTTTACCATATACAATGAAAAAAAATACTTATTAAATGGTGATTTTTCCCCCTTTATCTTATTAAGTAAATTATATGGTCCTTTTATATGGAAGCCTCCATAGTTAGAGATGTAAAACAGCAATTTCTTGGTTCTATAGCATGACATAGTTCAGAGCTGAGATTAGAGAAACCCCGTAGAGTTGTTAATACTTGAGGGCATCCCCAACTAGAAAAGTATGTGAATTTAGGCATGGGAGGAAGGAAGGATCTGCTTTAAATTTAGTGTAGGGTCACTGAATCTTAATGATAGATTAAACAAGGGAGGTAGAATAATGAATAGGGGTATGCAGTGTGTAGCACTAATACCAGAAGTCCATGGTTTGTGGCGGTTTTTTAATGTCCTTTCCCATATGGTTTTGAATAGAGTAGGTTATGGCAGGGATGAGCTAAGGAATAGCTTTGTTAATGAATAAATAGGAGTAATTTTTTTAAAAAAAACGGGAGACTTCAGACAGTTTATTTAGAATGCCTGCTTATTTAATGAATCATGATTTTTAAAAAACATTTTCTGGTCTTAATACATTAAGTGGAATGCTAGGGTTTTCCTGTTATTTTCTTTATAAAATGGCTATATTTACATTTCAGAGCCAGCCTTAACAGTGAAATCTTTGGGTTGGGATTATAACTGCCTTAATTAAAACCCAGTTGTATAGAGCTTCTGAGCATTGGCAGCATCAGTCCTTATTAGGGTTTGGTGTCCAGTATTAGACTTTAGTTTATAGTGTCAATTCATTTTGATAAGTTTTAATTAAATTGTCATTTGGAACAAGTTTCCAACTCTATCTCATTCATCTAAAATTAACAAGGTATGTGATTATGGTGTCCATCCTCTTATTACAATTTTGCTCTTAGTCAAGGCAGCTACTTTCCTTAAGATATCCTCCCTGCCCTCCCATATATCTCTTGAAGAGAGTAATACTGAAAGCTGATCTTGGAAAGTAGCAAGTTAGAATAGGAAAACCTAATTGGACGCACTTCTAAATATCACTCAGGGCTACTCTCTTTGGAGGAGATTACTTAATATTTTGGGAAGGAGAGAGGTTAAATAGGTTGTCTCTGGTGTCTTGGTTAAGCAGAGTGAAGGGAAATGTAACTCTCCTGACTCCAGGGCCCCAAATGCAAACACTGGCCTAGTGTTCCCAAACTTTCTCCTTGATGTGGATGACTTGAATGGTTTATTTTCACTTGATGAGCCACACCCCCAGGCCACTTTAGTATTCATGGCAGACCCCAACACTAAGTCCTTTTGTTGTCTTTGTTTTTTGCATTTTTTTGTTAACAAGAAAAGATAAAATTATAAGAGACCTGATTATAGACCGAGCTTCCATTGCTGATGGTTCCCACCACTTTTTTCAGCATCTCAGAGAAAGGCAAAGGCCTGGATGGGCAACAGAAAGCAGCAAAGCAAACATAAACATCATGTCTGAGCATCAGTGTGGTGCTACCAGAATGGATAAAAGATACACAGTCTTTATCGAAATGTAAAGATGGGTCTTTGCCCAAAACAGTATGATTGGCAGCATTATAAATTTGAAGTTTGCTATAGAAGGAAGTTTGCTATAGAAGGAATGATCTTTTCTTTAAAAAAAAAATTTTTTTTTTTAAGGAAAGAATAAATGAATTAAGAACTTTAAAAATCTGCATTATCATTCTGATTTAGACTAACTGAATGACATTTGGGCAAGTAGTTTAATTTCTGTGTGTATGTGTGTGTGTGTGTGTGTGAGAGAGAGAGAGAGAGAGAGAGAGAGAGAGAGAGGGATAAAAATTTAAAAGAAAATGCAATTCTATAAAAAAAAAATTGGTAGGATAGATTAATGGCATTGCCCTACAATTTTACATTAAAACCTGTAGAGGTTGTAACTAAAACAAATTCTTGACCATATTTTCACTTGTTCAAATCAAAAGCATAAAAGAGGGGTTGGCAAGAGTGCCCAACTGTTGAGAGAAGAAAAAGTAGAATAAGGTAGGGCATAATATACTGTATATTGGCAAAGTAGAAGAAGCAGGCCCATAGTGTGAATGTCCTCATATTCTTTTGTTCTAGGCAGAACTCTTACATTAGCATAGGGTGGAAACTCAGAAGGCTTTGAGCAAAAGTTTATAAGAGAAAGAGCCTTTGCTACCTCTCACTTTATAGTTTATTTACTGTTTTAACAGTTCTCCTTTTGCTTTGATTTATTTTCCTTGAAAATTTTTTATCTTGCTATTTCTTCCCCAGCTGTGTGTGACACCAGGAACTGCCCTCTTACTGTGAAGGCCACATTCAATTGTTGAAACAATAACAAGTTGCTACTTGATCTGGCAGTTGTCATTCCTCTATAGTACTTAAAAGTACACACTTAAAAATCTGTGTTGTCATTCATCTATAGTACTTAAAAGTACACACTTAAAAATCTACTGTTTGTAACTTGCTCTGCATTGCCTGGTGCAGTACAACAGGTGTGAAAAGGTTCTCTTGGTCTCATTCAGAGTAAGTAAGACTTAGAATTTCAGAGAACTAAATTAAATCCTTATCTCACCTTTTATTAACTGGAGTCACGTCACCTCAGGTAAATTATTTACTGTCCTTGAGCTCCAATTTGTAAAATGAAGATAATATGTAAATGTTGTTTGTGAGGATGATATGTTAACATAAAGCCTAGTTCTTGATTTATAGAAGATACTCAGTAAATGTTCACTTGCTTCTCTTTCCTTCCCCTTTCCTTTGTTCAGGGTTACTTATAATTAGTAGCACAGCTGAAATGAAAACTAGGTTGTTCTGTCTGACTCAAAGGGCATGTGTTTACTTTGAATAAAAACAAAACAAAATTCTTATTACAGAATAAAAATGTAGAAAAGATAAAAAGAAAATAAAAATGTGTCATAACCCCATGATACAGAGGGAACAAATTTTATCTCTACTATATATCTTTTTTCTGTATGCACACATACATAATGTATAATATAATATACACATAAGTATATGTATATATAGATGTAATTTAATAACAAGAAGAAATGTACATAATTTTGTAACCTGGTTTTTCTTTAATATGTACTTTTTTTTTTTAAGATTTTATTTATTCACGAGAGACACAGAGAGGCTGAGATGTAGACAGAGGGAGAAGCAGGCTCCTCTAAGGGAGCCCAGTGCAGGACTTGATCCCTGGACCCGGGATCATGCACTGAGGCACCCAGGAGTCCCTAATATGTACCAACTTTTAATGTTAGTAAATATTCTTCTACATCAAGAACAGCAAACTTTTGCTGTAAAGGGCTGAATAATAAATATCTTAGGCTTTGCAGGCCATACAACCTCTGTTACAACTACTCAGCTCTGCCATCATGGTAGTTCAGAAGTAGCCACAGATCATATATAAACAAATGGAAGTGATGGTGTTCTAATACAACTTTATTTACAAATATAACAGACTAAATTTGGCCTCTGGGCTGTGCTTTGCTGACTCTGGTTCTACATCAGCATTTTAATGGACGAAGTATATTTTGTTTATTTAATTATTTATTTAATTATACTACTATTGAATATTAATTGTGCCAATTTTGTATATGTCTGATGATAGATAAGGTGCAATGAATATCCTTGTATTTAAATATTTGGTTTTACACATATCCTTGAGATTAACTTATACATTAACTGCTTCTGACATATCAGATTGTCTGCTAAAATTCAGACTTAAAAATCAAAACATTTCTGATGTACAGGTTTTTCTCAATTTACATAACCTCTGAAGTAATACATAAAATTGAACCTTATAAAATGGTTAAGTTAAAGTAAAACTCCTAAAAATGTTCTTATGATTGTTTCAGTTATTTCTAAGATTGACTCGACTTAATTGGTATTTTCTGTTGTGGAAGTAATTTTAAATCAATTGATTTACTTTATTTTAAAAGCGAAACTTTAAGAGCATATTTTGAGGAACCTGATATATTCATTGAAGATATTAAAAAACATTTGTATCTATTAGACCATTAAATAGTTGGAAAAACTTTGCTCTCTTACTGTTTCCATAAAGTATAGATAGGAGATATCGCCCTGTAGGACAAGGTCTTGACTGACTGATAATGAGGTTAACCTCTTGCTATTTTTCCTTTGGGTCTTGTTCCAGCTTGCCTAAGAGAGTGACAAAAAAACAAAACAAAACAAAAAACTGTTTAGCTTTTCATTTGTTTCAAGCATGGTTCTCTGATGTTTAGGAATATTTTCCAATTCAGCTGATGGATACAGATATCTTCCAAGTTTGTTTTTTTATTGTGACCAATAGATCATTTATTGTGGATTTGGAGTTTTACTGTATTGCCCAAATATATAGTATAGCCGGAAAGCAATCGCACTTAAACTTAAGACAGAAAAACAGAAGAATAACACAGATTTTCAATGATAATGTCTCAGTTATTTCAGTGCTATAAAGTCTGTAGTAAAGAGGTAGTCGGGTATCTCATTAATTTCTTAAACTAACAATGATCACTTTGTCATTCAAATAAAATTATAGCATGTCTAGAATTTCAGTAACAAATCATTATTAATCACGTTTATTCTCAAAAATGATTGTCTACATTAGGCACAAATTCAAAGAACTTTAGAATGAATATACTAGAGAGGCATACTTACCTGGAAAAGCCTATGATTCATACATCCTAAAACAGTGCTTCTTAAACTTTGGCATAGTAAGAATTATCAAAAGAGCTCATTAAAACACAGAATGCTAGGCTCCAGAGTTTCCAACACACTAGGACTGGGACAGGTCCTCCAAATTTTCATTTTTAGTTTTCAGAAAATATTAATACTTTACTCCAGGTACCACACTTTGAGAACCGTGTTGTAGAAAAATAATTATTCTATTGTTGTTTATGGTTTCAACTTCTGCAACTGCATAATTTCTCTAAACATCTTTTTCCAGAAAGCTCTTCAAATTCAGCATCTTTCCATTTGTGAAATATACTCAGCCTTACTCATCTATAGGCATTTTCCTAGCACGGTAGGAATTCTCTTTTAAAATCTAGGCTTAACCTTTAGATAAAGATACGAATTTATTTTAATAAATTTATGATCATTAGTTCATGTTTCTAATGACAGTATTAAATCTTATCCTTGGCAGGTTTTCAGGATTGCTAAAGTCCATTTCCAAGTATATGCACTCAAATGCATTTCCATATTTGATTAGCTTTATTGTCATCATTCCCAGTAATCTCTTAAAATGCCAATTGTCAAACTTCTTTACTGACAAGTAAGAGGTGGAATAAGTTTTTTAAGGATGGTATACAGAACAAAACTTAGTTACAGTTGTTGGAATGAAGAATTCAGTTAGAGCCAAAAGATGTTTTAAAGAGCAGAATACAGTCAGTTCAAAGCCTGATTGAAAGCAACTTCAGTTTTATAGTTTTCTTCAAACAACATCTTCATTGTTTTCTGGAAAGATGGTATTTGAGAAAAAGAAATGTCTTGAGTTACTGTTTTTATGAGGAGAGAATTGCTGAGTCTTTTAAATGGTTAATGAGAAGAAGTAATAGTTAAACACTTGGAGCATTGATTTCTGATTTGAATTCTTCAACACAGGCCAGCCCTGAGGGAAGAGGGAAAAAAGCTTGCTAATTAACATTTGATTACTGATGCCACCTTCTCATTCCCCTTGCACCATCCGGTTTCAAGTGTTTTTGTTCAGGAAGGATTTTTAGAAGGGTTTTAACTTGCATCTTAGTAAAACAAATCCATCTGCAAGTGCAGTGAGTATATAATATGTTTAAAAAAGAAGAAGAAAAAGGAAAGTCCTTAGATATGAAGTATGTGTTCAAAACCCAGTCTGGATCAGGAATGATTGGTTTCTTAACTATAAGCCTTTCAGAACACCAAAGATTGCTAGGAAACTGGAAGGAAGCCTAGTCTGTATGCCTTATTTTGATTTAAACACCCCCACACAAAAACTTATTTGTTCAGTGCAGTTATTATTTAGCAAACTCCTAGCCAGAGCATCATTTGATAGTGTGAAGTACTTGGAGTTCAGAATTTGATATAATTAAAATTTGGATAAGCTCAGGTTCTAATAGGACCAAAGGCCTTTTTCTTCTAAGATTGGTAAGAGAATAAGATAGATGTCTGTTTCAGGATGCTTTTGAGTAAGGGTTGTAATTTGCCATAGTATTCTTAATTCAGAAAATTTAGGAATTAGAATGCTCATAAACTGATAGCTATTCTAATCCCATGACAATTAAGTATTTTGTTTCTTTTTTTTTTTTGCTATATTAAGATGTTTGATATATGAAGAGCCCTGAGCCAGATTTCAAAAATTTTAAAGATGTTGACATAAATTAATAGAACTTTACAACTGTATCACTTAGCTAATAGTATTCTGGCAAAACCATAGCCTCACTGATAACATTTGGTTGATGGAATAGTTATTTGAGAAACCAACATGACCAGCTTTATTTTTAAATGAGAACTCATGAGAGGAAACTGTTATTTAGCCTTTTAAAAAAATTTAGACTTTTTAGTGTAATAAAAAGCAAAAGCTAAGACTTTTCTCATCTAAGAAAAAAATTCACCTAATGCTCATTACAAATCTGTATTTCTTATCTGAAATTATTTGCAATTTTCCTTTTTGATGTATTAACTCTACTATTTTTCTTCCATGTTCTAACATTAAATGATTATAAACTTGCCCACATTACTTGCTTGTTACAGTTAGCTCTTCTTTTCCTGTTTCTATGATTAACTCCAGTAGTATCATAGAATTTTAGAATTTTGAAAATCAGAAGTGATCTTGTTTTATGCTCTTCTAATACTGAATAAATTAAGTCTCAGAGAGATTCCACCAACTTGCCCACCAAAACAGCAGAGCAAAATTAGGCCTACAAATCTAGTTTCTCCTCTCATTATTCCATAATACCTCAAACCTTGTGCCTTTTCTACTGTCAGAATCTGCTTTCACTTGGATAATACTGAAATGACATTTAAAGTTCCCTGAAATGTTTTTCAGTAGTTTGATCATCATTTAGCATGCAAAGAATGATTTTATTAAGGCTAACAAGTTTCTACTAAGTTTTTTTATATATATATTTCATTTTGAATAGCTATAAACAACTCATTTGAGGCTAATCTGAACCTCAAAATTTAGCTTTTAGCTTTTGAACATAACTTCCTAAGAATTTTTTTCCAAGAAATTCTGGTAAAATTTAACTTAAAAAATAAAATCATTTGAAAATTTATGGAACTTAAAAGAAACCTTTATTGGAGATGAAGATCTTATTTATATAATTTTATACTGAACAGGTCATAATAAAATGGTCTTTTCCCCAGTGCTGTGTTTATCACTGAAAATTCCACATAAGGAAATATGAGGTTTGAAGTAGAGAGCATTGCTTAGCTTTTTACGTTAATTATAGTGTAATAAACAGATGTTTATTAATTATAAAAAGCAAATAAATTAGTAATATTAATCCTATACTATTTCAAATTAATATGATTTTTTGTCTTAGTCACAAATAATGGTCTCATCTGAAGCAATGGGAAGAATTGAAACTAATCTTTTAGAAAATCTACAAAACAAACTGAAAAGTCTGTTGTTAATCTAGAATGCTTGATCCATATACAGTATAGTTTGCAACATAACTTTATTGTTCACTGGTAATCAAAGCGTTTATTAAATTTCTTCGGAACTAATTGAAACATTTGCATAGTTTAGCAGCCTGAAATCTCATAGATTTAGAGCTTAATGCATAACCAGAGTTGAAAGATTCAGCATGATATTGAACCAATGCTGATCAAAGAAAATGTGTAAGACAAAAAGGCCCTTAGGAAATGTTACCCTATGAAGTGCCACTTGTCCTTAACTGGAGTTTAACACAAATCTCTGAAGATAAAACTCCATCAGAAGTAGCACAATAATGGCAGCTGGGCATGCCAGCTACAACATACTAGCCTGTGTGTGTGTTCTTTCTGTCTCTTAAGTACTGTCAAATCTCTGAAATCAGTCTCTCAGTTTCTCTCTCTTCCTGCCCAGCCCCTTTCGCCTTCTTTCTTCCCTTTAATCCTACCTTTCTCCTCCCAGCATCTCAGTCTTCTTTCTGTTTCTCCTTCCTTCTTCCCTCTCTTTATTCTTCATTTGATTCATGATGACCTTAAATTCATCTGCATCATTTTATACACAGCTATATTTTGTTATTCAGGTTTCCTACAATACTAATTTTTTAAAAGAATCATTTTTACTTTTGTGTACATTTGGGATTTTTTCCTTCTCTGCAAGATTGTGACGTAAAATTTTAATTAAGTAAAACTGTCAATGAAGATAATGGAATTTGAATATCTCCATCAGTAAAACCATCACTCATTTTGTACTTTTGCTATTGTGTCACTTATCTGTCTTTCATATGATGGTAAAATATGCCTATGGTTACAGCATTGATAAAATATAGAATTATTTTTGAAAGACTAGTTTGTTTTCACCTAAATTGTTGTTTAGTGATTGTGGTTTAACACACGATTCTTTTCACTTAATCTCAGAAACTGTCAATTTAGTTTTTCCATTGGAACAATCCAACATTAGCCAATTGCTTTGCCTAATATGCTTTACGTTGTACTGTCTCAGCCAAGTTCTGTCCCCATTAACCAGTTTATTCTATGACAAGTTGCTTAACAGATGTCATTCTGGGAAGAACAATGAAGCCAAATACTTGTGCAATGGCTAACATTACTCTAACTTTGATCACTTTTGTTCAGCACATCAGTCTGGCGTTGTGCTTTATACCAACATAACACTATAGCCAGAACATGCTTTTCAGGCTTAGAATAGCACAGGAATGTTATTCAATTCAGTGCAGTTGCAGATGAGTTAATGGAAGAAGAAAAATACTGTTTATTTCATAATACCATATTGTTGTGTTTTGGAATTAAGGTGGAATTTAAAGAATCCCACTCCAGAGTTATTTGTTTATATACCCAACACATAGTATTTGTATATACTCTTCAAGGCTGGGGTAGGCTTGCCACCTTTCTAACAGATGTAAATATTTGTCTTGCCTTTCTTTTTTCACCCCAAAAAATAGCCGATGAAGCTTGGGTATATCTTGACAACATAATTCAACATAATTCAAGGGAATTTTTTTGTTGAGACCTAAAGTCTCCTCATACTCCCTTTTCTGACCTTTCCCTTTCTTTTATTAATATAATGCTTTGAGTTTATGGAACACTTTTCTCCTTAAGAGCACTAGTGTTTAGCATGACAGAGTAGTTTGGCTAGTGGAAGTGGTCAGAAGTTTGCCCTCTGCATTTGGTTAAATTGTTGAGTTGGTAATAATTAATGAAAATTTCCAAACTTAATAAAACTGA
Organism: Canis lupus dingo; assembly: GCF_003254725.2. Lineage (NCBI taxonomy): Eukaryota > Metazoa > Chordata > Mammalia > Carnivora > Canidae > Canis > Canis lupus. The sequence goes on from NC_064257.1 coordinate 10,512,479, forward strand.
CCATAAACAAAATACTGCATGGTAGACTGGCCCTTGCTAAGACCCTCTGAAGAAAAGCTGTTTGTTTGAATTGAGTGGGGATCAAGCCATGCCCCCAAGCTCCTCAGTTCTCACTTACTTAGTCTTTTTTCACAGGTGTACATTAGAGATAAAAAATAGATTGAGTTCCATGTTTTGTTTTGTTTTCTTTTTTCTTCTTTTCTTTTCTTTTCTTTTCTCTTTTCTTTTCTTTTCTTTTCTTTTCTTTTCTTTTCTTTCTTTTCTTTCTTTTCTTTTCTTCTTTTCCTTTTCCACAGTGAATATATATCTCTGTTTCACTGGAAGGATAACTTAGATGTGTTTATGTCTAATAAACAGTAATGTGATACAAGATGCTGTAATTGGACAACATGATACTTTAGGATTCTGCATTTTTAAAACATGAATGAATACTGCTTGTTTTCCATATCGAAGTGGCATCATAGAACGGATTATGTGCAACATTTCAATATTAGCTTTACTTGTTACAGTCAAGGGTAATCCTGTAACTAACCGGAAGAGTTAGTTTAAGATGAGTGATCTCTCAATTCATAGGACTTGTTATTTTTTAAAATTTGTACATTCAGAATGAAATAGAATTTCTGTATCCTATTTATAAGTAAAGCTGAAGACAGATATGACACCTCTTAATTACTGGGTAACATAGAGTTTAACCTTCCAACACTTTATTTGGAGAAATTACTTGCCTCCTGTCCTTTTAAAATGAAAGGTATAATGTTGCTGGTTGAGAGTAGTAGTTTTTCATCTTTAACAGTATTTTGAAAGGTATCATTACTCTATTTTCAGGAAGAGCCTAAATAGTATGTTAACAGATGGTTTTTAGCTAATAATCTGTTGAAATAATTTTTAATTTAGAGTAATATCAAAGAAATAATCTTGTGCTGCTTTATTAAGTTTTTATATCTTTGAAACTTACAGCAAATAATATAGTTTCAGGCTTTTCCTCCTGCCCTCTCCAAAAAATGAAACAAAACAAACAAAAACTACCATCTTCTCTCTCTCCCACATAGAAACTTGAGGTACATCTTTTGTTTATTGCACATCTTGAGTCATTTAAAAACTTAATAGATTATTAACATTTATAATTATAGTCTATCATAGATGAACTGTGTACCTAAAGATTTCTGACTGAAAAGAAGCTTAAAGTCATCCCGGAATATAAAAACAATCGGTAGAGGGAGATGTTTCTTGAACCTTCATTTCATCTAGCCTTCATTGAGGATCTCTGCTTTCAAATTTGGTTTAGAATTTTTCACAAAATTTTTCTGACTTTTGTTTTCCGAGTTTCAAATTTTGGTTTCAAATCCAGAAGAGAAAAGGAAAAGGAAATACATCATGTAAGTGGCAATGATCCTAAGTCATATGGAAACCTTATTTTAATTGTGCTTTTTCTTTGTGTAGGTAAAGAGAAATGTGTATGACCTTACGAGTATCCCCGTTCGCCATCAATTATGGGAGGGCTGGCCAACTTCTGCCACAGATGACTCGGTAAGTGACAGTTGAGTTATCAGTTTTTTATTCTCTTCTCTCTTTTGCCACTTTCAGTCTAATTGGCTCTGATAATAAGCAGAATCAAATGTGTTGAATGCTCCATTGAAAGAACCTTATAAATCAAATAATGTGAAAATAAGGAGTTGTGATAATTTGAATTCACTTGCAAAGCAGATATCATAAACCAAGTATATCAACATTCTTTTGGTAATAATGTAGTATCAATATCAGGAGTTTGATATTGCTTGCTTTCACTTAATTTTTTTCCTTGATGGGAAGAATATATTTAGACGTTCCTAGTGAAATATCCCAAGGACAAAATTTTTTTTCCCTAAATTATAAATGTCTCAAAATCAACCTAATCATTAGATTTAATTTTAAAACTACATTTCCCATAGTCAGTTGATACCTTTTTAAAAAGTTAATTTTTACAGAAATATTAATGGCTCTTCTTAAATATACCCATAATTTTCATCACCATTAAAAGCTAGAGAAAAGATTTAGTCTGTCATATTTACCTATTGTTAAATCTATTTACAATGATTATCCTATTATAAATTTTGAAACCTTTCCTATCTCTTCTCTGTTTGCAGTGATTATTCTTTTCCAAGAAAGAATAATTTTATCATATAAGGAGGCCAGCTGAAATTATATTTTGGCCACTTTTACCCATAATCTTTTTCTAACTAGATACCCTTTAAAAGAAAAAAAAAAAAAAGGAAAAATTGAGAATGTTTCAAGAATGTTGACATTAAGTCCACTGTTTGTAATAAATAGGGCTAAAAAGAAATTGAGACTTTGTGAACACCTTTTAATAATAAACACCCACATACGATTATAGCTAAGAAGTGAATTACCTTTTTGTATTTTCTAGTAAATACTATGTTTCTATCTGGATAATAATTACTCATTCTCTTTCAGCATAACTGTGATACATTTTATGGAAGATAGAAACATTTTTAAACAATTTATGTAGATGATATCTGTGTCTAAATTACTCCACGATTTAAACACTGTGCTTTTGGAAAATGCATTATAGGTTATAAAACTTTAAAAATAATCAGAAGATAGAGGAACATTTTTTTTTTTAAGTGAACCTTTCAGGAAAAAAATTATTTATGTATAGGCACATTTATTTCTAAGCAACTGATCTTAATGTTGATATAGTAAATCATTAGGATTATTGGCTGGTTGTCCATGGCTAACTGGCAGGGCTGTGGTTGTTGGTTTTAGTTTGGATTTTTTTTTTTCCCTGTTGGAAAAAACTTTACACATGTGACAGAAAATGTGCTACATTTATTTTTACAAAAATAAGAATAATGTTCATAAATGATAGCCTTCTGTTTATCTGGGGAGACGTGGAGAAACCAGAAATGTTCTTAGCATTGTCTAATAATCTGCTACAAGAAATAATAACATTAATAGAAGAAAATAAGATCTGAGCATGTCATTTAAAATCTCTGAGCTTTAGTTATCTCACTAATTTGCAGTACTGTTATGCGGATGATTAGTGTTTATGTATATATATACACATAACATGTATATATTGTACCTGGCTCATAGTAGACACTCAATAAATGAGTCACTATTACAATTAATATTAACATAATACTAGCTCACGTAAGTATCACATGCAAGAATTGGCTGGGTTATATAAATGAAATGGAATTTGAGATTTGCTTCAGAATAACTTGTGGAAAAAAATAACATGTGGAGTTGGTACAGTAAGTAGATAGGCAAATCCATATTAGCCATGTGTTGATAATTGTCAAAGCTGGATGATGTGTAAATTCAATTTATTATACTGTTTTCTCAACTTTTGTATATATTTGAAATTTCCTATAATACAAAGTTTAAAGCAAAAATAATTTTAAGAACATAAGGTGATTTAGTCCAGAAATGTGAGACTTCATAGGGTTTCAAAAGCTTTGAGACCCCATACTTGAAGATGCCAGATTGAAATAAGCTTTTCAGATGCAAGTTCCAAGAGTGATAAGTAAACTTAGTGAAAAATTCAGTGCTGAATTCTTTTGCAGCATTGTGCCTTATACGTTTTAGGTGTTAAAAAATTAAACTGAGTTGACAGTCTTTTATGAGGCCCATGTTCTAATGATTGTTAGAACATTTAATTTTTTACCAGAGTTCTAATGGAATTTCATTCCCTATAGGAGAATATGGAAAGCAGCTTAAACTCACCATATTCGAGACTATAATACTGCCTGGTACTGTATCTAAGTCACAGCTAACACAAGCGGGAATCTCCATTAAGAGACTTGATTCTTTTTGCCTCATTATTCATATTTGCACCTTGTCCCAGAACCTGTGAAGTGATGCCTGCCCACACCTCCCCAGAGCAAATGTTGCCACATTGGCAGGATGTTGCCTTGAGCTGCATGATTTGATACAACAAAGATGTTTAGGGCCAGGCTGCCTTTAACTGGTGCCATAGCAGATCCACTAGCTCCAGTATTTAGGTTTTGGCAAAAATGGCTTATAACTGTAGTCTTCTAAGGAGATCCCAGCCAAAGAAATGTCATGAAACCTTTCTTTCATTAGGATTATAAAAACTCATAAATCTGGTGCTTGTAATCTATATTGTTGCAGGCACTGGTGTTTTTTACTTATTTAAATCACTCAAGTGGAGGCATCTGCTACAAAACAAGATCGTCCTCACAGCTTAGGGCATGAATTGGGTACAGCTGAGAAATGTCAGCTGTGTAAACAGCCTGAAATGTGTTACCAACAAAAATATAATTAATTTCTTTCCAAGACAGTGTGCCATAACTTAATACTTAGAATGGTTTAACTTTCAGAGAAAGCACCTGAACATCTTCTTCCCAGTGCCAGAGTAGAGGATTGATTATAAAGGTCATTAAAAGTGAGGTTAGTTTGCACTTTTCCTGCTCAATTGCAGATATTTGTGTGGCTTTGAATATATAGTAACTTTAGATACTGGTGGCTTCCATGAATTTATGGGAATATCTTAGATCAAGAATTTAATGGATTTGAGATGATGCAAGTGTTCTAAAATTAGATTGTGACGAGGTTGCATAACTCTAAATTTGATAAAAATCATTGAACACTTAAAAATGAGTAAATTTTATGGAATGTAAATTATACCTCAAAAGCTATTTTTTAAAAAGTTAATGGAGAGAACTAGATTAAAATGCTTTCTTCATTTACATTTTTATGTTGCATGAGAAATTTTTTGCAATAACACAGGAGATGTTTTCTTTAGCGTACTCTCATTAACCTTTGACTTAGCAAACGGGACAAAGAAATAGACTTCTTATAATTAGATTCTTGAATAATCTTGAGTCTCTTACCAACTTGATAGACTACACTCTTTTGACATTTTCAATGCTTCTCAGTGAAGCCAACAATCATTTAAAACATTGTTGTCCCATCTCCCTTCAGAGTTGAAATATTTTCTTTGCTTGTAGTTGTACTCTAATGGGGTATGGGATACTGTATGAATTGTCAATAACTCTTTCAGTTCCTTTTGCACTCTTTCACCAGGGAAATAGGTATCTAAAGCTGCACCAGTAGGGGAATGTTTTCATGCTGTGACAGTTCAGCTGTGAGAACAAGGAGTTGCAAGTAGGCGAAATCTCATTTTACACTTTAACAAGGACGCTCTTGGTTTCCAGAGAGTAGAAATAATTTTAACACTGAATTATGCCTAGACACCTCATTTATTATAATGCAGACAATTTGAATATATGTAGGTTTTAAAATTCCAAGTTTTAATAATACTTATAGAAAGGAAGAAAAGTCCTTCTGTTTTTGTTTTTAATTTTTAATAGTTTAATGTATTTTAATAGAAAACTTATAGGAATGGCACAGAAAGACAACAGTAAAAACATGTACTTGCATGTAGGACAACTCAGAAAAGTATAGTGAATGGAAAGGATCTACTGTATGATAAAAATGCTACAGACACCATTTAGTTAAGCCATCAATACGAAGTTTACTTGTTTTAAAAAAATCCAAATGTTTGCATTGTGCAGAAAAATTTAACAGGTTTATTTATCATTCTTGTTATAAAGTTGAACTGCTGAAACTTGTTTACTGAAATATTTTGACTTGCATTAATGCTTTATGTCCCTGCATTTATATTAAAAATTCACACACAAATGAAAATGGAAAAACTGCCAATACCTGATTTGTGTCCCCTATTTTTCCACTTGCAGTCATATGCTTAGGTATCTTTTGACCCGATGGAAAAACCTTTGTAACATTCTCAATTAACAATAACAGGAAGAAGAGAAATTCTATTTATTAAAGAATGAAATGTTTTCCATCATAGTGTATTCTTAAGCACATTCTCCGTATGTGCAGCATACTAGCTTTTGGCATAATTGTTACACATTTGGCATGGATAGCACACCCATTGATGTTTTCAGAAAGGCCCACCAGATAGGCTTCACTTGCTTCCTGCAAACCACCAATACCTGCACTCCAGAGGCACAGATCCGTTTTGAAGTCCTGAGTAATTTATTACACCAGCCACTGGAAAGGAAGTTTGCGAATCAGAAAGTTCAGCAGACTTCTGATAACTTCTAATTTCACTGAATACCACAGTACCAGGCCTGTAACAATTAGGTTTCTTCGCCCCTCCAATAGAGAGTACATTCTCGCTAGCAGCTTTTATATCCAGTTGCTTCCTCAGTGCTTTAGCACTGGTGGATTTGCAGGCATTCTGCTTTATGGGAGACTTACTTACCCCCCTTCTCCTTCAGATGGAGCTGGGTGAGATAGAGGTGGCACAGTAGTGGCTGTGAATATAATTTAATCCTTCAGGTTTAATACTTTTTTATTGTGTGCCTTTTTTTCTTTTGAGTTTATTAGTGGACTTCTGTGGTTCCATCATTGGCTAAAGGACTGCTAACTCAGAATTTAAGAAATGAAGAATTTTATTTTTATTTTTTTAAGATTTATTTACTTGAGGGAGAGAAAGAGAGAGCAAGCAGGGGGAGGAGCAGAAGGAGAGAGAATCTTCAAGCAGACCCCCTATTGAGTGTAGAGCCTGATGTAGGGCTCAGTCTGAGGACCTTGAGATCATAACCTGGACCAAAATCAGGGTCTGACACTCAACTAACTGAGCCACCCAGGTGCCTCTTGAGAAATTAGAAATTTTAGAATCAGTTCTTTAAGCATGTGTTAGGAATCACAAAGCTGCTTATTAAATACTTTCATGTTGAAAATGAGATCATTTGTAAGCAGAATCATTACACAATGATTTTTAATAACATAAAGTAAAAACCACACACACTCCTCCTTCCTTTTTGTAGTTTTAAAAGAATTTGTGAATGTAGATATGTTATTGACTTTGATCCTTCTGATAGGAACCATTTTCTTATGTAACTTCTCCCTGATGGACTAGATTTGGCAGGTGTCAAATGATGAACACTCCCTTGCCACTGGATCCCTCCCCTCCACTTTATAGGAGCTGCTGTCAGAATAGACTCTCACAGTTACTACATACTTACTACACTGTAGTTACCTACTAAGTAAACTCATAAGCCTCTTTATGTCATTCCATCCATTGTTGCAGAATTAACATTTCTGAAGTACAGAATGAATCACATTCAGCCTTGCTTACTTATCTTCAATGGCAGCCCAATACTTGTTGATTTATGTGCAGATTTTTACGCTGGTACTCAAACCCCTTCATTCTTTGCTCTGAAATTTCTCTTCCAGGTTTATTTTCCCATATAGGCACAGAAAAATGCTCAATAAATATTTCTTGAATAAATGATTGAATATGATAACATATATCTCAGCTTATGCTAACTACTCATTTTTTGCTACTGAAATATACATGACGTTCTTTCCTACTCTGTACCTGTTAATCATACTGTTCCCTCCACCTGGAATACCTACAACAATTATTTCCTTCCTCCGAGACTTTTCTTTAAAAAACTGCTTATGCCTCTTCCCATGCCACCTTCTCCAACCCTTCTTAGAAATTAGTTTATATTTCTGGTCTAATTTTTTAAAGATTTATTTATTTATTTGAGAGAGAGGGCATACATGCATGGGAGAGAGGGATGATAGAGGGAGAGAACCTCCAAGCAGACTCCCTGCCTAGCACAAAGCCTGACACAGGGCTCGATCCCATAACCTATGAGATCACGACCTGAGCTGAAACCAGGAGTTGGACACTTAACTGACTGAGCCACCCAGGTGCCCCTCTGTTTTTCTCTATAAGTTATTTTAATTTTTCCTCATTTTGTTCTTTCCTTCCTTCATTTCTCTCACTTGGCTCTGAATAACCACAAACAATTAACATCTCTGGGTGTCAATCTCTGTAACTATAGAATACAGATAATTACTCCTAGAGGTGTTGTGAAGATGGAGTCAGTAGTTATAAATACAGTTACTCCAAAGTTTATTTAGAAGATTAAAGTAGTCAATACTAGATAATATCTGACATAGTTAACCTTTGGCTGTTACTGTTTTTTAAATCCATCTATCTGTTCATTCACTTGACATTTGTAGAACTTTTATAGGCCAGTAACCATGCTGGCACTGAAAGTTGCAAGAATAAAGTCCTGTTCTTCAGGTTCATTCCTTAGGGATTGCAAAATAACAGTGTGAGACAAATGTATAAGTGATGACAATTAAAGTTTATGTAAATACAGAGGGATCATTGAAGAGGGAGCAACCAGTTTTGCTGACACGAGTGGTGAGAAAATGACTTCCCAGAGAAAGGGATATATGATTGCATTTTAATTTATATTCTTGTGTTCCTCTCTTTTATAAATTCTAAAAATTGAGAGTAAGAACTGTCTTCCTCATCTTTGTATGACCTATAAGGATTAAACATAGTGTTTTATACAGTCACTCATTTGAATTATTCAAAGCTCCACTAAGTTGACATCTATGACAACAACTAAACAATGACTTTATATGATTATAATAACTTGATAAACTGAGAATTGGGTTTATTTTCTTTCTAATAAAAATTAAATTATCAAAACTCAATATTTTCTTTAGTGACAAATAGAATAACATAGTTGGGGAAGGGGGGGCCAGGATGACACCAAGCTGATTTGTACCAGTGTGTGCATGTGTGTGTGTCAGAGCAAGGCAACCCAAGTTCATTGAATCCCCATATTGCTATTATTTGGGTAAGTTACTTAAGATACGAATTTTTGTTTCCTCATCTGCAAAATGAGGATGATATTGACATGCTTGAAAGTCTATTGTGAAGATTAAATGTATTAACATAACAGGTTGAAACATATGAAATTGCCACTTTTTAAGAACAAAATGGTTGAATATTAACAATTTCATATGGTTTTACCTAGCAGGTAAAGCACATAGTGTAATGCAGGGTTTGGCAACTATAACTGTCAGCCCAAATCCCACTCAACATCTATTTTTATAAATAATGATTTATTGGAACACAGTCACACTCATTTGTATATAGCTTCTTTTACTCATCCTACACAGGGATATGTGGTTGCAACAAAACCACATGGCCACAGAGCCTAAAATATCTACTGTTTGGACCTTTACAGAAAAAGTTTGCCAACCCCTGGTGTAATGTCTGGTATTTAGTAGGCATTCAACAAACATTAACTCCTTTTCCCTTGAGTAAGCACCTTCTTTATATCACATACGCATGCAGAATCAGAAGCATTCTTTGGGTAGCTTCAGGGTCATTTTTATGCTATTTAAATTACTTTGTTGACCTGTCCTAGGTCTGACAAATTTAGGCAATCTATAGATAATGTTGCTTCTAATGGTGGTGAGTCTCCATAGCTTCAGAGCGTTCATTGCCCCCTTGTCAACATATAGAGTCTTTTTTTGTTTTTTAACATATAGAGTCTTTTACAAATAACACAGGCAAAGACTAAACAGCCAGAAAGAAAAGCTTTGAAAGCAGAAGAAAGTTTAATTTTAAAAGGAATGAAAAGTTGTGAAATGGTCTATACCCTGAACAGAGAGAGTGAGAAATTCGGGAGGGTAGATGAAACATTCAAGGGACATATTAGGGCAAACACATGGAAGCAAGACAACCCCCAACAGGAAATTTACAAGCACTATATGATCTGATGCTATGAATCTTGATTTCAGTCTATTAAAATCCCAAACCTGTAGACTACTGCTTCTGCCCATGGAAAGGTAACTGCTATGAAAATATTCTTCCTTCTATAAACAACTAAAAGACTGGATAAAATATGTGATATAACTATTTTCAGATGTTAGACAGCAGGTAGTGCTGGACTCTGAAGAAAGAAACAAATGAGCCCTATGGTCTTACATTCTGCCTGGAGGCAATATCTGGATCCCAGAATAGGAAGAAGAAACTAACCAGAACCTGCATATTTTATTGAGTTTGAAGAGACAATGTGTTTAGGGAAGTCAAGACAGCTAGACTTTTTGCAAGGTAGAGTACTTGCAAAGGAAAAACATCTAGGAATCTACATAGTGTTATACCTCTGGTATTTAGCTGAATACCAATCTGTGCATGCATAGGGTGAAATTCCAGGAGGCTGGACAAAGAACAACTTCTAGGAAAAAGAACAACTGAGAACTGTAAGGCAAACAAATCTCAGAGCTCACACAGAACTGGGAATAGTTTGAGTTCCCACCAGCCATCATAGAGACAACTCAGTGACTGTATACGTGGGGCATTCAGGAATTACCCACCAGAAGTGTCACTCCTTAATAGAGTGAATAAACAAGCCATAGGGTAAAGACTACTCTAAGACTGAAGTTTTATACACTTAAAAACAACCTTCAAAAGGAACAAGTTGATTAACAAATAACTGCCACTAAGAAACAGAGTCCAGAACCAGTCAAAAGTTAACTATACGTATAAACAACAGGGAAACCTAACCCACAATCAGGAGAGAAATTAGTCAAAAGAAATAGATCTAGAAGTGACTTAGATAATGAAATTAGTACATAGGGACTTCAGCTATTATAAATATTATGAATATGCTCAAGGATTTAAAAACATGAACTTACTGAGGAGGGGAGAATATATAAAGAATATATAAAATGGAATAACATCATTCTAGAGATAATATAATACCTGAAATGACAGTTTTACTGGATGGCTTAATGGCAGATTACAAACTGCCAAAGGAAAGACCAGTGAACTTAATATGTAACAATAGAAACTATCTAAATTGAAGCACAGAGAGAAAAAAAGACAATGAATGAACAAAGTGTCAGTGACCTCTAAGGCAAAATCAAGCAGTCTAACATACATGCAATTGAAATCCTAAAGGGAGAGAAAAGATCGGGGAAGGAGGTCAAGACAAAAAAATACTTCAGGAAATAATCTCTCAAGTTTTTCCATAGTTAATGGAAACTATAAAATTTTTAGATCCAAAAAGCTCAACGAACTCCATTAAGAGGAAACACAAAGATTTCTACACTAAGGAATATCATTATCAAATTGCTGAAAACAAGTGATAAAGAGAAATAAATTTCAAGGCAGAAAGAATAAAAAAACAAATATAGACTCTTCAGATTTCTCATCAGAAACAGTGCAAACCAAAAAGCAGTGGGATGACATTTTTAAAGTACTGAAAGTTTAAAAAAATGACAACTTAGAATTATATATCAGGTGAAAATAATCTTTCAAAACTGAAGGAAAAATACTTTTTTAAAAATAAAAACTGAGAGAATTTGGTGCTAGCAAACTTGCACTATAAAAAATATTGAGGGAAATTCTTTAGGCAAGAGGAAGATGACACCAGAATGCTAAAATGTGGTTTCATATAAAAGACATTTTTCCTTCTGTTTTTCATTTCTTTAAAAGATAACTATTTAAAGAAAAAATGTTAATTGACTTTTGGATATATGTAGAAATAAAATATATGACAATAGCATGAAAGACAGAATAGAATTGTACTGTTGTAGGGTTACTTCTTATACATGAAGTGATATAATAAATTGAAGATAGTCTATTATACTAAAGATGCATATTGTATATTTAGAGCAACTAATAAAAAAACAAAAAATGTAGTTAATAAACTATTAAGAGAGATTAAAGAACTCTAAAAACATTTTCCAGAATAAGTTAGGAAAAAGGAAAAAAATGGGATATGTACAAAACAAATAGCAAGATGAAAGATTTAAATCCAACCACATTATAATTACAGTAAATATAAATGGTCTGTACATTAAAGGGCAGAAGATTATCAAACTGAGTGTTAAAAAGCAAGACTCAACTAACTATATTGTCTATAAGAAACATACTTTAAATGTGACAGTAATAAGTTAGACATAAATGAAATGGGAAAATATTTGTAAACACTAACATAAGCTATAATGACTAGATTAACATCAAAGTACAGGGCAGCCCTGGTGTCTCAGCAGTTTTAGCACCGCCTTCGGCTTAGGGCATGATCCAGGATTGAGTCCCACGTTGGGCTCCCTTCATGGATCCTGCTTCTCCCTCTGCCTATGTTCTGCCTCTCTCTGTCTCTGTCTCTGTCTCTGTCTCTGTCTCTCATGAATAAATAAAATCTTAAAAAAAAAAAATCAAAGTACAGCATAAAAAATATTACCAGGACTAAAAAGAGAAATTTCATAGTGATTGAAAGGGCAGTTCAAGAAGATATAACAATCTTGAATATGTATTCACGTAACAATAGTTTCAAAATGAATAAAATAAAAACTGACAAGACCAAAAGAATGACAGGTTCACAATTATACCTAGAGATTTCACATTGCTTTCTCAGCCATTACAGGAAGATGGCAGATAAGGGTATAGAAGATTTGAGCAACACTTTTAACCAACTTGACCAAGTCTTAATAAATTTTAGAGGACTGCAATCAAGTATATCATATCTAACCAAAACAAAATTAAATAGCATATTTTGTAATTTATGGAATTTGTAATTTATATAAGTTATCTTTATTCTTATACACAGTGTTTAGTAGTTTGTTTTTTTGTATGTCCAATATAATCAACAAAAAAAGCTACTAAATGTTTCAAGTGAAGTTAACAAGGAGAGCCTATAATATTAATATACCAAAAAAGCAAACAAAAAACACTAAAATTACTATATAGCACCAAATAAAATTTTGTAAATAGAGTTTTTGAAATATTATACTATTCATGATTCCACCCCAAAACATGAAATATTTACCGATAAATCTAACTAAATATATGTAAGATCTTGGAGATATTGTAGGTTTGGTTCCAAACCACAGCAGTAAAACAAATATTGCAATAAAGTGAGTCAAATGAATTTTTTGTTTCCTATTGCACATGAAAGTTAATTTATGTCATACGGTAGTCTGTTATGTGTGCAATAGCATTTTGTCTAAAAATCAATGTACATACCTTAATTTAAAAATACTTTATTACTGAAAGATGCTAACCATCATGTGAGCTTTCAGTAAGTTATAATCTTTTTGCTGGTGGAGGATCTTGCCTTGATTTCAATGACAGCTGATTGGTGGTTGCAGAAGATTGAGGTGGCTGTGGCAATTGGTTAAAATAAGACAATAAAATTTGATGTATACTGATTGAGTCTTTCTTTCATGGATGATCTCTTTATATCATGCCATACTGTTAGATAGCATTTTATCCACAGTAGAACTTCTTTCAAAATTGGAGTGAATCCTCTCAAATCATGCTGTTGCTTTATTAGATAAGTTTATGTAGTATTCTAAATCTTTTGTTGTCATTTTAACAATCTTCATATCATCTTCACCAGTTGATTCCTTCTCAAGATACCATTTTCTTGTTCATCCATAAAAAGCAGCTCCTCATCTGTTCAAGTTTTATCATCAGATTGTAGCCATTCAGTCACAATTTCAGACTCCAATTCTAATTCTAGTTCTCTTGCTCTTTCCACCCCATCTGCAGTTTCTCCTTCCTCCACTGAAGTCTTGAACCCCTCAGTCTTCCATGAGGTTTGGAATCAACTTTTTCCAAGCTCTTGTTCATGTTGATATTTTGACTTCTTCATGAATCAGGAATGCTCTTAATGGTTTCTAGAATGGTTAATTCTTTCCAGAACGTACTTAATCTGTTTTGCCTAGATCTCTCAGATGAATCACTATTTGTGGCAGCAATAGCCTTAAAAAATGGATTTCTTAGATGATAAAACTTGAAAGTCAAAAGAAATTCTTGACCCATGGGCTACAGAATAGATGCTGTGTTAGCAGGCATGAAAAGGACATTACTCTTGTACATCTCCATCAGAGCTCTTAGGTGGCCAGGAACATTGTCAATGAGCCAGTAGTATTTTGAAAGAAATCTTTTTTTTTTCTGAGCAGCAGGTCTCAACAGTGGGCTTAAAATAAATACTCAGTAAACCATGTTGTTAACAGATGTGCTCTCATGTAGGCTTTGTTTGATTTAAAGAGCACAGACAGAGAAGATTTAGTGTAATTCCTAAGGGCCCTAAGATTTTCAGAAGGGTAAAGGAGCATGGACTTCAACTTAAAGTCACCAGCTGCATTAGCCTCTTGCAAGACTCAGCCTGTCCATTGCACAAGCTTTACAGCCAAGCATTGACTTCTCCTCTCTAGCTATGAAAGACTTAGATGGCATCTTCTTCCAATAAAAGGCTGTTTAGTTTACATTGAAAATCTTGTTTAGTGCAGCTACCTTCATTAATTATTTTAGCTAGAGCTTCTAGATAATCTGTTGCAGTTTCTACATCAGCACTTGCTGCTTCACCTTGCAATTTCATTTTATGGAGATGGCTTCTTTCCTTCAGCCTCACAAACTCACTTATGCTGACTTCAAATTTTTCTTCTGCAGCTTCTTCGCCTCTCTTAGTCTTCACAGAATTGAAGAGAGTTAGGGTCTTGCTCTGGGTTAGGTTTTGACTTCAGGGAATGTTGTCGCTAGTGTGATCTTTCATCTGGACCACTCAAACTTTCACCATATCAGCAATAAGGCTGTTTCACTTCCTATCATTCACCATGTGTTCACTGGAGTAACATTTTTAGTTTCCTTCAAGAATTGTCCCTTTGCATTCACAACTTGGCTAACTGGCGCAAGAGGCATAGTTTTCAATCTATCTTGGCTTTCAACATGTCTTCCTTACTAAGCTTAATCATTTGTAGCTTTTAATTTAAAGTGAGAAACATGGAACTCTTGCTTTCACTTGAACATTCAGGGCCCATTGTAGGATTATTAATTGGTGTAATTTCAATATTGTGTCTCAGAATAGGGAAGCCTGTGGAGAGCAAGAGAGATAGGGAAAAGCTGATTGGTAGAGCAATCAGAATATACATAACATTTAAGTTCACTGTCTTATTAGGGTGTGGTTCATGGTCCCCTAAAACAATTACAATTGTAACATCAAAGATCACTGATCATATATAACCCTAACAATGATAATAATAATGGAAAAGTTGGAAATACTGCAAGAATTACCAAAATGCAACAGAGACAAAAAGTGAGAAACTATTATTGGAAAAATGGCATCAGTAGACTTGCTCACTGAAGAATTACCACAAACCTTCATTTGTTAAAAAAAAATAAAAAAAAAAAACCAACCCACCACCACCAGCAACAAAAAACACCCCAGAATTATCTGTTAAGTGCAATAAAATGAAGCACAATAAGATGAGTTATGCCTATAAGGTCCTAGAAGTGGAGAATTTCATGGTCGTAGATTGGACCTAAATAAGGTGGTTTTTCTCCCCACACTAATCTGTGAATTTAATGCATTCCCAATCAGAATCTCAATAGCTTTTTTGGGGAAGAAATTGGCAAGTCAATTCTAAAATTTATATAGAAATATGAAGGACCTAGGATTC
Organism: Canis lupus dingo; assembly: GCF_003254725.2. Taxonomy (NCBI): domain Eukaryota; kingdom Metazoa; phylum Chordata; class Mammalia; order Carnivora; family Canidae; genus Canis; species Canis lupus. The sequence continues at coordinate 10,527,767 of NC_064257.1, forward strand.
CTAAAGCAGTTTTGAAAAAGAACAAAGTTGGAGGACTTACATTGCCTGATTTCCAAAAAAATGCGGTACTCAAGACAATGTGATACGTAGTATTTGTGTAAAGATAGTCATATAGATCAATGGATAAAATAAAGCATTCAGGAATAGGTCTTTATCTGTGGGTGTGGGTGTGTCTGTGTCATCAATCAGTTTTGTACAAAGATACCAAAATAGTGCAATGGAGAAAGGATGGTCTTCTTTAAAACAAACGGTGATTTCAGTAAGGACAGCTTCAACCATACACAAGAAAAAAAAATTTTTTTTTTGCCATACACAAGAATTACCTTGAAATGGATCATAGATCTAAATGCAAAAGTTAAACTGTAAAACTGGTAGAAGAAAATACAGAAAATCTTTTAAGGCCTGAGGGTAGGCAAAAATTTCTTAGAACACTAGAATCCCTCACCATAAAAGAAAAAGGTTAGCTGACCTCATCACAGTTTGCAGCTTTTGCTCTTCAGTAGATAAAATTTAGGAATAAAAGGAACAGCAGTCAAAGACTAGGATAAAATATTTGCAAAACATATATTTGGCAAAGGCCCTGCATCCAGGTTATATAAAGAAGTCTTAACAACTAAATAATAATACAAGGGAATTTTGGGAAGTGATAGATATTTTTGGTATTTCAATTGTGGTGGTGGTTACAATAGTTTGTATATATGTCAAAACTCCTTGAACTGTACACTTAAAATGAGTACATTTTATTACAGGTGACTGGGCCTCAATAAGTGATTTTTTCCTAAGTAATTTTTTTTTTTTTTTGAGAGGGGAAGGGAATGGTGGGAGAGGGGCAAAGGAAGAGGGGAGAGAGAGAGAGAGAGAGAATGTTAAGCAGGCTCATGCCCTATGCAGAGCTCGACACAGGGCTCGATCTCACAACCCTGGGATTGTGACCTGACCTGAAATCAAGAGTTAGTCGTTTAGCTCACTGACCCCACTCGAGTGTCTGTTTTATTTTTTAATAGTGGATTATGATGAATATGTTGATTTAAAACTATAACTGATAAATGAGAAGGCAAAATGCAGAACCAGTGTTCAACTCCAAATCTGTTCCCTCCCTGATGCCATGTACTTAATCTTGTACCATGCTATTATATGTTCCATGTTTCCCAAAATAGTTTCAATTTTTAAATATCCAGTCAAATTTTTTCCAGAATTGAAGTAATACTGGTTTGAGGTGTTAACAATTATTCAATAAAAGGCAGAAACAGAGAAACAAAATTTGTCTTTATTTTCTTTTATTAGATTCGCATTTATGTGCCTCTGAGTATAATTGAATTTTAGATATTCACTGTAGCACTTTGGTTTTATATGTGTTCTTGCATAGGAACCATATGATTAATGTGGCAGGGAATGTGCAACAATACTCTATTTTGCTACCCATAGTTACTTAGTATAGTACTAGGTAAACATATTAAGAGATACTTACATAGAGATTTTTAGTTTACAAAGCATATCTCATATACATGATCTCATTTGAGCCAAGTCCCTAGATTATAAGTAAATAATTTTTTATAGAAATAGTGTACAGAAGAATACAGTTGGTATTACTGTAGATTTTCCTTAGTGTTACTCCAAACCACTTTTTCCTTCTAACTAGCTCTAGAGTAGTTGTAAATAACTTCTATGTTTACAAAAACCTTTCTCTATAAGACTATGAACTCTGTGAGGGCAGGAGGCAGATTTTATTCATCTTTGTGTCTCAAGTGCCTAGCATAACCCCTGGTACAAAGTAAACAGTAAATGTTTCTTGTATTTATATTAAATGTAATTCTGGAAAGTCAAGTGATTGGCTCTAAACTGCAATAAAACTTGCTAGCCTAGTATTCTAATACATATTACTACTTTTCTTCAGAGGTTCCCTGCTCTTTTTCAAGAAACCAAGCTCTTTTCCTCTGTTACTAAGGAAGATCTTACTGGAACCCTTGTACTTGACCCTATTCTATAACTGAGAAACGGAAGGTTGTTTATAATACATATGTGCACTACTTAATCTCTGGCATTTGTGTTTGCAAGTTAACATGCTGTCTATTGCATTTGAACAGCTGTAACATATGTGATGAGATTCCTTAATAAGTCATTTTCTTGAGCAATAGAAATATGAATCTGGAGAATGGCATTCCCAGCTTGTTAAGTTGTGCTTTTAGACTCTTGGGTTTTAAACAATCAGTTGCCTATAATTCTCTGTTTGAGAAAGGTAGTGAAGAGAGTATTGTAACCTGTTTCAGAGCTAGTAGAGATTCCATGGCATTTTTTAATGTGCAAAGAAAAAGGCTGTTTGCAACTGTGTTCAATTGGCTAAATTCCTTTAAATTTTCAAACAGAAAGAGAAGGATTAAAATGAAAATTTATGCATGATAAGTAGCTTTTTGAGTTCAAGGTCACTTAATCAATAGTCGTATCAGTTGCTAGCCCACATCATGACATTGTTTAATATTCTACATGTATAATAGGGTTTTTTTTTTTATAAATATCTACAAGAGATTGTTGGTACTGATTGTTCCCACAGTCAATGAAATCTTTTTGTTCTTTTATTTTGTTTGTTGACAGTTGTGATCAACACGGAATGAACTGCTTTACAGTTTATTACTTTCAAAGTACAAATTTGAATGCTGTGGATTCAGATGTATAAAAGAGATAAAATTACAGACAGCTTTGAGTGGCAGTTACATATCAAACCTCACGGGGTTTTGACAGGCAACGAATATCGTTATTAGACGCTTTTTCCATAATTGCTGACATTTATCCAGTGTTTCACAGTATTTGCTAATGTATTAATGCAGTCAATCTCTGAGAGGCTGCACATGCCTTTTTAGCCCTGGCTTTTATAGGATTCTGAAATTCATAGACCCACAGATACTTATTCCCTGCTGGTTGCCGTAGTGACAGAGCTCAGAGATAAGCCAAGACAGAGCCCTTTTGTGATTGCTTTTCAGGTGACATTCAGCGGCAGCTTGAGTAGAGTGTCCTTTTATAGTTCCTGTAATTCAGAAAATGATAACAGCTTTCTGCTGCTTAGAAGGGAAGTCTGTGGACTGCTCCCGGTGGGATTTCAGTTTGCTGTGCCACTTCATACCAACACCAGCCTGATAAAGTTCTTATTATTGTGGAGATTTCAAAGTGCAAGGGGATGGAATTAATTATGACAGGTTAGAAAATACAGGACTGATGCTACAAATAAAACTTTAAAGAACCAATATGTGTTTTCCAACTATATGTAACAAATTAATTTGGATATTTTAAACTATTAGTGATGATATAGTTAGGCCTTGCTAAGTAAATAAATGCAAGTGACTTCTAAGTTGTTGGTGAACCATGCTAGCTGTTCCATCTCAAAGTTTAGAAGTTATCTTTCATTTCTGTGTATCATTTTCTCATTTTAAAACCATTGCCTCGGGATCCCTGGGTGGCACAGCGATTTGGCACCTGCCTTTGGCCCAGGGCGCGATCCTGGAGACCCGGGATCGAGTCCCACGTCGGGCTCCCGGTACATGGAGCCTGCTTCTCCCTCTGCCTATGTCTCTGCCTCTCTCTCTCTCTCTCTCTCTGTGACTATCATAAATAAATTTAAAAAAAAATTAAAAAAAATAATAATTCTGAAACCATTGCCTCAACATCTTGCTGTTTTAGAAGCAAAGAGCTATATTTGGATAGTGTCAGGGTTATTTTACTTTCTTTTCAGTATTCTCAGCAGTGGAATAATTAAAAATGAATGTGTTATGAATAGCAGCTTATATAAATTGCTTCAAGTTCAGAAGACAACACTGTGATGATAGAGAGTGGTGGTATGGGAAAGGGGTGGGCAGATCAAGGAATCACTGGAGAAAATAGAATCTTACTTGGTAAGAACATAGATGTCCTAAGAAGCCATGTTTTTTCCATAGACTCTGGAAGCTAAGAGAGTTAATAGTCTTAATTCTAGAAGAAGGAAAACTCTAGTAACAACGGATAAGTATGAGAAGCTGTGAGAGCTGAAGCCACTGTCTCTGTAGTTGATGTTATTGAAAAGAGGCAAAACCAAAGAAACAAAAAACACCAAGAAGCAGGAACACTAACCTGAATTAAACCATGCAAATCTGAAAGAAGGTATTAAGCATTTACATCTTACCCCTAAAATGAAAATGTAATTTTCCAGTAAACAGGAAGCAAGCTGAATGAGTTGAATATAGAAGTAAGTAACTAGAGAATCTGAAGAGATGAAAAAGAAGAGATGTATTCCCTGATTTGTAAATTGCTAGTGAACCATGCTAGGTGAACAAGCATATGGATAGCACATGGATGAGGACTTAGAAGAAAAATTTGGCCTAAAACATCTAATTGGTAATATTGGATTGTGCAATTGAAGAGCTGGAGATCTGATTTGTGTTACTTGTTTCTAACCTTTCAATCTCATTTAGAGCAGATGTAAACTCGACTGTCATAAAATTCAAATATTTGTAATTCAGACAAAAAAGGGTAAGCTTCAGACTAGTGACAAATAAATATGACATTTTCAAATGATATTTAGTAGACCTTTATTAACAATGTGTTACCACATGGTGTTCATTGCATTTCTTACTGTTTTACAGTTAGCTTAATCAATCATCTGCTTTGATATATTAAATAAAAGGGAAGAGAGATTTATAAGAATTGTATTATTATATGATATGCTTTTCTGTGCTGTGGTTAGTGATTTCCACTGGGAAATCACTCTCAAAATTTCGTTATGCACTAAGAAAGTCTTTAGGATCATATCATCCTCACAATGTTTTAAAACTGATAAATGTCAGCTGAAATTAAAAAAAAATTTTTTTTTTATTTATTCATGAGAGACAGAGACATAGGCAGAGGGAGAAGCAGGCTCCATGCAGGAAGCCGAATGTGGGACTTGATCCTGGGTCTCCAGGATCATGCCCTGGGCTGAAGGTAGCGCTAAACCACTGAGCCACCTGGGCTGCCCTGTCAGCTTAAATTTTACTAAAACAAAAAACAAACAAACAAACAAACCAGAAAAATAAGAACTATAAGATAGGGAAAAAGGGTATAAACAGTTTCTCAGAAAATGTAATGATTCCATGTTTAAAAATGGTTATCATGTTCAGGGAATTGTTTCTTTTTATTAACATGATTATTGTTCCCTGAATTCAGAAGCAGAAGTTTCATCGTGATGTTTATCGATTTTCAGATGATTATAAATTCAAAAATAATTTAATGAAAATTACCATTTTGCAGTAAGAACATTTAAAATAACTTTCAAAGATTGAAGTTTAGTTATTAATAAAAAATATGTTACAACTGGGATACCTCGCTGGCTCAGTCAGTAGAGCATACAACTCTTAATCTCAGAGTTGTGAGTTCAATCTCCATTTTGGGCATTGAGATTACTTAATAATAATAAAAAAAATTGTTATAGCTAAAAATGGAGTACATTTGTGCTTGACTGCTAAGAAATTAAAAAAAAAGTCTAGATGAAATACAGCCATTTCTTTTCACCTCTATAATTATTATTTTTTTTTGTTGTTAACGAAAACAGTAATAACAGGAACAATATCCATTTATCTTACTTTGTTTAAGCACCTTGCTGGTACTTTTTATGTTTTATCCCTAATATTCCCAGTAATCAGTCCTGAAAGGTAGATGTTATTGCTTATTTATACATGAAAGAACTGAACTCAGAGTGATTTAGTGACTTGTGTAACAATGCACAGAGAAGAACTGGTAGAAAGATCCTGGCCTAGGTTTGACTCTAAAAGGCTACCTCTTTACACTGTACCATAAGGGATTTCCTTATGAACCCTGAATCTCAAGTTCTTTTTTTTTTAATATTGTATTTATTTATTTATTCATGAGAGACACACAAAAAGAGTCAGAGACATAGGCAGAGGAAGGAGAAGCAGGCTCCTGCAGGAAGCCTGATGTGGGATTCGGTCCGGGGATTCCAGGACCATGCCCTGAGCAGAAGGCAGATGCTCAATCACTGAGCCACGTAGGCATCCCCCCAGGAAGTTCTTATTTTTTCTTCCCTACACAGTTCTCCAACTTCACCTATTATGAACGTTCAGATATTTTCCTTAAAGAATCTGTTTTGTCCAATTAGATTAGTCCCTTTGCCTTAAGCTCATCTTAGATCTGTCTGGGCATAATAATAGCAATAGATAGTACTATAAAAGTACAGTGCACAAAGTAGTCTTAGCAATGTATATAATAATATAACTCAATCTTTCTAACTACCATTGGAGGTGGAATTTATTATTTGTCCCATTTTACACGTGAACAAACTGAGGCATATTCATATGACATCGTAATTAATAAGTGGCAGTGGTATTTGAACCCAAGTAAAATAGAGTTCATAGCCTTACCACTTTGTATGCCTCTCGTAATAGCAGAAGTAGATGAATGACAGGACATGTGTGAAAGCCTGCCACCTGTGTTCTTCACCATGGTATAAATGTTCACTGTGGAACAGTTCATAGATGAGCATGCCATGTTTGTGTCAGTAATTCTACTTTTATGGAATATGAGGTAGAAAATGGAAACTAGATCTTTCTATAATTTACTGTGAAGCATGACCACTGTGTGTATCACATTTACCGGTTCTCCTTTTCTTTATTTTAGATTCATTGATCTGTAGACCATTGACAACTTTATTTACTAACAAGCTTTTAACATTCAAGGAGAGAATATCATTCTAGACTTTTCACCTCTAAAGCTGAGGGTTTACCAGTTGATCCATAAAACTCCAGAAATGATATTAAATGCCATTTCCATTTTAAACATGGAAGATACTATGGCTAGTTATTTAAAAACTTGTCCAAGTCCACAGAGACAGGATTAAAACTTGGAAGCTCGTTTATACTGAACATTAGAATATTGCCAGTAGCCTAATTCCACATACTTAAATCAGGTAACTATGTATAGAAAAAGAGCACTGAATTTAGAAGTCAGAAAACCTTGTTTCTAATGTAGGCTGAGTATAAGATCATTTCTTTACCTGTGCTCTGTACCCCATTCCCATTTGTCTTCTCAAAACTATACATTATCAGTGATCTCTTTCAATATTTTAACTAATCTCATTGTACTGGATGTTCTATCCACATTTGTGCACAAAAACCTCTCATCAAAGAAACATAAAAACAAAAACCATAAAAACAAATATACATATAAAAACCTCTCATCAAAGAAACACACTTATACACACCATAAAAACAAATATACATATACATATAAAAACAAATCCTGCCTAACTTTAACTACTACTTTTTCTCCAACTCTTTGCAGCCAAAATTCAAAAAGAGTTATCTTTATTTACCATCTCCATTTTTTTTCTGTTCCACTGATTCCTCTCCTCACACCACTCTCACCTTCAACCCATTTCTTCACTGAAATAGCTTTTCTTTAGGTACCATTCACTGCCATGTTGCTAAACCAACTTAGCCTCTCAATCCTCATTGTGGCTATACTTGATTTCTTAACAGTGTTAAGACCAAAAAAATCAAACCTTTTAAGTGAAATACATTCATTTGGGAAATTATGCAAATCATAAATGTACAGTCTGATGCATTTTTGCAAAGTAAATACTTTCATGTATTCAGCATCCAGATTAAGGAAGAGAACATTTGCAGCATTCCAGAAGGCCCTCTCAGGTCCCCTTCATCCAAAAATAAGACCCTAAATTAGTTTTGTCTGGTTTTTAACATATATAAATGGAATCGTATAGCATATACTGTTTGTCTCCTTTATTCATTCTTTGATTTCTCCTTTCCTTTCTTCCTTCTTTTAATCTTATGTTTATGAAATTCATTCATATTCTTATATGTAGCTATATTTGATTCATTTTTATTGCTTTACAATACTCCATTATGTGGATGTTCCACATTATTCATCTGTTTTACTATTAATGGGACAGGCATTTCAGTAGTTTCCACTGCTGGGCTATTTTCAGTACTACTTCTCAGCTGTGTTAGATCCTGTTGAAAATTCCTCCTTTCTGAAATGCTCTTCTCTTGCCTCCCAGGATACCATACTCTCTTGGTTTTTCCCCTGCCTCTGCTCTTTTCTGTCTCTTTTGGAAGTTCATCCTTCTCTCTACCCAGTCATTAAATATTTGAGATCGTTAAGGCATAGTTCCATGTGCTCATTTTGTATGTTCTCTTTAGGCATTTCATCATGCCTATAGCTTGCTTAAATTAACATCCATGTAATGGTGATTAACAAATTTATATTTCTAGCCAGTCCTCCCACGTCAGTTCCAGAAAAGCCTTTTTATCATCTCTTAGAATTAACCATAGTACCTTAAATTCTATATATCCAAAACTAAATTTGTATTTTTCCCCAGCCATACCTGGTCCCCTTCTAAAGTTCCCTGATTCCATGAGAGATACATAATTTTAGCATTATATATCTTTCACATACATTCAATTCTATCCATCCCTACCACCACCACCCAAATACAAGATACCAACTTCTTGAATCTGGATTATTGCAAAAGCCTACAGATTGGGCTCTCGTATCCACTCTCACTTCTCTTCAAGTCTGCGCTTCATACTACATCAGGATAATTCTTTAAAACAAACAACCAAACATATATGCTCAAGTAGTCTCTCTGTTTAAATCCCAAATAAAGACAAGAATCATTAGCATAACCTACCCTGCATAGTCTGATTTCTGCTTACTTCTTTAGTGTTGTCTTGTTATACTGTCCCTTGTTTTTTAACTACACTGATCATCTGTGAGTTCTTCTAATGTACCATCATTGGGCCTTTGCAAATGTTCTCTCTACCTGAAACAGTCATACTCCCCAAGATCTGTGCTTTATAATTCTTACTCATTCTTCCAACTCAGTCATTTCTTCATCAAGGCCAGTTTTTCATTGTATTTACCACAGTTGTGATTTTATATTTTACTTAAGTGAATATTTCCACTTTAAACTAAGTCCCCCCCCTCTCATGAATAAATAAGTAACATCTTAAAAAGGGGGGGGGGCAGCCCGGGTGCCTCAGCGGTTTAGCGCCGCCTTCAGCCCAGGGCCTGATCCTGGAGACCTGGGATCAAGTCCCATGTCGGGCTCCTGCACGGAGCCTGCTTTTCCCTCTGCCTGTGTCTCTGCCTCTCTTATTTAGGTTCTCATGATTTTCTCATTTCCCTGTTTCAGGTCTCCTTCTCTTATATCTCCTAGTCCAACTTCCCTTCTACAGTGTAATTATTTCTGTGAAATGCATTTGCATCATGTTATTCCCTTGTGTCAAATCTCTCTGGGGTTTCAAATGCCTATAGGATAATGTCTATGCTCCTTAATGGGACATATATGACTCTTCATGATTGGACTTATGCCCTTCTACCTGTATGTCTCACTATTTTGTACCTTATCTGCCCTCCAACAGCACTAAATTACTTGTTTCTTAGATGTATTGTCTCCTTTCTTGCCATTTTGCCATTGCTTATGTTACTTCCTTTTCTTCTTCTAAGGTGCTTGCATGCCTCATGGCCTGCTCCTTAATCAAATTATCCTTTAAAGATTCAGCTGGCACTCTTTTGTGACATTTTCCCTTGAAGTCTTCAGGCAAAGTAAGGCATTTCCTCCTCTTGTTCTTTTAGGGGACTTAACCACATTGGTAATTAGTTATTTACACTTCCTATGTGTAAGTACATTTTACTACTTGTTTGTGGACCCCTCAAGTATGTGTAGACACATACTTGATATTTAGTGATAGAGTGATTAGTGATTAGAGAAGAGTGACTAGAAGAAATGAGGAATGGTTAGACTTTAAAGTGAAAAGACTTAAAAAAATAAATAAAGTGAAAAGACGTGAAATTCATGTTGTATAGTGGATTCCTTCTATTATTCTTGTTAGGACTGTGGTCAGCTGCACTGTGTAGAGGGAGGAGCTATAATGCATTTGACTTTGGCTAGTTAGAGTTCTTACTGTGTCATCAAGATCAGCTTGATAGTCTTTTTTTTTTTTTTTATTGCATATCTGCTTACTACATGGCACTTCAGGCAGAAACTGAGATTCAGAGAGGTAAATAGATGGCCAGGAACACTAGAAAGTAATAAAGTTGTAGAGTTCTAGTCTTGAATCCAGTTCTTCTGACTTGACTACCAGAATGCCTCCTATGGAACCATATGACCTTTCTGTTTAGCTATACCACTGCAATACCATTTATCTTCTGATCTGTGAGAAATTTTTCAACCTGAGCCAAAATTCCTGAAAATTTCTAAAGTACAATCAAAATGGAACGTTGTCCCTCAAATGCCGGTGAAAGTGAAAGTATCATTTAGCAAAGTCTTCAAGTGCTTTTTACTTGGTAGGAGTTGTTTCGGGCTTGGTATATCTCTTGAGCTAACTGATATTTTAGGCTCTGAGGGAATGAATCTCAATACAAACTCAGTGTAGTTAGGAGATGGTAAGAGGAGCAGGGTCATGATGTTGAAGATGGTATTAATGAGCCTAGAGTGTAGAGTAGCATACCATATGGAGTTACGAAGTCTAAGATGATGAAGTCATAGAAGAGGACTTGAGAAATAAAGATAGAATCTACAAGAAACTCCAGGCTGCCTCTCATTTGGTCCCAACTGTGACTACCCCTACCTCCAGATATAGATAGCTGTACTATCAGAGGTTCCCCAGAGGAGCCATATTCCCTTCTCCTCACAGAATCCACAAGGACACCCACTCTGCTAGAGTTGATCACTGCCATTTGCCTCTAGCTATCTTTGGGTGTCCCAGTGGCAGCCTACTTATTCTTAAGCCCCTAGGAACCCACCTTAGTGGATGCCTTCTGGGTTGGCAAAACAAGAGGGTAATTTTGTATCCTCCTTTCCTAAATAGACTTCACCCAAGACTGGTTATAGCATAGTATTTTTTCCTCCCAGGCTATAACTGAGTAAAAGTTTTAATGTTAGGAAATTGGAAACGTTTGAGTGATGTCATTATTATGTCAAATAAGTTTGAGTGTCATTTTAGCTGGGGAAGATTTCATAGGACATCATTTAGGAGGCTCTTAGAATAGGCGGTGATGAAATGTGTGTGTCTTGAATGACAAAGTGTAGGGAAAAAAGTATGATACATTGAAGCAAATAGGCCCAGTTTATAATCTCTCCTCTGAACTTGCCATCTGTTCAACCTTGGGCAAGTCATGTAACTCATATGGACTTTGGTTTCTCTAACAGACAAATGAGTTATATTAGAAAATATACATGGGACCAACCTAAAGTAGCTTTAGACAGATTTATTAGTTTTACTAAGTCTCTGTTTCCTCAGCTGTCATATGGGAATATTAGCAACTTTAGGATGGAATGTGTTAATGAATATTAATTGCCTGGTTAAATAAACATTAGTTTCTTTCATATGGGTGAACAGATATATATTCTAGACTTAGAACAACTTGAGTTAGAATTAAATCTCAGTCCCACCAAGGGTAATAAATCTCTCGGGACTTCTGTTTCCTGAAACAGAGGTAATAATACCAACCTTATAGCTCCCTGTGTTAATGGGAAGTTGGGGAGGAATTTAAAGTGCCTGGTACATAGTAGGTGCCTGAAAAATATTAGAATCCTCTTACTTTCTCTAAAAAATCTTTCCCACCCCCAACTCCAAGATTTCCCCTAATTCTAGAATTCTTTGATTCTGTACACTTCTAATGTGTCTTTAGCAAATGAAATTAATCAACTAAAAAAAAAATATGTAAATTTCAAATAATATGCAGCTCCCAAACAGCAACCTTACTAGTGTTCTTCAAAACATAAAGCTTTCCTTCTCATCATTTCTTGCTCCCACTTTGCTGAGATATCTCCAGGTATTTTATTTTGCTTTGAAGAAATGTTTTTGACGTTACTATATGTTGATCAAAATAATGTATAAAATTATTTATTCCTCACTTCTGGAAAAAATTTCACTAAAAATGAATTAGTTCACTAAAAAGTTTTGTTATACTCACATTAAGGTTCTTTTATTTTTCTCTACTGTAGTACTTTTCAGTAAGTTTATTCAGCTCAAAGTTATAGATTGATTAGTATTTGGAAAATAAGGCTTGTAATTAGCACACAAAAATGACTACTGCCTATTTTAAAGAGTTAGCACTTTAGCACATACTTTTTTGGCATTGACACAAGTAAGTGCTGCAGATATGAATTTGCCGTCAAAAGCATGCTTGACGTAGGAATAAAACATTATTTTGTCATAAGTAAAAATATTTTTGAAAAAGTATTGGATTTGAGGATTTTCCCAATTTTTAATACAAAAGATTATTCTTGGGGTATGTGTGTGTACATACAAGAACCTAGTGAACGAGTAACAAACATATGCACACATATCTAGAGAGATTTAGAGAATTTAGTGCTTCTTATATTTATCAGTTTAAGTCCTAAAAAAATAAGATAGTAAAATAATGCTGATATATTATTACTCCTAGGTGAGTTGTAATTTACAATATATTGGGGTTTTGGGGGGCATTTTTAACTTTTATTTAAATTAGATTAATTAACATATAATGTATTACTGGTTTCAGAGGTAGAGGTCAGTGATTCATCAGTCTTATATAATACCTGTTCATTATATCACGTGCCCTTTATAAGGTGGGGCCATGGGGTAGCTGGGTATTTTTATGTATAGCATATACTACTAGATAGTTTCTATACCTATCTGAAAACATTTTTATTAGCTATTTTATGCATTGTCATAAATTTGGGAGCCATCATATTTTACGAAGTAGAGTTGAAATGACATTTGAGGGGTGTGTGGGTGGCTTAGATGGTTAAGTGTCTGCTTCATGATCCTCAGGTCCTCAGGATGGAGGCCTTCATTGGGCTCCCTGCTCAGCAGGAAGTCTGCTTCTCCCTCTCCCTCTCCCTCTGCCCCTCCTCCCCTCTGCCCCTGCTCCCTGTTCATGCTCTCTGGAGCACCCACATGCACTCAACAGAGAGAGAGAGCACTCTCTGTCTCAAATAAATAAATAAAATCTTTAAAAAACAAAACAAAAAAAGGTGATATTTGAATACTCTAATTCCCAGGAAATCCATAGGGATGAAATACATTAGAATGCAAAGATAACTATACAGGAACATTAAATATGAAAGAAACTAGTATGCTTTATCAAAAAAATGAAAATGTTTAAGTTCATTCAAATTATGTTGATGTTGAATTTGAATGGTCTTTATTTTGCTTATTTTGATTGGTGGTTTCAGGTCATCGGTTACTAAATTAAATTTAACCTGCTATCTTATGTCAGAATCCTTTTGGGCCTTAATGCTTTTCACTCAGACCCAGAGATCTATCAGCACTCTGATAATACTTTTTAGTGTTTCTTATCTCACTTTGGAGTGGCTTCCACGCTTTTTCCTTCTAGGCAGATTACCTGTTTCTCTAGAAAATTATAAGTATCTTTCATATTTTACCCTGACAAGAAAAGTAAGCAAAGTAATCCTTTAAATTAAAGTAATAGACATTTATTATATGGCAGTTCTATCAGAGCAACCTGCTAAGCACTATGCAGGTTAAAACTGAGACTCTTAAGATTCAGGTTGTTCCTTTAGGGGCCTTAGGGTCAAATACCTAAACAGAGACATAGGCAAAGTTGAAACACAAACCAAGAATTCTCAACATTCACAATAAGGGCGTATGAGTTGAGCAGAGGAGAATCATGTGACTGGGATAGGCCAAGCATAGATTAACCAGCAAGGTGAAATTCTTTTTTTCTAGTTTCTAGATAGCACCCATTTATGGTGCTGTGCCTAACTTTGTATTCAGACTCTAATTTTCCCAGGAGGAAAAGCCTCAACAAGATGCACAGCAGCACTATGTCCATGTGCTTGCGACCAAAGCTGTTAGCATAACTGCCTGTGTTTTGCCAAGGAATTAGATGCTGCTGGAAGAATATCCAGAGCTCCTATGTTTTCTGTCCAAAGAGTTTCCCAGTGTTGTGGGGTAAATGGCATCCCACTATTGACTAGACATGAGCCAAATGGCTGGTTAGTACTCTTTATGCATGCAAAGCAGGCTTGAGATATATCCCTGCATATTTGAAGATTCTGTCATTATGATGAGCTGAAGTCACCACTGATTAACACCGTAGGGGCACCTGGGTAGCTCAATTGGTTAATGTCCACCTTCAGCTCAGGTCAGATCCTGGGGTCCTGGGATTGAGCCTGCATCAGGCTCCCTGCTCAGTGGGAGCCTGCTTCCCCCTCTGCCCCTTGCTTGCGCCCTCTCTCTCTTTCTTTCTCTCAAATAAATGCATAATTTTTTTTAAAAAAGTACTGTAGCTTTCTAAAATGATGAGTTTTTTCCACTAACAGAACCTCTTTATCAAACTTAAAATGAGCAGCCAGCTTGAGGTAAAAGCACCTTCTAACCAAAGGTTTTGTCTTCATTCTCTGTGAATACATTATGATTATAGAATAAAGCAAAAGACTTTATTGTCTTGATAAGATCCTAGATTCTTATAATCAATATTTCATTTATGCTTTTGTTAATAAATGACTTTCCAAATGTTAAGAAAATGAAGAAAAATACCTTGAGAGTATTTTTTCATAAGTTACCCCTTCTGTATTTTGGCTTGGGAAAAATTTTGCATTTGTAATGCGGATGGATGGTTTTATTTATATATGATGGTTTTAAAATTTTGTGGAATTATTAAGATGCTGAAATTATATTGCTATGCCAAAATTACAATGGATTCATCAATGAATGTAGTTTTCTGCAAACAAGCAATTACTTTCTTCAAAATTCCTCCTCAGTGTCATTATTTTGTCCTTTGCTTTTCATGAGTATTTAATACTTCTAGATTCTGTTTCTAAGATAGTTTCTACAAGCTCAGGCTTATATCTTTCAGCCAAGTTGTTGGTGTATATATTTGTGTTTGTGAAACAATGCCGAATTACTTTTAACTTTGACCAGGTAATGGACACTAGGCATTTATTTGTTAATCAAATCTCATATGTTGTGACCAATACAGATCCATTCGTTGTTATTTAGTTAGTGTATATTAACATTGATTATGATATGGACATGTTTATTTCCTAGACTTTCTGGATCTTCATCTAAATAAAGGCAGCAAACAGTGAAATATCCAGAGTTTAGTCATTATCATTCAGTGTTCCCTTGAATACAAATTGAAATAAAAATGGAGTAAAAGACCATTTTATTTATTTTTAAAATCCCTTATCAGGAGAGAGTAATTAACTCAAGATCCACAATTAGCCTCACAGCAGTCCATATTAACCATCTCCAACCATCCCAGGTCTTTCAGAGGTGGCATAATTCTGAGATTATTTTGCACTTGAAACAGAGAGGCTTATAATAACTAGCTTAAAACACATTTAAGAGTGTGAGGTTTTTCCTTTTACTTTTTGCATGAATGTCTACTCTCTCTAATGATAATTTTCTGGTTTATATGTGGGAAAAAAAAACCATACTGGAGAGAATACTTCCTTCATACCTGGTTTTAAAGCTGTGTTTTTTCTTTGGTAAATCTGGAAGTAGCTGCTTTATTTTAACTGGAAATTTCAGTATTGAATTAGTTACATGACACAAAAGAATCAACAAAATGAATCACATTTTCAAGCTTGAGAGAGAACCATGAAGAAAACTTAGGCCCACTGTTAAAGTATAATTGCTGGCTCTTCCCTATTTACTTTTTTTATTTGGTTTTGTTTTAAAGGAAATGTTCAGTTGCAGAGCATTCCTGCATAATTCACAGCACAAAGCTCGACCCTGGGAACCTTTTCTGCAGCTCTCTGAATGTTCTTTATGCAACCTGCTTTTACAGGTTTAAATTACATTCTGTGACACTGTTTTTGTGGTTGAATTAGAAACTTTTTTTTTTTTTTTTTTTTTTTTTTTTTAGTTAAACCTGTGATAAGTAATTGTCACAGTTAGCGCCCTGGTACAATGCTAATTTGAAGTGACATGTCCATACTGGCCCTCCGTAACATGAAGAAGCCTAACAGGTGTGAGGGGTGTGGCTTCCCATGGGCTCTGTTGAACTTCTAACCAGAGAAAAATAGCAGAAAAAGTGAAATGAACCTTGAATAAAGCTGTCAGCAGTAATTATCTCAGCAACACTTTGTAGAGAGATAAAATAAGCACTGGCGCTTTTATAACCTGAACACACTGCACCCAAGATAGATTTTTTTTTACCCATTTAACATAAACTGCTAAATACCTTTCAAGAGATATTTTCATAAGCCTAATTAAACAATAACAACAATAATAATTATCACAAAACATAAATTGTTGGAAGACAAGAATTTGTTTTTATTTTAACATGTGGATTCTTTTCAGGTAGTTTGAGTAACAGAAGTTTTTCTTTTTCATGCTTCTTGTTTTAGTAAGCCATTATGGTGTGAAATCTCAAGTATTGTATAGAAAATTACATTATCTTCTGGGAAAAAATACTTTCACAATTAATGTTTGAAAGTTTGGTTTTCAGTTACTTTGAAAAGTGTTCAGAGTATTAGACTGACCCATATGAAACTGCAAGTCACCATATCAGCACTGCTACATATACTTCCTTAGAGAAGTATAAATGTACTATATTTCTTGAGAGAAAGATTTTATAAGCCTTTTTCCAGTCTGCTCTCTAAGCACCAGCCATTGTCATTTTCTTTTACAGTAGTATTTTTAAAGTATACTTTAACTTACTTACAAAGTAATTCAAATGACATAATGACTATGTTGCCTGACTTGAGAAGTGTAGAAGAATTAAAGTATGATTTTTCTTTACAAATGTCCAGGCTATAGAAGCTAACTATACAAAAAATAGTTGAGATTTTGCAACCTATACTGGTCTCTATTTCTTTCATTGCCTTTCTATGCCTTGAAATAGAGTTATGATTTCAGTTGATCTAATGAGACTTGTAAATTTTTTTTCATAATTTAATTTCACCATGTTCCCACACCCAATAAATTAGAGGCTTAACAAGCTAACCAGGTTGCTTCGCCTTTAAAATGGAGGTGATGTCATTAAAAAAAAATTTTAAAGGTTAGGTAGGAGTCAACATGTTAGTCCTGACTGTGCTATATTTATTAGCTTTATGATCTTCGGTAAAAAAATCTTCATTTTTTTTTTCTGTGGAATGGTTCTTGGCAAACTATGTCAGGTACATTCTCAGTGAGGATAACAGAAATTAGATAAAGCAAGATAAAATAGAGCTAACATGTATACTTTAGTCACAAACCAATGGCTATGAACTTCATCAAAAGGGATACATTGGCTGTATCCCTAGCACTCAGCTGATTTCCCCATGGATGTTCGATAACTACTAGTGAGTGAATGAAGTGCATTTCATACTCTACTTAAGACAAGTTTAGTACTTTCCGTCTACTCCCAAGAGTTATATGGCAAAATCCCTACCATATGTATATATGATACACACACTTTAATCCTCACAACAATCTGTGACTTAGAAATCTTACAGAGGAGGAAATTGAGTTATCTAAAGTCATACAGCTATTAGTCATCAGAGCCAGGATTTCAAATACTGGCAGTGTGACTTTGAAGTGCAAGTTCATAATCACAGTCAAAGAAATTGTCTTATCGTGACAGAGATTTCCCCAGAAACTTCCTTGTCACAGGTGTAAATGATTCAGGAGACATGGGAGTGCATTTTGGGGGGTGAATTCCTTCCTTCCTTATTCGTTAGGACACTTTCTGTCCCTTTTGCCTCCTACAACAGCAGATCCCCCAATCCATTGTACCCATTGAAACAGTATTGCTGCCCTACAGCTGCCTCTTCCTCGGTGACAGAAAGGGCTTAAGGCCTGGACTGCCTTCTACAGTTGTAGGATAACAGAGTTTTGATTCCTAGATATTTGGCCCTTCTTTCAGTCAGGTCCAGTTACTGGGCCAAGCTTTTACTACTTTATCCCAGACCCTGACCTATCCCTCCCTGTTTTTAAAATTCCCACTGCCTCCTTCTACTCAGCTCTCACCTGGGATTCTGGTCCTCCCCTCAGGAACTGGCTGACTAAACAATGTTTATTTCTGGAAGATTTGTCCAAGTTTCATGAGGTAAAATTGACTACTGAAAGATACCAGTGTTTTTTTAGGGCACCTGGCTGGCTCAGTTAGTGGACCATCTGACTCTTAATCTCAAGGTTGTGGGTTCAAGTTCCACATTGGGCATAGAGCTTACTTTATTTTTTTAAAGATTTTCTTTATTTGAGAGTGAGAAAGAGAGAGCACAAGCAGGGGCTGTGGCAGGCTAAGGGAGAGGGAGAAGCAGGCTTCCCGCTGAGCAGGGAACCTGATGTGGGGTTCAGTTCCAGGACCCTGGGATCATGACCTGGGCTGAAGGCAGATGCTTAACTGATTGAGCAGACACCCTAGATATAGACACCCTAGGTGTCTAGATATAAACACCCTAGATATAGAACTTACTTTAAAAATTTTAAAAAGAAAAAAAGAAAAAAAAGTTACCAGGTATTTTAGAGAACAGAGAAAATTTTGATATTGGGAGGTTATAGGGGCTTTCAGGATGAGTTTGAGCTGAGGTTTAAAGTGCTTTCACTTACTTTTCCCATATGATCCTAATAGACCTATGAAACAGAAAAGAATGGGGTAGGGGAAGGGACCCAGGCAAGAGTAATAGCATGAACAAAAGCCTAGGAGTAGGTAAGTACAAGGCATAATTTTTGGTTCATTGAGCAAACAAATGTGTATACAGTACAAAAAAGTAGAGATAATAGCTGGAAAGATGAGTAGGCAGTGGCCTTGAAAAATTTGTTCAGACTGAGATAACAGAACTTAGAAATCACCTAGTCTTTTTTTTTTAAACAAGTGGTAAAACTAAAAGAAGAGAGTTAATCAAGGTCACACAATAAACAGAGGCAGAGTTAGAATTTTAATCCACATCATTTTATCTAAGTACAGTGTTCTTTCAATGTATTAGCCCTCCGATATTTTTGTACACATGGAATCATATCATAGGCAGCATTGATGGGAGAAAGTCATAAAAGGATATCAGGCAGCCTTAAGACATAAAAGAACAATACTTGATTTGCTTTAATGGTGATGACAAAAGAAGAGAAGCTTACAGGCTGGTTAAATGTATTTAAGTTGAAAGTCCTTAGTAGGCTTAACTAGGCTCCCAAAGTCACTGCAGCAGATAGGAACACCCCTTTCCTCTCCCTCTTCTCCTCTTCACCCCACTCCCTGCCTCTCCCTGCAGGCTGTTTTCCTCTCCCTCAATCTCAGTTAAGTTAATCTCATAGGAATTAAATGGGAAACCTGTAGCAAGTTTCCACTTTTGGACACCCCTTGTAAAATATCCTTATAAAAATCTCAGTTGTAAACAGGTAGTGAATGTCAGGGATGGGCTCTTAGGTGCACTCAGAGTCGAAATATATCTAAACAAACATACTCCTCACTGAGTGATACTTAGAAGAATGTCATACAAGGTCTTGAGAATAGATAAGAAACCCTTAAATAAACTTAGTTTGTTCACCTAGGGAGAAAATATTTTATTAAGTGTTGGTCAACATCCTATGGATACCTTTGGTGTGGAAGTTTAACTACTATATTAGTCTGTCCTGTGTAGTATGTTTCAGAACACATATCAATTAAGTTAAATGTAGTTGACATAAGGTGCTATTAAACACTAATCTGATACCAATACTGTCATCTAGGCTTAAATTCTTAAAGACAAATAATTGGGCATTGCATCTGAAAACACCTATATATATGATAAACCTTCCTTCTGACAAAAAGCCAAAGATGAAGGGTATGTGCTTTTTGTTTTAGTTGCAAAATTAAGCCCCCTATGCTTAGCACTTATCCACTTATCACCTTTTTAATGCTGTCAATTAAGATATTATTCCCATTACTTGGATGAGGAAAGTTGGGTCTTATGAGGTCAAGCAACTTCCTTGGAAAATGTATTAAATATCAAAGCCAGGATCCAAGGCTAGGTTATCTGTATCCAAGGGACACAATATTGGGAACTTAATAAATGTTTATTGAATAATTAAGTTATTATAGACTCTGGGTAACTATATGGTTCATATAACTTTCTCAGCAACTAGTTCTGAATTAAAAGTAAGTATGGGAAGAAGGACAAGTTCAAGAGAAATCTGCACGTTTCAAATTGCTTTCTTTCCCCTCACCCATCCCGTGGATTAGAAGCACTGGGGTTTTTTTTTAATAGGTTCTTTTTTCTGCCCTCCACCAGAGGGTGCTCATAAGCAATTAAATAACAGCTGTAGAGATCGGTACTGAGAAACAAGTGCCATTTAATTCACAGCATGGATTATCTGCCCCTGTGCAAAATAGCAGACTTTCAATTAGAACTCTTGATTCAATTGAAATAGCTTCTTTGGCTTAAAGCTGTCTTTCAAATAGTAACTAGTCTACCTGCCTGAGCTAGTATCTTTATAGAGGTAAACCTGATCATTCTTGCTAAATAGGTATGGGAGAAATTGTGCCAGTAGGCAGTGTTCTGCTAGACTAACAGGGCTATATTCTTATATAACAATGCTCAGAAGTAATAGTATTCTGAAGTACGTCAGAAGCTCGTCTAGTATACTTACTAGAATCATATACTAAAATGCAAGAATGTTACTGTCTATTTAGTTTTATAAAAGTACATCTTTTTAGAAATTTTATTAATTTTGTGCAATGGACGAATTTTCATCTTTCTCCCTCTCCCTTTTTTTTTTTAAGATTTATTTATTCATTCATGAAAGACAGACTGAGAGAGAGAGAGAGGCAGAGACACAGGCAGAGGGAGAAGCAGGTTCCCTCTCAGGAAACCTGATGCGGAACTCGATCCCAGATACCAGGTTCACTACCTGAGCCAAAGGCAGGTGCCTAACTGCTGAGCCACCCAGGCATCCCAAATTTTCATCTCTTAATGGTATACTCTGGTTTTAGGAACTGGGATGCAGTAGAAGACTTTAAAAAAAAAAATTAATGTTGAGCAACCTCTCCTTGACAGAATGCTAGACAGAATGCTGGATAAGTGGAGGGAAATACGAAGATAGGCAATTATAACACAGCAAAGTAGCATCAGGTGATTCTCCTTGTTTTCAACACATTTTTAAAAATATTTTGAGGAACACCTGGGTGGCTCAGTGGTTGAGCCTCTGTCTGCGGCTCAGGGCGTGATCCCAGTTCAGGGATTGAGTCCAGCATCAGGCTCCCTGTGAAGAGCCTACTTCTCCCTCTGCCTATGTCTCTGCCTCTCTGTGTCTCTCATGAATAAATAAATAAATAAAATCTTTAAAAATATTTTGAAACTTTCAATAAATGTATTCTTTATACAAAAAGACAGTTTAGATTAAACATGTCACGTAGAATTTACAACTTGTCAAAGCTACAGTTTACATCTTAGGAATATTCACAAGTAACTTATGACACTAACTATTGGTTAAATGGAACCTAAATAAATAAAATATAATGCAGTTGTTTTTTTAATTGAAAATTATCCTCTGCAACTGTTCACTGAGGACCCAAGAAGATGCGTAGCATATGCAGCTTACAGTTAAGTGTGGATATCCAAGAATGCCACAAATACGTTGCTTCACTAGGACATTTCTGTGTATCACTGCATTAGGAAATGCTATTTATTTTGACAATCATTTCCTCAAAGATGAGTCTCAAATCATTATTTATTTGAAATCCATTTTTTCTTTTTTTTTAATTTTTAATTGAAGTATGATAGACATTTAATATTATATTAGTTTCAGGTGTACCAATATATACATTTCAAAATACCTTAAGTGTAGTTACTGTCTGTCACCATACAAAATTATTACAGTATTATTGACTATATTCCTATGCTGTACTTTTCATCCCCATGATTTACTTATTTTATAACTTAAGGTTTGTACCTCCTATCCTCTTCATCTATTTTAGCCATCTCCCTGCTCCCCTCTCCTCTGGCAACCACTAGTTTGTTCTCTATGAGTTGTTTTTCTTTATTGTTGTTTGTTCCTTTGTTTTGTTTTTTAGATTCCACATATAAATGAAAGCATATGGTATTTGTCTTTCTCTGATTTATTTCATTTAGTGTATACCCTCTAGGCCCATTTATGTCACAAATGGCAAGATTTCATTCTATTTTATGACTGAGTAATATTCCATTGTACGTATATTTACCATATCTCCTTGATCCATCCACTTATTGATTAACCCTTAGGTTGCTTCCATATCTTAGCTATTGTAAATAATGCTGCAGTAAATACTGGGGTACATATGTCTTCGCAAATTAGTGTTTTCATTTTCTTTGAGTAAATATCCAGAAGTGGAGTGACTGGATCATAAGATATTTCTATTTTTAGTCTTTTCTTTTCTTTTCTTTTTTCTTTTCTTTTCTTTTCTTTTTCCTTTCCATTTCTTTTTCTTTTCTTTTCTTTTCTTTTTTAGGAACTGTTTTCCATAGTAGCTGTACTAATTTGCTTTCTCATCAACAATGCACAAGAATTCCCTTTTCTCCACTTCCTTGCCAACACTTGTTATTTTTTGTCTTTTTGATACTAGCCATTCTGATGGTGTGACTTGGGGCAAACAACTTTAACTCTCTACATCTCAGTTTCTCCCCTTAAATAGTAGTATTAAACTCGGTCTTCTTATGAGAAGAAACTAAATTTCATTTAGAATCTACTGGAGATGATGGGCTACTGATAGAAGATTCTGGTGATAGAAGTAGGCTGGTGATGAACTCTCAGGAGAGTCCCATTAGTAGCTTTGAATGGAACGAGGGATGCTTGATAGAAATAGCATGGCAGTAGCACTTACCTCAGCTAAGACTTAAAGATCTGTGGTCTCTGGGGTGCTTGGGTGGCTAAGTTGGTTAAACATCCAACTCTTGATCTCGTGTGAGTTCAAGCCCCATATTGGGTTCCACACTGGGTGTGGTGCCTTCTTTAAAAAAAAAAAAAAAAAAAAAAAAAAAAGGCCTGTAGTCTCCTTGTTGGGATATCAGCAATTGATGAATTCAAAGACCCTTCCAACTCTAATACTTTATGAGTCTAAAATGAAGCCATCTATAGCAGCCATCCTTGTTTCTTTCAACTTGGCTTGCATGATATCATTCTTGTTTTTATACACAGCAGAAAGCCTCAGAATTTGTTACTGTTAGGTTTTATTTTATTAAATCTTACCAACTTGCCAAATCAGTTGAGGATGCTAATATAGCAAGACCAGGGAGAGAACAGTTTTTGAGCTGTTTATAGAGGAGTTTTGTAGATAATTGATCTTGACCTCTACATCTCTTATAATATTCCATCCCATTGGTTCCAGATTATTATTAGCCACTTCCTTTTTAACAGTGTGCTTTTTTTTTTTTTTTATGAGGTGACTAAACTGCTATTTAACCCTGCTACAAGAATGTGGCAGTGGGCTAGTCCAGACAAGTGGATGTGCACTTGGTAACTAACATTCTTAATAAGCTTGCTTCAACCTGCCACAAATTAAAGCTCTGTGACATTTCTAGCACATAAGTGATTTAAAAAAAAAAAAAAAAAAAAGCTTGAGTTGTGAATAAATAAGCTTTTTTGATTTGCACTCTGGTTGGCATTAAATGAAACTTCAGCCTCATGATTCAGTTTGGCTTCCAACTACCTTAATCTGTCTAGCTGAACAGTGAGCATCTGAATATTTTAGAGGGGTGATCCAGCAGTCATCTTCAGGGCTTCTTATTCATAAAAAGCTTTCCGTTGGTCAGAAATGTGATATAGTTAAAACTCCATGGCTTTTGGAATAAAATCTGGTTTGCCACTTAGAGGTTGATTAATCTTAGACAAATTATTCTATCCCCTACCCCAATGCTGTTTTGTGATCTATGCAAACATGTTTATCTTTAATTTGCAGGATTGTCATGTATGGTAGACATATATTATATAAAGTACTTAAAATATGGTACCTGACAAATTAATGGTATCCAGGAGAAGCTGTTTTGACTATGCCACAGAAAGTAATTTTTGTTTATCAGTCCCTCAGACAACATATAGTAGGGCCTTAATAGTGTTTGACTAAATTCTTTCTAAATGCCTCTGAGATAAAACTCTCTGAGTTTGAATTTTGACTCACAACTTAGTAGCTGTGTGACCTTGGGCATGCTTCTTAATCTGTGTAAGGTTCAATATCCTTATCTTTAAAATGGGGGTTATAATAATACCTATCAAGGAGGGTTATTGTGACAATATGGAATAATGTATATAAAGCACAAATAATGCCAATAATACCAATATACATTAAGCTCTCAATAATAGCAATTATTATTAAAATATTTTTAAAACCATGAGTGATTTCATGGGTATTTTTTATATATTCCAAAGTATATCAAATTACATATTTCAAAACATGTATAGTTTCTTGTAAGTCAGTTATATCTCAATAAAACAATACTCAGTGATATGTATGTATGTATCTTCATTGTACTATGATGATTGTATTCAATGCTGATTCCTTGCAAGACTCTCAGACCTAGATGGAACTACTTATGCTGCTGCCTTGTCAAGATGTTGACAAGCTTGAAATATGGTTTTAAAAAATTCTCTTATTAATATTTTTTAAACACAAGGGAATTGTATTTTACAAGCTGATTTTTAAAAGATATAAATAGTAAAGCTATAGTTATATAATTTTTAGGTTGTTTTACTAAGCGTATCACATGCAGGGCAAGGATCCTGGAGGTGACTGAACTGAATCTTCTTAGTAATGCATTAAGATTGTAGTTCATAAGAGCTGGAAGGGATCTGAGAGGTCATTCATGTGGATTGCTCTCAGGGAGGAATTTTTTTTTTTTAAGATTTTATTTCTTTATTCATGAGAGAGACAGAGAAAGAGTGGCAGAGACACAGGCAGAGGAAAAAGTAGACTCCATGCAGTGTGCCTGACATGGGACTGGATCCTGGGTCTCCAGTATCACACTCTAGGCCGAAGGCGGTGCTAAACCGCTGAGCCACCCATGCTGCCCAGGAGGAGTATTTTTTTTTTTTTCAGGAGGAGTATTTTAATAGTCTTTTCAGATCATTGTGGATATTATTCTTTGACTCTAAACCAGAACTCAAAGTGATAGTTTCCTAATGTTAGTTTTGATGTGGAATCTGCAGCGATATCAATATTCTTTTTGTTCTTTGTTACAGTAAGATCCATTGATCCATCTTGCACTTTGCTTATTTATTTTTTTAAGATTTTATTTATTTATTCATGAGAGATGCAGAGAGAGAGAGGCAGAGACACAGGCAGAGGGAGAAGTAGGCGCCATACAGGGAGCCAGATGTGGACTCGATCCCAGGACCCTGGGATCATGACCCGAGCCCAAGGCAGATGCTCAACCGCTGAGCCACCCAGGCGTCCCAGCTTGCACTTTAACTAGATCCTTTACCAGTGCATAATTTTATAACATCATGCATGCGTTGTTCATTTGGAGCATCTTGGTCCTCTGAGTTATGCAGATTTTCTAATACTGACCTATTCCATTATATGATACTAAAAAATAAATAAATAAATAACCCGTTAATATCACCACTGATCTCATCAGAAAAGTCTTTAAGAAGGTGCCAGGCTTGTTCAGTAGGTGGAGCATGTGACTATTGATCTCAGGATTGTAGGTTCAAGCTCTGTGTTGGATATAGAGATTACTTAAAAATGAAACCTTTAAAAAGAAAATAAAACGTCTTTAAGCATTAGGAAGCTGTTCCATTAATGGCGGCTGATAAGTTTTCCAAAATTTTAATTTTTACTTAAAAACTCAAATTTTGTCATGGGTAGTCAATACTCTCAGACCTGTTCCTTGAAGTAACAGGCTTAATTCATTTTGGAAGAATCCTGTCAAATACCTAAACCAAATAACCATAGTTTGCTTGCCAATCATTTCAGTAATAATAGTATTCCATGAAAAAAGTTCAGCACACAAGTCAAACAATTACACAAGTGCTTCTTCCTCAATACAACCATCATACTTTGTCATGCAGCAGGAGTTTTATGCATACTTCCCATTTGTCATTCCCATTCAAAGAGGTCAAGTCTACTTGAAAGCAAAATTTTCTACTGATTCAGCAGGAGCATTCTTAAGTTAAACTGGCATTTTTACAGTAAGTACACAGCAGTGGAGACTTTCACACAGTTTGGTGTCACTGCCTTGATTTGTGCTAAGGTACCAGCAGTTTTGCCTATCATTGCTTTTTCTTTTTTTTTTCTATTAGAGCAAAAACAGTTAAAAAAATCAAATACCATCTAAATATTATTACAAAAATTATTTTGATCTTGTGGAACCCCTAAAAGGATTTCAAGAACCCTGTGTCTATAAACCACATTTTGAGAATCATTGGCATCGTTAATATGTTTCTAAGAAAATACTAAATACTTTCTTACAGAAAAAAAAAAAAATAGACCTTAAGAGTATTCACTAAGTAATGGGATATATACTATTTGGCAAATCTTTTTTTCTTTGTATGTTTTTTTTATTGGAGTTCAATTTGCCAACATATATTATAACACCCAGTGCTTGTCCCATCAAGTGCCCCCCTCAGTGCCCATCACCCAGTCACCCCAACCCCTCATCCACCTCGCCTTCCACTAACCCTTGTTCATTTCCCAGAGTTAGGTGTCTCTGATGTTTTGTCACCCTCTCTGATATTTCCCACTCATTTTCTCTCCTTTCCCCTATAATCCCGTTGACTAATTTTTATATTTCCCAAATGAATGAGACCATACAATGTTTGTCCTTCTCCGATTGACTTACTTCACTCAGCATAATACCCTCCAGGTCCATCCACGTTGAAGCAAATTGTGAGTATTTGTCGTTTCTAATGGCTGAGTAATATTCCACTATATGTATAGACCACATCTTCTTTATCCATTCATCTTTCGATGGACACCGAGGCTCCTTCCACAGTTTGGCTATTGTGAACATTGCTGCTATAAACATTGGAGTGCAGGTGTCCTGACTATTTGGCAAATCTATTCTCGTTTAAGCCATCTTATAGAAAGCCTTTTAGGAAAGGTAATTTCCAATTTTATAGAATAAGAAACCAAGGTTTGAGATATGAAATATTGGTTGAAGTAAATAATAGAAAAATAACTACCAGAAGTGAATTTGAACTTAAGACATTCAGACTTTAGAAGTCCTTGCTGGTAGAAAATATCTGTAAAAGATACATCTGAGAAGGAACTTTTATCTAAAATAGACAAGGAGGGCAGCCCGGGTGGCTCAGCGGTTTAGCGCCGCCTTCAGCCCAGGGCCTAATCCTAGAGACCCAGGATCGAGTCCCACGTCAGGCTCCCTACATGGAGCCTACTTCTCCCTCTGCCTGTGTCTCTGCCTCTCTCTCTCTCTCTCTCTCTCTCATAAATAAATAAATAAATAAATAAATAAATAAATAAATAAATAAAATCTTAAAAAAATAAAATAGACAAGGAGCTCTTAATACTCAACAAGAAAATGAACAACCCAATTAAAAAAATGAGCCAAACCTTAACAGACATCTTACCAAAGAAGATACACAGATGGCAAATTACATATGAAAAGATACTCCACATAATATGTCATCAGGGAAATGTAAATTTTAAAACTACCTATTAAGGGTAGTTTAAGAGGTGCCTGGGTGGCTCAGTCCTTCGAGCATCCAACTCTTGTTTTTGGCTCAGGTCATGATCTGAGGGTTGTGAGGTCGAGGCCCAACATCAGGACATGGAGCCTGCTTAAGATTCTCTCTTTCCTGGGGCCTGGGGCACCTGTTAAGCATCTGATTTCAGTTCAGGTCATGATCTCAGGGTCCTGGGATCAAGCCCTCCATGGGCTCCTTGCTCAGTGGGAAGTCTGATTATCTCTCTCCCTCTGCCTGTGCTCCTCCCCTTGCTTGTACTCTCTCTGTCTCTCTCAAATAAATAAATAAAATTTTAAAAGAAAAAGATTATGTCTCTCTTCCTCTGCCCCCACCCACCCCACACACTTAAAACAAACAAACAAATGAAAAACATCCATTAAATGACTAAAATACAGACCACTGACACCACCAAATGCTGGTGAGAATGTGGAGCAATAGGAGCTCTCATTCACTATTGGTAAGGATACAAAATGTTATGGACATTTTGGAATACATTTTGGTGATTTTTAGAAAGCTTAACATACTCTTACCATATGAATTAGTGATTGTGCTTTTTGCTGTTTACCCCAAAGAACTGTAAACTTAGTTCCCCACAAAACCCTATACACAGATGTTTTTTAGAAGCTTTATTTGTGATTGCCATAACCTGGAAGCAACCAAGAAATCATTCAATAGATGAATGGCTAAACAAACTGTGGTACATCCAGACATATCATTCAATACTAGGAGGAAATGAGATTTTAAGCATGAAAAGACATGGATGAACTTTAAATGCATATTACTAATTGAAAGAGACCAATTTGGAATGACATTCTGGAAAAGGCAAAACTATGGAGACAGGAAAAAGATCAGTGGTTGCCAAGGGCAGTGGGGGGAGGTGGAGATGAATAGTCAGAGCACAGGGGATTTTTAGGGTGGTGAAAATACTCTGTATGGTATTATGGATAAATGGATAATGGATAAATGCCATTATAACTTTTTCCAAACACATAAAATATACAACACCAAGAGTGAACCCTAATGTAAACTATAGACTTTGAATAATTACAATGTGTCAATGTAGGTTTATCCTTGGTGTAAAAAAAAAAAAAAAAAAAAAAAAAACACCATCCAGGTGAGTGATATTGGTAATGGGAGAAACTATGCCTGTTTGGAGGCAGGGAGTATAGGAGGAATCTCTACTCTCGTCTCAATTTTGTTGTAAACCTTAAATTACTCTTAAAAAAACCAAAATCTTTATAAATAAACAAATAACTCTCATGCTTTTCAACAACATAAGCCATTTTTACATATATATACATTCATATATATAATCCCTATTTTATATATGTACTTACATATATAATAGTTTAATTAAACCTATATATGTTATATAACATATATATTATATATATAATAGCCAGTGGGATTTTTAGACATGAAAATTCTTGTATCCCAACCTTTCCCTATCCCTAAGCATTCAGATTATACCCTCAGATATGCTATATTTATTTAAAGGTATAGAATTAATTAATAAAGGAATTTTGGCTTGGCTTCATTTTGAATTTGTGAGCCTGTTTTGAATTTCTGCATCTGCAATGATGGAATGTCAGAGAATTACAGTCTAATGTGGCCAGGAAAAAACTGAATAAAGCCTTGAAATAGATTTTGCAAATGAGTCACAGTTCTTCATTAGATTAGGTTAAAGCAATCTTGTGATTGAGAGATTACCATTATGTTTAGGTTAATTAACTAACATAATGTATGCAAATCTAAATTTTTTAAGGTAACATTTTTCAACTATAAAGTCAAACAGACCTGCAACCTTAATCTTTTTTTCCATTTCCTTGCAAAATAAATACCCAAATGATAGTATCGATCCTTTTCAATTATATAACCATTTGGTTTCATATACATTATCTCAATCTCACTGGTTGTTCATACCAACTCTGTGAGAAAGAACAGATTGTATTACCCTATTTTGTGAATTGAGTACAGGTTCTATTACACCATTCTCTCTCTAAATAAGACTGAAATACAGAAATTTGCCCATAGTCATTGGACAATTGAATGATTCAGCCACCCTGGAACCTCAGCCTTCTGACTTCACATCTTTTGTGTAAATTTAGGTTATGAGTCCCATCAAACATTTACGTTAGCCCTAAATTATTGAAATCACTCTCTGAGTAACTTTTCCCTTCCAAGGGAAAAGGGAAAAGCCCTACAGAGACTGCCTGGTGGAGATAGAGCCCCATCTTTACTCCCTTGTATTCCTTTTTCTGTGCCTGTTCCTATGTGCATCTTTTGTCTCTCTGATTGGTATATATGTTCCTTTAGGATAGACTACTATTTAATCCACACTGGGTATATAGTGACTCAGTTTCCTCTTATTATGGAGGCAAGCCCATTTTTTCTTCCCAGGTCCTAAAAATAATGATCATTGGAATGACAAAAAGTCTTGTACCTGTTCAGTACAGTTTCGAAGCCAGCTTTTACTTACTTTTAATACATTTAACCCTTTGAAAAGTCCATTGAGGTAGTTAAGGCAGGGATTACTCGCCTCAATAAATGGAGAATTCTGGCTTAGAATAGAGAAATGACTTCCCCAAGTTCAGAAGGCTGGGCAATACTTGAGAATTGAGATTTCTTTGGCTCCTCATCCAAGTCCCTTTCCATTACACTAAACTGCTTCTTACTATCAGTGACATTTACCATCATTACTGTTTCATTACCAGAGGATTTTAGGGTGGGGGAGGAAGACTTTTTTTAATGAAAAATATTGTGAAAGTAACATGACTTGAAATTTAGCCTGTGCTTCTTATCTAAATTAGCTTTTTTTTATGTTATGGTGTTTTTTTTTAAATAAATTTATTTTTTATTGGTGTTCAATTTACCAACATACAGAATAACACCCAGTGCTCATCCCATCAAGTGCTCCCCTCAGTGCCGGTCACCCATTCACCCCCACCCCCCGCCCTCCTCCCCTTCCACCACCCCCAGTTCGTTTCCCAGAGTTAGGAGTCTTTATGTTCTGTCTTCCTTTCTGATATTTCCCACACATTTCTTCTCCCTTCCCTTATATTCCCTTTCACTATTATTTATATTCCCCAAATGAATGAGAACATATAATGTTTGTCCTTCTCCGATTGACTTACTTCACTCAGCATAATACCCTCCAGTTCCATCCACATTGAAGCAAATGGTGGGTATTTGTTGTTTCTAATGGCTGAGTAATATTCCATTGTATTTGTTTGTACTGAAATAAAATAAATTGAGCCAATTGTGACAAATGTTAATAAATATGACTGACGTGGTACAGTTTTGCACCTGGCTGGCTCAGTCAGTAGAGCATGGGACTCTTGATTACAGGGTGCTGAGATTGAGTCCTACACTGGACATAGAGATTACTTTAAAACATAAATAAGATAAAATTATTAAAATAGCAAAGGTATGCATACTTTACCCCAATTTAAAAAAAAATTAAAAACCTCTAACCAGACTAAAGGAAAAATAATGAAAAGCAAATGATTTTTATCATTATAATCTATATGATAGCACACATATCACATGATTTGAAGATACCTGTGTATCTGTGGCATTTGCATTTTTCATTCCTATATTTGTCTTCAGGTAATTAGCTTGATTATAACACTTTTGAATTGTAGTTATGACCAACCCACTGTTGTGTCCTTGGTTAGTATCTGTGAATTTACAGAAATTTGGGCTTCCTCATAAATCAGTTTAATTCACACTTCCCCACAAGTTGCCAGTGAATGTTTTCAGTGTGCTAATGGAAAACCTATTTTATTTCTAATAATAATAAAAGAAACTTGATATCATCATTACATTAAATACACAAATGTGTCATTTCATGAACACCAAAGAAAAACACCCTCTTTTGGCTATTTAATATTGTTTTAATTCCTCTAGGTAGACAAAAGTGACATGTACTCATATTTGCTCACATTTTCCCAAATTTAATTTAAACCTCAAATTAGTTATTTAATATATGACCCACTAAAAACTTCTGTAGGAGTAAATATATTTGGCCTTAATTGTGTTGGCTAAACTAGGCAGATTCTTTGGGTAATATTTTATATCATAATGGTAATAAAAATTAACTGAATTAGCTCAATGTTTGTGTGCCAGATACTGTGCTAGGTGTTTTACATATATTATAGATTAATAAGCTGTAAGAATCTGATATTATGTATTAATATTATTAAATCATAAATGACATTGTTACCATCTGTAGAAACTTTTCTTTTTAATGCCTTCAGCAAACACTACTCTAGGGTACCCTCCAAAAAAGATTTATTAGAGTACTGTCCTGGGAATTCGTAAGGTGAAGTATTATTCTAATTGGAAAAGTAACAGACACACTGGTGGTAGGTGAGGGTGTGGAGATATACATGATTAGCTTTATTTTAGGCCTCTTACAGTTTCCTGGAGCACTAGTCTTTTGTCTTATGAAAAATAACCTTGACTAAAAATAAACTATTGGGACTACATCAAAATAAAAAGCTTCTCCACAGCAAAGGAAATAATCAACAAAATTAAAAAGCAGCCTACTGAAGGGGATAAGATATTTGCAAATGACATATCCAATAAAGGGTTAGTATTCAAAATATTTAAAGAACTTAATACAACTCAACACCCCAAAACAAATTATCCAACTAAAAAATGGACTGAAGTCATGAACAGACATTTCTCCAAAGAAGACATGCAGATCACCAAGAGACACCTGAAAAGATGCTCAACATCACTCATCACAGGGAAATGCAAACGAAAACCACAATGATATATTATCTCACACCTGTCAGAATGACTAAAATCTAAAACACAAGAAACAAGTGTTGGTGAGGATGTGGAGAAAGGGAACTCTTGCACTCTTGGTGGGAATGCAAACTGCTGCAGCTAGTCTGGAAAACAGTATGAAATTCCCTCAAAAATTTAAAACTGCCATCCAGCAATTGCACTATGGGGTATTTGCCCAAAGAATACAGAAATACTAATTCGAAGGGATACATGCATCCCAATGTTTACAGCAGCATTATTTACAATAGCCAAATTATGGAAGTAACCCAAGTGTCCATCAACTGATGAATGGGTAAAGAAGAGGTTTATAACTATTTCATATATAGATGAAATATATATATATATAACTATTATATATATAATTATTATTCAGTCCTAAAAAATGAAATCTTGCCATTTGCTTTACAATATAGATGGAGCTAGAGGATATATGCTAAATGAAATAAGTCAGTCACTGAAAGACATACCATATGATTTCACTCATATGTGGAATTTTCGAAGCAAGTGAGCAAAGGAAGAAAAAGTAGACAAACCAAGAAACAGACTCTTAACAATAGAGAACAAACTGATGGTTATCAGAGGGGAGGTGGACTAGGGGGATGGGTGAAATAGGTGATGGGGATTAAGGAGTGCACTTATTATGATAAGCACTGGGTGATGTGTGGAATTGTTGAATTACCGTATTGTACACCTGAAACTAATATAACACTGTATATATTGACTATGCTGGAATTAAAATAAAAACGGCTGCCAGGACATTGGCAACTGAGTTGGTGTTACAGCCTTTGTATTACGTACTCCCTGGGCACTGTGAGCAAGCCAGACATCATATCACCTTACAGGTGGTATGGAGGAGAAAACCAAGGTATATGTTGGTAATCTGGGAACTGGTGTCAGCAGAAGAGAGTTAAAAAGGGCTTTCAGTTATTACGGTCCTTTAAGAACTGTGTGGATTGTGAAAAATCCTCCAGGATTTCCCTTTGTGGAATTTGAAGATCCAACACATGCAGAAGATGCAGTGCAAGATCTGGATGGGAAGGTGATTTGTGGTTCCAGAATGAGAGTTGAATTACCAACAGGCATGCTTTGGAGATCTGATTTTGAAAATAGACCACTTGCCCAACATTCATTTGGTCCCAGTGATAAGTGTGGCAAAAAAGGACATCATGCTTATGATTGTCATCATTACAGTCAGCAGAGGGGAAGCAGGTTACAGTCTAGATCATATTTAAGATCCAGAGGTAGGCGATACTCACACTCATGTAGCAGGAGCAGGGAGAAAGGTCAAGATCAGGATCTCCTCGACCAACAAAATCAGCTTAACACAGAGGATCTAGGGCTGGTTCTATAAAAGGATAAAGATCTCCATCAAGGTCAGGGTCAAGATCCAGGTCTGTTTCACTGCCAAGAATCAGTCAAAGTCCAGATCTCTATCTACAAAAAGAAATCATTCCCCATCAGGAAGTCCATAAAGAAGTGCAAGTCCTGAAAGAGTGAAGTTCTCAAGTTCATCTTTTAGAGAAAAGTTATTTCGTTTACATTATTATAAGGGATTTGTGATGTCTAGAAAGTTTAACCTAGGAAGGTTATTTCAATCATCTAATCAAAATGGACCTGGATTATTACTCTGTAAATTCACAGCAATAAGATAATATAAATTTTTGTTGAATGTATTAACATCTTGTGGTTTGAAAATGTGGATTTTTATTTGGCATGTTTAAGATATTTCTAACTAGAATAAAGAACTATAAATTAAAACTTAATAAAAGTTTTATTTTATAAAGGGGCAGCTGGGTGGATCAGTCAGTTAAGCGTCTTTGGTTCAAGTCATGATCCTAGCGTCCTGGGATGGAACACAGCACCAGGCTGGTTCCCTGCTCAGCAGGGAGTCTGCTTCTCTCTGCCCCTGCTCATACTATCTCTCTTTCTCTCACTCACATAAATAAAATCTTAAAAAAAAAAAAAAATCTAGAAAATATCAAAAGGGTCTTTTGTGAGACCTGGCCTCATTTTGTTTGCAAATGGTGGATTCTTTTTGCAGATGTGTCTTGCTGAATCAGGACTGTCTTATCCCTGCCATCGACTTACAGTGGGCAGAAGATCTTCACCTTTGCAGACCCGGGAGCAGTCCGAAGAGGTAAGCCTGTTTGCCAAGCTTTCTGGTGAATAGAAGGCCTGTCTTCCACTACCTGCCCATTTCCTATTCTTTTTTTATCTGCCACAGCAATGAATAGATAAAGTTAATGTAGCGTGAATAAAATCTCAGTAAATTCTTGAAGGCAGAAACTTTTCATGCGAGTTTATTGCTAATGTGCTCCTTCTTGGTCTCTAAGTTTCATGTTTCAACAGACAGAATTCAGGTGGATTGATAGAAATGAATTTTACTTAGAATTGACAGGTTGATAAAAGGATTTTCTTCGTTGCCTACTCTATAGTTGAGTACATTTATTAAGACCGATCCTGAAGGTTCTTTAACTCATTGAGTTGGAGCCCAGTCTATTAGCCAGGTATTGTGCTTGATACTAAGTAACAAGGATGAATAACAATGTATTTACCAAAGTGCTCAAAGTCAAAGATGATAGACAAGTAAACTAATAATAATGGCAAAATGTAATAAGAGCAGTGATAGCACATAGAGTGCTATAGGAATAGAGAAGAGGGGGAAGATAAGATTGAACATGTTTGTGTATGGGATGTACCTGTATGTGTCTTTGTGGTCTGAACAATGTTAAAAGGCAATATCTTTTCCATGGCTACAAATAACACTTTGTGTCCAACTATGCCTTTGATTATAAGGGAGTGGGAAAGATAGCTTGGATATTATAATTTATCTGTTTAAAAAACATTTATTGAGCTCCTACTATGTGCTAAGAATAGTCATCACTGTGGCTTAAAAAGCACATGTCAAAAAGGTCATAACTAAATAGCACAGAAAAACGTTATTTATCTCAGTGTTTTTCAGGCTAAAGGATGATCCAGATATTCAAAAGGTTGGGCTAATCCAAGAAAATTTTTTCCATTTACGTTCTATACAAAATATGGTTGCGAATTTTTGTTTAAAATGTGTATTTGGGACATTCATTATGGAAACTGCTACAGGACCTCTTAGCCATCCTCTGAATATATATTTATATCACTTAAATAGGTGAAAGAAAAGTGAGACTACATAAGTCACATTCTGGTCCATGATCATCCTGTGAAAATGATAATCTGCAACTCTGGTTTTTAACATATCTTAGAAATCCACATAGAAGGAAGGGTTTTCTCCTGCTACAAATATTACTGTAAGTGTTTTCTTGGGCCTCTAAAAATGTTAATTTCCTTTAAGGAACCCACACCATTTTATTTAGCATTTTATCTCACTAATCCTCATGAAAGGAAACATGATACTGAGAGTCACTGCTTGGCAGAAATTACCAGAAATAATTTATTGAAATATTTCTTTCTAGTGCTTGGTATGTTTTTAATACTAAAGTAGGTTATGCTTCAACCCTCTTACGGATAAATCCACTATGTTAAATGGTGGCCAACTTGCTCCACCCAAAATTTTTAGCTCTTTCCTTTGAAAGATGACATATACCTGTTTCACTTCATTTTATTTCCTTCTCTCACTCTCACTATTACATGTGTTATTTGGGGGTCCTGTCAGGAAAAAAAAAAAAAAAGAGGAAAAAAGTCAGTGTCATACAATAATAAATAGTGTTTATGAGGCAGCACATTCTTTAGGTTAGTCAAAGTAGAGTGGGGTTAGTGAGGCTTTGATAAACTAAAAGAGCAACAGTCTTGGGAGCATCTTAAAATATGACTTTTGGAATGAAACCATTATTTTTCCTTCCCTGACTGTAAAAATCACCTTTTCAGGGGACTGGTGAGAAATGGACAAGGGTGACTCAGGCTTTTATGCTGTCATAAAATTATCCAACTGGAAGGGATTTTTAAAATTTTATTTCCACTCTTCTATTCCACTTCCACTATTTATCCCTCATTCATTTAAACATTTAATGTCTTCTAGGTACCTGTCATTAGGACCACAGTCTGTATGCTGAAAGACCTCACTCAAATAATCCTCTCAAAATATTCCTATATTTGATTTCCTGTAACAAGGCAACCAGTTCCAATTGTTGAACAGCTATAGGTCTTGATATCGTTCATATATTAAACTGGAACATGTGTCCTTGTAGCTTCCACCCAGTGGTTCTGCTTTTTTTTTCCAGTTTTAACCCTTCTACATGATTTCAGGTTTCAGGACAATTACCATTTTTCTATTGATTGTCTTAAGCCTCAAGTTAGGAAGAAGACTTTTGAGACCAGTAATTAAATTTAAGCTTTGAGTTTTATGGCTTATAGTTATGTGTCCTCTACCTAGGGGAATTTTGGTTCTTACATCTTCCTTCTGGTCCTGCAACTACATTTTTTTTATAATTCGCCATTTTTTCTTACTTTCCCAGCCTTCCCTTACTCCCCAGCCCCCTTTTAATGATCTTTCCATATCTCAGTACCTAGCTAAATACGTTCCTCTTCTTTTTCCAGCTGCCTGGGTGGGACAGAGTAAGGACCCATGGACCCAGGCCTCTTGAGAATTGTCAACTCCTCAGTTGATAGTGGAAGAGGGGGGAGTACCCCAAGAATAAAAAAAAAAAAAAAACTTCAAATGTAATAGACACTAGTTAGTTAGTTAATAACTTCGGTTAAGGAAACATCTTTTGAATGTTCACTGTGTGCTAGTCAGATGAATATACCTGGTAATTTTATATTATATAGTGAAAAAATCGAGGCAAGTACAAGATACTACGGGAGCACAAAAGTGGAGGTTGGAGGCATAACATTCAAGAATGTTTGCAAGCAAAAGCTATATCTGCCTTATGTACCTCTGTAGCCCTAACACCTAGTGTAGTACCTGGCATATACTGGCCACAAAATAAATATTGGTGAGTAAATATTAAAAAAACAAAAAGAAGAAGAAGGGGAGGAGGAAGAGGATGAGGAACAAGTTGAGGGAGGAGGAGGGGGAAGAAAGACTAGAGGAATTTTTATCCAAATCAAATTATAAAGAATGAGGCATAGTCAACCAAATGAAGAAACATTCAAAGGAAACAACATGATCTGATGCAGTATACACAGAGATGACTGTAGGTTGGTGTTTATGCAAATAAAGTGGGAGACAAACATAAGAGATAAGATTGAAGGTGAATAGGTCTTACAGGTCAAGTTGGGAACTTGAATTCTGGGCAGCCATAGAAGGCTTGTAAGTGAGAAATGATTTTCTTTCCCCAAATACGCAGTTCAGAGAAGACAGTTTTGGCTGCTGTGTAGAGGCTAGGTGTAAGGGAAGCAGATTGGAGGCAGAGAAATCAAATATGAATCTATTGTACTAGCTCAATTAAAGGATAATGGGATGTCCAACTAGAACATCATTTGTAAAACTAGAGAAGGATATGGGTTCAAGAAGTATTTTGGAGGTAAAATCAGTAGGCCTGGTGACTGATAGGATTTGTGGGAGGAGAGAAAAGGAAGAGATAAGAATGATACCTAGGTTTTGATTTAAGTGGCAGAAAAGATTCATTCAGTTTTCATTCATTATATTCTGATTGCATGCCCCTCTATGCCTAGTACTGATCTAAGTACCAGGAATATGACTGTGAACAGAGCAAAGGATCTTATACCTAATAAAATGAAATTGAACATGGATAATTGCCAAAAATCTGTATTTCAGTTTTTAAAACTTGGTGAGACAAACTAAATGGTAATCGAGTTACTTCTGAACATTTTCATTTGAAGGCCCATTGCAGACTAACTCTGCACAAAATTGAACTTACCATATCTCCCCCCAGAAACCTATTTTCTCATCCATAGTAATGATCACTGTCAACCCAAGCCAAAAACTGCTCATTTTAATCACTGAGGGACCTGCTATTCTTTGAAACTCGCAAATGATACATTGTGATTTTTGTGACCCTTTCCTTTTGACTATTCAAATAAGGATATTTTTATGTCTTCCTTTAGAGTGGAAATTTCATGAAAGCCTGAACCATGTTTTATCTCTATATCCCTAGCTTTTAACCTGGTGCTTTGATATAATTGGTGAAAGGAACATCTGCTTCACTTACAAGCTTGCCTTAGTGCCAAGTATATAAGGAGTCTAAATTTTGTCTCAAACAGTTTGGTTCTTCCTCCTCTAGGAAGTTTCCTCTGATTTTTCCCATTCCCTGTGCATTAAAATTAAATACTCTCCTTGAAACTTACCTGTCATGACACTTATCACTAGGTATTATAATATTATTTATATATCATATATGTGTGTATATATATAAATATTATAGAGTGCACCTTAAGAAAGTATAGACTATATCTTTCCAGGCAATGTGGCATTTACTAGGGGTTTGTAAATGTTTGTTAAATGATAATGGGAATAAATGAATACCGATAAACAGCCAAAATAGAATCATGAATTTTTTTAGCTGTTTTTCAAATTCTGAATAAATAAATTCTCTGGATTCAAAGAGTTTTAAGGCTGCCATGGCTGAACCAAGAGATTATATATTCTCATCAGCAAACACTAATGAAAAAATGATTGTTTATCTCATTTTTTAGAAAAAGCTTTCCTAACCTGTTAGATGGCTGATAAGAAAATGTGAAGAGATTGGGAGTTCCTTATACATAATTAAGTAGCTCATTCTTGCAGATACTTCAATAATTCATATTTGAAATATACTTTTTCAACAAAATTGGCTTTTTAGATAACTCCCTGTGTAGGCTTTTTAGATAACTCCCTGTGTAGGATTTTGCTTTCTGGATCTTAAGAGACTTGGGAATTCTACACTTTATGAAGACAAAATGAATAATTGGTCACATAGGCACAGATTAAAATCACTATCCTAGTATAGTATGAAATTATTTTGTTATGGAAAGGGGCTATTATTTGATGGAAGACTGGATTAGGAGGAGTTTCAATGTGGAGGAGTAAGGTAAAAGAGTGAGAAAAAAAGATGTCTGTCTTCCAACCCTTCTTTTAACCTGATGCCTCTTGAAGGGAAAAGTGAGTGTTAGGCAAGACCAATGAAGGCTGAGATGAGAGCTTAGCTGATAGCAAACGTGACAAGGTTCATCATACTGGACTTTTGTTTCTTTCCACCAGCCTGTGAACCTGGCTAAGTATCCTACAAGAGCATATAGTGTACCTCTTAGATCCTGCACCTTACCTGTTCAAGAAACTGAGCCTCAATGTTCAGGGAACTTCATGCTCCAGATATACGCGTGCCTGAAACACAGAGGGAATTCAAGCACAGAAGTGATCCTAATAAATGTGTTGTTTTATAGAGGAGGCTCCCTTACTACTTTGAAATAAGAAGGGGCTTTTGAATTTTTAAGCTGTTAAGTTGCTGAAATTAGGAGGAGCACTGTGCCCTATAAAGCAAAACACTTAGATTAGCATCATAAGTAGAAACAAGGTGTCTGTGAGATATAGTGGTATAGTCAGAATAGCAGATAGACTGCTTAGGGCAAGGACCATTCATTTTCACTCATCCAATAAGTATTTTTTTGTTATCTTCTCTACTCAAACCAATAGGAAGACTTTCAGATAAGAGAGAAAATGTTGCAATTCTGGGCATCAGTGCTTGGTTATGCCCAAAGAGGAAATGCTAAGCTGAGTCAAATGGAGTAAATATCTTGGCTTCTTCATTTGGAGCTGTTAAGACTTGCTAGATCAGTAGATTTAAAAATTGTTCCATAGTGTCCTGAGACCTTTCTGAAGTACCCAACTATCAAAGAGATATGAGAAAGAAAAGGCCAAGCCCAGGAACATTAGACTCCCTCTCCCTGCATCAACTAGAGTGGCCTTACTTTTGTCTATTTTATGCACATGTCTATTGTAATTTTACATAATATTTTGCCGTGGGGCCATGGGAAAGCGGTAACCCTGTGAAAAGAAATTTGAAAACCATTGATAAGAAGATCTTTAAAATCCCTTCTAGTTTAAAAATCTATGATTTTATGACTAGCCAACCTCTAACATCCCTTTAGCCAAGTTTTAGGAGTCTTTGATTCTAAGTTTCTCTCTCTCTCTCTTTTTTTTTTTTTTCTAAGTTTCTCTTAATGCTTTTCTGGCAAATATTTATCTCTAAGGTAGGCTCTTCTTCATAGGCCAGAATCAAATAGTTTCCCCATTTTCGTAGCTTAAGTACATAATGCTGTATTTTAAAAGATAGAAATGTCATTTATTAAACAGTCTTTATGTATTGAACATAGTACAGATAGGCTTTTAGCCAGATATCTTGCTGAGACCCCCTTTTCATCCAAGACATAAATATTTGTCAGTATTCACAGTTTGGATGTTTTAGATCTCAGTATTTTTGAAATTCCATTCTTACCTAGAGATTAGCAGCTTAGTTCATATTTTGAAGTTGGTGTTTTTAATTGTAATACTTTAAATCTCAACTGATGTTGCTGAAAACAAAATAAACAGAATATGTTTTGTTATTGTTTTTCAAGATTTTATTTATGTATTTATTCATGAGAGACACACAGAGAGAGGCAGAGACAAGAGAAGCAGGCTCCATGCAAGGAGCCCAATATGGGACTCGATCCCGGGACCGCCCTGAGCCAAAGGCAGATGCTCAACCACTGAGCCACCCAGGCATCCCTAAACAGAACATGTTTATCAGTGCCCAGCATGTAGTAAATTCTCAACAAATATTTATTGAATAGAAGCACATCTCATATTTAATAGCCTGCACTTTACAAAGAGCTTTTTATATAGTATATTTCATATTATCTCCAATAACACTCAGAATAGTGTACCATATTCCACTAATGAAAAATTTGAGAACGCTTGCAGTAAGGATGTGGCAAGTTTGAAATAGAGATTACTGTGAGCTTTTTAAAAGACTCTTATAGCTTGCTTTGTCTTTGACCTCTCTGATTATAACCATCTCCACATTTATGAGCACTTAATTGTACACTATTTCTGGGGATAAAACAGACAAAAATCGCTGTCTTCATTGAGTTTGTAAGCATTCTTCATTTTCCTTCAGGTTCCAACCTGGTTTAGGGTTATCACAGCAAGTTTAGAAATATACATAAGCCTTAATTTCTTTTTTTTTTTTTTAAGATTTTTTTAAATTTATTTATTCATGAGAGATACAGAGAGAGAGAGAGAGAGAGAGAGAGAGAAGCAGAGACACAGGCAGAGGGAGAAGCAGGCTCCATGCAGGGAGCCTGATGTGGGACTCGATCCTGGGTCTCCAGGATCATGCCCTGGGCCGAAGGCAGGTGCTAAACCGCTGAGGCACCCAGCGATCCCCATACATAGCCTTAAAATGAAAAATTTACTCTAGCAAATGGATTCTTATTTAATAAAATTATTATAATACTTATATCCCGTTGTGATTACATAACTTATATTTTGGAATTTGATTTCCTAAAGTCAATATAAAACTAATCAGGACTTTTCTTAAATAGCAAAGCACCGATGTTCATATGGTTAGTGATAGCGATGGAGATGATTTTGAAGATGCTTCCGAATTTGGAGTGGATGATGGAGATGTATTCGGCATGGCATCTTCTGCCCTGAGAAAATCTCCAATGAGTGAGTATTAATAGCTCTTTGGGTCTAGCACTATAATTCTACTTCCTACTGCAGAAACTTATGAAGAACAATGAACTTAAAAATCTCTTATTGACTTTCCAGGTTTGAAGAGAGAAAATATAACAAGTAGACACATTATTCATTAGAACCACAGCCTCTTTAGTTTTGGTTTTATTAAGCTCGACAATTCCCAATGCTTATGTAAAATTCATTAAAAATGCAAGGGAATGAGTAACTTATGTTTCACATATGTAATTATTATGAGTTTCTTTACTTTAAACCTTGAGGTGGATAACAAATAACTATATCTTCTATGACTGTACTTGTTTCCCCACATCTTAGTGGAGATATCAGTTTTAAGAATAATATCATTTTTCCATTCACTGGTCCCACCTTTGGAAGGAAAAAAAGGGTAAACTAAATGTGCCATCCCCTTCTTTTTAACTTTACATGATATATAATCACAAGTGATACTATATGCAAAATTACCATTAAAATAAATCCTTAAATGGCTCATTTACTCAGTGAAATCAGGGAATTCCCTTGGGCACAAACAGATGTGATATTTACTTAAAATTGACCATCTTCCTTATAAATAAGATTGTTAAAAGAATTTGAGATCCTTTCTTATATAATTTAATCACAAGATGTCATTTTAAGAAAACACTGGAATCCTAATTGATTACTGACACATTTGAAATGCTTAGCCGGATTGTGTCAGTTGGCTTTCCAAAATTTATGAGCTTGGAATTTTTTCAAGGTTCCTTTTTAAGGTTTTATGTGATCTTCTAATGTATGTCAAGTTAAAATGTCTCCTCAAATATATCACAGAAGTTAAAATTTAATTTTATTTTCTCTTTATTGATTAAATATATTTCTTATATGTGGGATTAGATGTTATGTGGTTTGTTTTTTGTGTCTATTTGTTTTGTTTTTTTTGTTTTTGTTTTTTCTTTTGTTTGTTTTTTAGTGCCAGAAAACGCAGAAAATGAAGGAGATGCCTTATTACAATTTACAGCAGAGTTTTCTTCAAGGTAGGGTTAGGACATTAACTACATAAAACTGATGTTTTTTAATGCTACTGTAATTTTTATGGGGCAATTTTAATTATAGATTGTCTTTAATTTCTCTGTAAAGTATTCAAAGGATACATTTATCAGTTTATATAGTCCTGGTAGTTTAACACATATTATTCAATGTGGATAACTAGTAAGCCATTTATGCCACTTCAGAGATGTATTCATCTTATCTCTATATCTTTATAGAAATAAAATAAATGGATACTAATTAATATATTAATAATATATATCAATATATAATTTATGAGTCCCTATATTCCCAAAGGGACTAGGTTATAAGATGCTAATTTTTGGTATATCCTAGGATAAGTAAAATATCCTTTAAAATATTAAATATAAAAATAATTTTAAAATTTTAAATGTAAGTGAATTTTTTCTTTTAATTTTTGTTTTTGAACTGTTATTCTTAAGAGTCTAATTGAAATGTTTTATATGCATTAGAGATTCTTATAAGGTGTTTAAGTAAAGAAGATTTAAATTTTTAACCCTAAATTTTTGTTTTGTAAATGATATTTCTCTTTAGTTCTGGTTTCCAATGTAATATAATTTGGAAACTTTGCAAAAGA
Source organism: Canis lupus dingo (assembly GCF_003254725.2). NCBI lineage: Eukaryota > Metazoa > Chordata > Mammalia > Carnivora > Canidae > Canis > Canis lupus. Next base: position 10,571,364 of record NC_064257.1, read on the forward strand.
TATAAGTTTTTCCCTCTCTGTTAGACTTCCAGAATAAATAAACTAATAAAATGAAAAGTTAAGTTTACTGTAAGGAAAATCTTAGGAAAGTAGATAACCAGGAATTCCTACTTATAAATGGCATGGTGTTTTGTAGCACTTATTAATAAGTCCATTTGCTAGATGTTCTTAAAATTACAATATTCTAACATTATCAATATAGGCCAAGAAGAACTCTATGAACTAATGAAGCTCATTCCCAAACCTTTAAAAGAATGTTTGATGTTTGGTTTATACTTAAGAGGCATTAGTCCCAACATTTACTTAAAAGATGCTAATTAGACTTGTGAAACTTTGAGGCAATTTGAAATGTATTTAAATTAATAGACATAATTTTTCCTATAGATATGGTGACTGCCATCCTGTATTTTTTATTGGCTCATTAGAAGCTGCTTTTCAAGAGGCCTTCTATGTGAAAGCCAGAGATGTAAGTGCAGTTTTATCTTTTCTGATTAAAAAGTGCATCCCATAGGTTTACCACCAGGCCTTAGGCAATGCTTAATGTTTTCTCGTTTTTTCAGATTGAAGACTTGATTTTGTTTGTGGTTCATCTACCAGCCTAATCTTCACCAAGATGCCCATTTCAGAGGAGCAATAGGGTGTTGCTGGCTCTTATAGATGGCCCTGTCAGACTCTGAAACAGGAGTTTTTTATAGGGGAACAAAAAGTAGACATGCTTAGAAGGGACTAGGCTACATGAGTATGTTCTTTTCAGTTACCTGATTGACAGGGTCTTGGTAAAGGATTTGTCTTTCAGTCTTTTCCCAAAATGATTCCAGCTAATAGGATATATTTAATAACTGCAATATTTTTATCTCAAAAGTCACTTTCAACAGCAAAAATATAGAAATGGGCATTGTGATCTTGAAGTCAAATAGATTGGCATTTATAGCAAGAATTCAGAAGGTCCATTTTCACCAAGAAGATTCTAAGTAATCACTTTGTTTATATGTTGACCCAGTAGTAGAGACCTTAATAATCTGGCTCCTACCTTATCTGCACAGTTTTAGCTCTTCCCATTCCCTATTTTACACTTAATAAATCTAGCAATGATGTTCCATTTGTGTTTCCCCATAATCTTACTCTTTGTTCATGCTTCTCTGCTATAAGGAATGCCTTCATTCTGCCCTTTACCTGGTTACCTTCTACTCTTCCTCTGAAACTTAACTATCCCTGACTCTCCCACTATCCTCACTATTGTGCCTACCCCTTAGTACTTTTAATAATACCCTCTGCTTGTCTTACTGTTACATATAACATATTGCTTATCATTCTCTATTCTCTATATACAAGTCTTCTGAAGAGATTTGATTTTCTTTTTGGCAGTGACTGTGTACCTTACATCCCTATACATACTAAATACTCTAATGAATAAAGGATAAAAGAGTGGGAAGGAAGAAATAGTGTGTAGATGAAGTAAGTAGAGGGAAAGTTATTTGACTTGAAGAGGGCAAGGAATTTTGAGAATAAAATGCAAGGATGCCTCTGAAATTTCTAGTTTCCTGTTTATCTTAAACTCTGGCATAAAGAAAATTTGATTTTAAGCAAATTTTAAAAATTGACAATAATCAGTGATCAAACTTAGAGCAATAATAACAGTTTAATAAAGTGAAATAAGAAACAAATAGTTTTTTACCACAAGAATAGTGGAATTGCCCATTACAAATGCTGTGCTAATCTATTTTTTAATTATTAAATTTATATAAAATGGATGTTATTTTTGAATAAGTATTTACAATAATATATGTTTATAGTTTCCAAAATGCAGGTTTATGGAAAATACTGAAAAGCAAAAAGAAAATATTCTAACACAGATTAACAATTAAAAGTATGATACATACTCATTCTTTCCATATTTTTAAATGTATTTGATGAATGTTTTTATGTATATTTAATATTACTGAGTCATGTTATAAACCTGTTAAGATAGTTTATTTTCATCTTTTAATATCACATGGTCATTTGCTTAATTATATTTTATAATATTTAACCTTGTAGTAAAACAATTTTCAATACAGGAAAAGTAAAAAGAATATTACAATAAACACCTAAATCCCATATCCCTAGATTAAATAACTAATAACTTTGCCATATTTGCTTCTTCTATTTGCAGGCATCCCAAAGTTTTAATGGAGATAAAAGCCTTAACTTAAAAGTTTAACTGCCACACATTTATAAAAGAGTAGCATTTGAAATGTGATTATTTACATTTTTTACCCTTACTTAGGTTTGTGATTTTGATGAATTAGTTTTTTATGACAAATTTTTGTTTTAGTTCTTCTCTAACTGAAAATGGCACACATTGACAGGAACAGAAAATAAATATAAAATCTATCATTTGAAATATATAAAAATAAATATAAAAAAAGTTTCTCGTGATTTTTTAAAGTTTGTAGCAGTTAAATTTTTGAAATGATTAAAACTTAAAACTGCATGAAAATATCTAGAATATCTTTTTATATTCAATATTTTTGTTAAATTACATATCGTACACCTAAAAACATCTATTTGTAACAAAACATCACATGTAACAAAATTAACAGTAATTCTCTAATATCATCTAATATCCAGTACATATTCAGCTGTCATATTGACATATTCATATACCAGCTGTCTCCAAAATGTCTTTTTAACTATTTTTTTGAAACCACAGTCTACTCAAGGAACACAAATTATATTTGGCTGTTAGATTTTTTTTTTTTTTTTAGGATTTATTTATTTTGAGAGAAAGAGTGTGTGAGAGAGCATGTTGGAGGGAGGGGCAGAGGGAGAGAGAGAATCTCAAGAAGACTTTGGGGGAAGAGCCCATTGTGGGGCTCAGTCTCACAACCCTGAGATCATGACCTGAGCCAAAATCAAGAGTCTGACGCTTAACCGACTGATCCACTCAGGCACCATGTGATGGTTAGATTTCTTAAATCCCTTTAAACAAGCACCCATCCTCCCTGCCTTCCCGCGCCCCCATAACATTTGCTTTGTGAAGAAATAATCTAGATGGCTATTTTATACTGTTCTAAATTCTGGATCTGTATAATTGCTTCCTTGTGGTATTATTTAACTTCTTCTTCTATCTCTGTATTTCCTGAGAAGTGGATAGTAGGTCTAAAAGCTTTATTATATTCAGGTCAAAATTCTTTTGTAAGACTGCTTTGTAAGTAATACTGGCTACTTCATTAAAACAGGACTCTAATGGTTATAGAATCTCTCCTTGTATGACCATGCTACGATATTTAAACAATCCTCTATTTGACATAAATATAGTTGAAAGTAGTTGAAGTAATTGGAAAATGTTAGGGACTTTGTGACTTAAACTATAGCTCCCAAATAGGAATAGATATCTTTTATTTTTTATTATTTTTTTCTTTTTAATTTTTATTTATTTATGATAGTCACACAGAGAGAGAGAGAGGCAGAGACACAGGCAGAGGGAGAAGCAGGCCCCATGCACCGGGAGCCCGACGTGGGATTCGATCCCGGGTCTCCAGGATCGCGCCCTGGGCCAAAGGCAGGCGCCAAACCGCTGCGCCACCCAGGGATCCCCATAGATATCTTTTAAATCCCATTTAAAAAGCTACCGTAAGATATATTATGTATACCTTAAATATTATAACTTTAAATGAAGAAACTTGTGTAAATATACAGTATATAATAGACAAAAGAACTTTTACTGTGTTATATAATAAATTGGCATTTGATGATCCCCAGAGGAGAATAAATTCCTGCTTATTTAACTTGTAGATATTTCTAATGAAACGGTTGTTTGCCTTTGATGAGGGTCTTAGTATTTTAACAAATGAAAGTCATTGGTTCATGTAATTAAATGTTTTGCTTCATGTTAGATTTGTACCGAAATCCATTGACCTCTTTGGACTCCTAAATTGTTTTTATCTTTTTCCCCTTGTCCAAGACTTTTTTTTCATTTCTCTTTACAAGTCAAAGAACAACAGTTCATGCATTATTTACATTACTGTAAACTTAAGTAAAACTTATCCAGATGGTGGATAAATTATTCAGAATTAAATCTAAGCAGTTACATTTATTATGACCATCAGCCAAGATACATACATATATGTTCTTTACATACTTATATTTATATATGTGTGTGTGTATATATATATATATATATGTCCTTATATATTTGTGTGTGCCCTTTTAATTAGAACTATGTATGCATAGAAATAGTACTACTACTACAGATCTGTATGGTGCTGTATGGTTTATAGAGCATTTTTCCTATATGTATCTCATTTGAACTTAGGGACATATAATATCAATATTCCCATTGTATAGATGGGAAGCTCAGAAACACAACACAACTTAACCAAAAGCACATCAGTAGTAAGTACTAGAGTCCAAATAAGAGCCCAACTCTAACACAAGTAAGTATGATTTACATTGTATCACTATATTTCAGTTTTCAACAGTAACTACTATACTGCAGGATTCAGTTATGGAAAAGAAGTTTCATTTCTCCTTTTCAGATTTCACATTAGAGAGTTAAAGCAAATCTTTTTCAATATTATTTTTTAAAACTTGTGAGTGAATCATTTTTAAGAAAACAGTTTGCTGTTGTTCACATATTTGAAAAGCAAGTGTGACCAATACTGTGGCATTCTGACTAAATTTCTTTCATCTTAAATATCACATGTTTAATTTAAACTGTGGGAGGCACATTAATTTTACCAGGGCAACAGATGAGCCTCAAGCACCAGCATTCTTCACTTGAAGTGAGAAATTGAGTTCCAAGAGTAAATAAAAACAAGATTGAAGGTTTAAATCCTCTGCTAGGCTTTTTGAACTTATATACTCATTAAATGTTTATTGGAGTGGTGGGATTACAAAGGATTTGGGGAGCTTCATCAACTGGTATATAGTTAATCACTAAGTAAAACACTACATTTGATAAAGTGTTTCTCACGATGCCACATTCAATCCATCTTAATGAAAACTGCTTCAAACTGATTTTGTTTGAGAGCACTTGGTGATGAGAGTGCCCATAGTTCTTTCTTCCTTTTTCATGAGGAATTTAAAACACTGTCCAAAGCAGAGCTCCAACTTCAATAAAACAGGTATTCTAAGGTCTTGTGTTTAAGTGTATTGTGACAGAGTTTTGACTTCTGGCAACTGGTCCATCAGTTTTATGTCTCCTCTCATGTTCACTCAGTTGAGGGCTGTAAATATTTATCACACAATTGCTAAGGACCTGCAATAATAGAGCTTCCTTGCCCTTGAGATGCTCATAGTCTAATGGGGAAAGATAAAGCAACAGATTCATATAGTATACTATGCTGTAGAAGCAAAGAAGAAAGGTACTTCATCTACCTTAGAAAGTTTAGGGAGATTTCTTGAGAAGGTGTATCTGAACTGAATCTTATGAGTCACACTTAGCCAAATAGCAGAATTCTAAACAGAAAAAAAAAGGTCAAAAGCAAAGGCAAGATTAAAATGAGAGAACTACAACCAAAAAATTAAGATCAAGAGTAAAAATGCAAGATAGAGAGTTGGATTGCAAGGCATGAGGCTGGGAAGATCAGCAGGGGCCAAGGCATGGAAGGGGCTGGCATTCTCTGGCATTACCTGTCATTTAAGAGATATTTATTGAATAAAGCTTGTATTTCATCTTTAGATAAGTGAGAGCCAATGGTTAGTCACTGTAATTAAGGTTGCAAAAGCATTAGCACCGGCCACACCATGATTCCCTAGGAGTTTCTTAACAGACTCTTTTTCTCCTTCTAGCTTCCCCACCTCTCATTCTTGCTACCTTTGAATTCTGTACAAAACAAAAAGTACACTTATAGAATGATTAGACATTTGTAGTAACTAAAAATCAACAGCAATAAAAATCTCAGTGCCAGGGTTTATCTCCCATGTGAAGGATTGTTCCTTTCCTAGCATCCCCTTGGGAGACTCGGCTTTGATATCAGTAATCCTGTTATATTTCCTTAAATCTTGATTTCAGACTTAGTGATGTTTCCAAATATTACATGTAAGTTAAGGAAAGCAGTGCTTAATTCTTAAATTCTCACTCAGTAACTCTGTGGCCCCAAACAAGTAATCAGCCTATTTCTAATCTCAGGACAAAAAAAAACAAAAAAAAACAAAAGGGAGATAATAATATGGTTTTTTTGAGGATTAAATTAGGATGCTATCCATAAATGCACCCAGCATCATGGCTAATGTGCTGTGAAGCAGTTTTAGACTAATTTGAGACATGTTTGTAAAATAACAAAACTGATTTATTCATGCAATTCATGAACTAATTCTAAGAACAGTTCCAGAAAGGAATTTTGAGAACCACTATGAGCATTTATATAGCACTAAGTTCTTTGCTTTAACAATATTTGCCATCAGTTTTATTTACATTTACTTTTTAATATCAGGTTATTTTAAAATAGTGCTGTTTCTACTTTATCATGTTAAAAAGAAATCTAATATCACTGATCTATATTTTTTAAGAAAAATAAGTTCTACACAAATCTGAAGCCATAGCTATAGTGATTGAGTTCTAGCCCTCCATTATCCAAAAAAAAAAAAGAGACAAACTTATTTGTGCTTTAGAGAATATGCCCAATCTGTTCATCTTGTCTTTGTTTTCTTTTCAATTTAAATTCCTTAAAGGCAGACATTGTCTCCAGAGTAATTTTATATGACAGCTATGACAGCATCCTGCATACGTGGGAGATAAGAACAATGATGCTAATATACTTTGTTAAGTATGTCCATTCTACAAATAAATTATTTGTTGTAAAAAAAAGAAAATAATGTAGGTCCATTTAAAGTAAAAAACAAGTTACCACATAATCTGAAGCCTGAAAATAATCACTATTAAATGTTATTTTACTTTTAAATGTGATTTTTTAAAAATCTCCAAATATGTATATCAGTAAAAAAGTTGACATGTTTTATATAAATTAAACCATATCAAATATGCTGTTCTATAATGAGATGTTCCCACTAAACAGTATATTGTTAGCACCATATTTTGAATTTGCCTCTAATTCTCCTGAGTTATATCACAACCTCCTGATTAAAATTCTAAAAATTTTTAGTGTCCATAGTTAAATGATTTTTAATTAGTTAAAAATTTAATAAATTACTTTTAAGATATGCTGCTTTGTAAAACATTCTTCTCAATGTACTACTACTTGGGATCCCTGGGTGGCGCAGCGGTTTAGCGCCTGCCTTTGGCCCAGGGTGCCATCCGGAGACCCGGGATCAAATCCCACGTCGGGCTCCCGGTGCATGGAGCCTGCTTCTCCCTCTGCCTGTGTCTCTGCCTCTCTCTCTCACTGTGTGCCTATCATAAATAAATTTAAAAAAATATCCATGTACTACTACTTACCATCTTTTTGAAAACAATTTAAGCATATTTGAAAAGCAGTATAGGTGAAATTTATTAAAATATCAAAAGCAAGGCTGATTTCCATTTATGGGCTTTATCTATATTTGTATCATTTCTCCCAAAGGACCTTTCCTGGCCCTAGAATGTATTTGTTATTCATATTACTTGTTTTAAAAGGATTAAAAGCTAAGGTAGATCTCTATAGTATTTCAGTTTTAAATTCAAGAAATCTGTTTCATATCTAATCTTAAATGTTAAAAATAAAGAGGTATGGTACAAAGCGTACTAATCAAAATTCTTATATTTGAGTTCCGGCTTTTCGTTTACTAGCTATGTCCTGTTAACCAGATTACTCTTCTCCTCTGATCATCAATTTCTGCATTTGAAAATTTGTGCTGTAATACCCCACAAGATTGTTTAACAAGAAATTAACATATGTAAAACATCTTTGAAATGTATGTGAGACATCTTAAGATTGCTTATAAGTAGGTGGACATTGAATAAATCAAGCAAATTTGGATTGAAAACTAGGCCTGAGACTGAGCTATGTAAGCCTCCATTTTACTTTCTCTGAAATGGAGCTAAAAATATCTTGGCAATTAACCCACCTTGGAAAATGAGCCCTTACATTAACAATAACTAAGTTATTCAGATACACATGTTAGAGAAGAATAGGCTGTTGAATTGGTATGTATGGTACTTGTAATGGAGCAGTAAAGGATAGGGCTGAAAAGTAAAGAAGTAGACAGGGTCTACCTTCATTATGGAAATCCCTGAAGTCCAGCTAAAGATTTTTGTTGTTCCTAGGCAGTGGTTAGCTTTGGAAAGTTTTTGAAGAAAGTGACACTGTCAGACCTGTACCATAGATATAAGCAATGTGGTAGTAGTTTATAGGATAGATTAGAGGGGAGAAATTCGTGGCAGTGAGACTGAACAACTGTATACATTTATGTATGTTATAATTGTGGAATGTCCGGCACTGGCTAGAAAATCATAGTATAGTAATAGCACAATGTAGTTCACAAACTTTTTGCCTCCTGAATTCACAGCCTGTTAGCTTTTGTGTACCTTTTTATACCTATGTATTTTCTAGTATCCTGATTCTCCCACACCCTCCTTGAAGTGCCTAACAAAACTGAAGAGAACAATTCTGCTTCTGCTTCTGACGTAGACCTGTGCTAATGTGTTCTGGACTTTCTTTTATGGAGCATTTCAATAGAAACTATTGATTTTATATTTCTATATAAAAACTGTCATTTACAGTCTTTTAAGGAATTATATTTACAAAAGTATTTCTGATGTTAAGTAGTGCATGGTATCTGTATTAAAGATATTGGAAACTTAAATTTTTCTAGCAAATACAATTATGAAGAACTCCAGAAATCAGTAAGACAGCAACCCATTATAGGTAAGCAGTACAAGCAGGTACTTCACAGAAAATATGAAAAGATGCTTTGTATCTTCCATAATACAAGAAATACAGATTAAAATTACACTAATACTTTATTTTCACATATCATAATAGCAAAAATTTTTTGCATGTGTACCTAAGCATATGAGAAATAAGATAATTACAATGATACTTCTTATAGCATGGTTTATAATATCAAATTGGAAATACTTTAAATATCATTCACACAGTGGAATACTATTTGACAATTTAAAAGAATGAAGCCACTTTACATATGTTAATGTGGAAAGATGTTCAAGATACTCTGTGAAGTGAAAAAAGTGAGATGTGTAACAGTGTGTATATCTCCTTTTGTGTTATAAAAATAATGTGTGTACATAGATTATAAAAAATGCAAAATACATAGACCAACCACCTGCTATGACTTCAACCATCCTGGGTTTCAGATATATGTAACATGGCACACAGAGCATTTCAGATAGATGTATACTTCACTTTTACAAATCCCAGTAGGCTATCCTCTATGGGTTAAATGGAGTGGACCACATACTCTCCCTTCTCTGTGTCTTCTTTTGCCTTCATGCCTACTTGGCCTTTCAAAAACAGGGTCCCCTCCTCTCTTCTCACCAACCAGATGTACAAGATGGAACTTTCTGAATGGCCGGTGAGGTCATTTGCATTAGGCCAGTGTTACTTACAGTCCTTTATAGTGTAATTCAGGGCCCATTGGAAGCTGTGAGTGTCTTATGGGCCACAAACAAGTCCATAACTGTATGTCTTTTCTTTAGATCTTCTGGGTTAATAGTACAGTTCCATGCACTAGCATTTTTATGTATGTCTAAGGATTTCTTTTTTTTTTTTAAGATTTTATTTATTTATTCATGAGAGACACATAGAGAGGCAGAGACATAGGCAGAGGGAGAAGCAAGCTCCCTGCGGGAAGCCCGATGCAGGACTCAGTCCCAGGACCCCAGGATCACCCCCTGAGCCAAAGGCAGACACTCAACCACATAGCCACCCAGGCATCCCTGACTAAGGATTTCTAATAGTCTATTGTAAGAGTTAAGATTGGGTTTGGTTCTTGTAACACAAAAATAAAAATTAATAGTAGCTTAAATGAAATAGAAGTTAATTTCTCTATTCTCTTCAAGAAGTTCAGAGGTAGTCTGTCCAGGCCTGGTATGGTAGTATTACAGAGTCAGAAATTCAGGTTCCTTTTATCATTTGCTCTCCTGTGTGGTACAGTTCAGGCTATGTCATGATTCTGGATGACTACAGGGGATTGAACCAGCACTTCTGCTTACATTAACCAGAACTTGGTTACAGAGCCACATTTGTTTAAATGGAGGCTGAGAAATGTGTTCTTTATTTCAATCAGCCATTAATCCACCTTAAAATAAATATGTAAGAGATTTCCTCATTAAGGAAGATGTGGGAAATATTTAGTGACGATTAAGTTTCCACCATTCCTATTAAATGAGTAGTTAAAAGCTACTACAATTCTATATGCTTAATTTGTGGGTGGACATGTTCAAAATCATTAGAATTCTTGTGATTATTATCAATATATTTTAAATTAAAAATTACTGTTAATTTATCTCCAGTTCTTTATTGCTGTGGTTCCCCCACCCCCTGAAGTATGGAAATGATGAGATCAATAGGCTATGTATGGATCCTTTCTCTCTTCCTCAGCAGTCTGAAATTAGGACAAGGAAGTGTTTGTGTACCATTGCCTTTCAAAGTGTGTACCATGTTCTTCTACCTGTTTAACAGGCCAGTGGTTAACCAGGGTAGTGTTATTCCTCTCAGAAGAGAAGATCAAAAAAATCCTGCCTGCATTCTTATGAGGCTGCTTTTCTAGTCCTTGGTACTGCTTCTAGGTGTTCACTTGGAAAACCAATGGGATGAGATCTTTGATCTGGCCTGAAACTGCCTACTTTCTTGCCTCTGCCATAATCCCTCTCCCAGCCTCCCCAAAAGCTTGCCTGCCTCTCTCCAGTTAGCTGTAGTAGCCCATCACTTGAACTTCTAATTTCCTTATTTGTAAAAACTTTAGTCACATGTTATTTTCCTCAAAAATATTTTATGACCTGAGTATTACAGTCTGAACAATGAAAACTGATAAAGCTCTGTACCCAATGAACATTTGTCAGCTTATTTTATGAAGAGAGTTTGGTTTTACTTTAGGGTTTTTATGTTTGTTTAACCTGTGACTTTCATATGAGAATTATTTTTACATGAGGCTCAACGACATTTGCATCCTTAAGATTTCAGAGTGCTATCCCAACATTTCCTTCAGGAAGTGAGAGGAAAAAGACATCATCCTGGCATCACCTCACCTTCAATATCTGGCTGTCTCCTTTTAGAACTTCTCCAATTCGTTGCTGCCTATCGGTCCCTGAATTCAGCTTTGGAGCCAAAACTCCAGAGTGTCAACAGTTCTTTCCACAAATCAATCTACACTGATTCTTCACTCTTTAAAACTTACTAGCTTGGAGTTTTTTGAACATATCAGGCTACTGACATTACTGGGCATTACCAAACTTTTCTCTTTGCTTCTTCTCTTTTTCATTCTTCTTTTTTTCACTGTCATCTAATTTTAAAATTTAGCTCAAATCAAAGATAAGTTAGTTACTATATCCTGCTTTTAAAATTTAGCTCAAATATTCCCTTCATAAAGAAGCAGCCAATCAGTGTGTGTGCTTAGACCCTAGACCACCTCTATACTAACACTGAAGTTACCACTCCTACCTAGACAGAACGTTGAACTTTTGACCTCCAGAGCTACCTGGCTTCCAAAGCACAAAAAAATGAAGTAGTTTTTCCAAGGTCACATAGCTAGGAGATGGCAAAGCAGGAATTTGAACCAGGTGGCATGGCTTCATGCTGCCCTGCCTCTATTCTCACCTTGTACTTACGTTGAGTCATGGTTGGATGCTGGGCTAGGTCTATGAACGTTCATATATAGGAATAGGATTATAGAAGTGAGCAGTGTACTGGAATGATCCTAATTGGAGCCTGGTTTTAAGACAATAAATAAGACACTGTAAGGGACATTTTGAGGTGGTTGGGGATATTTGAATTTGGACTTTATATCAGATGATATTGTAATAATATTAAATGTCTGAGGCATGATAAAAATAGTATGGTTGTGTAAGGAAATGTTCTTGTGTCTTAGGAGACAGTCCCTGCAGTATTTAAGGTGGAGGTGTCAAGAGGTGTGCAACTTTAAATGTTTCAGGGTAGGAAGCATACGATGAATGATAGAACAAATATGGCAAAATGTTAGTAAATGATAAATCTAGATAGAGGATAACTGAGTGTTTATTGTTGTATCAGTGTATCGGGTCTTTGTATTCATAAACCATTCCCAAACTTAAAACAAAAACAAAAAATAGTGATGTGATTCTGGTAATGATGGTGATGATAATCATGATAAAAAAAAGGAAGAAAACAGAAATAAAGTCAGGTCCCAATTTATATAAAGGAAATTATTTTGTTTTTAATGTATTTTAAACTGAAAAATTTTAAAATCACCAAAAACCAAAATTTTACTGAAAAATTTATGAACCACCATTTATAGAAATTATCCTATCAACCATAAATTATTGAAAACACAGATTATGGATGTTCTGGTACTCAAAAAGAAACAAGAAAACTTCCTTTTCAGTCCATCAGCAAATATTTTCTGAGTGTCTGCTCTGCTTGGCTTATTTTGAGACTTAGCTCATTTCTTCATCTCTGATGTTCTATGATTCTGCAATGCTAAGTGTCTAAATACAATAGCTACTATAACTCAAGGCCAAGTCACATTGGCTGGTGTCAGCATGGCATTTCCTAAGCATCAACTTAGTACCTTAGCTCTTGGATTTGAATGTGAAGATTAGTGAGGCCCGGAAGGCAGGGACAAGTTTAGCATCCCAAACACTATTGCTAGTAGAAATGAAAGAACTTCATAATCTTTAATATATTTTCATGGCTATCATTTCTCTTGAAATTGCTTTCAAAACCTTTATTTTGCATGGATAGTTCTGGAATCTTCACTCTAACCACTACATTTCATTCAGCACTTACTATGGGCCAGGTGTTGTAAAGTAGGCACATTACCTGCTTATCTACAGTTGAAACAAACACCCATCTTGCCCCATGGTCACGCAGCTGGTAATGCAAAACTGGATTTAGCACAGAGCTTTTTTATCTCTACAATATGTTACCAAAACCTAGATCACAAAGAGGGAGGCTGAGGAGAGTGTAGCTGGGCTGCTTGCCTTTGTCTACCAGACTTAAAACCTCTCTGCCAAATATAAAGACAAAAAAAAAATTTAATGTCCTAATCTTGTCACTTGTCATGTGGTACTGCAATTAAATTTTTGCTTCCCCATATACCGACACCACCACCCCAACTCTTTGAGGACAAGGAAACTTTGTTTTATTGATCTTTATGTTCTCAGTGACTAACAAATCAGCGCTCTGTAAATGTTATTGAACTAAATTATTAATGGGCCAAAGGGAAAAATGGTTATAGTAATGGAAAACAAAACATTTTTTCCTGCTTTTCCCCTATACTAGATGCTTTTGCTTCACAAAAACTATTTTCTGATATGCTGAACTCAATTCTCACTATTTGGGCCTGTGTTTAATTGAGCTCAATAAAATAATCAGAATGTGAGTCTGAGGCTCATTTAGCTGTTCCTATAATCTAATCAAAGAATTTATGTAGCCCAAATTTAGTAGTATTTTCATATTATTAAGAGTTTTATATTTTACTTATTACTACCATAAAAAAGCAGAAGAAAATTTTTTTATTGAAAGCTTAATAGGTTAGAGAGAAAAGATCATTTTAAGATTATTCCATTTCCCTTTTCAAAGCTAGTATGGGAGTCCCCCCAGCCTGAAGATTCTCTTCTGATTACTCTCTTTATCATCCCCTTTCTCACAGTTTAGAGCTTAAAGTGAGAATTTTTTTTAGGTGTGTTTTCCTGGCATCTCATGTTTAAACAGTGTCAGGGGTTTGTGTCCCTGGAACGAAAACTGTTTCTCCAGAGCCTTTTTTCTCTCAGCTTCCAGTGAAAAGAGGGGCGAGGCGAGCCAGTCGCTTACCACAAAGCAATGCCACCACAAAGGAAAGATTAAGGGTTTAGAGAGAGGTCAATGTGGGTTTTTCTCTAACTAAACACTTTCCTAAAGTTTCCTTGTGGAAAAATAATGAAGTCATCTCAGAGTTTTTAAAGAATTTTTATTTCTTTTTCACCGTCTGCATTCGCTTGTCTTCTCAGCATGGATGTTTAATCTTCCTAGGCTTTGTGAATTGGCCCAAATGAATAAGTAGTGAGCTGTCTCTCTAGGAGCTAGAGGCTTATTCTAAGGGCCTAATCACTGAGTAAACACATCTTTGCCCTCCCTCTCACAACTGCGATATAATAGTCGAGATTCTAGCACAGTAACCTGGATATTGCAGGGACCAATGCTTTGAAATGCAGAACGGTTGATCCTCCAAAACAGACAGTGCCTGATCTTCGCCTGCCTCTTTCTTCTTTTTTAAATTAAATATTGCCAAAGAGATGCTGTTTTATTGCTTGATATTGTGCATTAGTGCCCTGGATTTCCAAGTTTAGTTTCAGTCAACACTGTCGGCTGCACTTAGAGGGAACTCTGCATGTTGGGTTTCTTAGTAGCCTCTTCGGCACATGTGTGTTTGGTTTGGAAGAGCATTTAAATTAAATCAGTGAGATAGCAATGTAAATCGCTAATCTCTTTCCCAAAGTCTAAATGTTCCATTGCAGCATTCTTGAGAGAAATGGGCATTTTAAAGATTTAGCCATTGCCATTGTCTGGTTAGAAATATGCTGATTTAAAAGTGGACAGCTCTCTTGTTCCCAGTGTCTCATTAAATGTAGTTGCTGAGATACGATCAAGCAGAATTAGAGGTTGACATCCCTCTGTCTATTCAGCTCGAGAGCTCCTAAGAAGAGGAGCTCTGAATTTGTTAGTGCTGCCAGGTTCACGTTCCTTTCCCCAAAGCTGCAGATTTCTAGATTCTTTTACTGAAAGTGGTTTGGCATGCTGCTGCCATTTGGTGTCTTTTTTGCTAGGGGGTGGATAATCAGCATTCATGTTTCTTTCATCAAACATGCTGAGACCTATGCTGGCTTTTAGGGATGCAAAGACTGAAAGAGACTCAGTCTCACCCTTGAGAGACTTTGTCTAGAGGGGAAACTGGTAAACAATGATGATACTAATTGGGAGGAGATAGAGGCACAGAAAAGGAAGCTCTTAACTCTGCCTAAGGGAGTCAGGGAAGGTTGCATAGAGGCATTTGCTTTGAGACTTAAAGGATGAGTAGGAATTTACCAGATAAGTATCTCTTCAACTATGTATCTGATTACAAACTTCCTAGAAGCCAGCTTCTGGCTTACCTACAGACATCTACATTGGATGAAGAGATCTTGAGTCTGTCTTGCTCACATTTTATCACTATTGCTTCCTACTGGACCTGACACCGCATTTCAACAAATGCTTGTCAAATGAAGGATTAAATTAATTGAAACATGGAAACAGCTACTGTTGGAGTAATTAAGCTACTTCTACTTCTACTTCAGGAATTCTGTCCTTATTCCCATTGCTTGTTGTCTCTGAGGCCCTAGAAGCACTCCTATATGAACAGTGGCCAGTCTGGCATCTTCACATTCTATGAGCGCTCCAAGCCTTGATGGTTGATTTTCTACTACTGCTGTAGTATCAAGGAAGGAATACGAAGCTTGGAGTCAGTCAATCCAGGTTCCCATCCCAACTGTACTGCTTACTTACTAGTTGTGGTAGAATTTAGGACAAGTCAGTCTGCTTTCTAAACCTCAGTTTCCTCGTATGCTCATAAAGTTAGAGCATAAACTACTTTATGGGCTTATTCTGGGAATTAAAGTAGATAATGGGTATGTAACTAACTGCCTCCTATTCATAGTAGATGCTTTTAGAATCCTAATCTACCTATATACCGTTGGCTACCCTCATCTAGTACAGAATTTACCTTTGAAGAAAATATTTTAAATGATTACCTTTTTATTATTTTTATAATTTGAGTTATTTATCAGTATAATTCTAAGCATCAAATTTCAATATTCTTTCATCAATATGAACCTTATATTTTTCTGTAAATGGCCTACTTTTTTTTTGGTATCCCACACTGAATTTTTCATTATCATTACATCCTTATTTAATATGAAGGGAAAGACCCTAAGCTTCTTTAAAATTTTCCTTTGCCAGAATTTCACATTTTGGTGTGTACATTGTATTTACCATAAAATTTTATCTTTCCATTTCCTGCAACTGACTGTTCTTAAACTCCGCTCTTCTACAAGGTAGCACCAAGAAATTAGTCAATAACAATATAAACTCTCTTTAATCATCGTGGTCATTATTGTTGTTAAAGCTGACATGTTGCAAATTGTGTTGCTCAATTTCAGTTTTTAGTTTCAATTATTTTATTGACCATACAAGTATGACAGAGGACACTATTTTAAGAGAGTAAATGCCATTTCTTGAAAGGAAGTTTATCAAGCAAAGGGGAAGGAATAATTCTCAGTATGAGAAACCACAGGGACATTTTCTGAAATATAGACTAGAAAGAATTCATGTGAAGTGAACTATTTTCTACCATCCTTCCATTGGCAGTTAGCTGTTACATGATCTTACACAAGGACTTTAATATGAGAACACATTAAGGACTTTGAAATTACCTGTGGAAGTAAAACACAACTTCATTTCAGACCTTTTCCTTTCAAGTAGAAGAGACTTCCCGTGTTCAGATTAAAAACGAAAAATACATTAAGAGAGATTTTGGCAACCAATCTTAATCAGTATTTTTTTCTATGTACAAAGTTGAATAGTTCAAAATTAATTTTCCCTTTCTAAAGTATGCTTTAATATGAAGAATTGTAAATCCATTTTATTTAAAGAAAATGGATTTCTATGGCATATTCTGCTTGAGATAGGCTTGCACATGTTAACAGGAATCTTGACAGTGGCCTCTAAAACAATGTAATTATCCTAGACTCTTTAGTATAAGGAAGTATAAGGAAGCCAAATTTATTCATCTTAGTAAATGCTTTAGGAACTCCCCAAGTGTCAGGAACTCTTTTAGGGAGTAGCATGTGATTTTGTCTTTGTTATTTATATTGACCAATTATGCCTTTCCAAAATTCAAGAAATCTTATGTTATTGGATATTTTAAT
This sequence comes from Canis lupus dingo, assembly GCF_003254725.2. NCBI lineage: Eukaryota > Metazoa > Chordata > Mammalia > Carnivora > Canidae > Canis > Canis lupus. The sequence goes on from NC_064257.1 coordinate 10,588,384, forward strand.
TCATCAGTCTTTTCTCCTCTTTTCAGAGAAAGCTTCTTGCTATCTACCTCCACCATGATGAAAGTGTATTAACCAACGTGTTCTGCTCACAAATGCTTTGTGCTGAATCTATTGTCTCTTATCTGAGTCAAAATTTTATAACCTGGGCTTGGGATCTGACAAAGGACACCAACAGAGCAAGGTAATACTGTTGTTCACAAGTTGTAAGTTGGGTTTCTAGTTTTTTTAAAAAGTTATCATTGTATTTGGTTTCTTATCATCATTAACATTTTCATCCTCAGCATTAAATTCTCTACCATTACATGTAATTATATAAAAGCTATTTGTTGAAGCTAACATGTGCAGTTATTTACAGTGTGAAAATATACCTTAATTTATAAAAGATTTCTAAATCTAAGAATAACCCAAAAACAAAACCAAAGTACATTGTTTTCATCTTTTTGCAGTAAAACTGGTATGGTACATTTCTATGTACTGAATATTCTAATGTTCTCCTATGTTGTTGAGTTATTAGAGGAAATCTGTATTTTTAATAATCTTCAGAAAAAGCAAGGCAAGTCTAACATACAGTCTTAGTAGTGAGTTTATTTTTTAATAATTCCAGTGAAGAAGGCAGGACATTCTGGACTAGTCCATGGAGTTGGTAATAGCTTAACTCTAGCATATACTAATTGATGTAATCGCTTTATTGCACCCATTCTTTTGCACACATCCATATTCTTGGTAGGAAAAACAATCCTTTTCCTCGCTGTCAGGATAAATTTACTTAATTTGTTAATCATAATATCTATAACTGATGAATAATTCTTCATATTTTGCCTATTTGAATTTCCCATCTGAAATACATTTCATCATGTTTAATTACACATGTCGCCATAACATCCAATGATGTTACTTTGGGTGTGTTAACACAATAATAATCACAGGCTGCTGGTATATGAACAGGGAGATTAAATTAATTCATTTCAAGGCAAGCCTATTGTAGTTAGCTAATTTATTTAAATGAACATGGAACAATTAGAAATAATCTGATTTGTTTTTTTATTATTATTTTTTAGCTCACTGAACTTTTGCTGATCATTTAGACTTTGTTTTATGTAATCTAAACCTGAAAAGAAAGATGATGCTTCCCTTTATTGTGAAGCAAAAGAATGTTGAAGCAATTTTTTCATCTAATACTTCATTTCTTTAAGCAAATGGTTAGGAAATTTCACAGGATGACTTCGTTCTGCCTTGGAAATGTTCCCTGTTATACATAAATAAAGAACCTTTAGCACCTGTATTTGTTTAAATTAAATCAGGTTATTATTCACACTCAGTTAAAGGTGATGAAAAGCAGTGCCAAAAACAGATAAAAATGCAGCATCGAAGGTCTTTCATGAGGCAAAATACATAGACTGGAGACTTGGCTAAATCTTTTGCCATTCACTGGCAGTAAGGAATCTCCTCCTTTCCTTTTATCCACAACTTGATGGAGAAGGAAACACTATTTCTAAACCATCTGTAGTGGCTAAGTTCAGCAGGCTACCTGCTGTTATTTTGTTCTTTCCTCCATTTAATTCCTTAGTTCCTTTTATTTTACAATGACAAAAAATTGCAGTGTAGTTTCTTTTGAAAAATAGTGTTTGAGGGTTTTTTTTTATGACTGGCAATCAACAGCCATGTAATTGCTTTGTTATGTTATACTAAAGAAGTCTGTTAAGTAGCACAACTTTGATACACTAGTAATAAGAGTTTGCAGGTTACAGAGACACCTGTGGTGACCAAAGCGACAGAAGCTGCTTATTAGAAAGAGCCAGTACAGCTGTGTCCTATTAACTCCTTATGACACTTTTTTTAAAACACAAAATAAAGGCCTTGTTTAAGGCTTTAAGAGCTATTCCTCAATGGATTGCAGGACTGACTATGAGGTATGATAGGCTATTTTAATCTGCATTTACAAAAATATGGCTTCTCATTATTATTATTACATTCATGAAAATGAAAAGAAATTAAAGACTGAAAATAGAAACATCTAGGAATTTGCTTTAATAAATATTTATAGGAACAAGAAACAGCACCAAGGTGAGAAAGAGAATGTTACGATTTCTGGAATTTAAGATACTTGGCAATCCTTCCTCAAAATCGAATTCTACCCATTACAAATTGAAAACTATTTTAAGTTAAGGTGTTACAATTATTTCTATGAAGCAACAGAATTATGTAGATGGTTTTCATGTACAGCTCATTATTATTGTTAAAGCAAATGGAAAAGTACACATTTTACATACACAAGATAAAAATTCATTGGAATGGGATATTCCTAAAAAAGAGTAAAAGTGGATTTCCTTTTGACATATTAAACTGTAAGAAAATTTTAATAAACTAGGCTGATTTATTGTCCAAAAAAGGATTAGCTTAGCAACAATTTTCTGGCCACTCATCATAGATTCATCTAAATATATTGTCTAATTGAGTTTCTTTGTGATCTTACTTAGATTTTTTTAGCAGCACATTTTATCCAAAGGTGTTTGTCATAAAAATTTACTGCATTATCCATTTGATGCTATTAACACTAAGTAACAAAACCTCAAACTTTCACTCTCAATTCAGTAGAAGATTGCTGCACTAATATTTATTGGTCAGTGAGCTATATTTCAAAAGTTGCTGTGCCATCATTTGCATATTACCAGAGAGTTAAATATGACAGATTAATATGTGAAAATATAGAAGAGATTTCTAGGCATCACCAACAAGATTATTGCTGTGGGTTTCCTTTTAATTGTGATTTTCTTATGGCAAATGTAAAAGTTTGGAAATAAATTCCTGGTGGATGGCTTGTCTGGTCCCATTATCTGGCTGTTCTAGTTCATACTGATCAACCAGTCTTAAAAATCCTGAGCCTGTAAGCTGGTTAGTCGGGGTGACTCCTTAGTGGTTTTCTGGGACTACCCCCTGACATGATAGCTGGGAACATTGGTACCCAAGATGGGGAGGAACTTGCCAAGCAAATTTGCTTTTGCTTCAGAAACACTCTGTTAAACCTACAGAAACATTAGTCCTCTTCAGTTTACTGTGAATCTAACATAAGATAAGTGAAGGATACTGAACTTAAGTGAGTGCTTTGGTAAAGTTATCAGAATGTGAAGGTCAGTTGTGGTTATAAGGTTAAATTTCCTGATCTGACAGATGTCTATAGAATGTCACTGTTGTACACTGCTGTGATGTTGATATGGATTTCCCACCTCTGAAGTGATTCTAATAACTTTCTAAGTTCAATACTTAAGTTGACCAGCCTATATATAATAGATTATGTGGAGAAAGACAATCATCATATGGTTTCACTCATATGTGGAATATGAGAAATAGTGAAAGGGAGGTGAGGTAAAGGAGGGAAACTGAGTGGGGAAAAATTAGAGAGGAAGACAAACCACAAGAGACTCCTAACTCTGGGAAACAAAGGGTTGCAGAAGGGGAGGGTGTGGGGGGATGGGGTAACTGAGTGATGGGCACTGAGGAGGGCACTTGATGTGATGAGCACTGGGTGTTATACTATATGTTGGCAGATTGAATTTAAATTAAAAATATTTTTAAAAAGTATTAGAACAAAAAAATAAAATGGGATAGAATAATTTCTTGAAACATTCCAAATATGAATTGAGACATCAGATTTTAGCAGTAATGATTAGGTACCTATCATCTCCCTCACTAAATTGTGGTCTTCTGGAAAGGCTTATTCATGTTATTTGTCTCATTCAATAAAGCACTTTAAATTTGCAAATTGCTAGAAGAAAGAAAATAAGCATTTGGTAAATGAATGTATGGATCCAATTCCACCAAAGAATGTGTTTATAATCTCAGTATTATACATCCAAATGGAGGTTTCTTTCCTGTAAAACTCTGTACAGTCTTGTTGGCCGCCATGTCTGATTGGAATTCAGGTCCATTCTTTCTTAAAGCAGTAGGCAGTAAGCCCTCGTTAGCCTTAAGAAGTGCTAGAAGGTATAATTTCCTAAATATTCATCTAAACAATGACTCTGAAAGAAACAGTAGGATATACTTGTAAATGAAAAAGCTAAAAACAGATAATAGTAAACAAGGAGATCCTGCAAATCACTTCTGAAAGTGCCTAAAAGAGTATCTTAAGAAATGTATATTTCCTTCATGTTTATTCATTGAGTAAACATTTACTGAATATTTCATATGAACCAGGAATGCTGCTTTGCACTGAGGATGAGAAGATGAAAAAGATACAGTACTTAATGTTCAAAATACTCATAGTCTAGTAGGAAGACAGACATAGAGCTAATATGTAATATGTAATATGAAGTACGTGCAGGGTGCTTTGGGAGTACAGATGAAATTCATAGGGAATTACTCTACCTGGGTGGGCCAAGGAAGGACTTGAAAGAAATGACACATGGAAAAATGAAATTAGAAGTTTTGCTTTTTTTTTTAGAGAGAGATTTTTATATTCACAGCATTCCTAGTTGCAGATATTTTCTATTTTTATAAAAGAATATTGGTTTTTAAACCTCATACTTAGAAATGAAGGATCAATGGTTTACATAATTGTGGAGGAGAGAAAAAAAAATAGAAGGATCTGGTCTGAACCAGATTGAGGAGTCAGGTCAACCAGTAGGGATGGACAGATCTCAAGTTGTTTTGTTAATGATTCATCCCAGTATTGGCATATGCTTACAAGCAGACAATGGAGCAGAGATCAAATACTCTTTTGGATCCAGAAACGTGTTGAAAACTATCATGGATTTAAGTAATACAGTAAAAATATATTTAAGGACAATATATTTCTAGTGAATAAATGCTTATGTTATAAAAGAATAATTTATTAAAATTCAGGACAGGTATCACCTCTAGGAAGCTTTGCCTTTGTCCATCATCCTCTTGCCTCTCAGTCTGAGGGAAAAATGCCCTTTCTTTGCACTCCCATAATGTCCATAGACTAACTTGTATTGATGGAACTTATTATGCTGTATGGTTATTGTCTGTCTCCCTATTAGGTTGTCAGCTCCCTAAAGGAGCTATGTCTGTAATCTCAGTGTATTACACAGTGCCTTTGAAAAAGTCAGTGTTATATTAATAAATAATCTCTACTAGTCTTACTAATAATGAGGGTGACGAGCTTGGGTAGTGGAAAGTGCATGGAAATGCTGCTGTAGGAGTTCCCTGGGTGGCTCAGTGGTTGAACGCCTGCCTTCAGCTCAGGGTGTGATCCTGGGGCCTTGGGATCGAGTCCCACATCAGGCTCCCTCATGGAGCCTGCTTCTCTCTCTGCCTGTGTCTCTGCCTCTCTCTCTCTCTCTCTCTCATGAATAAATAATAAAAATCTTAAAAAAAAAGGAAATGTTGCTGTACTGTAAATGTGTGATCTTCCCCCATACCCATTAATAGGATTGATCAAGCAAAAGCCTTCATTTTCCTTATAAAGTGAACAATGTCCAGACTAGGTACTCTGTCTTCTGTTGTTCCTGGAGCACTTTAGAATATTGTTGCCTGTGCTATGGTGATGGTGCTGATTAAAGGAAACATGTCCATTAGACCAGCGTGCTAGCCTGGCTACATGATGAATTATGCCAAAGAGCCAGGCAAGTTCCATTTGGGCACCATTTGAATTAAATATAGACAGTACTATATAAAGCACTAGCACAATAAGCATTAATTTGCTTCCCTCTTTTAGAGTTATTTGCACATCTTTGGTTGCATGGAACATCGGCACTTGAGTGCCCTTGGTGTGAAGCTGTGAGTTTTGGCTGTAGTTGCTTCATCAAGCAAAGCTACATAACATGTGGCACAGTAAACCACCAATATTAACCAATACTAAGTGGATTAATGGATATCTCTTGTTCTGACCAGGAGGACCCACAAGGCAAATATCTCCAGCTGGTATAGGTACTGGCTTAGATGATTTAATTCTAAAAAACTTAAACATTGAATTTGACTATGATAGTGCCAACTGAGGTCATCAGCCAGCTGTAAGCTGTTTATATGTAAGTTTCCGAGGTGCAATGCTTAGCACATGCTACAGAGTATTAAAGCATGCATGCTACAAAGTACTAAATTGGACACTGCCCACTATTTCTAAGTAGTGTTCTGAGTAGCTGCAGTTACCTGGGAATTGCTGACAATTACACAGGTTGCACATGTAACATATACAGTGTTGTATTAAATTTTTCCTCTGCAGTTAGTACCAATGTTCACAGAATTCTATTGCCTGTTAATACTAGCTTTTGAACTTAATGCCCCTGGGTGCGGTATTACAGATCACTGTAAACTTCTGCTGCTATGCTGACAGGTACTTGTTAGCCTTAATATTCAAGTGATAGTTTTCCACATTACTTAATCTTTGGCAAGAGTTAATTGACTTAAAGCTCTTATTATCAGTAGGCTGTCTTCACCTGCACTTTCCATCTCAGTAATTAGCCATATTCACAGTGGCATACCCTTAATTCCAAACTACTCAGTGCTTCATGCCTGGCTGAAGCCTAGATGACCATGTTACTCTAACCCTACACCTCCATTTGATCCAGCAAATATAGCCCAGGTGTGGGGTCTGGGTGGGATACACAAGGAGTGTTAATTTCCAGCTGCTTCCCTCAGAGCAGATAGGGATTCTGCAGAAGTAGCTGGGAAAACAGATGGACATGTTGTGGTCAGGGAACCAAGACTTCATAAGAGCCTTCATGCCAGATTTCCATATAATTTTTCCCAATCTGCTTTATTCCCTTTGTGCTACGTTTTCCTTCCAGTACTTTTAAAGGAAATGTATTGCCATCCTAAACATCCCAGGTCAAGGGCTTAATTAATGCTTTAAAATAAAGGTTCCAAAACACCAGGAGAGTTTGTCATTTTCTCCCTGGTTTGTTTTGTGAAGAGGGAGGAGAGAAGGTGAGGAGGAACCCCTCCTGTTCCATGATTACATCCTACCCACTCATTTTCTCCTTTTCTCCTCTGCTTTTGATTTTTAGTGGCGGTCTTAACAGAATGTCAAGATCAATTTGCAGCCTGGTTTAACTCAAGGTTTGCGTTCTGCCAGCAGCAATTGTCCCTGCAAACAATGCCGTGTGTTCTTGTAACTTCAGAAGCTTTTAGAAGGATCATGGCAAGGGCAGCATCTAATGACTTTATTAGTGTAGGGTTTCAAAATGGGCTCAGTAATTGTTCATATCTCTTTGTCAGCAAGTCATAATTACTGCTCAGCATTGTCCAAGGGTGCACTTGTGAATAGTTCTCTAACAGTACTGAAAGGAAGGGAAAGAGAGGAAGATAAAAGGTGATGGCCTCTCATGATTGAGAACCAGCCAGTTTGTGTATAGATGATGGCTAAACAGTTTATAATACTTCACTCTTTTTAAAATAGAAGATTATCCTTTTAAAAATTTTCTTTTTGGGTATTTTTAAGTGACTACTTTGGAAACCTTTTTTACCGATTTGGATACTTCCCACAGTACTACCTTGTACTACAATCATAACAGCCTGGTGACATTATATCTGAATCAAGCTGTATATTTTTCCATGACATTAATCTAATTATTGCTATTAAGGAAATGTGCATTTAACTCAGATACAGTTTTCTATGTGTTTTCACAGTCTGTGTGAAAACTATTTTAGAAAAGAACAATACAAAGGTGATAACTGTTGGCAAGACAGTCCAAAAGAACAACATTGTAAGTTTTTTAAAAATCTTATTTTTCTCATGCACTAAATCTTTCTTGTTACTCTCATGGTGTTCTCTTTGGCCTTTCTGCTAAATCCTTTGTGTTTTGAATATTTGAAGTATCTTGATTGTAAGAGTCACAGAATTAAAAGAATCATTGCCTTTTCAAGAACTCCAAGTTTCAGCTTAATGCCAAGCCTTTGTGCTCTGATGCCAAATTCTTTCCTGTTCTGTGACTCTGAACTCATATACGGTTCTGTGCAAATATTCACTCCCAGTAGTTGGTTATCCTAGTATTTTAGAGTATACAGATTCAAGTAAATATGACTGCCAGAAGTAAAATACCTCTGTTCATATAGTGTTTATATAGAATAAAAAACATGAGATGTCTAATGAAACAAATTCTAAAAATAAGACATCTCCAAAATGAAATACCAGATTTAAGTAATATACTTCATTATCGCTTTTGCCTTTCGTCTTGCCTGAAATTGAAAAGATTTCAAGAGATTTATTTATTTTCTTAACTGCTTTGTTAGTATTAATAATTTTTATATTTGTGGTTGTTTCTGAAGAGTTTTTACTAGTCATGTCATCTATTCCACTTAAATCAGTAGCACAGTTCTCATCTTCCATAAATACTGATAGTAATACACTCAGAAAAATTATAAAAGAAACATGTTAGTTCAGTTGTATAAAACCAGCTCTGGAAACTAGTTCCTCTGACATTTTTCCAGTATTTGCCTGTCAGTCTACATAGATACTCCAAAGAGGTTTTGGTGCCCAATTTTCTTAATGATCTATTGGCTAAATGTGCCACCAAAAAATTGAAAAAGGAAATAACTATTAGTCTGGAACTGGGGAGTCAGATGAAATCCTGTTTCCTATGTGTTTGGGTAATTTATTAGGAAATATTTGGTATCCTTTCCTCAAACATGTTTTGTGTCTCTGAACTTGATTGCATTATAGTAATAAAGTGACAAAATAGTTTTATATTATTAATCTTAGGGATTTTGGTAAAAAGCCTTCTGTTAATTTATCTTCTATTGGCTCAGTCTGTAGCCACAGCAAGAATTTCAAGAATCATCCTAAACAGTCTCCTTCTGTGTATCTTTTCCTCAACACATGATCAGCCAAGAAAGTCCTCTTTAATGTTCTTTTTTATACATCTCAACTAAGGAAAGAATGAAGCAAGTTTATATGAAAAATAAAAAGCTTTGATTGCTGTATCTCGATCTCTAAAATTCTCTTTCTGATGACTTGGACACAATTGTTTTCAATAGAAAAATGAGAAGTCAGCAAGATTTCGTTTTTAAACTAAATGTTAGTAAAGTATGTAAGTAGATTATAGCATACTGCCCTTACCTGTTTGTAATAGTTTAGTCAGAGTGGCATTAGTGTAGTGTAGCTAAGAAGCCACAATCATTTTCTGCCTCTTTCACCAATAAAGTTAACTTCCTTACCCTTAGAACTGTTCTCCAAGCTCATGCCATTTTTGACAGGAGCTTCTACTGAGAGAGTATCAGTAGCTAAGAACAAGCCTATCATTACTGCTCTTTAAAAATTAAAACACAGGGCAGCTGGGTGGCTCAAGCCAGTTGGGCGTCTGACTTCGGCTCAGGACCCTGGGATCGAGCCCCATGTTGGGCTCCCTGCTTACTGCTTAGCACAGAGCCTGCTTCTCCCTCTCCCTCTCCCTCTGCCTGCCAGTCCCCCTGCTTGTACTCGCTGTCAAATAGATAAAGAAAATCTTTAAAAAATAAAAATTAAGAAATATTTAAAATCAAAATACATAATAACTACAACCATTAAAGTATCTACGATATGCCCAACTCTATATACGAACTCATTTAATCCTCACTGTATATACATTACCTCATTGAACTACAGTAATTCTGCATGGTAAATAGCAAAGGTCCAATACCACATATGTGGAAACTATTTTTGGCTCAGCGAGGTTCTGTAATTTACTCAAGGTCATGTAAATGGTTATACTAGAGGTAAATCCCAGATCAACCTATGCTTTTCTGCTTCATAATGCTTCTTATCCCATGACCTTGTCAGACTGGATTATTTAACAATAAAAATGTACTGAATAACTGTGTGCAAAGCCTTGTGGGGTTACAAGAGAAATATAACACATGGGCCTTTTACTCAAGGAACAAATAAACAAGGGATTCACTAAATCTTAGAGTTGCAGGTTAGAGGTATTCTCAACATCCAGTTTTTAGCCATGCAGGCATTTGTCCTCATAATGTGTTTACCTGATGTTACTACAGTTGCTACCTGAATACTACCAGGGACAAAGAAATTAACACTTCAAAAGGTAGTATATTTTTGAGCTACTCTAAAAGCTAGAAAAGGTATTTGCTACAGTGCTTCTTCCTCTACAGGGCTTCTGCAACTTTCTCCCTCTTGGTTCTAGTTTTGAATCAATAAGCCTAGCTTGGGAATTAATAAACCTAACTTCACTTCTGCATTACGGTCCATTCTCAGTTTAACCACAGCTTTCTTGTTTGCCCTATTTTTCTTGCCTTTCCTTACAAAGTATGTTTATTTCCATTGTTCCTTATATGCTAGGATATCTAGACCCAGCCCATTCTAAAGGTGCCCAAAATCAAGAATATTGCTCCAGAGCAGGTTTATCTCATGCTATGCTCAATTCTATTCTGTAATTGTATTATTGACTCCTACTCAACTGAGGTAGTCAACTAAAACCCGCTACCAGTTTTTCAGAGATGAGGCTGCTGAGAATGGGCTGGGTTGTTACTAAACTAGATCTCTACCATTCTGTACTAATGTAGTTGACTGATAGTATCTTTTGAAGTTCAGATTCTATTAACTCTCCCAAGAGTTATCACTCATAAATGATGTTGTAACTCCTAACATTTCTACTGTTATCATTCTTGATAATCTTTTCTGTACCTAGAAATATCTAACTCTAGAAATTTTTTTTCTTATTTACTATACTTAGATGTGGTCATCAAGAGAAACTTTATCACCTCAAATATTTTTTATTTTTTTTTAATTTTTATTTATTTATGATAGTCACACAGGGAGAGAGAGAGAGAGAGAGAGGCAGAGACACAGGCAGAGGGAGAAGCAGGCTCCATGCACCGGGAGCCCGACGTGGGATTTGATCCCAGGTCTCCAGGATCGCGCCCTGGGCCAAAGGCAGGCACCAAACCGCTGCGCCACCCAGGGATCCCTCACCTCAGATATTTTTATTTCAAGCACCTGACCAACACTTCCTATCCCTATCTTACTTGCTTATAAACCTTATATATAAGGTATATATATATATATATATATATATATATATCATTATGCCCTCTAATCTCTTGACCCTACCACTTTACTTCGTGTACCCTCTTCTGTCTCCAATCTCATTTCTCTCTTTGTCCTATTTAGATTTCAAAGTCCATCATTATCACTTCCTTGGAATATCTTAAATTCTGTCATTCCGTCTCCCTCCATTGCACTCAGTTTTTTGAACCCAACTATTCACCTTCTCTATGCTTATGCCCTTGCATTTGAACACTGCTGGAAACACTCACACTAATATTTTTCCTAAGTAAACACAACTTCAAGCAAGTACACAATAATACTGAGCAAGCCTACTGTGATTCTCTAGTTTTTCTTTCTCCAGATAAGATGGCTATTTCATACTACTACTCTTTCATTAAACATCTCATGTCCCTCACTTCTCCCTTTCTCAGCTATCCTCACTAGCCGAGAAAACAGAAGTCATTTGATAGAAGTGACTCTTAATTTTCTTTCTTCTGGTCTCAGTGTTAAATATCTACTCTTCAAAAAGTCCTATTAAAACTTTAGAGAAAGCTTCTTCACCATCATTCTCTTTCATAGAACTCTCTTAGAACTTTTCATAATAAGTCATTACTTTTGATTATTAAAATTTTGCTTGCTAATTCTTACACTAGAACATAGGATTCCTAAAGGCAAAAATACATCAATCTTCCTAGCTTTGTTTCTTACTGCAATTCTCAGTAACTACTTGTTATATATATATATACTTGTTAATATAAAAATGCAGAATAGCATAATGGTTAAGTTTGAATTAATTTGGATTTATCAAACTAGGATTGGAATTTTAGCTATGCCAGTAGGCCACCATAGTGACATTGGGCAAGTTGCTTAACTCCTCTAAGTTGCAGTTTCTGTATTGGAACATGGAGATTAAAAACAACATCCCTTAGAGTTGTTAGAAATAAGTGGGATAATTGATTTTTGAAAAGTCTGGCACAGAGTAAGTGCTTAGTGCATTTTATCTATATATGTATATTTGATTTCTTTATCTCAGATATTTATGAAAATGTTGACAAAGCCAAATGGTAAGCTGTTTGAGACTACTGTCAGTTTGGTAGTGGTCTATAGGTTCAGTTTTTCAGTGACAGAGAATTTATCCAACTTAGCCTGCATTTCTGAATCTTACCCTGAAGGAAGGATACTTTAAGACACTTCGTCACTTCTTAGTCAAGTTCAGATAGTTGAAGCTTAAGGAGTGTTCATGAGTTCTCAACCTGGTAACCTCATAGTTAGGCTTATTGTGTTCTTAATAACCCATGTTGACTCCTAGTCATCACTACAGTATTCTAAGTATTCATAAGCCATTTGTCTAAGTGACTTTTCTAGCTTTTGTAGAGGACTGAGGTCAAGTTTACTGATCTGTACTTTTTAAAACTTATGGTATTTACTTATCTTTAGGGATGCAGATTCCTCAGATAATAGTCATTTTATCATCATTCATTCTAGCTTTTTACTGTCCCATTTATTCTACAACCTGTCCATTTCTTTGTCCAGTAACATATCTATCCATTAAACATTTATAAACTCCTGGGTTGACTCAAGTTTTGTACATAAACACCAATTTCAGCTCTATAATTCTGGCAGCTTAGGAGAAAAAGGAAATGTGATAGGCATATCCTCATTTATTCATCTATCCATCCAATATATATTTATTGAGTTTCTACTATGTGTCAGATACTATACCCTAGAGCTTACAGTTTACCATTTATAGTTCTTATCAACTAATAAAAAAAATTAACAGTTCATCTCAAGATTTCCTGGCACTGAGTTCAAGAGAGAGTTTTTTGCATGATTATCTGAGTCATTTAAGAAATAAAATAGATAATTCTTTTCTATTGTTTTGCATATGACAGATTATTTTAAATTTAAATAGATGTTTCTTATATTAATCCTCTGTAAAAGCAGAGGGCTTTGTATTAAATATCTTTTTTCAGTAATGGTAATTTTTTTAGGGAACTTAGGTGATATGGTCCTTAAATATTCCTTTTTGATGATCTTATTCATAGCCAGTATAGAACTTACATAGGAGAATCCTATGTAGCCAACCTATCCATTCAACTCTCTTTGTCAGACATCAGCTATCTCAAGTGAGTCTTTGTCAAGTACTGGATTGTAATTGTATCCTATTTGGAAGCTTTAATGGGTGACTGAAATGCTAATATATTGGACTGTTGGTCATTTATCTTTTATTTTCCTGCTGTTTATGAGATTTCTGCTTATACTCTCCCAATCTTTTTTATCCCTTAGGATGGAGGTGGATGGGGAGATGGGTTAAATAGGTGATGGGGATTAAGGAGTGCACTTCTTGTGATGAGCATCAGATATTGTATGGAAGTATAGAATCACTATATAGTACACCTGAAACTAATATTACACTATACGTTAACTGGAATTTAAATAAAAGCTTTTTAAGAAATCAAATACGTAAAGAAATTATGTATAAATGTCAATGGAGACTCTGTGATTTTATTATTATATAAAATAATTTTGAGCATCATTTATTTCAGAGTTGGTTGGCTTCTTTCGGAACATTGACAGTGGAGGAAAAATTCAGGGAACATGACAATATGAAAAAAATGTATCTTCAAATCTCTACCCTAGAATAAGGCATGATATTATGTTACAAGGATACTGAAATATACTGTAGAAGTTATAAAGCAAAATAATATAATGCCAAGCATGGTGCTAAGCAAACTCCTTGTTTAGTGATGTGAGTCTGTACTGCTGTACTGTACTGCTGTTACAGTTTCTTTTAAGAAACATTTTGCCAGGGGATCCCTGGGTGGTTCAGCGGTTTGGCGCCAGCCTTTGGCCCAGGGCGCGATCCTGGAGTCCCGGGATCGAGTCCCACGTCCGGCTCCCAGGCATGGAGCCTGCTTCTCCCTCCTCCTGTGTCTCTGCCTCTCTCTCTCTCTCTCTCTCTCTCTCTATGTCTATCACAAATAAATAAGTAAATCTTTAAAGAAAGAAAGAAAAAAAGAAAAGAAAAGAAAAGAAACGAAACATTTTGCCATATCCTTAATTTTGGGGACCAGGGGAGTTGATTAAAGAAAAAACTGATTTTGATTCTGAAGCATATAAAAGGGGAAAAAAAGAATATTAAGTAATCTTCAGACCAGTTCTAAAAATAGGTATCATTATCTTCATTTTATATATGAGAAAGCTAAGGCTCAGAATAATTAAGTTATCCAAAGAAACAACTAGTAAGTGACAAAATTGGGCTTATTTGATGTCTAAGTCTGTTCTTCCTACAGAATTATGCTGCTTGCAATAATTACTATTTTTCTTAATATGTTAATTTTTTAAGATTTTATTTATTTGTTTGAGAGGGAGAATGGAGGAAGGGGTAGCAGAAGAGAAAGAATCTTAAGATCTTAAGCAGACTACTCCACGCAAGCACAGAGTCCAGTGCAGAACTTGATCCCACGACCCATGAGATCATGACCTGATCCAAAACCAAGAGTCTGGTGCTTAATGAATTGAGAGCCACCGAGGTGCCCCTAATATGTTAATGTTTGAATATTTTACACCTCTTTTAAAGTCACATTTTCAGTCAGTGGGTGGTGACAGGATGAAATTATGTAAAAATTGCAGTATGCTCAGGAGGGAAGCTTCAAGTCATGAACTTGTGGACCAACACCTGCTTATTTTGTGGGTCCAAATGACCTATGGTGATAGAAGCACAGTGGAAGAGACTTTAGAGATCATGATAATTCACAGCATCTTAATTAAATTGATTTCAGAAGTAGTTGGAAGAGGAAAAGAAAAGTCATATGGTCAACATTGTTATAGTAGAGATAAAGGTGAATTGCTTATTCATGTAACAAATAAATTAGTCACTAGGTGCTAGGAATGCGGAGGTGAATAAGAGATGATTCCTCTCCTTCTAATAGCTGTCCAGGAATACCATCATGGAACACAAAATTCTCCCTGACTTCTAGGCCGCCATTCCATTCTCTGAACTCTCCAACACTTCATGTAAACCATTAAATCCAGACCCCACTTAAATACCAGATTATGTTTCCTATTTATGGGCCTTTATTTACCAAACCCAAAATATCCTTAGTATCTTAAAGACAGAAACCATATCTTATCTTGTCTTATATTTAGTAGGCCCTCCTAAATATTGATTGATTGTTAAAGGCAAAACACAGAAGAAATATTATCTATCATTTAGCATACATTTGTTCTTTTATGCAACCCCTGGAAAATGAATATTCTCTTTACATGGCTAGAGGAGGAATTTTTACATTTGATAAGAGATTGGATTAGATATGTTCTGTTACTCCTCCCAACTAAGATTTATATGGGCTACTTAAAATAAATGAATATGTTCTTAGGGTGATAAGAAAAAGAGAGCCAGTTATCTATTTATGATTATTGTCCTTACAAAAAATTAGTATAAATAATGACCCTACAGTCATTAAATTGTCAGTGCCTCAAAGCCTTTTCACTTGAGTGATTTGTAGGTGACAATAAGAAGATAAATTAAGAAGTTAATTGAAATTTTTAAACCCTGACTACTAATCAATTGAGACAAGTTAACAGTTTACTCTTACTGGGAAGTCTAATAAGCCTCAGACATGTGAGAGATGATTTTTAGATTAAATCTTCCCAAACTCTCACCTGTTTTCTTAAATTTGCCTTTAGTTTGGCTGTGTTCTAAACTTCATACAGTATTTGCATTTTCATGGAGAGACATTATACCATCCTTTTAGGAAATGATTGATACATATTGATAACACAGATCAATAGTCATTAAATGATTCTACCTTTTTACCCTGTAATTCCACTGTACAGACTTTTTATCTTAAGGAAATACTTCAGGTTAGTTACCCCAGTATTATTTATAATGATGAAAAACTACAAAGAAAAATTTAGCTGGAGGAGCACCTGGGTTGCTCAGTGGTTGAGCATCTGCCTTTGGCTCAGGTCATGATCCCGGGGTCCTGGAATCAAGTTCTGCACTGGACTCCCTGCAGGGAGCCTGCTTCTCCCTCTGCCTGTGTCTCTGCCTCTCTTTCTATGTCTCTCATGAATACATAAATAAAATCTTTAAAAATAAATAAATAAGAAAAATCTAGCTATAGGTGAATAGTTATGATTATAGTAACATATACATCTACTGAATGGAATGTTATTCAAACACCTAAGTAACATGCCAGTTCATTACTATTGCATGGAAGGCTAAAAGATTATATTCATTTCTGCAGTGATTACCACAAAAAGGAAAAAATATGTTTGAACAAAAGACTAATAAAGAAATAGACAAATGTGATTAACATTGTGTTAAAAGTTTATGGATTTGGGGACGCCTGGGTGCTCAGTGATTGAGCATCTGCCTTTGGCTCAGGTGTCATGATCCTGGGGTCCTGAGATCAAGTTCCTCATCGGGCTGCCTTTGAGGAGCCTGCTTCTCCCACTGCCTGTGTCTCTGCCTCTCTCTCTCTCTCTCTCTCTCTCTCTCTCTCTCTCATGAATAAATAAATAAAATCTTAAAAAAAGAAAAGTTTATGGAATTGTGATACTCTATGTGGAAAATCCAAAAGACTCCACACCAAAATTGCTAGAACTCATAAAGGAATTCAACAAAGTGGCGGGATATAAAATGAATGCACAAAAGTCAGTTGCATTTCTCTACACTAACGAGACAGAAGAGAGAGAAATTAAGGAATCGATCCCATTTACAATTGCACCAAAATCCATATGATACCTAGGAATAAACCTAACCAAAGAGGTAAAGGATCTATATTCTGAAAGCTATAGAACACTAATGAAAGAAATTGAGGAAGACACAGAGATGGCAAAATATTCCTTGCTCATGGATTGGAAGAACAAATATTGTTAAAATGTCTGTGCTTCCCAGAGCAATCTATACATTCAGTGCAATCCCTATCAAAATACCATCCACAGTTTTCAGAGAGCTGGAACAAATAATCCTAAAATTTGTATGGAACCAGGGATGCCTGGGTGGCTCAGCAGTTGAGCATATTCCATCAATTTAGGACATGATCCCTGGGTCCAGGATGGAGTCTACTTCTCCCTCTGCCTATGTCTCTGTGGCTCTCATAATAAATGAATAAAATCTTTAAAAAAAAAATTGTATAGAACCAGAGAAGACTTCGAATAACCAAAGGAAAATTGAAAAAGAAAACCAAAACTGGTAGCATTATAATGCTAGACTTCGAGCTATATTACAGAGCTGGAATCATTAAGACAGTATAATACTGACACAAAAACAGGCACATGGATCAGTGGAACAGAATAGAGAACCCAGGGGCAGCCCGGGTAGTTCAGTAGTTTAGCGCCACCTTCGGCCTAGGGCATAATCCTGGAGACCCAAGATCAAGTCCCACATCGGGCTCCCTGCATGGAGAGAGTCTCTCTCTCTTTCTGTGTGTGTGTGTGTGTGTGTGTCGTGAATAAATAAATGAAATCTTCAAAAAAAAAAAAAAATAGAGAACCCAGAAATGGACCCTCAGCTCTGTGGGGAATTAATCTTTGACAAAGTGGGAAAGAATATCCAATGGGAAAAAGACAGTTTCTTTAACAAATGGTGTTGGGAAATTGGACAGCCACATGCAGAAGAGTGAAACTAGACCATTTTCATACACCATACACAAAAATAGACTAAAAATGGATAAAAGACCTAGATGTGAGACAGCAATGCAACAAAATCTTAGAAGAGAACATAGGCAGCAACCGCTTTGACCTTGGCCACATCAACTTCTGGCTTGATACATCTCCAAAGGCAAGGGAAACAAAGGCAAAAATGAGCTATTGGGACTTCGGCAACATAGAAAGTTTTTGCACAGCAAAGGAAACAGCAAAATCAAAAGACAATCTACAGAATGGGAGAAGATATTTGCAAATGTTTTATCAGATAAGGGTTAGTATCCAAGATTTATAAAGAACTTATCAAACTCAACATTCAAAGAACAAATAATCCAGTCAAGAAATGGGCAGAAGACATAATGAACAGACATTTCTCTAAAGACATACAAATGACCAACAGACACATAAAATGTTCAGCATCACTCGGCATCAGGAAATAGAAATCAAAACCACAATGAGATACTACCTCACATTAGTTAAAATGGCTAAAATGAGTAAGTCAGGAAGCTGTTAACAAATATTGGCAAGGATGCAGTGAAAGGGAAACTCTCTTACAATGTTGGTGGGGTTGCAAACAGGTATAGCCACTCTGGAAAACAGTGCGGAGGTTCCTCAAAAAGTTAAAAATAAAGGCACCCTACAACCCAGCAATTGCACTACTAGGTATATACCCCAAAGATATAAATGTAGTGATCCATAAGGCCACCTGCTCCCCAGTGTTTATAGCAGCAATGTCCACAGTAGACAAATATGGAAAGAGCCCAGATGCCCATTGGCAGATGAATGGATAAAGAAGACACACACACATACACATAATGGAATATTACTCAGCCATCAAAAAATTGAAATCTTGCCATTTGCAATGATGTGATGACACTAGAGGTCATTATGCTAAGTGAAATAAGTCAATCAGAGGAAGACAGTTATCAAATGAATCCACTCATGTGGAATTTAAGAAACAAAACAGGAGCATAGAGGAAGGGGGGCGGAAATAGAGAGAGACCAACCATAAGAGGCTCTTAATCATTGGAATCAGAGGGTTGCTGGAGGAGAGGGGGCAGGGGGATGGGGTATCTGGGTGAAGGGCATTAAGGAAGGCACTGAATGTAATGAGCACTGGTTGTTATATGCAACCGATTAATCACTGAACTCTTCCTCTGAAACTAATAATACAGTGTATATTAATTAATTAAATTTTAATTTTAAAAAATGTTTATGGATATTACATGAAAATTTTCTTTATTTTTGTAAGGGACTTACTGTCTTTCAAATTCGATATTTATTTCATGATTGGCTAATATATCCACATTAATCAAAACTCAAAAGGCATAAAAAGGTATGAAAAGAAAGTCTCATATTTACCCCACCTCCTCAGAGGCACTATTATAAGTTTTTTATTTCTTCATCCAGAGATTATTTTATATATAAACAAGCTAATATATACTTATTTTCCCCCATTTTACACAAATGGTAAACACTATTCAACACCCTGCTTTTCCACTAACATCTGTTAAAGATATTCAGTATCAGTTCATAAAGAACTCTTTCTTTTTTTTATTTTTTATGATAGTCACAGAGAGAGAGGCAGAGACCTAGGCAGAGGGAGAAGCAGGCTCCATGCACCGGGAGCCCGATGTGGGATTTGATCCCGGGTCTCCAGGATCGCACCCTGGGCCAAAGGCAGGCGCCAAACCGCTGCGCCACCCAGGGATCCCTAAAGAACTCTTTCTATTTTGTGGCTTAATATTATTCCTTTAAGTGCCATAAGATACTATAATTTATTTAATAAGATCCTGCTATTGCAATTCTATGGTAACAGTACACAGGATGATTACTCAAATGAAAATATATCTAGACTAAATTCCTACACGCAGGAGTGCTAGGTTAAGAGTATGTGTACATTCTTTAACAGATGAACAAGGTGGGGGCAGTGAGGGAGGACCATAAAGCCGACTCTTAACTAGAGGACACACTGAGGGTTGGTGGAGAGGAGGTGGGAGAGAGATTTTTTTTTTTTAAGATTGTTTATTTATCTATTCATGAGAGACACAGAGAGAGAGAGAGAGAGGCAGAGACACAGGCAGAGACACAGGCAGAGGAAGAAGCAGGTTCCATGCAGGAAGCCCGATGCAGGACTTGATCCCAGGACTCCAGGATCACACCTTGGGCCGAAGGCAGACACTCAACTGCTGAGCCACCCAGGCTTCCGTCCCTGGGGACAGCTTCTAAAAGAACTGCATTCCAAGACAGATTACAAAAAAAGCCTTAGAAGGAAAGCAGTTCTGTGTCCTGAAAGCAGTGTTTCTCAGTGTGGTCCATTAATCACACCAAAATCACCTGGTGTGGGTTGGCAACTTATTAAAACAGGCAGTTTCCTGGGCTTTTCCCCAGATCTGCTGAATCAGAATCTCAGAGGGATGAGGCTGAGGAACTTGCCTTTTAGAATAAACTCCCTAGGGATGCCTGGGTGGTGCAGTTGGGTAAGCGACCAACTCTTGGTTTCTTCTCTGGTCATGATCTCAGGGTAATGGGCCCCAGCCCCATGTTGGACTCCGCACTCAGTGCAGAATCTGCTTCAAATTCTCTCTCCCTCTGCCTTTCCTGCTCATGTGCTGGTGCACTTGCTCTCTCGTACTTTCTCTCAAAATAAATAGATAAAAGAATAAATGTTTAAAAAAATTCTTTTTAACTTCCTAGGTGATTCCTAAGCCATTAAAGCTTGAAGATCACTGCCTTTATAGTCAATGTCCCCTAGCTTAGTCCACATACCTTGTTTCCCTTATTCAGTTTGAATCAGACATAAGACTATTTCTAAAAATCAAAGCCACCCTCAAAGGACAAAAGGGCATGTGTCAGGGATGCTGAAGGTCATTCCCAATGGGAATCCAGAAATGAGCTGAACAACAGGCTAGGCATTGCAGACTGGCAGAAATTATGTTGCATTAGGAGACAAAAATGCTCTGGTTGGTCTGATTTTGGTATGCTTGACAGTGCTAGTAACTTGACAAGTGTCACTTCACACATTAAAGAACCTTGGCTTTAATTTTCCTATTAAAGGGAAAAGAGGAGGAAAGGAGAATTGTGTTTTGGCTAGATAAGTAAATGATCTCAATGGTCCTTTCTCTATCTTATGTTCTGGTTTTTCTACTGAGATTAAAAAAAAAAAAAAAAAAAAAAAAAACGGGGCAGCCTGGGTGGCTCAGCGGTTTAGCGCCACTTTCAGCCCAGGGCCTGATCCTGGAGACCCAGGATCGAGTCCCACATCAGGCTCCCTGCATGGAGCCTGCTTCTCCCTTTGCCTGTGTCTCTTCCTCTCTCTCTCTCTCTCTCTCTCTCTCTCTCTTTCTCTCTCTCTCTCTCTCTCATGAATAAATAAAATCTTTAAAAAAAAAAAACCCTAGACACACAAATTAATATATATAAGTAACGAGGATTATTACTATAGCAAAAACTGCTAGTTTGATTTCTTCTAAAGGGAAGAGCCTTCTTAATTAAAAAAAAATTATTTTAGTTCTATATCTTTTTTTTTTTAATTTTTATTTATTTATTCATGAGAGAGAGATGGATCACACCCTGGGCTGAAGGCGTCGCTAAACCGCTGAGTCACTCGGGCTGCCCTATATCTTTTTTTTTTTACTTCATTTTTCTATTAAAGATGAGTAAGTTTGGAAAATCAGATTCTGGTTACATTTAGCTATATAACTGTATTGTGTCTCTAATATCCACTTCTAATTAAAGTTTTGTAGTATCACACAGCTACAGCACCACATATTTTCTTATTTTCCAGATATTAATAATTGCCCTTTCATTCTCTAAAGCGAAATAAAACCAGTGACTTTTTTTTTTAGTCAACAATTCTTAACTATGTAAAATATCTTTCAGTGTTGGCCCATAGATATAAGCTATAATTTTAATCCTGAGAATAGTTGTGATAAAAATCTTAAATGTCAGGGGATCCCTGGGTGGCCCAGCGGTTTAGCACCCGCCTTTGGCCCAGGGCATGATCCTGGAGTCCCAGGATCAAGTCCCATGTCAGGCTCCCAGGCATGGAGCCTGCTTCTCCCTCCTCCTGTGTTTCTGCCTCTCTCTATATATATGTCTATCGGGATCCCTGGGTGGCGCAGCGGTTTAGCGCCTGCCTTTGGCCCAGGGCGCAATCCTGGAGACCTGGGATTGAATCCCACGTCGGGCTCCCGGTGCATGAAGCCCGCTTCTCCCTCTGCCTCTGCCTCTCTCTCTCTCTCTCTCTCTCTCTCTCTCTCTCTCTGTGTGTGTGTCTATCATAAATAAATAAAAAAAAAATTAAAAAACTTATATATATGTCTATCATAAATAAATCTTAAAAAAAATCTTAAATGTCATTATGCAGTTAATAATAAAATAGGTACCATTGTTCAGGAAATACCATATTTTGAGCATAATTCTGAGTACTTTTAGTATCTTACAAGAATATGGGTTGGGTTTTTTATTTTTTATTTTATTTTTTTTAAGATTTTATTTACTTATTCATGAGAGACAGAGATTGGCGGAGATATAGGCAGAGGGAAAATCAGGCTCCTCGCAAGGAGCCTGATGCAGGACTCGATCTGGGACCACAAGATCATGCCCTGAACCGAAGGCAGACTCTCAACCGCTGAACCACCCAGGTGCCCTGAGAATAAGGGTTTTAAAGATAAGTGTTACGCCCATTTTACATGTGACTCTTCTTTGGAGGTCATATTGAAGTGTAATAATTCAAGAAGCTTCACAGAACAAAAAAAGAAGCAGCAGCTTCACAGAGAGTCATTAGCAATTTTTGGCTTCCACTTTCTATTAGATATGCCTCCTTTTACATTACCTGGTATGCTATAGGTAATCAGTAAATGTTTGCAGAGTTTACCACTCTCTGTCTAATTTGCTATTTCTTTTAGTATATATTTTATGTTGGAGTACAATTTAGTAAAAGTCAGTGACTCGTTTAATTATGACCTTGAAAGAAACTAAATTATATCCTGTTTTGAATTAAAATGAGATTACTTTTTCCCATATCTGATTTATTAGTAATCCTGGTTTCCATTAGCAAGATAGAAAAGATCTATACTTCAGAGACTAAAAATTTTACTAATGATTAATATATGCTAGCCATTAGATGTTCTGCTTTTTTTCTCTCCAAACTTTAGATTAAAAGATAAAATTGTATCTTTCTAATATTAGATTTCTAATAACAATAATTGGTGAATATATGCTACTAATTATATTTTGCTTCTTGAGCAAGGCAGAAGTTTGAGACTTCTCACTCACTAACCCCACCGCCACCAGCACCAAGCCCCCAGGGACAAATGAGTTGCTTTATTGTACCTGATTTGTGATTAACTGTTCTCTCTTCATTCTTTTTCTCAACCTTTCCTCCTTCCTCCATAACTCTCTTCCTCCACTTCATTTTACCCTGTCAGTAAGGGCATTTGTTCTTCATCTTTTCAAATCTATCACTTTAGCTTTTGGTTTTGGGGATTTATTTGTCAACTTATTCCCTCTCCTCAAATAGATATATGATGAATAGGTTGCTTCATTTATTTAAACTTTTATAATTAAAAAACAAAGCCATTTCTTCTTGCCACAGAAGAAAAAATGCTTGCCATTGCTTCCCCCTTTGGTTTTGAGATTGCAGGAATCCTGTTGCTGCAGATACCATTTATCCCTTCATGACACCTGACTCTAATGAACACTATATGCAGTTAGGCTGACAAGTTTGGTGCTGCCATTAGATGCACCGGCACACTTCTATCTCTTTAAAAAAGAAGAAAATTCTGCAATTATGAGAACCACATTTTTTTTTCTTGAAACAATTTATTTTTCCCTGGTCTGTTTTTGTGCTAGTGTTTTGAACTGGATTTTTGCAGTGTGCTGTGAATGGTAACTTTGTGCTGTGAATGATGTTGAGAGGAAGAAGCAGAGCCCCCAGCCATGAGAAAGATCTAATATTTGTGTTTTAAAGTTCTTATAAATTGTAATGCAAGAACTAACAATTTGGAATTTTGTAATTTGGGGCTGTCCACTAGCCCTACAGGCTCTCAATGATTGTAATTTGAAAATCTCAAAGTAAACATGATTCAGATCTTAGATTAATTAGATTAATTAAAATTTTAACAAAGTCTCTCTTTGATTAGAACAAATCGTTTGTGAAGGCCACTAGAAAGCATCAACTGGCTGCGGGATCCCTGTGTATTTCTCAACTACTTCCAAAACGTCAGAATGAGTTGCCAATACCTGGTAGAAAACTAATCACTTTGTTGTTTTTTTATAGTTAATTGAACAGCTAATGTGCTTTTGAAGGCTGTGTCTCTCTTGAATATATTTTGTGAAGTTTTGAAATGTTGTTGTATATTAATTCAAACCCAATAAGATACCTATATTTTCATAATAATTTTCCCTTCTAACTCATTTTCATAAAAAGACTATTTGGAAAGTACACAATTTCCAGGCAAAATTATCTTGAAATTGAATTCTTTAAACCACAAAGCTAGCCAGCCTGCCTGCCTCTTTCTTTCTTTCCTTCCTTTTCTCTCTTTCCTTATTCCTGACTTCTTTCCTCCCTTCCTTTTTTTGGGGTATCCTGTTTAGGTAGTATTTAATATCACTTGTGAGACTACTGCTATGACAGACATCTACTGTGTGATACCCACTTAATCCATTGGTGTGAAAGCAACAAGGACTTATTTTCTCCTTTTTGTAGGGAATGACATTCCAACTGTTCTTTGACATGTTTACATTCAGAGGTTGCCAGTGATCAAATCAGGTCAGGACTGACTTCAAATATTTTAAAAAGCAGAAAGAAAAATGAGATCCTAACTTTCCAGTGTCCTGATCTACGCATCCCTATTGATGAATTAAAGCTTATACGGGTGTGAAATTTGGTACCTGAGACTTAGGCTGCTTGAGCACCTTTTATCGCATAATAGTTCTGGAATGTGAAGATATGAATTTTCATGGGAGCAATGATATTTCATGGCCAACAATGGATTTCTTAGGGTCTTGTCATTTCAAATTGCCATGAGGTCTGGTTATTGCTGCTCTAAATGTAAATATGAAACTGCTTCCCGATGAACTTATTGCGATGGTGCTAACTTGTCTTGACACTCTTGCTGGCAGTTCTAGTGGCCCTTAACATGGTCTGCTTTCTGTAGTCACAGCATGGGTTTTGTGGAGGATTCAGCCTAAATTTCTGGAATGAATTTCTATAGACAAGAGATATATTGGCTTTAAAAATTAAGAGGTTTGATTCTGTTTTGAATTTGGATATCAAATGAATATGAGCACATGACATTTTAATGCCGTTTGTCTTTTCAAATAGATTTACCTTCTAATGCATGTGACAACAGGATTTTGCTCATCAGCTAGAACATACATTTCAGAGGAGTTGTTACCTAAAATATTATCATAAGGCATAAGAAAACACACGATTTAAGTTGCCTTTCATGAACATAATTAAGAATTAATAAGCCAGTACCAGTGGCTAGTCCCCAGAATTTCCACTGTTTTGCCTTTTGTGACCTGTGTTATTAAAAGTCCATTATTTTTACAGACTTTATTAAATTGGATCTTATTAAAGCATTCTATATTTGCATTTGGTCTTTCATAATTCATTATTATTATGACATTTACTTTTTACCATCAGATCTGAAAACATATCATAAGCTACCCTTTTCTCTTGAAAGAAATGCTAATTTCAAACAGTCCTCTAATAGAAGAGAAAAGCTTTATCAGTTTTTTCATTTATTCCAGATCGTGTTAAGAATACTAATGCTAGACTTCAGTATGCTAATATCTCTGAGCTTTTTTTGGTCAAAAGCTTAGAATTATTATTTTTATCCCATGTTAAGTATGAAACCAGGAGACCTGCTACTACTGGAGAAAACACAATTCTAAAGTACAATTCATGATTCTAAAGACTTGTGAAAATGTTGCTAAATCCCGTTTAGGATGCTGTCAGTCGATTTAACTTTGTACCATACAACATTTGTCCATTTAAGAAACTCTTTCCCCTTAAAATTCAGTTTTTTTGTTTTTCTCATATATTAGGTCAGTATACCTTGCAATGTTTTAAGACTACGAACCTATGCTTTCAGCCCCAGATGGCAGTTAGGGCATGCTGCCTGCTTTTCTATATGATAGTCGCTTCTATATCATTTAAGATGTAGTTGAAACTCAGCCTAGCAAGATTTTATATATTGATATTAGACAGGCTATCTAATTATTATTAACATAATAATAAAGTGAGTTTTTTGTCGGGGTACTAGTAAATTTATTAAACTCTGAAATGAAATTTACTTTGGCTTTTGTCTCATTTTAGATTTCTGACAATGTGCAATAGACACTTTGGCAGTGTTGTTGCACAAACCATCCGGACTCAAAAAACAGATCAGTTTCCACTTTTTCTGATTATTATGGGAAAGCGATCATCTAACGAAGTGTTAAATGTTATACAAGGTAAAGTACATGTCACAAGAGGAGAAGTGTCTTCTTGTGTATGTGATAACCTTATAATATTTACCATCAAAGTTGACAGTAATTCTCTATATGAGTGAGCATCTTTGTATTTTAAAACATAGAATATCCTAAAGAACAGCTTCAAAAAGTATAGAATCTATGAAAAATGAAATATGCTGCATAAAAATGTAACAGAAATTTCTTAATAAAATAACAGCCCTTGGGACAGAGCATAATCATGTTAAAAGTTCAGAATTGCTAAATTCTCTAAACTAGTAATTAAGCCATAATCAGTTATCAGACATGACATTTCTTATTCATATATTGATTTCTTGCTGTAATGTTGATTTGTTGAAAGAAATGCTTATCTTTAGTTATCTAGAAAAGCCAGTGACTAGATATTGCAAATTAATTGTTCATGCAGTGGTAGTTGTTTCCCCTTAATTGTGTGAGTCTGTGTCTAGGATGCAATGCTAAGGTGCGAAGCTATAGGATGCCTATGAATTTAATCACATTGAATATTCTTTACAAACAAAAAAGGTGAATGATTTTTTTTTTACTGCTACTGATATACCCCAAGGATTATTTTAAAATATTACCTTATTAATAGCAAGCTTAAATTGAAAACAGTATAACTTTCTTTGCCCCAGGGAAAAAGATGTTTCAAGTGCCCTGAGCTGAAGCTTCTGTTTGAGATACTTTATTTTTACCCCTATTTAAGTCAAAAGTTCTATAGTAGATAATATGATGGAGGAATGAGTGTAAATACTAGTGTCTTTAAAACTCAAAATAAAACCTCTGGTATTTTATGTTTGCTCTATCCCTAGAGCATTGAGTTTCATAAACAATGCTAAAGATACTCTGCTGGGGAAATGAATTGCATACATAAGGTAAATGTATAATACTTCATTCCTGTTTTCCCCCATCAGAGGCAATATAATAAAGTGGTTTTCAAAGTGGTCCAAGATTCTGGAGGTCCTCTAGACCATTTCATTGGATCCATGAGGTCAAATTATTATTTTCATAATGGTAATAAGGCTCTTCTGTTTTTGCATTTTTATTTATTTATTATTTATTTATTTTTACTGTGTTGACATTTGCACTGATGGCACAAAATCAATGTTGTGTAAAACTACTGGCACCTTCACACAAATCAAAGTCATGTCCAAACTATACTACTGTCATATTCTTTACTTCCATAATGTGCAATTTTAAAAATTATTTTTTGAGCATTTAAGCAAAATGTTATATCTTCCACTGTAAGATTGACAGCTTAAATAATTTTCTGATGAGATCAGTTGTAATGTTACAAATATACGATTTTTTTTGTATCGTATAATTAGTTATGTCAACATTGAAGATAAATGCATAAGTCAGTAAACCAGTATTTTCCACATGACCAGCGCATGATATTATAAAGTCCTGCATAGGTAAAAGATCCATTCAAAGAGTGAGATAGGTCAGTGTATCTTAATATAACAAAGTACAGAAAGTTCAATAGTTTCAAATTCCTCACATACTTGAAGAAACTTCCACTTGTCCATTTGAGTTTATCAAATGCGATCATGTGTACTATATTATTTATTAAAATACTCCTCCCTTTTTCAATTATATGTCTGTTTAAGGGCAGGCTTGCTTGATAAATTTCAGCTAAGTCATAAGACAACATATTGTAACTAGTTTAACATAGAAGTAGATATAAGAATCCAGTTATGTTCTATTAAGCAGACGTTTAAAAAAATTGCAAAAATGTTGAAACTATACCATTCTTCTCACTAAATGTTTTCATTTGGAGCATAAAGCCATTTTTCATAAAAATATGATATTTATATAAACATGTAATGGTTTTATCATTGTTACTTTTAATGAATTGATAAATACGTTTTAAGTATTTCAGCTTTAATTTTTAACACAGTAAATGTTGATAATAATAACCCACAAAACTTATTTGAGGATCTCAGTAGTTGTTAAGAGTGTAAACAAGTTCTGAAAACAGAAGTTTGAAAACCACTGCAATAGGTTAGAGAAAAAAACTTGTCTGGACCTGCGTTAACTGGTACCTTTCCTCTGTCTTGTCCAGTTTGGTAGTGAGTCCTGACTGTTAGCACTGAAGCATAGTTGATAAGCATTGGCTTAAGCCTGAAAATGAATGGCCAGTATGTAACCACCTTTCTAGTATCCTCCATAAAGAATAAAGAATTCATATCCCATGCTTTGAGTCTTAGTCACTACAGTTTGCAAATGAGAAAGAGAAACTCAACAATTTGCCCATTATCAAACTCTATATTAAAGGTACTGCTAAACTTTTTGCCATTTGTTGTATCTATTCATAATAACTGCCAGCGATCATGTGTACTATATACAGAGGTAGTGTTATTTTTATTTTACCGATAAGAGAATCAATCCTTAGAGAGCTATAGTCAGTCACTCATCCACTTATTTATTCATTTACTAAGTGAATATTTATTAAGCCCTTGTCACATGCTAGGCAATTTTTAGGTACTAAATCATATGGTTTGTAGGTAGCAGAACTAAAAACTATGACTACAAAACCAGTTCTGCTTTTTCAGTACCATGATATCACACCAAGATAATATTTGTTCTCTAGCTCATTTATTGGGACAGTAGTACCGATGTGACTGAATTTTTTTGATAAGGACCACAGATGCTCCCTGCCATGCTGCCAGTGGTCATAAGGAAAATTGAGAAAAGGACCATTGAAAGATCATGTTAGTCCAGCTCTACTCCAGAATAACACCAACAAAGATGCTTGCTACTTGTTGTCCTATTTGATCAATGGGATAGGAAGAGCTCTTCTCAGGCCCTGGAGAAAGACGGGCTTTTTGCCAATAATCTTGAAAGAAGAATCGCTATATCTTTATGTATCTTTATGGGTTTCTCTGTTGTAGATGTATTCAAAGCAAGTAACAGGAAAATACACTCAGGAAATGGCATAAATGTTTGTTATGGCCTTAGACAAGGAATAAGATAGCATTAAGGAAAACCAGACATTTTAATACTTTCATAAAACTAATATAACATTATGGGAACTAACTGGAATTAAAATTAAAACTTTTTTAAACACTGAATATTCTCTTATAAAGTTTATAGCATAGTCATTTGGAAGCAGCTGAAAGAGAAAAATACCAATTGGGCACAAAAAGAACTCAGTTTTTTTCAGTAAATAAATTACTGTCCACTTCATCAAGGAATTTTTAATTATAGGAAATAATTCTAAATAAACAGTATATTGAGGTGGCAAAAGAGAACAGGCTTTTGAGTTAGACTCATTTGGTTTCAAATTCTGGTCCCACCACTTAATCAAAAGCCTGATCTTGATTGCACACGCTACTCCAGTTCTTAAAGCCTCCTTTTCCCTCTCTTTAAACTCAAGATCATGATACCTTCAAAGAATTATTGTACAGGTTTAATAAGATAATATATGTAAAGCAGTTAGCCTACTTACTGGCATATAAAAAAATGGTAGCTGTTGCTAGTATTTTCAAGTAGATATGTTTCTATAACTTAAAAGAACTTTGATTTCCAATACTTGGCCATTCTTCATTTTGAGCTGAAAATCTTTCTCGTTAACAGATGGTTCCTTCAAGTATACTGTGTTTGAAATTTCAACTGCCTATATACTGGTTTACTCTTTCACAGTGAACATATGAAACTTTTCAAGGAAAATATGAAAATATTTTAACTGGGTATTAGCATAGTACACTGTCATTTTTATTAGACTATAGTTATTCCTTGCTGATCAATTCTAGAATGACTTTCCATTTTATAATAACATTACTAATGTAAAGTTTGGCGATCTCCATGTGTTGCTAGGTAACACAACAGTGGATGAGTTAATGATGAGACTCATGGCTGCAATGGAGATCTTCACCGCCCAACAACAGGAAGATATAAAGGATGAGGTAAGATGAAAGGTTAAGTAGACCTTTAATAGGATTTTGATGAAATTATTTGTCAAATGGAGATGCTTGCCTATGTAATGATTGATAAATAAAGAAAATGAAGATGCATTTCCAGATTAACCAAGGACTTTTATGCCATTGAGTTTACCTTTCAGTCCATTCTTTTCATGACCCCAAGACCCAACAATTTGTTTAACTTTATGGACATTTATACTTTGCTAGATTTGGAGTAGTGGCAGGAGGTCAATTTGCAGGAAATGAATTCTGAAGCATATTTACAAAAGAAACGACAGTCCAGGAAATCCTGTGCACTATGTGGTTTTTCACTCACTTTCAAGATCCTCTTACTCTTTTTAAATATTGAGGTTGATTAGTGATAGACACATTTTACATTTTTGAAGTGCTGTGAGAATTAGTAAAAGGTCTCCAGAATTCTGAATTTCTCAGTGTCCTGAGTATATTCAGTTGGTATAGATGGCATGAGTGTAGAACCTCAAATAAAATAATAACAGCAATATTGATCATGACAATAGTAGTCAACACTTATTGAATATTTATAGTGTGCTAAGCGTCAAGCTAAGTACTTTACATATATTATCTCTTGTAGTATCAAAATAACCCCAAGAGGTTGTATATGAGTCACACAGAGTTCTGGCAGAAAACACGTGGCACTTTCAAACTGGGTCATTTGGAACAGTTTAATAAGAGAACTGTTTGTAAAGGTAAGGGCAAGGTTTATGGAAGTCAGCAATGGGTAGTACAGACTTTAGGGCTAAACAGAGCCATTACCACCTGTAGGCCTAAAGGCCGTGGAGGGTGGTAAATCGAGAAGACTATATCTGATAGAGGGATATAGTCAGCCCTTGGTGACCTGCTAGGGAGGAAACCAGAGAACAGATTTACTTTCCTTCCATACTCTGATCTTCTGCCAATACTACCTAGGTAACCCAACCAAAAGCTGCAAGGCAAGAGAACTTACCCAGGCAAAAAGCTAGATAGAGCTTGGATACTGAGGGGGCAAATGGGAGATAGCCTAGCACAGATTGGTACTATTATCTTCCCTTTTCAGGTGAGAAAACTGAGACTCAAAAGAGTTAAGTTAATTTACCCAAGATCACATGGCCAGTAGGACCTATGATAATCTCAAGTAATTATTAGTGCTTTATCAGGTAAAAAACTTCTGGATTTGGAGAACAGTCTAAAGAACAGTCTAAAGATAAAATATGAAACATATGTTAGCATTTGTTAATTTGAGATGCTCAATTCACAGGTATTTCTTAAATTGTCCTTTCTAATATTTTTAGTTGAAAAATGTTTTTCATAGACAAATAGGAAAAGTTTGATTGCTGAGCAATGATGAAAAGTTTCCAGCTATATTGAGTGTTTTCAATACAATACCCATTAGCTATTGCAAATGGAAAACATGTAGACAAATATAAAGTAGAATTATTGTGTTTTACCATATTTGCTTATCTCTTTCTTCTATTATTCTGTGAGTTTGTTAAGAGTCTGAGTTGTATCACATTCACATTTATAACATTTATCTCCTATCAGTGTACCTAGGACAAAGTAGGCACTCAGTAAATGTATAGTAGATGATTGAATATTTAATACTTGGAAGAATTCACATGAAAAATGTTACTTGAAAAAAGTTCTTGATTGCAGTGGTATAAAACCTGATGTGTCCACATTAACAAATATGAAAATTTGAAGTGCTATAACTAGTTTAGAGTTTAAATACACACTAAGTTTCTTTTATTGCTGGAAAAATGATGTTTGTGATTTTCCTTAATAGTCAGTGTTTCATTTACTCTAAAGAAAAGGTAATCAGGTATATGATGGAAAGATGTTTATCTGTTACTCTATAAATTGACAGTGACATTTTGAAATAATGAAGTACTGTACTTACTTAGGAATTTGTAATAATAGGTGTGTTGCCATTCAAGATTATGTTTATCCTGGAATAGAGGCATTGATTGACAATAAGTCACTAAACACATTCTTCAGCCATTTAAATCTTGAGTCTCATTAGTACTAGATTTACAGATTATGCTGTATAATAATATGAATGCACAATATTTGCATGCATATTCCCAGTTCATTCTTTCATCTTAATTTGTGTTCCTCATAATTCATTGGTAAAGAAAATTGACTTTAATTCCTTTAATACTGAGCACAAAATTTAATATGAGGGTTACAGGGAAAATCCAAGGCTCCATATAATTGAAATTTTTATTGAAATTTAACGGCAAGAGGTAAGGATTTCTCTTTGTTTTTAGAGTGTCTTCATGAAAGTTATCATTTAGTTCATAAGTAAAGTTCCTAAAAAAAGCTTTTATAGGTTCAAAGACTTGTTTTGGCCTATGCATGGATCATAATAGATTTGGTATCTGCTGAATTTGTGACAAGAAACACTGTCCCTTGTAATTGTGAATTTGCCTTTACTCTTCAAAAAAATTTCAAGTAATACTTTATCTTAAGCTTGCAATGAAAATCAAATTCATGAACAGACTTGGAGGATGGCTTCCTAGGCCTGAATTTATATAAACATTACTTTGGTTCAGTTACTTTCATCACTTAAATGATTACATCATTAGTGCCACCAGAGATGCCCATCCTATAAGAAAGTTTTTAATAAATAAAATCAAGCCCAAACATATTCATACTCTGAGTCATTCTTTAATGGCCCAGAATGGATCTTTATATCAATAATTGTTCTATTTCTAATCAGGAAGTATGTATTATATGAGCCTTTTGTTTTGGCAAAACTGCTTATCACTTTATTCACAGACATTTTCATTAATGGTATTAGTTTGGTTTTTTAAGTGTTTATTGAGGATCTATCAAATATATAGCACTGGGCTCAGTTTTAGGGACAGAGGTACTTTGCTACAATGTAGGCTTATTGGCAAATATTGGCACTACGTGATGGTAGCTTGTTTAGAATCAAAACATTTATGATCTGTTTTTGCTTACAGCCTGGTTCCAAACAATAGATACTTTCTAACATGTAAATAGATTCAGTTATTTTCATATGCCATATTTTCTTTAGTAATCCAGAAACCTCTGGTTATCAAGTTTCAGGGGCTTTATCCATTTCTTCTTAAATGATCTATTTGTGTACTGGCATATAATTGTTCATAATAGTCTTTTATGATCCTTTGTATTTCTGTGCTTTCAATTGTAACATCTCTTGCATTTCTGATTTTATTCAAGTCTTTTTTTTTTCTTGGTCAGTCTAGATAAAGGCTTTTCAATTTTGTTTATCTTTTTTTAAAAATCAGCTTAGTTTCATTGATCTTTTCAATCTTTTCAAACTTTACTTCTTATTGAAATATAATTGACATAAAATGTTGTATTAGTTTCAGGTGTACAACATTGATTCAGTAATTCTGTATATTATTCAGTGTTCACCATGATAAATGTAGTCACACTGATCTTTTCTATTGTCTTTTAGTTTCCAATCCTTTCTGCTCTGATCTTTATCATTTCTTTCCTTCTGCTAACTTTGGATTTTGTTCTTCTTTTTCTAGTTCCTTGAGATGTAAAGTTAGATCGTTTATTTGAGATCTTTATTTCTTGATGTAGGCATTTAGTAAGCCTTACAAGCTTCTCACTTACAACTGTATTGGCAGTGTCCCATAAGTGTTGTATGTTATATTTACATTTTCATTTGTCCCAAGGTATTTTTTTTACTTCTTCCTTAACCCATTGGTTATTCAAGAGCATGTTAAGTTCCACATATTTGTGAATATTCCAGTTGTCGTCTTGTAATTGATTTCTAGTTTCATACCATTTTGGTTGGAAAAGATGCTTGATATGATTTCAGTCTTCTTAAATTTATTAAGATATTTTTGTGGTGCCCTAACTATCCTGGACAGTGTTCCTTATGTGCTCTAGACAAATGTGTATTCTGTTGCTTTGGAATGAAATGTTCTGTATATGTTTGTTAAGTCCACTCTGTCCAATACATCATTTTATTCAAATGTTTCCTCATTGATTTTCTGTCTGGATGATATATCCATTGATGAAATTGGGATATTAAAGCCCCTATTATTATTGTATTGCTGTCTCTTTCTCCCTCTTAGGTCTGCTAATATTTGTTTTCTATATTTAGGTATTCCGGCGTTGGGTGTATAAATATTTTAGAAAGGATTCTTTATCAAGTGTTTTTTCTCCATAGTTAGTCCCGAATCACAGAAGATAATAATTTCTCTCATCTTGATTTCTATATTCATTTCTTAAATATTTATTGATCTTTTCCTATGGACTAGACACTATGTAAAACACCAATACCACAGCTGTGTGCAAGATAGATAGGGCCATTGGGCTTACAACACAGCAGTTCCAGTATAATCTGTGAAGTAATCAAGTAGATAAAGCCATGGGAGCACCCAGTCAGAATGAACTAGACATGTTATATAGGCAACTTGACCTAGAGCACATAGAAGGGCTCTAGTATTCTCCAATGCAAGCTATGAGGCAAGTAGAACAGGTGAGAATGAAGATAATAATAATAGCCATTCTTTAGGCTCCTGCTACATTCCAGCCATAGGTATTTCTCCGTGTGATTCCTAGTTTACCAGAATACTTAGCTATCTACCAAGGATTCCAGGCAGTTAGGTATGAACAAGCAATGTAATAAATTTTGTCAACATTTATTTCACATTTTGAAATGTAAAATAAATTGTGATGTCCCTCCAAATCGCATTTCATTCATCATATCTGTTACAATTTATTAGACTGTTCGTGTACAACAAACATTGCATTGGATGTTTTATTTAGACAAATTCACTTAACTAGGGCAGTTTACTTTGGCTTCTGAACTTTTATATCATTCACATATTATTGTTAAGTCCATATTAATTTTTCCTTGCTTAAATTAGCTATATTATTTTCTTAATTCCCCCAAATTGATCATGGCTAAAATGTGATTCATTGAAGCATAAAAGTAATGATGAAAATAATATTTAAAAAATTATAAATCAGTGATTCACTGCTACACTAATTCAACATTAATGTAAACATAATTTAGAGAACTCCAGTCCTAGAATAGAAGATGCCAGGGCAACTGACTCTGATTGTAATGATTTCATACTGGCTGTCATAAAAAAATTTTTTTTGATCGAGAAATGAAAGTTAATTGTATAGAAGCAGCAATGCATTTACCCCTAGTGCCTCTGTTTCTGAAATTTTTTATAAAAGTATGAAGCCTTGAGAGCTTCTGTTTCATTATTAAATAAAGACCAATGACCTATCTTTTTATTAAATCAATAGTTTTTTTCAGATCAAGAGAAAAATAATACCACTAAAAAAAAATCTTACCATGCAAGGCAGAGAAGTGACCAAACTGCAGATGAGAAATTGTTTACAAATTGCACTCCTTGAGGGGGAGGAAAAACAAAACAAAACAAAACCACTGCTGCCAAGAAACTTGTAATTTCAGCCATAAAGTTTCCTGAGTACTTTCTCAACTTATACTGTTGAGTAGCATGCAATGGCAATAGCATGGTTTGTGGAGGAGCAATGACCACGTTGTGCATGTTATGCTGCTTTACAGTTAGATTAAACCACTAAGATGTACAAATTAAGAATCAGTTCTTGGCATATTGCTGTTTGTATGTATACAAGGTAGAAGTAGTCATCACTGTTCATTCTGTTTATCAATGAGAAATATATATGACAAGATAAGTTTTTAATGATTATTTTGCAAACTTTGAATTATACTTAAAAAGATGAAGTAGAATCAGTACTGATGACAAACTAACGGTACATCAAAGGACACCAGAAAGTGAAGGGACAACTCACAGATTGGGAGAAAATCTTTGCAAATCATATTTGATAAAGGACTTACATATCTCGAATATATAAAGAATTCTTACAACTCAATAATAAAAAGACAAATTAGCCCATTAAAAATTGGGCAAAGGATCTGAAAAGATATTTCTTTATGGGAGATATACAAATGGCCTATAAGCACATGAAATGATATTCTGCATCATCAGTGACCAAGCAAATGCATATTAAAACCACAATGAGATGATACTACCTCACACAAACTGCAGTGGCCAGAATCAAAAGATACCAAGTGTTAGTGAAAATATGGAGAAATCTGAACCCTCATAGACTGCTGGCGGGAATATAAGATGGAGCAGTTGCTTTAGGAAACAGTATAGCAGTTCCTCAAATGATTAAACATAGTTAACATATGATCCAGCAGTTTCACTGATAGTCATATATCTAAGAGAAGTGAAAAGATAGGTCCATACAAAAATCTGTGCATGTGTAGCAACTTGTTTCTAGATGTATCTCCTGAGGCAAGGGAAACAAAAGCAGAAATAAACTATTGGGATTTCATCAAAATAAAAAGCTTTTGCAGAGCAAAGGAAACAATCAACAAAACTAAAAGGCAACCTATGGAATGGGAGAAGATATTTGCAAATGACATATCCAATAAAGGATGTGTATCCAAAATATATTTAAAAACTTACCAAACTCAACACCCCAAAAATGAATAATCCAATTAAAAAGTGGGCAGAAGACATGAATAGACATTTTTCCAAAGACATACAAATGGCTAACAGACACATGAAAAGATGCTCATCATCACTGATCATCAGGAAAATACAAATCATGACTACAATGAGATATCACCTCACATCTGTCAGAATCGCTTAAATCAACAAAGAAACAACAGGTGTTGGCAAGGATGTGGAACAAAAGGAACCCTCTTGCACTGTTGGTAGGAATGCAAACTGGTACAGCCACTGTGGAAAACAGTATGGAGGTTCCTCAAAAGTTTTAAACTAGAATTACCCTATGACCCAGCAATTGCACTGTTGGCTATTTACCCAAAGAATACAAAAACAGTAATTCAAAGGGATACATACATACCTATGTTTATACAACAGAATTTTTTATAATAGCTAAGAAATGGAAGCTATCAATTGATGAATGGATTTATAAAAGAGGTGGTATGTGTGTATATATATGTGTGTATATATATATACTTTTTATTATTCAACCATAATTATAATTATTTTATTAATTTTTATTACTATTTTATTATTACTCAACCATAAAAAAGAGTGAAATCTTGCCATTTGCAACAGCATGAATGGAACTTGAGAGTATTATGCTAAGTAAATAAGTCAGTCAGAGAAAGACAAATACCTTGTGATTTTATGCATATGTGGAATTTAAGAAATGAAACAAATGAGCAAAGGGAAAAGAGAGAGAGAGAGAGAGACAAACCAAGACACAAACTCTTAACTACAGAGAACAAACTGATAATTACCACAGGGAAGATGGGCAGGGGATTGGTTTAATAGGTGATAGGAATTCAGGAGTGCACTTGTTGTGATAGGCACCAGGTATTGTATGGAATTGTTGAATCACTGTAATGTACACCTGAAATTAATATTACACTGTATGTTAACTACCTGGAATTTAAGTGAAATCTTTAAGAAAAAAATCTATGTATGATTTAAAGCAACATTACTCATAATAGCCAAGAGATGGAAACAACACAAATGTATATAAAGGAACAAATGGGTAAACACACACACACAAACCAGCTGGCATATGCGTACAATGGAATGCTATTCAGTCATAAAAAGGAATGAAGTTCTGATAGACACTGTAATCTCAGATAAATCTTGAAAACATTATGTTAAGTGAAATAAACCAATCACAAAACACACACACACACACACAATTAAGTAAGATAAATAAAAGGCATCCAAACTGGAAAGGAACTTGATCAGGGGATCCCTGGGTGGCTCAGTGGTTTAGTGCCACCTTCCGCCCAGGGCGTGATCCTGGAGTCCGGGGATAAGTCCTGCATCAGGCTCCCTGCATGGAGGCTGCTTCTTTCTGCCTGTGTCTTTGCCTCTCTCTCTCTCTCTCTCTCTCTCTCTCTCTCATAAATAAATAAATAAAATCTTAAAAAAAAGATAATATGATCTTACATGTTGAAAACCCTAAATATTCCACACAAATAAACTGTTAGAGCTGATGAACACATTTTTGCAAAGTTACAGGATATAAAAAGTAAAAATCTGTCACATTTATATACACTAGCCAGGAGGATTTAAAAAGGAAATTTAGAAAATAATTTAACTTATGATAGCATCAAGAATAACAAAATACTTAGAAATACATTTAACCAAGGAGGCCCAAGTCTTGTATGCTGAAAATTACTAAATATTGCTGAAAGAGATTAAGAAGACCCAAATAAATGGAAATACTTCCCTCTTCAAGGGATTGGAAGACTTAATAATGTTTAGATGACAACACTATCCAGTGCTATCCATAGATGCAGTGCAGTCCTTATCAAAATCCCAAAGGCATTTTTTGCAGAAAAAGAAAAACCTATTTTAAAATTCATATGGAACTACAAGGAACCCTGAATAGCCAAAACAATCTTGAAAAAGAAGAACAAAGTTAATAGATTCACACCTCATGATTTCAAAACTTACCAACAACCTATAGTATCAAAGCACTGTGTTACTAGCATGAAGATAGACATAAAGACCAATGGAATAAAAAAGAGAGCCCAGAAATATACTCTCATATGTATAGTCAGTTGGTTTTCAACAAAGGCACTAAGACCATTCATGATGAAGGAATAGTCTCGTCAAGAAGTGGTGCTGGGAAAACTGGATACTCAGATACAAGAGTGAAGTTGAACCCATATGTAGCACTGTATACAAACATTAACTCAAAATGGATCAAAGACCTAAATTTAAGACCTAAAACTATGAAACTCTTAGAATACAACACAGAGAAAAAACTTCATGACCTTGGATTTGACAATGGTTTCTTAAATATGACACCAAAAGCACAGATAACATAAGAAAAAAACAAGTAAGTTGGGAAGTTAGGCATCATAAAAATTAAAACCCTACTGGAATTGCAACAGATTTCTGTACATTGATTTTGTATCCTGCAACTTTACTGAATTTGTGTATCAGTTCTAGCATTTTTTGGTGAAATCTTTTGAGTTATCTATGTAGAGTATCATGTCATCTGCAAATAGTGAAAGTTTCACT
The DNA here is from genome assembly GCF_003254725.2 of Canis lupus dingo. NCBI lineage: Eukaryota > Metazoa > Chordata > Mammalia > Carnivora > Canidae > Canis > Canis lupus. The sequence continues at coordinate 10,627,419 of NC_064257.1, forward strand.
TCTTCCTTGCTGATTTGGATGCCTTTTTTCTCTTTTTGTTGTCTAATTGCTGAGGCTAAGGACTTCCAGTACTATGTTAAATAGAAGTGATGAGAGTGGACATCCCTGTTTTGTTCCTGACTGTAAAGGAAATGCTCTCAGTTTTCCCCATATTGAGAATGATATTAGCTGTGGGTTTTTCATATACGGCCTTAATTAGGTTGATCTATGTTCCCTCTAACCCTACTTTGTTGAAGGTTTTTGTATGAATGTATGCTGTACTTTGTCAAATATTTTTTGTGCATATATTGAGAGGAACATCTGGTTCTTATCCTTTTATTAATGTGGCATATCACATTGATTGATTTCCAAATATTGAACCATCCTTGCAGCCCAGAAGTAAATCCCACTTGATTGCAGTGAATGATTCTTTTAATTTATTATTGGATTAGATTTGCTAGTATTTTATTGAGGATTTTTGCATCCATATTCATTGGAGATTGGCCTATAGTTGGCCTATAGTTCTTTTCTTTAATGGAGTCTTTGTTTGGATTTGGTGGTATCAGGATAATGTTGGCCTCATAGAATGAGTTTGGAAGTTTTCCTTCCATTTCTGTTTTTCAGTATAGTTTGAGAAGAACAGATACTAATTTTCTTTAAATGTTTGGTAGTGGTACATTAGGTTAAGCATCCAACTCTTGATTTTAGCTTGGGTAGGGAACTCTAGGTAATGAGATGAAGCCTTGGGTTGGACTCCACGCTCATTGTGGATCCTACTTGAGATTCTCTCTCCCTCTCCCTCTGCCCCTCCCTTGCATGCACACATTCTCTCTCTTAAAAAAAATAAAAATAAAAATAAAAAAAGTTTGCTAGAATTCCCCCTGTGAAGCCATCTAGCCCTGGACTTTTGTTGGGAGATTTTTGGTTACTCATTTAATTTCTTTGCTGGTTATCAGTCTGTTCAAGTTTTCTATTTCTTCCTGTTTCAGTTTTGGTAGTGTATATGTTTCTAGAAATTTATCCATATCTTCCAGGTTGTCCAATTTGTTGCCATATAAATTTTCATAATACTGTCTTATGATTGTTTATATTTTTGTGGTGTTATTTCTCCTCTCTCATGACCAACAATAGCCAAATTATGGAGAGTCCAAATGTCCATCAACTGATAAACAGATAAAGATGTGGAGGGTGTACGTACACACACACACGAATATTACTCAGCCATCAAAAAGAATGAAATCTTGCCATTGCAATGATATGGCAAGATCATTGTTTTGTGCTAAATGAAATAAGTGAAGCAGAGAAAGACAAATACCATATAATTTCACTTATATGTAGAATTTAAGAAATAAAACAGATGAACATAGGGGAAGGGAAGAAAAAATTTAAAAAGATAAAAACAGAGGGAGGCAAACCATGAGAGACTCTTAACTGGAGCAACTAGGTGGCTCAATTGGTTAAGCATCTGCCTTCAGCTTAGGTTGTGATTCTAGGATCCTGGGATCAAGCACCCTGTTGGGCTCCCTGCTCAGTGGGAGGTCTGCTTCTCCCTCTCCCTTTGCTCCTCCCCCACACTCATGTGCACTCTCACGTGCATGCACTCTAGCTCTCTCTCTTTCTCAAATAAAGTTTTTAAAAAAGAGACTCTTAAAACTGAGGATTTCTGGAAGAGAGGTCGTGGGAGGATGGGCTAAATAAGTGATGGGCATACACAAGTGATGTTATGATGAGTATATATATATATATATATATATATATGTATATATACACACACACATATATATGCAATGGAATATTACTCAGCCATTAAAAAAGAATGAAATCTTGTCATTTGCAATGATGATTGAGGAGCTTGAGAGTATTATGCTAAGCATAGTAAGTCAGAGAAAGACAAATACCATATGATTTCACTAATGGAATTTAAGAAACAAAACAAATGAACAAAAGGGACAAAAAGAGAGGGGCAGACCAAGAAACAGACTCTTAACTATAGAGAATAAACTGATGCTTATAGGAGGGGAAGTGGGTGGGGCGATGGGTTAATAAATAGGTGATGGGGATTAAAGTGGGCACTTGTTGCTATGAGCACTGAGTGTTGTATGTAAGTGATGAATTACTAAATTCTATACTTAAAACTCATTTTATGTTAACTAGATCAAATTTAAATAAAAACTGGGAGAAAAAATATTAAAAACGTTTGTGCTTCAAATGACACTGAGAAAGTGAAAAGAAACCTACAGAATGGAAGAAAATACTTGCAAATCATATATGAAAAGGGTTTAATATCCAAAATATATAAAGAACTTCCACAATTGAACAACAAAAGCCAAATAGCACAATTCAAAAACGGGCAAAAAGCTTGAGTATACATTTCTCTGAAAATACTCAGATGGCGAACAAGCACCAAAAAAAAAAAAAAAAGATGCTCAACATCATTAGTAATTAGGGAGATGCAGATCAAAATCACAAGAAGATACCACTTCAAATCTACTAGGATGGCTATTACCAAAAAGAATGGAAATTAACACAAATTGACAAGGATGTGGAGAAAGTAGAACCCTTGTACATTGCTGATTAGAATGTAAAGTGGTGCAGACACTGTGGAAAACAGTTTGAAGATTCCTCAAAAAGTTTAACATAGAATTACCACATTACCCAGCAATCTACTTCCAGGTATAAATACTCAAAAGAAATAAAAACAGAGACTCAGACACTTGTTCTCAAATGTTCATTGTAGCATTATTCACAATAACCCAAAGGTGGAAACATTCCAATTGGCTATGGACATATGCTGATGGACACATCAGCAGATAAATAGATTAAAAATGTGTTATAGCCATACAAAGAATATTGTTCAGTCTACAATAAGGATTGAAGTATTGATACATGCTGCGACATGGACGAACTTTGAAGACCTTGAAATGAAAGATGCCAGATGCAAAAGGTCAAATTTTTATCAATCTACTTACATATCTTGAATAGATCAATTTATAAGAAATGCAAGTTGATTAGCACTTACCAGAGACGAGGTATGAGGCAGGTTGGAGAGTTACTGCTCGATGGGTATAAAAGTTTCTGTTTGAGGTGAAGTTATGGAAATAGTGTAACGGTTTGCACAACACTGAATGCCACTAAATTGCCACTAAATTGTACACTTAAATAGTAAACTGTATATTATGTATATTTTACCATAATAAAAAAAAAACAAAATACTAATGACATACGTGACTGTTCAGTACTTTCGAGCTGAGAAGTGAGAGTTTGCCATGGGTGGTAACATGAGTTCTGCATTATTGGGCTCAGTACTTGCCGGAAACTAGTGGAAACTGACATAGAGTGAAAAAGATTCCACCTTTGCTTTCATGAGCTTTAATCCTGAGCAGTTTTTTACTCTATATTAAATTCCAAGCTATTACCTCTTAGGGAAGCAAGGATGACAGCTGAAGTACCTTGAAAAAGAAAGCTAGAATGTGTTGAGTATCTATCTGCTAGTGCCAAGCAAGCACTATGTTAGATACTTCCTGCCAATAATCACTTTTTAGTTTTCATGATAGCCTTGTGGAATAGTTATTATTCCTATTTTATTGAAGAGAAAACTGAGGCATATAGTCGTTATACATAGTTTGCCCAAAGTCCCACAACTGTTTAAAAAACAGAACACATACTTACATGCTTTTCATACATCATGATCCCTTGTAAAGCTGAGTTACATTTACATTAAAGATTTGTAGGATAAATTGAAGCAATGCTCTTACAAACATTAGGTAGAATCAGAGTAGGCTGACCTGAAGAGTAGGTCAGACATTTCTAGATTCCCAAATACCATATTCACTTGAATAGAAGAAGAAAATTTGTCATAACTGTCTACTCTTGTGCATGGAATAATGCTCACTGTTAAAAAGTTATATCCACACCCTATTTATTTACATTTGTTGCTCTTAAAGTGCTTGCTGATGGATTTGTTCAGCCATGCTTGACACCTCACAGAAGTTAATAATTTGTCATATATGAAACTAATGTAAAGAGATTTATGACTCAACATTGGCATTACAATTCAACACACCTGTTCTGAGCCAGCCCTTCACATTTTTTCTTTCCTTTGCCTGAGGTAGAGACTTCTTCATGGATTACAGTAACACTTTTTGACAAGCTTAGACTGGGTGGAGCTGCCTTGTAATGACAGAACACAATTGATGATATCTCAGTAATGCATTCTTTTTTGATTTGGGCTGTCAACATTTATTACTGTAAAGGCACTCATTGTTAAACAGCTGGCCCAGCCTGTCGACTTTTTGTTTTTGGTAAAAGTAGAGTCTAACAAAGTATGTTTGTTTTTCTAGTTATGCAATATTAGCTAGTTTGGTGGGGGGGATATATCTAGTTATTGTATTTTCTTTTGTGTAGCATTGTTTTAGAAGTATCTGTCTTAGTGTTCTCCAAATAAAAATTAAAGCCTTCTACTTTTTCTAAAGTGTTCTTAAGTGCCCATTGAGACCTTCCCATTGTCATAAGCCTGACAGACATCCAAAGAAAATGTTAACTGAAACTCTCCTAAGGCAAATCCTTTAAAAAGATTCAAAAGAGACTTCCTGTCTTAAATATGATACTACCTAAACTCTTATCTTTAGAGAAAGGCGTATTCCTTGTGAATTTTTCTTTCCCACTGGGCAGATATCTAATTACCTGTCATGGCAGCAAACAGGGAATTGCAATATAGTATGAAAACATAGCAATGGCAATAAGCACAAGGTACCTAGGTGACACAAAGAAGATGCCTTAGAGGAAGAAACATTTAAGCCTTAAAGGATACATAGATGTTCACCAGGTAAAACACCATTAATTCATTTGTTTGGTCTCTAAACCAACACGTTTTTATTAAGGGCCTGCTATATGTCCACATTATGCTAAGCACTAATGGTTACATGGATGACATAGTGCTTAGATATTCAGTGACATGCAAATTAAGGATTCCAGTATAATGATGTGATTCCCATGATGGAGGTATATATAGGTTGTTAAATCTGCCTATCAGAGTTAGAAAGGCTGCACCAGGGGAAATTCTTTTAAGCTGAATAAGTTTAAAATTAGCATCATTGTAAGCAGGTAAAGTTGTGAAGAAGTGTCTTCTAGAAGAAAGGATACTTTTCCAATAGATTGTTAGTTTGGAAGATTGCATCATCATCAAAGGAGACACATTTTATAATTAAGTGGGACTACTTGGTTAATTAGGCAGAAAGATTCGAATTTCAGATTAGATATTTCAAATCAACCATAACCATATATACCCTATTTCCTATTAATACTTACCTTTGCAGACCATTTTTTACCATAAAGCATACCAAAGTTAGTTGAGGCAAAGAAAAAATGATTCTCGGCACTTAAAAAGTTTTGTTATTGTCAGAGGTATATGTGTATGGGAGTTTATGTATGTGTTTCAGTGTCTGGACATATACAGGAAAACATCCTAGAGAAAATTTTAGCAGACTAGAGAGAACTATTTTAATAGGGGATTTGCTTTTGGAATTCTTAACTATGCAATGTTGCTTCATTGAAGTCAGTCACTGCTTGTATACTAAAATACTCATCACAGCTTTGTACAACTTTGGAGACTTAGACTAGGAATGCTTATTACCACTGAGTTAGAAGAGAGAATGTAAATTCTTATTCATTTGCTGTTGGGAATACAAAATGGTTCAGCCACTCAGAAAAAAGTTTGAACTTTCCTCAGAAAGTTGACCATGCACTTAACACATAATCCAGCAACTAGAGTTAATAACCCTAGGTATTAACTCTAGAAAAGTGAACTTCGGTTGTTCACACCAATGTTATGAATGTTCATAAAAGCTCTGTTCATAATTGCCAAAGCTGGAAACAATTCAAATGTCCTTCATTATCCTTCCATTGACCTTCAGTGGGTAAATGGATAAATATACTGTGTTACATCCACACAATGGAATATTACTGTGGAATAAAAAGGAACAAACTATTGGTATGTAAACAACTTGAAAGTATTACAAAGGCATTCTGCTTAATAAAAGAAGTCAGCCTTTAAACTTACATACTCCATAGTTCCATTGTTTGATATTTTTGAAAAGACAAAAACTATTGGAATGGAGAACCAATCAGGATTGCTAGGAGTTAGAACTCAGAAGAGATTATGACTACAAAGGAATAGCTCCAGGGATTTTGGGGGCAATAATGGAACTGTTCTGTATCCTATTTTGGTGGTGGTTACGTGCATCTATACATATGTTAAAACTTACAGAACTTGGGGCACCTGGTGGCTCAGTGGTTGAGCATCTGCCTTTGGCTCAGGTCGTGATCCAGGGGTCCTGGGATCAAGTCTCGAGTCAGGCTCCCCACAAGGAGCCTGCTTTCTCTCTGCCTATGTCTCTGCCTCTCTCTGTGTGTCTCTCATGAATAAATAAATAAAATCTTTTAAAATATATAAAAATAAAACTTATAGAACTATATACCAAAAATAATCCATTTTGTAGTATATTTACTTACAAAAATAATATTAAAAGTGAGGAAAATAAACAGCCCATAGAAATAATTATAAAATGGGCTTCAGCAAAAGTTTATAGTTTGTTCATTGTTCTTTTTATTGTATTACTAATGTTTGGATGCTTGTGATAATAAGCTAACATTTATTGAATCTCTACTCTTAAGTATAGGACCAGGCCATTTGCATTCCTTCTATAAATTCTTCAAGGTAGGTATTATTAAACCCATTTCACAGAAAAGGAAACTGGCCCAGAGCATTAATTGACTTTACCAAGCCAGATACAAATTGGGGGGAAAAAAATCTTACTTTATACACAGCAGTTGGGATTGTACTAACTTTACCAATATAGACTGCAGCCATTGGAGTTGGCAAGCTATTCTCAAATTATGGGGCAGTGGCTACTAGCATCACTATTACCTGAAGAGTTTGCTTAAAATGTATGTTCCTAAGCCTCTGACCTATTGAGTCAGTTTATAATCACTTGTATAAAATAGGATGATAATAGTACCTACCTGATAGGCATGTTTGGAAAATTAAATAAGATAATACATGTAAGGCAGGTACTGGTACCTAGTATTTAATAAGTATATAAATAACATTATCTATTGCTGAGCTGAAAGGAATTTTACAAAACATTTAATCTTAATTTCATTCTACAGTTAAGGAAATTTAAGAGTTATAGAAGTTATTTGCCCAAAATCACTTATAAAATCAGGCCTTTTGTTATTATTTTTTCTCTTTTTAATGTTATTTTCTCTTAATTGAATTAAATATTTCTCTTTTATTTTTTTTATTTTTATTTTTTTATTTTATGATAGTCACAGAGAGAGAGAGAGAGGCAGAGACATAGGCAGAGGGAGAAGCAGGCTCCATGCACCGGGAGCCCGATGTGGGATTCGATCCCGGGTCTCCAGGATCGCGCCCTGGGCCAAAGGCAGGTGCCAAACCGCTGCGCCACCCAGGGATCCCTAAATATTTCTCTTTTAATAGGACATCCAGTAGGTGTGTGGGATGTTGGGAGGAAAGATCTTCAAATGATTTGGAATTGTAGCCTTTTATTTTTAAATAACATTTTCCTTTGGGGTACCTGGGTGGATCAGTTGATTAAGCATCTGCCTTCAGCTCAGATCATAATCCCAGAGTTCTTGGATCAAGACCCACATTGGGGCTTCCTGCTCAGCTGTGAACCTGCTTCTTCCTCTCCCCCTGCTTGTGCACACACTCTCTCTCTCTGTGGAATAAATAAAATCTTTAAAAATAAATAACATTTCCCTCTTTTTAAATTGAGATATAATTGACATACAACATTATATTATTTTTAGTTGTAGAACATAATGATCCAATGTATGTGTATACTGTGAAATGATCACCATAATAAGTCTAGTTAACATCTTTCACCATACATAATTATAGAATTTTTTTTGTGATGGCAACTTTTAGGATTTACTCTCCTAGTAACTTTAACATATGCAATATAGTATTGTTACTGTAGTTGCTGTGCTGTATATTATATCCCCATGACTTATTTTTTTCATAACTAGAAATTTGTACCCTTTGACCACCTTTACCCATTTCAACCAACCCCACCTCTGGCAACCACCAGTATGTATGACCTTGGTTTTTTTGTTTGTTTGTTTAGATTCCACGTATAAGTGAGATCATACAGTATTTGTCTCTGTCTGACTTATTTCACTTAGCATAATGCCCTCAGCGTCCATCAGTATTGTCACAAATGGCAAGATTTCATTCTTTTTTATGGCTGAGTAGTATTCCATTGTATATTTATACTCCATTTTCTTTATCCATTCATCTGTCAATGGACACTTAGGTTGTTTATATATCTTGGCTATTGTCAATAATGTGCAATGAACATGAGGGTACATATGTGTTTTTGAGTTAGTATTTTTGTTTTCTTCAGATAAATACCCCAAAGTGGAATTGCTGAATCATATGGTAGTTATATTTTTTAAATTATTTGAGAACCCTCCCTACTGTTTTCCATTGGCTGCACCAATTTACATATTTTCCTTTTAAAATAAATTATCCTTTGGGGCGCCTGGGTGGCTGGTCAGTTAGGCATCCAGTTCTTGATTTCAGCTCAGGTCATGATCTTGGGTCCTGGGATCCAGCACCACATCAGGCTTCATGCCCAGCAGGGAATCAGCTTAGGGATTTTTCTCCCTCTCCCCCTCCTCCTGCTTGTGCACTCTTTCTCAAATAAATAAATAAATCTTTAAAATAAAATTTAAACATTATCCTATGTACTTTGCTAGAAAAAAATATTCTTTAAATCCTTTCTCATAAAGTTCTTAATATGCATATGTATAATTTTATTTTCCCACTTTAGCATTGTAAAGACGGTTTACCCCTAGGAAAAGATGAACTAGAATAACTGTATGTAAAGTGCAAAGAATACAACCTAGGGAGTCTGTTCACTACGTATATTCCAGGTGTAACTGAGACAAAGAACATACACTTTGTAGTCCTGAACTAGTTTATTCATGCAGAGCAATAGAAAAATTCAGCTTTGCAAGCAATCCAAAGTGTTTATGAACATCTCTTACCTGGGAAGAAGGTAAAAACTTCTATATAGCTTTTTTTTTTTAATTTTTTTTTAATTTATTTATGATAGTCACACACACAGAGAGAGAGAGAGAGAGGCAGAGACACAGGCAGAGAGAGAAGCAGGCTCCATGCACTGGGAGCCCGACGTGGGATTCGATCCCAGGTCTCCAGGATCGCGCCCTGGGCCAAAGGCAGGCGCTAAACTGCTGCGCTACCAAGGGATCCCTCTATATAGCTTTTTAACCCAAATATCAATTTAAATGTACAGCTGTAGCTATCTAATTACTATTTACTAGAAGACTGAATTGCAGAATATCTTTTTTGTAAGTCAGAACCACCCAACCATGGAGACCAGTCCTTTATATGACTAAGAACCCTTTCATGATGACAGCCTTCTATCAAAAGAACTAACAGATACCTGCCCCCTTACTCCCTCATTCCACTTTGGAGGAACTAACCATTCCCCATTCATGTGCATTCTCTTTAATCACTGAACATGGGTTAGCTGGCAAAATGCTTGCTCTGCATTTCAGTACAATAAAAATTCTTTCAGTGCCTGCCATATACCAAGCTACACTGGGAGACACAGTTTCTGCCCTCAGAGAGCTTGTCACCTCTAAAAATGAAACCTTAGTACCTAAAGCAATTAGAGAACAATAATCAGGTTCAAAACAAGGAGACTTATTTCACATACAAGTGGAACAGAAGAAAGTTCATTCGGGGTTAATAAGAGACAAGAGTAGATTAAAAGAATCTGAAGAGAGATACCGTTTTAGGCCCTAGGTAACTAAAAGAAAGTCCTTGCCTGAGAATATCTCATTGTCTCATGAGCGGCAACTATAAATTAGTCATTAAGAGTTTATGGTGCGGGCAGCCCCAGTGGTGCAGCAGTTTAGTGCCGCCTGCAGCCTAGGGTGTGATCCTGGAGACCCTGGATGGAGTCCCACGTCAGGCTCTCTGCATGGTGCCTGCTTCTCCCTCTGCCTCTGTCTCTACCTCTCTCTCTCTCTCTCTCTCTCTGTGTCTCTATGAATAAATAAATAAATAATCTTTTTTAAGAAAAAGAGTTTATGGTGCCTAAATTCAAATCCCAGCTCTCCCACAAAGCAGTTGTATAACATTGAGAAAAATCTCTTAAATCTCTGTACCTCAATTTCCTTAATTAGTAGTTACTTGATAGGATTAAATCCATTGATACATGTAAAGTGTTTAGAGTACTACCTGGCATCTAATAAATACTTATGAAATATTTTCTGTAATAACATAAACCGAGGGTGGTATAATGAGTAGGAAGTAATCATTCGGACTAAAAATGTGGACATATGATACAACTTGGGGTTGTAAAATGGCTTGGGATGTGGAAAATGAAGAGTAATTTAGTAAGTCAAGATGGAAGAGAGGAAGGATACCTGAGTGGCTCAGTTGGTTAAGCATCTGCCTTTGGCTCAGGTCATGATCCCAGGGTCTTGGGATCGAGCCCCATGGTGGGCTCCTTCCTCAGCAAGAAGTTTGTCTCTCCTTCTTCCTCTGTGCTTGCCCTGCCATTCAGGCACTCTCTCTCTCTTTGGGCAGCCCTGGTGACTCAGCGGTTTAGCACCCCCTTCAGCCCAGGGCATGATCCTGGGGTCCCGGGATTGAGTCCCACGTCGGGCTCCCTGCATGGAGCCTGCTTTTCCCTCTGCCTGTGTCTCTGCCTCTCTCTCTCTCTGTCTCTGTCTCTGACTCAAATAAATAAATAAATAAATAAATAAATAATCTTTAAAAAGAAAAAAAAAGATGGAAGGGAGGAGAGAAGAAGCTGAAAATGTGCATTAGGGCCACATGTTGAAGGTACTTCTATGCTCCGCTATAGAATTTTAACTTTAAACTGTGGGCAGTGGAGTATTTATCATTTTTTTAAGCAGGAAGTTGACATGACTAGATTTGGAATTTAAAAAACTAATTCTGATGACTATGCTATTTGCTCATCACTTTGTTGGTATCTTTATGTTGGTATCTTTACTTATCTTGATGTTATTTTGTTTTCTTTTTGAGGTATAGTACTTACTTTTCAAAGTGTGATCCATTGAGCACATATTTGTTACAATAGATTTTTGAGCTTCTGTGCTAAACTTAATCAAAATCTCTGCAGTTGGGCCAGAAAATCTGTGTTTTCACAAGTTTGCTCTATATAACAAGTGATTTTGTATATCTTAAAATTTGAGAACCATTGGTTTAGGGAAAAGAACATGGCCTTTAGAAGCAGATAGACCTAAATATAAAACCAGATTCAGTCCCTCACATTGGCAGATTATGTAGCCATTTTGAGTCTCAATTTCCCCATATGTTGAATGGAAATAATTATACCCCATTGTAGGGGTAAAAGAAACAGCATATTATAAAATGACTAACTCAAAATAGGCCTTCATCTATATTGCCTTCCTTTCCAAGTTTATATATCTATCTCCTACATCTAATGAAAGAAGGAAACTACGTCCTACTCATCTTGTTTCTAGTCCCTAACACAAAGCCCAACATATAGTAGGTGTGCATAAGTATTTTATAAATGTATAAATGGATGAATGAATACGTGAATGATGAATTTTATGGAGAGGAACTAGAGGTTAGGAGACCTGTTGAGGCTAATGCTGTGGTGTAAGTAAGAGATGGCAGGAGTCTAAACTAAGGCATCATGCTTGAAAAATGTGTAGGTTTCATTCTATAAATTACCAAACAGATATGTAGATTCTCTCTGGATTGGTTTAGCCTTAACATATAAACTCTCACAAGTTAGCCCACTTCCTGTAAAGCAGACACTGAGACGCAGTCCATCCTTTGAAATCCTGCCACTAAAGAAATTACCAAACCAGTCTTAAATCCAGCTTTTCAGCTCACTCCCACATACCACTTTTATCCAAATGAAAAAGAATCTTTTCTAAACATCTCCACCGGAAATTCCAGAGACTTACATTCTAGCAAAGCAAAACCATCTCAGTTAGGAATTGGAAGTTACTTGCTACTTGTGAATTCATCTCTCTGTTTTCATAGTCCTATAATGGACTGTCTTAAAATTTCTCTGTTTAAAACTTTCGATCCTTAAAGTCTAAAAAATAACCAGTGAGTCTAACATTTAGACTCAGTCTTTTATAATAGGTACCAAACCTATTCTTTCAAGAATGTAATCTGAAAGAATGTTGAGTGTCAAGTTTGCCATAATCCTTATTTTACTGTTTTTGAACATTAGCAGTTCATTAATTATTTTACAGGCAAGTCAGTCTAACAAATATAAACTTACAATACAGATGTCTGTAGAGCCAAATGCTCATTCACCATTGAGTTTTAAAGGTTGTACAAAGTACCAGGCACTGTTTATGACTAGGGATACAGAAATAACAAGGAAAAGTCTCTTTAATTTGCATAAGGTATGAAGAGAGAAATAAACATGTGAGTAGATGATGACCAACTCTAAAGGATAATACAAGGCTCTGGAGGTACATATCTATTTCTTCCTATCTTGCTCTTCTCTATGGAGAGTCTGTTGGTAATAAAATAAGTTAAGCCTGTATTTGTTTTTCTTATTATTCAAGTCATTCAGCAAAGGTAAACAGTTTATTCCCCGGAAAATCATCCCATGTCTGTCTCCTATGCCAACTGAAGGACTATATTCACAATATTTGGAAGGAAGAAAATTTAGAGGAGAGAAACACGTTAACCATATAGATTGAAGAGAAGTGAAATGGCACAGAAATCTATAGATGAGGTGCCAGGAAGCCGATATTCTAATAAGCTGTGTGACCCTGGGAAAAATCACTTCAGCTTTCTTAGTTCCCTCATCTATAAATGAGTATAAAAGTCCCTTCCTGGCTAACTTAATTATTGTGAGTATCACATATGAAAGTACTTCTTAAACTTTGGAATATAAGACTTTAAAGGATTAGAAGTCTTAGGTAAAAATATAGGTGGGGAATATTCATTAATACTACATTTTCCTTTGCAAATACTTAGTTAATGGTAGCTTTGAGTAACAAGGAAATGAGGGTGTTTTACAGAATGGAAACCACAGTGATAAATTAGGCCACAACCTAGAAATTCTTTTATTTATTTTTTATTTTTATTTTTTTTAAGGCATTCGTTCTTCTCATGGAGTGAATTGGGCCTTCTAAGTCATTCCTGATTCCATTAACAATATGATAATTGTTAAATATGATATGATAAACAGGAAAAATATATCTTGAGAGAGGTATCTTTCTGATATCTGACATTTCAGAAAAATCAAAGTAGTCATGAGAATAATTAGAATTTTGTTAGACCTCTGAAATGTATTTTTACAGTTTAGTGTAAGCTTTTCTTCTAAATTACATATGTTGCATAACTTATGCTTAGGACCACTCACGTTCTTATTTTTGGCACTAGGACACTTATCAGAGCCCTAGTACATAGGCAGTGACTTGGATGAAGTATAGCAGTTACCAGGAACAATGGAAAAATGCTTCAGAGACCTGAGGCTTATGTTCATATAATTGTTTATGAGCCTTTCTCTGCCTTCCCTCCTCTACCATTGTCGACCCATAGAAAAATGATGCTATTTTTTTAAGATTTTATTTATTTATTCATGAGAATATACAGAGAGGAGAGAGAGGCAGAGACACAAGCAGAGGGAGAAGCAGGCTTCATGCAGGGAGCCTGACATGGGACTTGATCCCCGATCTCCAGGACCATGCCCTGGGCTGAAGGCAGTGCTAAACTGCTGAGCCACCTGGGCTGCCCAAAAAATGATGCTATTAATGAGTGATGATTTGCCCCAGGTCCTCCCCAAGCAGTTCTTAGAAGAAACTCAGAGAAATTCAACTGTTTGGACTAAGGTTATACATCTAGTTATTAGAAGGAACAGGATTGATATTATGAGGGTGATTATGATGGTGATCGTGATGATTACTAGGATAACATCAAATGCTCACTGTAGTCCCAGATACTATACTAGGTGATATGTATGCATCATTTCATTTCATCCTTTCCATAATCTAGCTAGGAGGTATTTCTCCCATTTTAAATATATAATTGATGAGTGTTGAAAGAAATCAAGGAACTTAGCCAGACACAGAAATTTAAGTGGCAAACCTAGAATTCAAACCAATTCTGTACTTTAAGCCTATGACCTTTTCCTTGTAGTACTCTGCCATCATGATGGAATGAGGACTATAATCCAAGTTGTTTGGTTGGAAAATGAGTGTCTTGGCTGCAGTACACCATGGAGCCAGTGCTGTCAGGCAGCACTCCTTTTGAATGCCAATTTAATGCATCTTTTCAAGCAGTGCTTTCATCATTTATACTGCAGGTGCAGAAAAATAAAAATATTCTCTCTCTTTTTCCACTGTAGAGAGTTTTGTTGTTATTTAGTTCTTGGGTCATGTCACTTCCTTCTGTAATTTTGATACTTGAGGGGTTTTTTTAGGCAACTTTCACATAACATAGAATTAGCTATTTTATCCAACTTTTTAAAGTTTTCTAAAGACTTTATTTTTATTTGAGAGAGAGGTGGGGGGAAAGAAAGCATGAGCAGCGGAGGGGCAGAGGAAGAAGCAGGCTCCTTGCTGAGCAGGGATCCTGATGTGGGGCTCCATTCCAGGACCCCAGGAATCATGACCTCAGCCAAAGGCAGACATTTAAGGGACTGATCCACCCAGCTGCCCCTATTTAACTTTCTTTAAAGTTTTATTTAAGTGATCTCTACACCCAACATGGGGCTCAAACTCCAGACCCTGATATCAAGAGTCTCATGCTTTACTGACTGAGCCAGCCAGGCACCCCAAAATTAACCATTTTAAAGTGTACAATTCAGTGGTATTTTGTACATTCCCAATGTTGTGCAACCTCCATCTAGGTCTGAAACATTTTCATTACCCTCTACCCATTAAGCAGTTGCTCCCACAAACCCTTTGCCCCCTCCTCCAGAAGCCACTGGCAATAACCATTCTACTTTCTGTCACTATGGATTTGTCTATTGTAGATATTTCATACCAACAGAATCATACAGTGTGAGATTTTTTTTGGTCTGGTTTCTTTCACTTCGGTTCCTCCACACTGTGCCATATGTCAGTACTTCAGGTTTTTTTTTTTAATGGCTGCATAATATTTCATTGTCTAGATATACCATGCTTTGTTTATCCATTCATCTGTTGGTGGACATTTGGATTATTATTCCTCCCTCCCTACCTGCCCCCCCTTTTAAATAATAGACATTCTAGTGGATGTGAGGTGGTATCGCATTGTGGTTTTGATTTGAATTTCACTGACTGATCACATTGAGCATCTTTTCATGGGCTTCTGGCCATTTGTATATATTCTTTGGAGAAATGTCTAACTCAAACTTTAAAAATAGAAGATACGGATTAAAATCTTATTTTGCAAGCAAGATTCTCAGAATATTCTATGGCCTAAGAAATTTTCAAAAATAAGATCTTAAATATCTGAACTCCAGGTCTATTCCAATTAGATCATAAGATGAAGTTTAAAAAAAAAAAAAAAGAAAGAAAAAGAAGAAGAAGAAAGAAAAGGCTTTCACCTCCCAAACATTGAAGAAGAAATTGAGGCGCATTCTTACTTTCTGGTGCCTAATGAATTAGTCCCCTTAAAAATAATCTAATTACTAAATTCTCTACTTCCTTGGTTGTCATACCAACCAGGTACTTAGAAAATAAAATATCAATTTGGCTTTAGAGGCAGGTTATGAAAACCTGTCTTTAAATTATTATATATTTGAATTATTTTACTTTTTCCCTTTTTGAGATCGCCGAATCTACAGAATTGCCTGGCTTGTTTTAGTGACTTGAAGGAGTCAGTTAATTGTTCTCCCAGCTCAGTCAGTCTGTATTTGTTGAATAATTGCTCTGTGCCAGGCACTGTGCCCAATCATGAGCATGAAGATTGCCCTGAAAAGAAACTTGTCATTCATACAGATTATGTTACAGAGGATAGTCCTGGAATAATCTAGCACCCTTCACAAGGACCATTTTCCTCAGTAGAGCTATTTTTCTTCCTCCCATTCCTGCCTATTATCATTACTTTCAAAGCTTCTAACCATCTTTTAAGTCTCAGAACCCAAGATAGAGGTAATAACTGTAATGGAAGCAAGAGAAAAGTAAAACAAGAGCATTTAGCTTGCAAAGGCTATTGACACTTCTGAGATCCATGATACTTTCTAGAGCAGGTAACTTAGTTCCCTTACTTTCTTGTTACATGTGTAATTGCCTCCTTTCTTTGTTCCTTCCCTGAATATACTTGAGGATGAAAACAAATAATACACAAACTAATTTAAAAAGTACCTGGCAAAAAAAAAAAAAAAAAAAAGTACCTGGCATTTAGTAAGCATTCACTAAATGTTAACTACTAGTATTATCTACCAAGTGCCAACTTGGTGGGATTAATGTATGCTCAAAAAAAATCAGAGATTAATAAAACAGTATCCTTGACCTCTAAATGCTCACAGGGTAGTGGGAGAGACAAATATGTAAGTATATAACTATAAAACTATGATGTGAATAGAACACAAAAGTGAAGCCATTCTACCCAGTGCTGGGGGTGGAGGGAGTACAAGGTGAATACCTGGACACTTAAGGTGGGCCTGAAAGACAAGTGTGATTTTGCCCAAAGAAGAGTATTCTAGGCCAAGGATAAAGGATGTATAAAGGCAGGGAGGCACGCAAAAGCCTGGTCTGTTCAGGGCTCTATATGGCTAGAGCATAGGATATGTGGAAAGGAGATGTAGGCAATGAAGCTGATAAAGTATGTGAGGTCAGCTATGCTAAGAATTTAAACTTTATCCTGAAGATGTGGGGAAATCATTAGAAGTTAGAAGAGTGTTGTAATATGATTTTGATTCTAGAAAGATAATTTTTTTACTGATACTGTGCTTTCAACAATAGAGATTTGATAATAGCAGTAGATAACTACAGAATGTCCATTAAAATAACAACAAAAATCCTTTGTGCCTTTCTTTCAGATCAAATTAAAAACATTCTTTAACATAAGGACTGGTATCACATCTTTCTCTTTCCCACAGTACCTGGTCCAATGTATTACTTGTGGTAGATGTTCAACAGTCATTTCCTGAAACTAAGCCAAGTGGTTCACAACAAAAAAAAATTCTATACCTAAGCCTCCAAGACAGATGATTTGTTCAAATGTGTCTGGAGTTAGAAAGTATCACTCCACTTTTTCTAGAAATCTAAGTATATAATTCTCTTGCATTCTTATGTTTAATCAAATTATTTTTATCCATAGTTTGAAATCACTTTCAAGACCTTCTTAATTAGCCTATGAAAAATTTGAAAAATGTAGCTGCAAAACCTTTGACTTTAAATCTTTAACCCTAATGTCAGAGCCAGGTTATGGCTCTTTCTATCTGTTCATTCCTTTTTCTGAAGCTTTCCTTAGATTCCCATGAACTTTAAATCTCATCAGAGTTTTATTCCCTACTTCCTAAAAGTTTAAAAGCTGAAATCAGCATTTGTAATGATTTCAAAGGGTCAGCAAATTTTTCCTGTGAAGGGTCAAGTAATAAATATTTTTAGCTTTTGGGGCCATATACTCTCTGTCACAACTACTCAACTGTGCTATTGTAGCACAAAAGGAGTCATACATAATACATAAACAAATGATCATGACTGTGCCGCAGTAAGACATTTGTTTTCAAAACCAGGCCACAGGCCAGCTTTAGCTCTAAGACCATAATTTGTTCACCTATGATTGAAAATAAGCTTTCTCTTCCTGTCTTATCTACTTTCAGGAAGGAATCCTAACTAAAGAAGTGGCAACCAAGTGTAGTAGATTTTATCAGAGACCATTACATCATTTCCGTTACATATACACACACACCAAAAAAATCTCCAGAACATTTAGCTGGACTTACCATGTAATGGGGCTGGACTTCCATCTAATGGAAAAGGAGATACATTTTTCTCTCTCTCAGAGTGTATGCTCTCAATGGACATGTGAGCAGTCTACATGACCTCTTGGGAACCTATTGTGGGATCTCTATTCAAGAGCATGGGTCTTTTCTCCCAAACTCCCTGGCTCTAATAGATTAAGTGCAAATCCTAGTATTTAAGCATTCTTCTGTACCATACGTATGAACTTCTACCATTTATGGCTTTCCTGAAAGCAAAAAAATATCCCAACTACTGGTCACTTAAGCATTATTAGATATATTACTTTTAAGCAAAGAGATCTTTGCTTTCTCTGAGATGCCCTGAAAACAGATACGGTCTTTTTAAACAGTGCTTTTCAAATTAATTGTGCATAGGAACCACCTGGAGATCTTATTAAAACTTATGTTCTGTTTTCATCATTCTGGAATGGGGCCCAAGATTCTGCGTTTCTGACAGGCTTCCAATTGTTTTCAGTGCTGCTTGTCATTGAATCACACTTTGGTGAGGTTTTAACTGATACTTCTGTTACTACAACCCAGTCGTTCAAAGTCTTATCATTGGATTAGCAGAATCAAGAATCAGAACTGATGTTTTTCAGGTGAGGTGGCATTCACAGCTCTATTCTTTGACCATGGTGACTTCAACCAATTGATATGTTTATTTAGTTTAGTAGTTTCTATAGAACTAGAGGTTACCGTTTGAAATGGTCTTTACCCACTTAATATTATACTAGAAAATTCAAAAACATTATCTCTTTGAGTATTGCTCCCTTCTCTATATTACTCTCTTCTAGAATTCCTAGCAGATGCATATTAGACACTGATTATATCCTCTGTGACTCTTAATGTCTCTATCATATTTTATTTCTCTGTATCTCTCTGTGTTGCAATTAAGGTGATTTTTCTCACTTCCAATTCATTAATTCTCTCTTTACCTGTGTCCAAACTGCTGTTTAATCCATCCATTAATTTTTTAGTATTATTAATAATTTATTTTTGAAAACTATATTGAAGTATAATTGATACACAATAAACTGAAACTATAAAAAGTATACAACTTGAAAGTTTCTGACATGTATATATACTCATGCAATACATACTACAATCAAAATAGTGAACATATTCATATCTATCACTCTCGAAAGTTTCCTCATATGCCTTTGTAATCCCTTCTTCCTGTATCTCCCTGCCAACCTTCCAAGTCCCATGCAACCACTGATCTTTCTGTTACTATGGATTTGTTTTCATCTTTGCAAGTTTTATTTAAAAATTGTATCATACAGTATATGCTCTTTAGTGTGGCTTCTTTCATTTCACCTAATTATTTGAGATTCATCTATGTTGTTGCATGTATCAATAATTCATTCCATTTAATTGCTTAGTAATATTCCACCATATGGATATGCAGAAATTTTTTTTGGTTCTAATAATTTTTTAATATAAGTAGAATTCATAAAACATATAGTTCATTATTATAATGTGTGGCATTCAGTGGCATTCATTGTATTCACAATGCTGTGCAACCACCATCCAGCAATATTAACAATGCTACCTTTAAAAATAATTTAACAATTGATTTTTAAATTTTGCATAAATGCCTTAAGACAAGTTTTTAAACAGCAAAATAGCTCAAATACAGTATACTTTTCTTTCTGATTAGCTCATCTCTCACACACACACAGAATGCTTGAATATTCACCCATACTGAATAGCAATATTCCAACAGACCCAAATGCTTCATTTATTGTTAGCTATCCTGGATCCTAAAATGGACTACTAATATATAGGACAAGTCTTTCCTCCAGTAGCCACTGAATAATATGATGGCTATTTGTGTTTACCAGGTAACTGCCTCTCACTCTCTGAAATCCTATGAAGAGAAATCATTACATTATGACAGAGGTTCCAGTAATTGTCTGCTCTGTACAAGCATGGCTCAATGAAAGCACTTACTTCTGCTTTCAGCAGTATACATATTTTTTCACATTTTTTTAAAATCCATTCACCTGTTGACAGACATTTGGATTATTTCCTAGTTTGGAACTATTACAAATAAAGCTATTATGAACAGTTGTAATCAAATTTTTATGTATGCTCTCATTTGTTTTGGGTAACCACCTAGGTCTAGAATGACTAGATTATACAGTAATATATGCTTAATTTTTTAAGGAACAGAAGTGTTTTCCAAAGTGGTTACACCATTTTATACTCGCATGATGAGTGTATGAGAGTTCCAGTACTCTACATCCTTGTTAACCCTAGGTATGGTTAATCTTTTTAAATTTATGACATTCTAATATGTATATAGTAGTGCTTCATTGTAGTTTTAATTTGTATTTTCCTAGTGATTAATGAGATTGAGCTTTTCATGTGCTTCCTTGCTGTCCATATGTCTTTATGGTGGTGTCTGCAAATTTTTGCTTACTTTGTAAATTGGATTCTTTGTTATTTTTGTATTTTGAGTTCTTTATATGTTCTAGATACCAGTTCTTTATTTGATAAGTAACTTGCAAGGATTTTTCTCCCAGTTTGTGGCTTAATTTTCGTTATCTAGCGCTTTCTACACTCGATAGGTCTTCTAAACACAACATCTCCAAAGAAACGAGAGCTTTAAATGATACACCAGACCAGATGGATTTCACAGATATCTACAGAACTTTACATCCAAACTCAACTGAATACACATTCTTCTCAAGTGCACATGGAACTTTCTCCAGCATAGACCACATACTGGGTCACAAATCAGGTCTGAACCGATATCAAAAGATTGGGATCGTCCCCTGCATATTCTCAGACCATAATGCCTTGAAATTGGAACTAAATCACAACAAGAAGTTTGGAAGGACTTCAAACACGTGGAGGTTAAGGACCATCTTGCTAAAAGATGAAAGGGTCAGCCAGGAAATTAAGGAAGAATTAAAAAGATTCATGGAAACTAATGAGAATGAAGATAGAACTGTTCAAAATCTTTGGGATGCAGCAAAAGCAGTCCTGAGGGGGAAATACATCGCAATACAAGCATCCATCCAAAAACGGGAAAGAACTCATATACAAAAGCTAACCTTACACCTAAAGGAGCTAGAGAAAAACAGCAAATAGATCCTACACCCAGCAGAAGAAGAGAGTTAATAAAGATTCGAGCAGAACTCAACGAAATCGAGAAGAATTCGTGGAACAGATCAACAAAACCAGGAGTTGGTTCTTTGAAAGAATAAGATAGATAAACCATTAGCCAGCCTTATTAAAAAGAAGAGAGAGAAGACTCAAATTAATACAATCATGAATGAGAAAGGAGAGATCACTACCAACACCAAGGAAATACAAACGATTTTAAAAACATATTATAGGGATCCCTGGGTGGCGCAGCGGTTTGGCGCCTGCCTTTGGCCCAGGGTGCGATCCTGGAGACCCGGGATCGAGTCCCACATCGATCCTAGTGCATGGAGCCTGCTTCTCCCTCTGCCTATGTCTCTCTCTTTCTCTCTCTCTCTCTCTCTCTCTCTCTGTGGGTGACTATCATAAATAAATAAAAATTTTAAAAAATTAAAAAAAAATAAAAACATATTATGAACAGCTATATGCCAATAAATTAGGCAATCTAGAAGAAATGGACGCATTCCTGGAAAGCCACAAACTACCAAAACTGGAACAGGAAGAAATAGAAAACCTGAACAGGCCAATAACCAGGGAGGAAATTGAAGCAGTCATCAAAAACCTCCCAAGACACAAGAGTCCAGGGCCAGATGGCTTCCCTGGGGAATTTTATCAAACGTTTAAAGAAGAAACCATACCTATTCTACTAAAGCTGTTTCATTATCATTTTCAACTCTCTTTAGGAAAGCAGAAGTTTTTCATTTTGATGAAGTCCAATTTAGATTTTTTTCTTAATCTCTCGTTCTTTTGAGTCATATGTAAGAAATATCTCCCGAAGTCAAGGTCACTGTTTTTTCCTGTAAGCAGGCTCTCCACAAAGCAGGGAGCCCCATGTGGGGCTTGATCCCAGGATCCCAGGATCCCAGGATCATGACCTGAGCTGAAGACAGATGCTTAACCAACTGAGCCACCCAGGCTCTCCTAGCATTAGATTTTTATACTAAGGTCTGTGATCTATTTGAGTTAAATTTTATATAGAGTATAAAGTATGGATTGAAGTTCTCTTGGGGAGGGGGCGTGGGAGTGGAGGGGGACATGGATATCCAGTAGTTATACCACTATTTATTGCAAAGAGTATTCTTTACATTGAATTGCCTTTACATCTTTGTCAAGAATCCGTTGATCGTATATGCATAGGTCTCTTTCTGGACTCTGTTCTGTTCCAGTGGTTATTTTTGTCTATCTTAATATGAATACCACACACAATTACTTTAGCTTTATAATAAGTTGTGAAATCAAGTAGTGAAAGTCCTCTAACTCTCTTCTTTTCATAATTGTTTTGGCTTATTCTAGGTCCTGTGCATTGCCATATGAATTTTATCAGTGTGTCAATTTCTACCAAAAAAAAGATGCCAGTATTTTTATTAGAATTGCATTAAATCTGTACATCATTTGAAGAAAATTGACCTATAACAATATCGACTTTTCTAATCTATGAAAATTATTTATTTCTCCGCATATTTAGGTTTAATTTCTCTCAGCAATATTTTATAATTTGAAGTGTATATCTTTTTGTCAAATTTCTCGCTAAGTAAGTCACATATTTTATGCTATTAAAGTGATAACTTTAAAATTATAAGTTGTGATTGTTTTTTGCTAGTGTATGGAAATGCAGTTGCTTGTTGTATATTAATTTTTTATCCCACAACCTTACCAAAATCACTTATTAGTTCTAATAGTTTTTGGGTAAAATCTGTATAATTTTCCATATCTCTAATCATTTTATTTGTGATAAAGAGTTGTACGTCTTCCTTTCCATTCTAGATCTCTTTTATTTCCTTTTCTGGCCTTATATTTGAAAATCAATTAATGTGATTCACATATGATAATCTCAGTGGATGTAGAAAAAGCATCAGGCAAAAGCTAATCCATTCCTAATGGAAACTTTTGATAAAATAGGAATAGAGTAAAACCTGATAAAGAACACCTATTAAAAAAAAACCTACAAGCTAACATTTTTCTTACTAGTGAAAGACTGAATGTTTTTTTGCTAAAATTGGAAAAAAAGGCAGAAATGTCTGCTCATATCACTTCTATTCACCATTGAATTAGAGATCTAGACAGTATAATAAACAATAACTATCCATTCTGCTCCCTTCAGTCCCTGGTAATTTCTGATTTACTTTATTTCTATGAATCTACCTACTCTAAGTACCTCATGTAAGTGGAGACATACAATAGTTGTCCTTTTCTGTCTGACTTCTTTTACTTAGGATGATATCTTTAAGGTTTATCCATGTGGTAGTATGTGTCAGAACTTCCTTCCTTTTATGGCTGAATAATACTCCATTGTATATTTATACCACATTTTGTGTATCCATTCATCTGTTGATAGACACTTGGGTTGTTTCACTTGTGGCTAGTGTGAACAGTGCTGCTATGAATATGTACTTACTGGCATTTATATAAATCTTCTTTCGAGAAATGTCTTTTCAAGTCCTTTGCCCATTTTTTAAATTGGATTGTTCATTTTTATTGTTAACTTGTAGGAATTCCAGATATTAAACTCTTTTGTTGTTTTTATTTAAATTCAATTTGCCAACATATAGCATAATACCCAGTGTCCATCTTACACTTTAAGTGTGCCCACCTTAATGCCCATCACCCAGTTACCCTATAGATATTAAACTCTTATCAGATAAATGATTTGCAAATATTTTCTTCCATTCTGTGAATAGCCTTTTCACTCTTTTGGTAGTGTCTTTTGATGCACAAAAGTTTTTAATTTTGATGATGCCTAACTTACCTATTTCTTTGTATTGCCTATGCTTTCATTGTCATACTGAAGAAATCGTTGCCTAATCCAAGGTCATGAAGATTTTCACCTATATTTTCTTATAAAAGTTTTATAGTTTCAACTCTTAAATTTAGGTCTTTGGTCCATTTTGAGTTGAGTTTTTTAAATGGTGGAAAGTGAAGGCCCAACTTCATTCTTTTGTAGTGTTCCCAGCACCATTCAATTGAAAAGACTGTCCTTTCTCCTTTGGTCTTGACAACCTTGTCAAAAATAAGTTTGTCTTGTATGTGAGAGTTTATTTCTGGGCTCTCTCTTGTATTCCATTGGTCTAAATATCTATCCTTCTGCCAGTACTATAATGGTTTTTATTATTATTACTATTGTTATTTGAAGTATAATTAACGTACATTGTTATATCAGTTTCAGGTATACAAATATAATGATTCAGTAATTCTATATATTACTCAGTGTTCATCACAGTAAGTCTATTCTTAATCCCCTTTATCTATTTCACCCATCTCCTCTACCTACCCCTCCCCATTAGCAAACAGTTTGTTTTCTGTACTCAAGTCTGGGTTTTTTGGTCTCTTATTAGTTTGTTTTGTTTTTTTAGATTCCACATATGAGGGAAGTCATGTGGTATTTGTCTTTTCTCTGTCTAACTTACTTCATTTAGCAGTATACCATCTGGTTCATCCATGTTGTTGCAGATGGGAAGATCTTATTCTTTTGTGTGTCTGGGTAATATTCCACTGTATGTAAAAATGGATAAAGTACTACGATATTTTGATTACTATAACTTTATAGTAAGTTTGGAAATCAAAAAATGTGAGCCCTCCGATTTTGTTCTTTTTCAAGATTGTTTTGGCTATTTGGAGTCCTTTGAGTTTCTGTATGAATTTTAGAATGGGGTCTTCTGTTTCTTTAAAAAAAAATGCATTGGTATACACTCAATTGTTTCTTAAAGAGATTTAAATAGTAAAAAAGAAAAAAAAAAGTCTCTTAATTTACCTGCAAAGCTCCTATTTCCACTTCTTTGTGTAGATCCAGATTTCCATCTGGTTGGTATTATTTTCCTTCTACGTGAAGGACTTCCTTTACCTTTTAATATAGTACACATGTTGGTGATTAATTCTTTGCCCTTTGTGTATCTGAAAAAGTCTTTATTTGATCTTCAATTGAAGGATATTTTTACTGAGTATAGAATTCTTAGTCGACACATTGGTTTCTTTTGGTGCTTTAAAAATGTTGCTCCACTTGTACTGTTTCTGAGAAGTCTGCTTTCATTCTTAATTTATTCCCCTAGACATATGATGTCTTTTCTCTGGTTTATTTTAAGATTTTTCTTTTTGGTATTAATTTTATGCAATGTAGTTATGATGTGCTTGGGTGTACCTTTCTTCATGTTGTTTTGTTTTGTTTTTCACCCAATGTTCATTTCGATTCTTAGATCTGTGGCTTTTTAGTTTTTATCAAATTCAGAACACTTTTGGCCATCATTTCTTAAAATAAGCTTTCTCCCCCTCTCCCTTTGCATCCTATTCCCAGGCTCCAATTACACTTATACTGTACTGCCAAGAGTTAGCCCATAGATAACTTTCCAGCTCTGACCATAAGTTTAGGAAAATGCATCCTGAGCCACATTTCTGAGCCAGCCCTTCTGTCTGTGATAGTCAGGGAGGGCTGTGAACAAGGGCAAGAGTATTGCATTGTAGCAGGAAAGGGAGAAGAAGCTATCAGGAGACCTGGCTTCAAGTCTAAGCTCTGGGTAGTCTTGTATCATAAAGGATAAATCCTTTATCCTCATATGATTTCAGTTTCTCCATCTATATAGTAACTCTTTTGTACATGTTGGTCTCTTATATTTCTAAAAGTGTATGAAAAGCTAATAGGATTTTTAATGATAGAGATGATGGAGCAGAAACTATTCCAGGTAGAAAGTGACATTATGTAAGGAACAAAAGGAAAATAATGCAAAACTTGAATACTGAATTCTTCATGCTAAGTTAGTAGACAACAAAAAATAATGATGGTGATCCAAACAGGATTATCTGTGTCTTCCCATAGTAAACTATGCCTCGGTATCCTTAGTGCTAGTGTGATGCTAATATAAAAGGGGAGGAAGCAAGTTAGCTGGTTCAGGAAGTCCTCTCACAACAGGTGCCACATTTTGTGGCAGAGATCCCTGTACTTAATGGCCTTTCATATCTGCAACAGTCTGTTTTAAAACAGACCTATTTACTTAGAGTGCTTTTATTATCAACTATATTTGTGTTCAAAGGGCTTCCAGCTGTGGTAGCTTTTAGAAGGTCCCTTTGTTGTGTGTACATAGTGTCATAACATGTCATTTCTGCCCAGCCAGTCGATTTCATTGACTCAGATGGGGCTGCTTTGTGGATGAGCTGTCTTCTTCCTCCTTAATTTTTACTGCAGACAACAAATATTTTATGCCTGGAAAGACTACTTATTCAACAAATGCTTATTAAACACCTCCCCAAAACTAGGCAATGTGTGAAACATTTGGAATATAGAGGTGTGTAATATAGACAAGGTCCTGTCTTTATGATGCTCACAGTGTCATGGAGGGGATGTCATATTAAGTTAATAATTATATGATAATTAATTAATTGCAATTGTGATAAATGTTGTAAAGGGAAAGTACAGAATGTTACAAGAGAAACCAAACTAATCTGGAGGAATGGGGTCAAGAAAATAATATAAAATAAAATTAGACATCCTAAGTATTTCTCCATTTATAGAAAGATAAGATTACTCCCGTAGGTTATACTGATTGTATTAGGGATTTCTGAATTTGGAAAGATAGACTTGTCCACAGGGGCATAAAATCCTAGAAACTCAATCCTTTAATTTAATAAGTGACTGAAAAGGGAGACATTATTTATCCAAGAACACACAGCTTGCCACTGGCAGGGGTTAGACTTAAACACAGATCTGCTAATCCCCCCATTACCTCTCCTCAGCGACTTAAAAAAATAGACATTATATATCAAGTACAGATCAGTCATGGCCAAATGAACTATTAAGTGGCCACTGTGTGCAAACTTGGATATTGAGTGTGAGAAAGAATTCAGAGTAATGAATTAGGCAAATGCTAATGTAAATAGAAATGCACAAAATACATCTTATCAGGTTGATGGTATCTGGTCATAGTAAAACCTAATGTATATACCAAAGTGGGAAATACCTAGCTGGAATTAGTGAAAATATATTTAAAGGTAAATGTTTCTGTTTCTCTAAGATATAAATACTAATGGCTTAGTAGAAGTCTCCAGATAGAAGTTTTTAAAACCCATTTTGATTCATGTGTAATATTATAAGACATGTAAATTATCCTTGAATGCTTAGCAGCCTGAGTGGTCTCTCAGTTAGGTTAAATATTGTTCCTGATACTGTCTGTGTTCCACCATAGAATTCACCTAGCCTGTCCTTTCACCAGAGAGAGTATAGCAATTAGCTTTATGCCAGCAACTTATAATTCTTCCTTATTTTTTATTTGAAAGACTGAGAATTAATGAAATGTAGCTATTTATATTAAAGATTTTGGAATTAGTTGAGTCTCTGAAACTAAAAGGAGATTGAGGCTTCAGAGAGAAAGCTAGTCTTGAATAGGAATCAATGAGAGCACCTAAATATATACTGAATTAGAAAGTCAAAAAATTAGAAAGTGTTAAGTAAAACCATATGAAATTTCCTTTTTTAGAGATCCAGAACAGTCAAATATTGATGAATTTATGTGATTTACTCAGCTGAATATAGGCCCAAGGGAACCTATATTCTAATGTCAACAGATACCACTATTTATTAAATTTAAGTACATGTCTATACTTCAGAATTTAACAAATGAGAAATTCTGGTAGTTGAATGAATAATTTCATATGCAGTAATAGTTTAAATGTAGATGGATGACATAATCACCTCAGAAGCTAAACATGTTTTAAAAGATCATCAACTTCGATAACTGCTAAGTCTTCCATACTTCATGAGTGTGAGTGTTGCGGGGAAGACTTAGTTCAATAACCAAGCATTAGTGATGTGATATAGACTATAATTAACCAGGGCATTTTTCTTTCAGCTTCTTATGCTGACCACAGGCTATCCTTTACTCATCACCCAGTCTTAGCCCCAGTGGTGACAGTCTCCAAGTTTATCTTAGAAAAATCAGGAGAAAAGGGGAAGGGAGCTCATCATTGTGAATATAAACTGTCAGGTGTTTTGAAAAACAGTTTCTATATTATTGCATTTAATTCTTATAACAACTCTCTGAAACAAATACTATTTCTATTTTACGGTCAAAGAAACTGAGATCCAAAAAGGTGAAATAACTTGCCCAAGGTCACAGTTTATGAGGTAGAGCTAGGCTTCAGACATTCTTATTTCACTATCTACTGTGCTGTTCTTCTTGGCTTGTTTGCTTATTTCTAACCTATATACTTTAGAAATGCCTTATTTAATTCTAATAAATTCACAGAAGAGAATTATCATTGTTTTCTTCCATTAAAAAAAAGTAATATAGTAAAACATATTTGAATCTTTTCTTTTAAGGATGAACGTGAAGCCAGAGAAAATGTGAAGAGAGAGCAAGATGAGGCCTATCGCCTTTCACTCGAGGCTGACAGAGCAAAGGTAGGTTTGGTCAAAGGACTTCTAAGATAAAAAACACAACCCGAAATAGTCTTTCATTATTTAAGTGCCAGCCCTTTTACCAGTTTGATCCCTAAGAATGTTTGGTTTGCAATGGAGGAAGCTAGATTCAATTAACAGAATATAATTTTACCCTTGGTTTTTTGTTGTTGTTTTTTTATTTTCGATTTTTTTTTTAGAGAGAGAGATTTTATTTATTCATTTGAAATGGAAGGATAGAGAGAGAGAGCATGAGCATGGGGAGAGGAAGAGGGAGGAGAACTGGACTTCTTCTCACTTCTTATCCAAGAACACACAGCTTGCCACTGGCTGGGGTTAGACTTAAACACAGATCTGCTAATCCCCCCATTACCTCTCCTCAGCGACTTAAAAAATAGACATTATATATCAAGTAGAGATCAGTCATGGCCAAATGAACTATTAAGTGGCCACTGTGTGCAAACTTGGATATTGAGTGTGAGAAAGAATTCAGAGTAATGAATTAGGCAAATGCTAATGTAAATAGAAATGCACAAAATACATCTTTTGTGGGGCTCAATCCCAGGACCCAGAGATCATGACTCAAGCTGAAG
The DNA here is from genome assembly GCF_003254725.2 of Canis lupus dingo. Classification (NCBI taxonomy): domain Eukaryota; kingdom Metazoa; phylum Chordata; class Mammalia; order Carnivora; family Canidae; genus Canis; species Canis lupus. The sequence goes on from NC_064257.1 coordinate 10,656,500, forward strand.
TCAGATATTTAACCATCTGAGCCACCCAGGTACCCCTCTACCCTTGTTCATTTTGATAACAAGTTTTTTAAGAATCAAGAAATAAAAACAAAAATAGACCTAATAATTATTTTCCTTGTTTTTTAATCAGTCTGTGGTAAAAACCTAGCAAACTTATAAAAGTTTGAACTTGGACAGCCCGGGTGGCTCAGCAGTTTAGTGCCGCCTTCAGTCCAGGGCCTGATCCTGGAGACCTGGGATCGAGTCCCGTGTCGGGCTCCCTGCATGGAGCCTGTGTCTCTGCCTCTCTCTCTCTCTCTCTCTCTCTCTCTCTGTGTGTCTCATGAATAAATAATAAATAATAATATAATAATATAAAATAATAATAAATAAATAATAAAAATAAATAAATAAAATCTAAAAAATAAAAATAAAAAGTTTGAACTTTAAAAAGTTCTTCAAGTGGTGTGCCTGGGTGGCTCAGTTCGTTAAGTGTCTGTCTTGGGCTCAAGTCATCCTGGAATCAAGCTCCGCAGCAGGCTCCCTGCTCCGTGGGGAGTCTGCTTCTTCCTCTCCCTCTGCCCCTTCCCCACTCATGCGCTCTCTCTCGCTCTCTCTCTCGCTCTCTCTAAATGAAATCTTAAAAAAAAAAAAAGTTTTTCAGGCGATTCCTTCTGTGCACTCAGGATCGAGAACACTGAGAACCACTGACTTATTTAATACTTCTTGAGTACCTGCTTCTCTGTTGGGCATTGAAGGAGGAGGTAACGAATAAGCTAGTTTCTGTCCTCAAAAGAAGGCTCACAATGTGGTGTAGAACAGTTAACTCAGCAAAAGAGACCAGAAAAAGGTCTTCTGAAGGATCTTGGCTGCCGCACGACGCAGAGCTACCATGGTATTAGTATGGGTACTTGACATGATTAGAGAGATGTGCTTGATTGTTGCTTCCATTTCCACTATTTTCAGAGAGAAACACTTCTGGTACCACAGTGCTGGGGGTGGGCTCTCTTTTTCCTCCTTTTTAAGTAAACCGTTGTTTATTGAGTGCTGGCTCCCTTCCTCTTTCATTGGCAGAGGGAAGCTCATGAACGAGAGATGGCAGAGCAGTTTCGTTTGGAGCAGATTCGCAAAGAACAAGAAGAGGAACGTGAGGTAGGGCGTAATTTCAAGTAAAGTTATTCAAAAGCTAGGTTTATTTCCACGGCATTGGATACTGAGGCTGTTAGTATTTCTTACTTCTTTCCACCTTTTCCAGACTCATTTTAAAATGGAAGATCTGACCTCTCCTTAAAAGAATGCTTCATGCTCTGAGGAAGATTCATGCTTTTCTATTCTTTTCAATTCCTTTTCTCTCTTCTTGCATGACCAGTGCTCCCATCCTCCCTGGATAGTGTCTCATCCCAAGAATACAAAGATTGTATTTTCTGCCCTTTCCCAGTCTTCATTTACCCTACTGGAAGAAACTGAGTTACTTCTGTGACATCTTGCACTGGGCCCCTAAATATGGGACATCCATTTAACATGGTTTATTTTTCCCCCCAAGTTCATGTCATGTTCATAACAATAGAGAGCATTTTTCATTCACTCATCTTGCAAATAGTTTTTTGAATACTTAGTATATCCCAAAATCTGTTAGGGGATAGGGTACAGATGTGGATCATCCCCACCAGGAGTACAAATCACTAGCCTAAAGTGCAGTGGGAACAAAGAGAAGGGGTGTCAAACAGCTTCCTAGGATGGTTTCACAAAAAAAGACTTTTAGAACTTTTTCTAGACGTGGGACTAATAGCAAATTTCACATATAGAAAGAGAAAACCATCTAACAACTGATGGAAAGGCCTGAGGGCCCTCACGTTAGCTGAGGAAAACTCCATTAGTCATCATTCCCAGTCAGAGGATGTCAGCTTGGACTTATTCAGTAAATATTTTTTGAACAAAAACTATGCTAGGCACTGAGAGAGAAACAGATAAGATAGTTTTTGCCTACAAGAAGAGATTGCATCTTGTAGGGAAGGTACATGTCTACAAGTAACAGCAAACCAAGGAAAAACTGCCAAATGACATAGAAGTAAAACATAATACTTAGAGAATTCATTGGCAAAGTAAAATCTTTTACAACTTTTAGAAACAGACCACACTATAGAAAAAGTGATAGGTCTTAAAAGATGTGTAATATTTCATGGTTTGGAAATCAAACTTTATTCGTGTTCAAACTTATTATTGAACCAGATACTATGCCTGACAAACCCTAGTCTCTGTACACTGAAGACTCTCAATAATGGAAGGTAGGGAATATTTTTATTGAGTATCTTCTGTGTATCAAGTACTTTTCTAGCTTCTGTGCATATGCTTAGTCACTGACTATTAAAACAAGCTACAAGATTAGAGACTTCTCTTTATGAGAGAGAAAACTGAAACTCATTGGGAAGTCACACATAAAAATGGAAAAACAAGATGAGTGAATGAAAAATTCATTCTGTGAACAAGGTCATATATCATTCTATATATCTATAGGATCATGTTTGCAGATTTTCATAAAAGTTAAGAGACAAATTTGTCACTATGCTCTTAGGCTATTTCAAGAAATATGGTTTAAAAATTTAGGACTCTCATTCTTTCATGCTCTTTCACAATGCACATGCTCTCAGTGGTTTATCTTCAACCGTATACTTAATAAAGGTCAAGTGTACACAAATAGCTGCATGTTTTGGATCTAGAGCTTGATAGTACGTGTATTTTCTTCTGATGATTTCTTCCTCTCATAGAAGACCCCATAAACATCCTTTAGCATACCTCAATATATATGTTCCAGCTGTAAACATGAGAGGGTGGAGCACAGAGGTAGGGAATTTACCACTAGTTATTACTGCACTTATCCATTGCTGTGCTCCCAGAAAACCAAGTTCAGGTAATGCTCCATATTCTACCCACACTTCCCCAGAGAGTCACAATTAAAGGCTCTTATAAATCTTACCATTAAGAACCTATCTTCTGTATATCTTAATTTAATTAAGTCTTATCCAAACTTACTTGACCCTTTTTTTCATGGAACACTAATTAACATATTTCAGCATACTCATGTATAACAGACAGTTTTGGGAAAGCTGGTATTGTGCAACCTCTGAAGAAATTGAGACTCAGGAAGATTATACAGTTTGCTTATGGTCACCAAACTGGTTGGACACATAATCTGGACTACAAGCTTGGTCACCTGACTTTTCACAGTAATACTGTCTTTCCTTCTAACCAGAAATCCTAACCCATGTAATTGTATTGAGAAATAAGAAATAAGAATGGTTTTATTATTTTAATTATCTCTAGTACTTCAAAATCCTTTGGAAAGATGAAGTATTGAATAGTCAAATCACCTTGGTTACAGGGAAATTCCTTAATGGTTGGTCTGATTTTGCTGTGTGGTGACTGTTGTAGTGAAATCAGTAAATCTAGGAAAACATTTTGATCTTGTCCTTGACCATGATAAGGAGAAAGGCTTTAAAACTATTCTGAAGGAAAAACGAAGGACAAAAAACTCCAGTATTTTACTAATTTATATATTTACTTGTTCTTTCCAAAATGAGTTTCAAGTAATTTACATAAAGATGTACAGTTCAAATGGCTTAAAAGGGAGAGAAAAGATATTATAATCAGGTTAAAGGAAAATAAAGACAAAAGTAAGATTAACATTTTGACAACAGACAATCCAGCACACCCAACCAAATGCATGTAATAGGATTCTGTACATTTGCTCAAAATGGACCACAAAATTTCTTCTATACTTCTCTTGGGCTAAAATGACTGTTTATATGTTTCACTTTATCTGTAACATCAGATAAAGGCCATTCTTTCTAAAGGTGAGATTTTTCAAGTGCTGAGACCTTAAAGCAATGTTTCTTTCTTGTGTTTCTCCTTCAAGAGGAAATTGTACAATATGGTGAATACTAGCCCCAAGTATATCTTATAGCTATAATAGCAAAAGGGAGTCATGTATAACAGCTTCTTATAGCTTTATATAATTCAAAGTCATAAGGCCAAAGAACAGTTTAATAAAAGCATCTCTGGAAAGACCCAAATAATATATTTTTTGGTAGTCCAGGTTAAAGCACAGATTTTATGGAAACTTAGAGAAATACATGAGGGCAGCCTCGGTGGCTCAGTGGTTTAGCGTCACCTTCTGCCCAGGGCCTAATTCTGGAGACCCAGGATCAAGTCCCACATCAGGCTCCCTGCATGCAGCCTGCTTCTCCCTCTGCCTGTGTCTTTGCCTTTCTCTCTTTCTCTCTGTCTGTCTCTCTCTCATGAATAAACAAATAAAATCTTTTTAAAAAATACATGAGCTACATATTCTTTAAGAAATCTTTACTGAAAAAAAGAAAAGAAATCTTTACTGAATATTGTTTTGCCACCAAATTTTTGGTAAGTAGAGGTTTCAGCTAAGATTATGGACTCCTGGGTCTTTTAATGAGTCAATATTTGCAGATATTTTGTTAATCTCCTTCAATGTGCAAATCACTGAATCATGTACTATAGATACTATATTGTATGTGACATAGCCCCTGCCCTCAGGAAGGTCACTGTCTAATATAGGAGGGTAGATGGATACAAAATAACTATAGGATAGGATCCTATGTGTTATAAAAACCATTAAAGTAGCACAGAGTGTTGACAATATTTGGATGAAGATGATTTCTGACGAGGAAGGCAATGAGAAAGATTTCACAGAGGGAAGAGGCTTTGGAAGATTGGTAAGAATTTTATGATTAACAGTAAAGTAGAAGAGCAGTTTGGATGGAGTCATGAATAGTAGGATGGCTGGATAATATGAATAAAGGGAGAAAGGCACAGGGCTTCTTCAGGGGATAGTAAACGGACAAATGTAGAACCCCGTCTAGTAATTAGATAAGGTTAAAAGGGCCAAGGTTTGGAGACTCACAAATGGGATAGAATAGGCACAAAGCTATTCCCTTTTGCTGCTGGTTCCCACAAAAAAGAAAAAGGTTACATGTTTGCCTATCTGCCCAAAGTTGTTTTCTTTTACATCTTGGTGCCTCCTCAAATAGATAATGTTAAATAATCTTAAAAGACCATTAAATGAAAAAAAAAAAAAAAAAAAGACCATTAAATGAGAGAAGAGAAGAGCATGGAATTACAAGCCTTGGTACTTCCCTTTAGTTTTCTGATTTGATCTTCACAACCATCCTATAAAACTCACTTGATATAGTATCATTACCATCTTACAGATGAAGAAATCAGATCACAGCAGGATTTAAAAAGCCTATTTTAAAATTCTTACCTAACATTTGCCTGGTAAAAGCAGAACCAGATCTTCTACTGGTATACTTTCTATTATCCCAAACTGGAAGAATGAAGGTGGGAACATGAATAGATTATTAAAGTAAAAAACTTCTCCTTATAATTTGTGTTTTTACTTCCTGTCACACAATGATAACACCACTCTATGAGCCACAAAGGTAATCATCCCTGCCATCATCATCATCAGTAGCTATTAAGCAATTAATTTGTGCTAAACTCTGTCCTTTGACATTATTTTTTTGAATCTCTACAACTTAATATGGTAGGTGCCAATACTGGAATACACCTTATTATAACTATAGAGACCATATATCCACAATTTCTTAAATAGTTTCACTTTGGAGTATTCTCCTGTTGTCTTCATGAACTATTAAAATAGACTAGAAATTCTAGTTTCGTGGTATCCAATACCAATCTACAGACTGTTCTTTATATCCCAGAAGCAGCCCAAAAGGCCTATGTCTGAATTTTGGTTATGACTATTTGCCTTGATTTACTTTATCCACCAGTGAGGCTATGTTTGTTGTAAGCAATCCATATTCTCTAGATGGATGATTGGTTGCCAGGAACACAGAATGGTTGCAAGATTGGGTCTGACCAACTGTTCTCATATAGGATCCATTCTGCTCCTTTGATGATCACAGAGTATCATGACTAAATTACTATCTGTACATTTGGCTCCCAAACTTACATCTCCAGCTCCTCCCTTTCCCTGAACTCCAGACTTGAATATTTCATTGCTAGCCCATCATCTCCCCGTAGGTGTTTAATAGCGCAAACTTAACATGTCTTAAATTGAACAATTGATCTTACCCTCCCCACTCAAAGGTGCTCCTCCTGCAGTCTTCCCTATTTTAATAGGTGGAAAACTTTCTAGTTATTTGAACCAAAAACCATGGAATCATCCTTGACTTCTCTTTTTCATATCCATATTTTATGGGCAAATCCTATTGGTTCTACCTTCAAAATACTTACACAATTCAGATGCTACTCACTAACTCCACCATTACCATCCTTTTGCAAGCCACCATTATCTGTTACCTGGATTACTTTAGTAACCTCCCAACTTGACTTGGTGCCTCCATTTTTGCCTTTCCTGTATGTCTTTTAAATTTTTTTTTTTTTATGATAGTCACACACAGAGAGAGAGAGAGAGAGAGAGAGAGAGGCAGAGACATAGGCAGAGAGAGAAGCAGGCTCCATGCACCGGGAGCCCGATGTGGTATTCGATCCCGGGTCTCCAGGATCGAGCCCCGGGCCAAAGGCAGGCGCCAAACCGCTGCGCCACCCAGGGATCCCTCCTGTATGTCTTTTAATAAATCCTTTTTAAAAAACAATTGGCACATCATGTTACTTCAAAAACCCACAATAGCTTCATATCTCAAAATAAAAGCTAAAACCTTTACAGTGATTCTAATCAACATCTGCAGGATTTTTATTTTTTTTATTTTTTTTATTTTTATTTTTTTAGAGTTTTACTTTTTTTTTATTTTTTTTTATTTTATTTATTTATGATAGGCACACAGTGAGAGAGAGAGAGAGGCAGAGACATAGGCAGAGGGAGAAGCAGGCTCCATGCACCGGGAACCCGATGTGGGATTCGATCCCAGGTCTCCAGGATCGCGCCCTGGCCCAAAGGCAGGCGCTAAACCGCTGCGCCACCCAGGGATCCCCTCTGCAGGATTTTTAAAAAGAAATTGACAAAAGTGATTCTAAAATTGATATGAATAGGCAATAGAACTGTAAAAGCCAAAACAATTTTGAAAAAGAACAAAACTGGAAGACTACCAGGGTTCAAGACAGTATATTCAAGACAGTGTGGGAATTGGCAAAAGAACAGACCCATATTTCAGTGAGACAGAATAGTCCAGAAATAGACTCACACATATGGTCAGTTGATTTTTGACAAAGGTGTAAAGGCAAGTCAATGGAAAAAGGATAATCTTTCAACAAGTAATGCTGCAACTATTGAATGTTCATATGTAAAAAAATGCAAAAACACAGAACAATTTCTAAAAAACCTTCCCAGTCCATTTCTTGCATCATATGCAAAAATTAACTCCAAACAGGTCGTAGACCTACAACTATTAAAGACCTAGAAGAAAACATAGGGAAAAAAATCTTCATTATCTTAAGTTAAGCTAAGATTTCTTAGACCTAACACCAGAAGCACAATCTGCAAAATAACAAGTATCTAAATTAGACTAAATCAAAATTAAGAACTTCTACTGTTCAAAGACACTGTTAAGAAATTGAAGACAAGGCACAGACTGAGAGAAAATCACATACCTACTGTCTAGAATACATAATGAACTATCAACATTCAATAAAAAAACAAATAACCCAAGTTTCTAGATGGACAAAATATTTAAACAGACGCTTCATCAAAGAAGATATACACAAGGGCAAATAAGCACATGAAAAGATGCTCAACATTATTAGTCATTAGGGAAATGCAAATTAAAACCACAATAGATACACACCAATTAGATGGCTTTTTGAAAGAAAAAATTACTGGTAAAGGTGAAGAACAACTGGAACTCATATATTAATGATGATAGTCATTAAGATAGCAAGTCCACTTTGGAAAATAATTTGGCACTTTGTTTTAAAGTTAAACATACATGTACCATATGACCCAGCAGTCAGACACCTAGATATTTACACGGGTGAAATAAAGTAATAAAATTTATGTTCACACAAAAATCTGTGCATAAATATTTATAATAGCTTTATTTGTACTACCAAAAACTGGAAACAACTTAAGTGTCCCCCAGCTGGAGAAGGAGTAATCAAACTGATAATATCTATACAATGGGAATACCACTTGGCAATAAATAAGAAACTACTCATATAATCAACATCATAGATGAATTTCAAATACATTATACTAAATGAAGGAAGCCACTTATATGATGTTTATGACTGTATTTATATAACATTCTAGAAAGGTAAAACTAGGGATGGAAAACAGGTTGGAAGTTGCCAGGGGCTAGAAATGAGGGAATTGCTTGTGTGTGTGTGTGTTTGTGTGTGTGTGTGTGTGTGTGTGTGTGTGTGTGTTTCGGGGGGGGGTGATAGAACTGTTCTTTATCGTGATTGATGATGGTTATGTAAATATATGCATTCATCAAAACTCACAACTATACATTTAGAGGGATGGGTTTTACTGCATATAAATTATATCTCAATTCTAAAATGGGGGAAAAATCATTACAGAGGCTACTCAAAGCCATGTATGATTTATTCACCCCTCTCCTTTGATTCCTCTTTAACCAACTCCATCCCCCTCTTCCCCTGATCTTCTGCTTCAGGCACCAGGGCTTGGCAGTTACTGTGACTTCTGTCTGTGATACTTCTCTCTGATCTGAATGTCCTTGTGACTCCCTCTCTTTTAGGTCTTTGCTCACTGGCATAGTTGTTGCACATTGAGGCTTACACAGTTGGTTTATTTGGGTTTTTTTTTTTAAGATTTATTTATTTTAGAGAGAGGAGTGGGGAGAGCATGTGTACCCTGCGGGAGGCGCAGAAGAAAAGAATATCATGCAGACTCACCGCTCAGGGCTGGGCTCAATGCAGGGCTCATCGTGGGGCTCATCGCCAGGTTCTGTCTCACCACGCATGAGATCATGACCTGAGCCAAAACCAAGAGTCAGAGGTTTAACCAAACTGAGCCGCCCAGGCGCCCCAAGGCTTACAGAGTTTAAAGTTGTACCCCTCCTTCCTTTCTACCAGCCTCCCTGTATTCTCTCCATAGCACTCGTTACTTTGTGACAAACTATACATTTTCCTATGTGTGTATTTGTTGTCTTTCTTCCACCCTTCTAAAATACAGGCTCAAAAAATAAATAAATAAATAAATAAATAAATAAATAAATAAATAAATAAATAAATAAATAAATAAATACAGGCTCCATATAAGCAGAATTCTTTTAATCTATTTTGTTCACTGATATTTTCTTATCATTTAGAACAATGCCTGGCACATAGGAGGTGCTCCGTAAGAATTCATGGAATTAATGACTGTTAGCCTATTTTAAACTCTGCTTTAACTAGCTATAAACTGTTATTTGGTGGGTACCCAAAGAACCCTAAAAGATACTGTGTGCATGCATGTACTTATGTATGTGTATATGTATATGTGTAAATTTGTATATGTATATGTGTAAATTAAGTCAGTCCTTGATTTTTATTTTTAAGAGACTGGTATACGTATATATTATTTTTCCTGTTTAAAAATCATAGCTATGTAGAAACTGCCTTTTCTGGGTGTCTATCTTTACTACCAAATTTCACTTCAAATAAGTCCCCATTTCTCATCCCTCAGACATGAATGCTCTGAGTATTCATATTTTTTAGTAAGACAAAATGTCCAAGATCAATTTATATTTCCAACTTATACTAGGTTTCCTTGTTTTGCTACAAACCTAAAATAATGCAAATAAAAAGTTATATTTGTTGAGCAAACCAAATTGAAGCTTAACAATGGTGTTTACTATGACTGCTATTCAAGTATGGGTGTCCTTTATGTCGTTTTGTAACAATATTTACTTACATGAAGCCTTTGTTTTTAGCCAGTATATTTGAAACTGAGCTACTGATGTGTTCTTTTTTGCTAGTAAAACTTGAGTCCTCAGATCCCAAGGTTGCCAACTTACCTAATATTCCTTCATTGTTTTCCACATTGGGACCACTGGTGTGGGATATCTAAGGTCTGTTTTCATTCTGGGGAAAAGCCCTAGAGACTGGGTGCATTGAGGAAGCAGATATTGTCTGCACAATGAGTGGGGTAATGAGCTACTGTTGTTTATTCTTCTGTAGTATAATTGGTTCAGTTCAGACAATAATGTAGCATCTGTTGTTATACCGTGCAGGGAAATGTCAAAATAGAAAGCAAGCAGACAGGTGGATTAAAGGGAGAACAGGAGAAGAAACCAGGAAATATCACATTAAGTTCTGATTTAGAGTAGGTGCAGAGGGATTATAGTAATGATAATGATAACACCAACAACAACTGTCATCTGTTGAGCACAGTATTACATCCTGAGGTTCCATGCTAGGCACAACTGAATGCTGCCATGTGTCAGCACTTGATAAGTACATTTACTTATAAACATTTACTGCATTTTATACGAAAACCTTTGTGAGGAAGGTATTATTGCCCCTTTTTCTTATATGGGATAACTGAAGTTCGTGAAGACTGTCATATGCCTAATAGCAAGATTTGAACCTCTGTCTGTCATACCAAGGCCTATTTACTAGCCATTCATCACGTTTAATTATTGAAGTTTTTTTAAACTGCAGTACTAGAAGTCAGGATAGTGATTAACTTTGAGGAAAATAATTTTTAGGAAGGAGACAAAAGGGCTTCTGAGATGCTTGATCAGGGTGCCACTTTTATGTTCACTTTTGAGAAACTTATCAAGTTGTGCATTATTGCACACTATCTCAATGCACTGTACTATGCACACTATCTCATATGCATGTTATATTTCAGTAAAAACTTGAAAACAATGGCAAAATACATGACTTGACAAAAGATAAAGCTTTGTACAATGTAGCACTGATGGAAATTTTGCAAAAAAAAGTTTAAAATATATGTTTATATAAAAACATGCATGAGAAATTGATGGAGAGTGTGGTGATGACAAAGTTTTAGAAATAATTGGTGGTGATAGTAACATAACATTGTGTGGAATATACTTATTGCCACTAAATTGTACACTTAAAAACGATTTAAAAAATTAGTGAGTGTAAACACTCAAATGATAGCAGGGGCTATCCCTTGATGGTGCATCCGGAAATGAATTGTAATGCTGTGCTTATCACTTATTTTTGCAATGATTATATATATTATTTCTATAATCAGGAAAAAAATTTAATCTCAAAGATATAGGTTTTTTTTTAAGTTTTCATTTTAATTCCAGTTAACATACAGTGTTATATTAGTTTCAGGTGTACAATATAGTGATTCAGCAGTTCCATACATCACCTAGTGCTCATCACAAGTACACTCCTTAATCCCCATCACCTATTTCACCCATCTCCCTGCCTAGCTCCCCTCTGGTGACCATCAGTTTGTTCTCTGTAATTAAGCGTCTGTTTCTTGGTTTGTCTCTCATTCTCCCTTGTTTTTTTCCCTTTGCTCATTTATTTCTTAAACACATATGGATGAGGTCACATGATATTTGTCTTTCTCTGACTTATTTCACTTAGCACTATACCCTGTAGTTCCATCTATGTCGTTGCAAATGGCAAGATTTCATTCTTTCTTATGACTAATATTCCATTGTATATATATGCCACCTCTTCTTTATCTGTTTATCAATTGATGGATACGTGGGCTATTTCCGTATCTTAGCTATTGTAAATAATGCTGCTATAAAAAATGTAGAGATGAGTGTATCCCTTTGAATTAGTTTAGTGTTCTTGTATTCTTTGGGTAAATATCTAGCAGTACAATTGCTGGATTGTAGGGTAGTTCTATTTTTGAGGAACCTCCTCCATACTGTTTTTTGGAGTGGCCGCACCAGCTTACATTCCGACCAACAGTGCAGGAAGTTTCCTTTTTTTCCACGTCCTCGCCAACACCTGTTGTTTCTTGTGTTGTTGATTTTAGCCATTCTGACAGATGTGAAGTGGTATCTCATTGTAGTTTTGATTTGTATTTCCCTGGGTAAGTAATGGTAAGCATCTTTTCATGTGTCTGTTGGCCATCAGAAACACAGTTTTAAAGAACCACAGTGTTAGGATAGTCAAATGAGGGATGCCTACTGAGTGGCTCAGTTGGTTAAGCATCCAACTCTTAGTTTCAGCTCAGGTTGTGATCTCAGGGTCATGAGATTGAGCCCTGTGCCCACCTCCACACTGACCTCAGGGCTACTTAAGATTCTCCCTCACCCTCTGCCCCTCCTGCTTCTGCACTCCATTTCTCTCTCTAAAATAAATAAATCTTTTCAAAAACAATAAAATGATCCCACTTAATAGTTTAGAAAATGTATATAACTAATCCACAGAGATGTTTTGTCCCTAGAAGCAACTCTTGGTTAGCCCTTAAGGAAACATGTATGTAGAAAATTAATCTGAAAATTGATGCTGGAGGAAATCAGACCTCAAAGAAAGGAATTGATCAGTTCTTGGCTACTAAGAGAAAAGCCCATGAGAGTCAGATTATTTTACCATTTATTTAGTACCTCCTGTGGGCTTAACACCATACTAAAGCATTTTTGCATGTTATTTCAGTTAACTTGTTAGTTTATTCCTTCTCTTACCAAGTACATATTGAGCATCTATTCTGTGCTATGCACTACTCTTGAAATAAGTAAGACATGTTTACACACTCTTACGGAGGTTGCAAACAAGTGGGAAAGTCAGACATTAGACAAATAACTATAGTACAGTGTAGAGAATTCCAGTACAACTGAAATTTAATTTTGATATACACAAGTTCATCTAGTCATTGGGTTATTAATATATGACAGTGCTACTAAAATAGCTTAATATTTTAAAATATTCACTTGAAACTCATTGCTGACCAGAACACCAATATTAGATAAATAAACTCATGCTATCTAAGAAAGAGAGAGAGAGAAGGAAGGACAGACGGACAGACAGGCAAAAGTAACTGGTCTAACTTCCTATCCTTCTGATTTTTAGATTATATTTCTTATGTCTCCATTTCTGGGTCTCAATTTCTCCATATAAAAAATGAGAATATAAGACTATATATATAGGAAGCAATTGGGTATTTGATACCTGTTCCCTCAATCACAAACACCTGAACCCTTCAATAGAAAACAATTAATTATATTTCTTTTCTATGTGATTACTTGTCAATTTAATAATACATGTCATCAAGGTGGGACTTACTTTAATTGCTTACTAGATCAATATTAAGAAAATGAAAACTTGCTTCTATTGTCAAGCATCAAGCTTGGATAATAAATGGATAGTAACTTTTTGATGAGTTTATTCGATTCTCTCCCTGTCCCGTTCCCTACAGTCCTATCACACACTTTGACACTTGGTTTTTGCCCTCTTTAGGCCATCCGGCTCTCCTTAGAGCAGGCCCTGCCTCCAGAGCCAAAGGAAGAAAATGCTGAACCCGTGAGCAAACTGCGGATCCGGACCCCCAGTGGCGAGTTCCTTGAGCGGCGATTCCTGGCCAGCAATAAGCTCCAGATTGTCTTTGATTTTGTTGCTTCCAAAGGATTTCCATGGGACGAGTTCAAGTTACTCAGTACCTTTCCTAGGAGAGACGTAAGTTCATGTGCCTGTTTTAGGAAATGTGTCCATTGGGAAATATCCTATCATTAGGGCTAGACAAAGTAGTCTAAGAAAAGTCCCATGGTACAGCATGCTACAAGCCCTAGGAGTACTTTGTTCTGCACACCATTCTCTCCTCAGCCTTTGAAGAAGGTATGTCTTCCCAGGCCAACAAACATGTGCCCAGGAGCCTATGTAAGAAATTAAGTACTAAGTCTTTCTTCCTTCCTAGCTGTTTCCCCTATTCCAGCATCTATTTAGGTTTTCCCAAAATCTCATCTCTATATACCTTAGAGTAGATCTGAAAATTGTGTGCTTAACAACTTAACAGTTCAATCAGGGTCAGTGATTATATAGGTTCACTAAGTCATGCTAAACCAAGAGTATTTTGTGATTTGATAGTTCTTACTATCCTGTAAAGTCACAAAGGATGACCTATATTCTATGCTTATCTGTATTTCAGCAAGGTATTTGATAGTCTCTAATAGTATCCTGGGACAAAGTAGAGATATAAATCTATAGTTAGGTAGTTTCATTGCTGATTAAATGGTAGTATCCAGAAAGTGTTGACTAAGTGATTATCCTCTCCCTAAAGGAAACCAAGAGGTTCTGTATTTAGTCCTTTATTACTCACCATGCTTATTGGAACTTACACGAAGACCTTATCAGATTTATGGATTATGAGAAAATCAGATTCAAGAAAACCTTAAAATACTAAAACATTAGACAAAAATGAACCTATAGAAATTTTACAGAAATATTCAGAGATAGCGAGATTCCCACATTAGACTTAGAGAATTAATTACATTTGAAATAGACCATGTATTATTAGAGGTTATCATTGAATTAGGCTGAATATACATTATTGTCTTGTGGCTGCTAACAAAATGCTAGCTGAATTTTTTGAGGATAATCCCAACAAGAGGATAACTTAATGGTCCTATTCAACTGTGTACTAAAATAATCTCACCTTGAAAGAGTCTGTAGACTCCATGCTGAAGCCTAAAGAAAAAAAAGAGCATGTCTAGAGCAGGGCTAGTAGGAAGATGAGGGAACTGGGAATTATATATCATTCAAAGAACATTTCCTCTAGAGATGGAAATGCCATGGGAGACATGACTGTTATCTTCAGCTACTTGAAGGTCTGCCGTGAAAAAAAAATGGGATCTTCTTTTGCGAGGTTCCAAGGACAGAATTGGGACCAATGATTTGAAAGTTACAGGAGGCAGTTTTGGCCCAATATAAGAAAGCACTTTCTAAGTAGGGAATGAGTATCTTGTGTCATGAAGTGGTAGTTTTACTGTCATTGGAGATAACCAAGCATTGCTAAATGATCCCTTTTCAGCAATACTGGATATTTATGGAGAAGGATTCATTCCTGGTGTTCCTACTTTAAATGGGATGGAGCTTAAACTAGCTTACCTCTAAAATCTACAGTAAATCTTAATATTCTGTGATTCCATTTTGATGTAATAATATGAAGTCTAGTAACTTAGACTTAATCTAAAACACAAAACCTAGGGATGCCTGGGTGGCTCAGTGGTTGAGCACCTGCCTTCGGCCCAGGACATGATCCTGGAGTCCCAGGATCAAGTCCCACGTTGGACTCCCTGCATGGAGCCTGCTTCTCTCTCTACGTATGTCTCTGCCTCTCTCTCTCTGTGTCTCTCATGAATAAATAAATAAAATCTTTTTAAAATAAATAAAAAATAAAACACAAAACCAAGAATTTGATTAAGAGTCATCTTAGTCCCTCACAGTGGCTGTCAGATTTACAGAGTAGAGACAGAAACCAGTGGTATATGTTTAGCTCTACCCCTCAGCCACAAAATCCCTAGGTGGGATGAGGATCCTGCTACTTATGTCTAAGCCAAGGAAACTAGAATAACCACAAGTGCTGGACATTGCTCCTCTCTCACTAGCCCCACTTACTGCTCCAAGCAGTTTTTCTTTGTTCATATATACCACACACAAATATGTACTAGGGAACATGCATGTATGTACATGCTCTGTGTACTGCATGGCCAGGTAAAAAAACTACTTTAATTCTGACACTGAAGTTAAACTCTAAATATGTAAACACTTAGGATAGAACCACTATCAAAGGGATCAAGGTCGGCCTGAGTCTCATACTTATGTTCTATGATGAACATCTCTCTTAAAGAACTTATAAAACTTTGGAACTACTTAGTCTCTCCCGACTCTTGGTTTTTTTGTTTGTTAAATTTAAGTGTTATTAACATATAACTTTATATTACTTTCAGGTATACAACATAATGATTCAGTATTTGTGAACATTGTGAAATGATCACCACAATAAGTCTAGCTAATATCCATCATCATACATAGTTACAGGTTGTTTTTTTTCCCTTGTGATGAGAACTTCTAAGATCCCAACCTTTGGTTTTAAGGTATTCTTCTGGGCCTTTCATTTGAAAATGAAAGTACTAGAAGAAATAGTCTAAGGACCTTACTGGCTTTTAAAACTAAACTTTATTTTCTTTTAAATTAATTTTTAAACCTGATTACTGGGGATCAGGTGGGGGAACAATCTCAAAATTAGCTAGATTTTATGATCAGTGTTAATGACGTCTTCCCACAAGGTAGAAATGTAGACTGTACAAAGCTGCTGTTATAAATAAGCAAGAGAACTGTGAAGTGAAATGCAGAAGGTTGTTGGGCCTGCTACCTGCTGCCTTGAGTTTTACTGACTAAGGACTCAGCCTTTTCAGTACAGATTTTGTTAACTGTGGATTTGCCCTAAACGGAAGGTCAATCACCTAGTCTCAGAGAAAATGTACTTTTAAAAAAAAAAAAAATTATTTATTTATTCATGAGAGACACACAGAGAGAGGCAGAGACACAGGCAAAGGGAGAAGCAGGCTCCATGCAGGGAGCCTGACGTGGGACTTGATCCCAGGTCTCCAGGATCATGCCTTGGGCTGAAGGCAACACTAAACCACTGAGCCACCCGGGCTGCCCCAAAAATGTACTCTTGATTTAGATCTCAATCATTCACTATTCGATCTGGTTACCAGTCTCTTCTCCCAATGTCCCTTTAACACCTGATCCCATTTCTACCTCAAACCCTAGCCCAGGGCCAATTTAGATCAAGTTTGGCCCATTTCCCCAGAGGAAAAGTCTAACCAGAGGCTTATTTATCTAGGAGGAATTCAGAGCTTCCCAATATCCATCACAGGTCCATTTATGGTCCTTGGTCAACTTTGATATTATGTGCACAGTGATTTTTCTAAAACCCTATTCTGATCATTCCCGTTCTTGTTTAAAAATTCATTAATAGCTCCTTATAGCCCTAAGATAAGGATAGACCCCTTAGAATACTTTCAAAAACTCTTCCCAATCTGGTCCATACCTACCTTTCCACCTTAAGTTCAGCATCTCTTATTTCCATCACCAGAAGGTATGAGATTGCTCACTAGTCATGGAAGACTCAAGAGACTCTCATGCCTCTGTGCTCTTGAATATTGTTCAATATTCAAGGTAACGTTGGTAAACGTTTTTCTGCACCCCCAGAAGGATACTCTTCCTTCTTGAGTATCCACCCTCCCCACTCTTCCTGGCCTGTTTGACCTCATCTTTTAATGCCTGGTGCAAATGTCATCCCCTCTGAGAAGCCCTCCCCTCTCCCAGGCTCCTTACCTATGAACCCATTGCAGTTTGTACATTCCTCTCTCATAGCACTTATCCTGTTCTATAATTTTTTGCAAAGGCTGTCCATATCATGTTCATGTCTACCTCCCCTGAAGTTCCCAGCATGGTACCTCACACATTAGCATTTAGTTACTGTTGTCAAGTATTAATGATCTCCAGTCTGATTCTGAATCTCTGATTCCAGAGTGAACTAGAGAAGTTATTCCAAAAGAGAATAGATACCCTAGGCCCACCCAGATTCCAGACAAGATCTAAACCCAGGAAGCCCACCCAGGACTCGTTAGACCTCCTAGAGCCAGGGGTAGGGTGAGAGTTAATGGCCCTTCATCCTTTTCTGAATGCTCTTTCAAGTCAAACGACTAGTGTTTTTGCAAGGCTATTCTGTAACAGCCATCTGTGTCTGCAAGGATTAGGATCTAATTTGTAAAAGTCATCTTAAATTACAACCAAACTAAAGACTGTTAAAAAGCACATCTTAATACCTCGCCTCTTTAATAACAAATAACATAAGACTTAACTCCAGGAGTCTTATTGTGTCTTCAGCCTTTTCTCTACAAAGCAGAGACTGATTTCTCACCATAGGACCTGGTAAACGTTTTTCTGCACCCCCACTCCCCAATCAAAACAATACTTCATGTTAAGATTTCCCAGCTGTCCAACTATTTACTAAATGTCTGGTGGGTATACCGCTGAACTGAGCACTGTAGGACAACCAAAATAGCAGCAACACAAGCCTTCCCCAGAAAAGCTGATTGTCGAAGTGCTAGGAATATCAAGTTATTTGATTGTTGTTGTTGTTGTTGTTGTTGCTGTTTTGCTGTCTATTTTGCTAATCAAAGTTACCAAGAAAAATAATATTCACTACCAGAGCTTTAGATGTGTTAGAGCCATGTGAACATCAGTGACCCCTTTGCTTACTTGGGTATTGTGAGGTAGTTGGTAGCGAGGTAGTTGAGTCCTAAAGTTGAGGAATGATCCTAACCCCTACTGATACTCCCCCTGACTACGAGTCAGAATAAGGGGCCTCTGCCAGCTTTCCAGTTCCCCTTTGAACCTACTGGACATTTGCCCAATGCCATTCAGTGTAAGGTTGTCAGTATCCCCTGGTCTTCCTTTTTCCCTTCTTCTTCCTACCATTCTCCTTTCCAATCCTGTTTTATCCTTTTTATTCTCCTCCTTTCTTTCCAGCCTTCCCTCCTCATCTTGTTATCCCACAACTCTTACCCTTTCCTGCCTCCTCTGTTTTCCTTCTTTTGCCTACTCCTGTCAACATCACACAGAGGAGCTCCACCTGAAGCTGGAAAGTGTTGTCTTCTGTTCATAACATGACTGGAGAGCAGGAGGGAGGGAGGATGGTAATGGCAGATTAGCTTCAGGACTAGTGAATGCCCTGTGTGCCTTGTCACCTATGTGATTACACAGCCCTCATCCTTCCCCCGAGAACATTTCTTCTTCCAGATCTAAAAATTTGACACCCCCAACAACAAACATGCATGCATTCCCAAATACACTATCAGAAATTTTATATTCTAAAACAAAGTAATGAATGTATTTGTATTTTTCTCCTACTTTCTAGTCCCCCCCATAACTATACTTATCATTTTTTTCTTCCTCCCTCTAATGTGTTTTTTTGTTTTTTTGCTTTTTGTTTTATTCATGAGAGACACAGAGAGAGAGAGAGAGAGAGAGAGGCAGAGACACAGGTAGAGGAAGAAGCAGGTTCCATGCAGGGAGCCTGACGTGAAACTCAATCCTGGGTCTCCAGGATCACACCCTGGGCTGAAGGCGGCGCTAAACCGCTGAGCCACCTGGGTTGCCCTCTCTAATGTTTAAAGTAAATGTATAAACAGGCTTCTCACAGGGTTTTTCAGAGTGAAAGGCCCTCAGTAAATGTTTGTTTAAATTAACTGGTGGGAAAGCCTTACAATGTGGAGTATGCAAATTCCTTCCTCTGTCACCCATCCACCTTCATTACATGAAACACTAAGCTCAGAAATGGGAACACAGTGCTGAGGAAAATGACTTAATTCCTGCCCTTATAGAACTTATACTCTGTATCCACAAACTACTGCTGGATGATGTTTGACTTTATCAATAACACAAAGATATCTTATTTGCCACCATAAGGAAATAGAAGTAGTTTAATTTGCATTTCATTCATATATTGGTTCTTCCATATGACAAAACATTTGCTGAGCAGCCACTTTGCCAACCTCCATTCCAGACGCTAATGATACAGAAATAAAAGAAATTGTTACTGACCTTGAAGAGTTCACATTCTAGTGAAAATATATCTAAAGCAAATAGCATTATAAATTATACCCACTGGGATCCCTGGGTGGCGCAGCGGTTTGGCGCCTGCCTTTGGCCCAGGGCATGATCCTGGAGACCCGGGATCGAATCCCACGTCGGGCTCCCAGTTTATGGAGCCTGCTTCTCCCTCTGCCTGTGTCACTGCCTCTCTCTCTCTCTCTCTCTCTCTCTCTCTCTCTCTCGGTGTGACTATCATAAATTAAAATAAATAAATAAATAAACAAACAAACAAACAAACAAACCCACTGTGGGAAGGACAGGTAATTTCAGCCTGCAGTGGTAAGGAAGGCATTATAAAGGAAATGAATATGACCTGAGACTTGTACAGAGAAATGTTAGGTGAGTAGAAACAATAGCACAGTTAAAATAAAAGTATTGGTTGTAGTTAGACCTATATCTGAGGTCTAACTCCATACTTGCTGTATGACATTGGACAACTTACTTGGCTGTGCTGAATGTTTATTTCTTCACCTTTCTCTCTTTGAGAGGTCCATATCTGAGGTCCACTCTATACCTGCTGTATGACATTGGACAACTTACTTGGCTGTGCTGAATGTTTATTTCTTCACCTTTCTCTCTTTGAAAGAAAAATAGTAATACCTAGCTCCAAGAGTTGTGTGTGGTAAGAATGAAATGAGTGTATGTAGGCTACTATGTCCCTACCACATAATAAACAGTATCTGCTATAATTATCTCAAGTGGAGAGAAGCCAAAGAGGTGAGAAAGGCTTCTTGCTAAAGAAAGCATAGCAGCAGTGAACTCTAAACCAGACAAAATAATGTATCATTGGAATCATTGATGTATTTGCCCAATGAATCTCAGAAACATCAAGGCCAATGCTGTCATTTTACAGATGGAAAAATCAAAGCATGATAAAATTTAGTGATCAATAGCAGAGCCAACACTAAAACCCAGGTTTTCTTTGGCCATTGCTTTTTAAGAGCACTGACTACTTTTAAAAGTCTAATAGATTACAGAGCTCCACTTTAAAAATAGAGCTATAGGACAATAAAACTAGAAAATCAACATTAGAGACTACATAGTAAATGCAATAAATTGCAGCTCCAAGCACCAATTTTTAAAATATTCTGTATTTCAATGACTTTCATATGTTAATGCCTCTAATATTACAGTGGGATTGATTTTCAATTTATATTAGACTGTCTGATTAAAAAAGAGAAAGAAAAGAATCAGAATGAAAAACTTTAATGCCATTGAACTACCTATATCTTAAAAGCTTTGTTTTCAAGATAAAGCAAGATGAAGCATCTAATCAGTGAGATACATGTTAAAGTTACTACTGCTGAGCTTGCTCCATTCCTTTCAGGTATTTTAATATCACCATATCTAATTATTTGAGGCTTTCCAGTATCCCTAAATGATCAAGATTTAGAGAATAAGGACAATGATTGTGAAATGGAACACAAGTAATATCCAGTTGGTCACAATATCAGTCTGCCTCTAAACTTCTCTCAAATCTGTTATTTTCCTCTCCTCTCCCCACTTTCCCCACTAACCCCCACCCCCAGTCCCCACTACTCAAATCTTCATAGTCCAGATTAAACCTATGACTTCTTCCCCCTGACTCCAGTCGTGTCTACTGTATCTCCCATCGATCCTCCCCACTGACTCTTGAGTTATTTTTCTGAAACACAGATTTGATGATATCTTATCTCTTTCCTGCTTAAAAGTCGTTCTAACGGCTGCCAGTCCATACTCCTTACCAAAGCATACACAATCTCACATCATCTCCACTTCCTGCTCAGTTCTTCTCCCTTTCTCCCATTACTTCCCCACCACATGCTTCTCACCATTAAGCTACAAAAGACTGCTAAAATGAAAGAAATCAAGAGATCTTACTGAAGTGCAAAATGCAGTCACAGAATTATCTGTCTTTTCCTTGTCAGCTTGGGGAGGTAGCAAGGCAGGCAGTATTAGTGTCAGTCAACATATGGAGAAAGTGAGGGCCTGAGGTGGTGACATGGCTTGCTTGAGAACATACATGCAATTGATGACCACAGAGGACTAGAGCCCAAACCTCTCAACTGCTTTATTTTCAAAAATGATGTCCTAAGGAAAGATGTTTCTGAAATATTTTGACCACACAACATTTGAGTTTATAGGTTGAAGTCATCTGGTAAACTGTTTACATAATATTTACAACAAAAGAAACTAAGTAAAAAAAAAAAAAGGTAAAAAAATAAAAAATAAAAAATAAAATAAAATAAAAAATAAAAAAAATAAAAAAAGAAACTAAGTAACAAAAGATTTAAAAGAATAATATACCTGCTTCTTAAATAGGTCTGTATATGAAACTCTAATCTGGTATATTAGTCTAATTAAAGGGGGGAAATATTTTTAGCAAGGGTGTCTTCTATTTCTTCAGGTTATTCATTTTGTTTAAGAAATGTATTTTCTAAATTTTAAGCTTTGTTTTTAAGTAATGAAATGAAGCATCCTGTACCTTAACAATGCCTTACACATTACATCAGTCTGAAAACTCATAGTTTTTTTAAGTGTCTCTATTGTTGAAACCATTGAGATGGAATAGAGGGAAAGCAGTGATATAGAGGAAGGAACTGGGAATCAAAAGATTAGCTGTGCAATCTTGAACAAGGCACACCCCCTCTTTAAATCTCAGTTTTCTTCTCTGTAAGTTAGCAATAAATTCTGCCTCTCCCAGGACCATAGCATGACTCAAATAAGGCAATGTATAGAAAAGTGTTTTGTAAACTGTGAGATAACTGTCTAAGTATGAAAGGTGATGATGATCATGATGACTATCCAAAAACCAAATATTCAGAATAAAATTTTTTTAATAACAGTATTTATTGAGGGTTTGCTGTATTAGGTACTTTTCTCAGTGTGTTATGTGAGATGAAAGCAGAGAGGGAGGCAAACCATAAGAAACACTGAATTCTAGGAAACAACTGAGACTTGATGGGGGTGGGGGGATGGGATAACTGGGTGATGGGCATTAAGGTGGCACTTGATGTAATGAACACTGGGTATTATGTGCAACTGGTGAATCACTAAATTCTACCTCTGAAACTAATAATACACTATATGTTAACTAAATTGAGTTTAATTAAAACAATAAGCAAACAAAAACTATTCTAAAGGTAAGTATTCATCCTTTCTTCACTGAGATAGGAAACTCAGGCACAAAAGAGGTTAAGTAAAAAAAAAAAGAGAGAGAGAGAGAATGGTTAAGTAAATATCAGAACCAGATACAGATCTAAGTGTGTGACTCTGGAGTCTGTGTTCCTAATCCCTATGCCATCATGCCCCTTGATTTATTCCAAGGAAGGAATAAATGAGTGAGGTAGTTTATCATCTAGAAAAATACTGTAAATGTGTAAATGAACCTTAGAAAGATTTCATCTTTGATTTCTTCATGTTGTCTTTGTAATTCCTATTACAAAGTCACAGCCAGATATAGGTAAAGTGTACCCTTAATTGTATTTCATACTGTTTACCAACAAACTTTTATTTTTCTAGGCACTGTGCTAAGTGCCAAGGAGTAAGGTATGGTCTTTGCCTTTGAGAATACCCTGGCTTTTCATACAAAAATAATCTTCATACTGCAGTTCATGTAGTGGGTTCTAAGAGTATTCAAATAAAAAGGGTAATAGAAATCAGTGTTGACCAAGATCCCGGACCTGGATAATGAGAAAAGGCTTTGTACAGAAGGTAGCAGATAAACAAAACTTTGAGATGAATAGGATTTTTGTTGAACTGATAAGGGGAGAACATTCTCCAGCAGCCAGGACAGCTTGAGGAAAGAAGCTAATGTTGGAATGCACAAGGCATGGCTGGGTAGGGGAGTGCAGACTAAATTAATCAAAAAATTGAATTTATATAGAAAGTTCTAGGAACAAAAACTGTATAAAACCTAGACTACCAGGCAAAGGAGCTTGGCTTTATTTCATGTAAATTTGTTGAACAAGGTAATGACATGGTCATGGTCATCACAGTTATCATCATAGTAAGAATAATTACCCATACATTATTTCATATTTTATAAATTCACATTGCCTGGCACATTGTAGGTGCTCAATAAATGTCAGTCCTCTGATCTCTTCCCTTGCTACCCTCATTATCTAGGGGATCTCATTCAGTCTTATGGCCTTAAATGTCATATATACAGTTACCACTAACCCTAGGCCAAGCCACTATAATCTCTTGTCCAGATTATTACAGTGGTATCTTAACTGACCACTCTGCCTCCACCCATGCAGCCCCCTACCGCTTCAGTCCCTTTTTCTAAAAAACAGAGAGACTTTTTAAAAGCATATAAGGCAAATCATATCACTTCTTTTCTCAATACCCTGTGATGGTTCCCCGTCTAGTTCTGAGCTTTGGAAAGGCCACCCTGATGTGACTCCCTGCTATTTCTCTGACCTTATTTAATCTTTTCCAGTCACCTTGGCATCCTTGCTATTTGTAAAAGACAACAAAACATTTTCTCACTTCAGAACCTTGCACTTGCACTTTCTTCCTCTAGGAATCTGCATTGCTCATGCCCTTACTTCCTTCAAGTCTCTGTTCAAATGTTGCCTTTTCATTGAGGCCTTTTCTGACCAACTCATAGCAGTCTTCCTTCCCTCCTTCCAGCTCCCACCTTACTGACAACCCTTAGGCTATCTACCATTTATTGAATTCCCACTGTGGATTAGGCAATTATGCTGTGCCCTTTACAAGTGTCATCTAATTGAATCCTTACAACCAACTTGTGAAATTGGTATTGTCTTTAGTTTATAGTTGAACAAACAAAAGGCATGAAGAAGCAGATTTCAAACCCACATCCAAAAGCTGTTATATCAGGCAAATATTATTCCCACTTTACAGATACAAGAACTGAAGCTTCTTAGTTAAGTGTTTTGTCCAAGATCACATAGCCAGGAAGTAGAAATTGAGTATGAAGGTGCTGATTCTCCATTATATTGTACTGGTAGCCTGGAAAGATGAATCAACATGAAGAAAGACTGAAGCCAGAAGAATAGTCAAGGGTTGTTGCAGTACTTAAAATGAGATTGATAAAAATGCAGCCAAGCAGGGGAAGATTAGAGAGATGCTAATACATGGTCTACTAACACCTGAGCTATTTTGATAAATAGTTCCATAGTTTCTCCTAGTGCATCTGTACTTGGAGTCAGAGAGATAATGCTGGCATCTCCATCTATTTGCTGAGTTACATTGAGTACATTATATTACTTTGCTAAATTTCAGTTACTTCATCTTTCAAGTGAGGATAATGTCATGTGTCCTCACTAATATATTGTGATGATAAGATAAAAGTGATAATGAAAACACTTGGTAAATGGCAGAGGCCCATGCTGCTTGATTTGGTAATGCTGAGTTTCTTTTATCCCTTTCCAGCAAGTCACTGCTTTTGCCCTGTTTCTAGCCTTTAAAAAATAAGTTTTGATACGCATTCTTCATTCCTAATATGAGGGTGACCTGCATTTTGTCACTTGTGTTATAACAGACTCTTCCTTAGAAGGAAATCCACTATTTAGTCCCCATAGTGCAGGAAAAATGTGTTTTGAGTATTGGCAGTCATGACAGGGAAACAGCACAGTTATATAAAGAACCAGTTACCAAGGTCCAGGTAAGGTCCTGCCAAGGTCCAGGTGGACCTTGGGCGAGGCACACAACCTCTCTAAGCTTGTTCCTTCACCTTTATAAGGCAGATAATAATAGCTGTGTTTGAGGTGGTTGTAGAGTTAAAAGGTGATTTGAGGGCAAGAACACAACACACGGTAGATGCTCAGGACATACGGTGCTTTAAAATGTGTAGACTTTGTGCTTGGAAGAAATAACATGGCTCACCGGTTGGACATGCCTCTGGGCGAGGCCCTGTCTGTAGGATGAAACCACACCATCTCACTTTCAGCATATTTTCCTTTAAGGGAGCATGTTCTCTCCCACTTCCTCCATGTTACTCTTGCCACAAAGCAGAATCCTCTTATTGAGATTGCAGGGAGATACGACTAAACACCAAAGAGGTTCGCAGTGAAATGTGTTCGTACAGTTTCCTGCTTAGTTTCAAGATGAATTGGGTCTGAGCCTTCAAAAAGTGGGTGGCTTACTAATATGAAAGTTTTCTTTGAAATTTTGGGGGCTGATTTGGTGACCTCTACAGTTCTTAACAGCCTTTTCCAGCTCTCGGTCAGACAGGAATTAACAGTTATTAATATTCTACCAAATGCTTTGGGAAACATTCTCTCATTTAATCTTTATTTGGAGACGCCTGGTGGCTCAGCGGTAGAGCGTCTGCTTGCGGTCCAGGGCGTGATCCTGGAGTCACGGGATCGAGTCCCACATCAGGCTCCCTGCATAGAGCCTGCTTCTCCGTCTGCCTGTCTCTCTCTCTCTCTCTCTCTCTCTGTCTATCTCTCTCTCTCTGTGTGTGTGTCTCATGAATAAATAAGTAAAATCTTAAAAAAAAAAAATCTTTGTACAAGCCCTATAGCCCCATTTTACAAGTAGAACAACTGGGGATAAGAGACCATAAGTAATATTTCCAAGGTCACATGCCAAGTAACGGACATAATTATGATTGAACTTCCAAAGTCTATGCTTTTATCCTAAACAGAAAACTTTTTCATATAATGTGTCAGAGGGGATCCCAGGACTGCCTCCAGGTTTGATGACTTCCTAGGAGGACTCACAAAACTAACATGTAGTCATACTCATGGCTATGATTTACTACAGCAAAAGGATACAACCAAATCAGCAAAGAGGAAAGGCACATGGGGAGAAGTCCAGGGAAAAGCAGGCAAAAGCTTCCAAGAGTCTTATCCCAGGAGAGTCACACAGAATGAACTTAATTTCCCCATTGATTTGAGACAACACATGTGAAGTATAGTCAAGCAAGGAAGCTTACTACGGACTGCATAGCAAGGGTTTTTATTGAAACCTGATCACAAAGGCAGATACCCTCTGTCTAGTTACCGAAATTCCAGAATCCCGGAAGGAAAGTAGGCATTCAACACAAACTGTAGTTTACACAGTTTAGGTTTATTGAATCACACTTACTAGTTCTGAGAATGTTGGGAACCCTCCTGAAAACCGTGTTGCCACATGCCAACCCAAGACCAACCTTGTAAACAAGACTTTCAAAGAATATCAGTCAGACTTGCTTACGTTAACTCCTTTCTATATATGTCATCCCCTTGACTCTTGACCAAGGCATCTTTACAAAAAAATTAGAATCAATAGGACCCTACATGCAGAATAAAAGCAGCCTCCAGTATGGAGCCCATTTATGCTTTTTAGGGATCCTGGACTTCGCCAGCTAAAACAAATCCCCTTAACCATTAAAGTCCATCTTAGAAAGCAAGGTGGCTTCCTCCTTAAGTTTCTGTATTAACCATGTTTTCACATGGCCCATGTCATCAACTCAGGTATAGCAGAATTCTGGCTAAGTTGAAGCTGACCTCTGAACATCTTACAGGGCTCAGGCAGTGTCATGATATCAGGGTACACACAAGAAGTACAATCCCAGGGGGATACCTGGTACCCCCAGAAACAAAATTTATAATTAAGTGTTAGAGCACCCCAAGCAGGACATGCATTAGGCCCAGTGCAGTACCTCCCACCCATGAGTTCTCTGTCATTCCAGATAGTTTAATTCAGCCCTTGGTTTCACAGTCTCAAATAGATTTGCTTGTCCATAATACCAGTTCATCTGCCTCATGAATGTCAATAACATTGACATTGTTCCTTCCTGCCTTTAAAACTATCCTTTTAACATTGACATTCACGAGGGATGATCAATCCCTTTTTGGGAATAGCAGCATTTAATTATCAGATTGTCTTTCTAGGGTGTGTACACCAGGAGAAAGGTGAGAAAAGTAGAGTCAAGCTATTTATTAGTCTTTTGTTGCAAACTGCAACTAAACTGGGAAGTTGAACACAAGTCAACAGCAGTGAGACATTCCCCCAAAGGTAGAAGTTAAGAGTCCAGAGTCTGTCAAGAATGGGCAGAGGAGTCACACTCCTTGCGTGCCCTCCCCCAATTTACAGCTTTTGGCAGGAATCACAAATTAGGAATATAGTTGGTCTCTATTCCAAATATAAGCCAAATCAGAGCTTGATTTTATATGATCCTATCAAAAAACAAATCCTTTCCTACAGGCATTTGTATGTGACCCAGATAGTACAGATAATGCTCATGATGTCTTCAGAATTTCAGGCCCCACAGAGAGTGTCCTAAATCTACAATTCCAGACTCAAAGTCCTGGTCATTGAGTTTATGCTTGCTTTCAGTTCAGCACAGCACCTTCTGATGCTGAAACAGCTTACAACAGGTAGCGTTAGGTTTTTGTTTAGAGTCAGGTCTAGACAATTACGATCTATGGATTTAGGATTCCAAATGAAGCCAGGAACTTTTCTTCAGCAGCAGCAAAGCCAAGGTGCTGAAGGACCAGGCAGCAGCAGTGTTCTAAATTCAAGTAACATGCAGCACTTTCCTAAGCCCTTTTGTTATTGTCCAAATTTACATACTAAAAAATATGCATACCACACAGGAAGATCATCAGTCTCTAAAGATCAGAGATCTGATTTTATAAGATCATTGGCAAACTAAAAACTATTTTTTTTAAAAACCCCAAAGTGTGGCTCTCTTTTTTTTTTTTTTTTTTTTTTAAGATTGTATTTATTTGTTCATGAGAGAGACACAGAGAGAGAGGCAGAGGCACAGGCAGAGGGAGAAGCAGGCTCCATGCAGGGAGCCCCATGCGGGACTCAATCCCAGGACCCCAGGATCATGCCCTGAGCCAAAGGCAGACACTCAACCGCTGAGCCACCCAGGCGTCCCCCAAGGTGTGTCCCTATCTGGAGATTGCCTCTCCTTACCATGTTATCTCCCTTTTTCTAGAGGCTTCAAAAGCAAAAATCGTTAATTCTGGAGACTTGTTCCTTTTTCAGTACTTGGAGTTTATATTTTAACCCACTCACCAGTGGCAAAGTCACAAAAATTATGTTCTGCTAACACAATTTGCAGCTTTCTTTAGTTGGGATGAAATTGGAAGCATATAATGTTTTATTTCTGTTTTTACCAGATATCTAGATACAATAGCCACAAGACTATAATTTTTTTAAATTCCTGCCCACCCTTTTCTAATTGCAAATTTATTCAAACATGTAGCAATACTTTTATTTTTTTAATTAATTAATTTATTTATTTATTTATTTATTCATGAGAGGGGGAGAGAGGGAGAGAGAGAGGCAGAGACACAGGCAGAGAGGGATCCCTCCCCATGCAGGGAGCCCGATGTGGGACTCAATCCCAGGACTCCAGGATCACTCCCTGAGCCAAAGGCAGACGCTTAACTGCTGAGCCACCCAGGCATCCCTGTAGCAATACTTTTAGCATTTACAGAGCTAATACTAAAATTGTTAGAGAAGATCCCTGCTGGAATGCAAGGGATGATAGGGAAGGAGCAATACCTTGCTATTGCAACAACAGAGGTGACAACAGCTAAGCTGAAGAAATGGCTGGGGATCCTTGGGTGGCGCAGCGGTTTGGCGCTTTGGGTTTGGCGGTTTGGGTTTTAGTTGGGAACTGATCATGTATGTACCCTGTACAGTGGCATGTCCCAAAATTCCAGAATCCCAGGAGGAAAGCAGGTGTTCAGCATAAATTACATTGTTTGCCCAAACAATTTAGGCATAGTGAGCCACCCTTACCAGTTCTGGGAATGGTGAGAAGCCTCTCTAAACCCAGGTTCCCAAATGCCAGCCAAGGACCAACCTTTCAAAAGAATAGCTGTCAGGGAAAAAAAAAAGAAGAAAAAAAAGAATAGCTGTCAGGTCTGCTGTATTAACCCTTCTCCACACATATAATTTTATTATTTTCTTATAATTTTAATTTTTAAGGTATTCACATCTCAAATTCATTTCTGGGGTTTACTACTGGATATGTAGGTGGAATTCTGAAAGTGGGAAGCTTAGAGCATTTGACTTTGTCTTTTACTTTAACTTGTAACAGTACTTAGTCCTTTAATGAAGGATAAAAGTAACCTTCAGAAGAATACAGCTGATCCTTGAATAATATGGGGGTTAGGGACACCAACCCTCTGTGCAGTCAAAAATCCACATATAACTTTTACCTCCCTGAAAACTTATGTACTAATAGACTACTGTTGACTAGAAGCCTTACCAACAATATCAACAGTCAATTAACACATATTTCATATGTTATATGTATTATATGCTGTATTATTGCAATAAAGAAAGCTAGAAAAAAAGAAAATCTTATTAAGGAGAAGATGCATCGACAGTAATAAATTATATTTATCCAAAAAACTGCATGTAGGTGGACCTGCTGAATTCAAACCATGTTGTTCAAGGGTCAGCTGTACTAACAAGCACCAGTTAATCCTGTATTTTCAAAGGGGATCTTCAAGAGAACCCGAGGAAAGCACAGTCCCTCGAGATGGTCATCTCCTAGTTCTAGAGTGCCAACATACTCCATGTAAACTTGCTCCCAAATCTGCAGTGGTCCTGCAGTTGTCCTTCAGGCTTCAGCCACTTGCCCTCACTGCAGAGGGAAAATACTTTCTTCAAACTAGCTACTTAAAATAAAGGAGGAGTTGTTGGTATTTATTTTTCCTTGCTTGTTTTATAAGCAAATATAAATCAACACTGTAAAGATGATTTATTTAATACTACGTCTTCTTTTCAATCACATTTCAGAGGCATTGTAGCCTGAAATAAAAGCACATACCGGCTATAGAGTCAAATGGACCTGGCCTTGAATTCTGGATCAGCTTTTCATTGAGTGATCTTAGATTACTTATTCCCTTGGTAAAAATGGGAATAACAATACCTACTTCAGGGGATCCCTGGGTGGCGCAGCGGTTTGGCGCCTGCCTTTGGCCCAGGGCGCGATCCTGGAGACCAGGATCGAATCCCACGTCGGGCTCCCGGTGCATGGAGCCTGCTTCTCCCTCTGCCTATGTTTCTGCCTCTCTCTCTCTCTCTCTCTCTCTCTCTCTCTGTGACTACCATAAATAAATAAAAATTAAAAAAAAAAAAAAAAGAAATCCCTTAAGGCTTTCAATGGATTCTCACATTAAAAAAAAAACAAAAAACAAAAAACAAAAAAACAATACCTACTTCAAAGGGCTATTGTGAACATTAAATAAAAGAATGAATGTAAAATGTTTAATACATATAACATTTACCACAGTGTATGAATATAATAATAGTAACTGGTATGATAATAATGTTGATTATTTCTCTCCCTACCCACCTTCTTTCTATCCTTATTTTTTCTTTCATGTTTTGGTTTCAAGAGGACAAAGAACCTTTGTCCAATATTAACTGGAAACTACTAGCTTTCAAGTAAGGATATCAAACACTGTGCCTTATAGGCCTAATAGCAATAGTTTGAGAGTTGTGTTCAACTAGCATTATCTAGAGTTTAATTATCTGACTTCTGTTTTACTAAACTAGCAGATTTCTTTCATAGTCGGAAACATTCCTGAATGAGTCTATGGCATTTTTCCTAGGGTGAGAGATAGGCTTATTTCCTCTGGAGATTTTTTACCTCATTTATGTCAGAGTTCTCTTCTAGGGTAAGCTCATTTAGGGCAATAGCTGTACTGCATCTTGTTTGCCTTTGCACCTCCATTTCTGGCATGGGCTTGCACAGGCCTAGAGTAAGGACTCACCAAGATGTGAGTTGATATAGGCTGGAGAAAAGGATGTAGGGATGGCACACTTTGTTGGGTGTGATAATGATGATGACATGGTCTTGGTCTAGAAGGCCAAGTCTGGTAGGGGAGATAAAACAAGAAATCACCCTAGCAGGCACAAGAGACAACACATCCTGCCAACTTAGGCACAGCATGAAGAAGAATACACTATTTTGCTTGAACAAAAAGGTCTGTGTCTGTCAGTTGTACAGGTGAGCACTGTACCTGAGGTTAAAAAATTTACTTCATTCTTTAGGCTATAGGGAGCTGATAGTTTTAGAACTGAGAAGTACAGTTTTCATTTTTCACAGTAGTTATATTGTATAAAGTTGCCACAAACACTGAGTTAGCAAATACTCAATATTGCTTCTAAAGGAAATACTTGGTTAAGTTCCTGTGAGTTTCTGGGTACAAGTTTTCATCAACCAATCAATACATAACTTTGTTTTATGTGTGTTTCTGTTTAAAGACATTTTAGTTAGTGTATAAGGCTTCATTAACATTACACTCATGGCCAGCAATACTATAACTTATGCCTGAACGAAGTTTATCTAGCACACACATTTTCTCCATAAGGCATATCACAACCTTCTTAAATTTGGGAACACCAGACAGCACTTTAGTAGTATGCTTGGGGGCATTTGAAACAGCAAAATCACACACACACACACACACACACAAACCCACACACACAAAAATGCAAAAACCATGACACTAAATCTACCACAAGAAGGACATTTGTTTACACTATGAGAGCTGAAACAATAAAGTAGAGTATTGCCTCATTTGACCTCAGATGGGAACATGGGTACCAGGCAACTGAATTTTTCACCACTCTAAACGTGTTCTCACATGACCATGAAAGTACTGCAAGTGTGGATTTCAGAGTTAGAAATGAAGGTTAATGAGTAGGTGAATTTACAAATATCAGAATCTATGGAATCATGAAGACCAATTTAATATGGGCTCTGTAGCCTTTTAGGAACACTTGCATAGCATTTTGCCATATTCAAATATACTTTTACCTCTAACTTCTAAGTTAGTTGATAAACATTTAATACATACTTAGTTTTACCAGGTACTTGTTAGGCACTAAAGATACAAAATGGGACCAAAAGCCCTAATACATAAACAAAGATATTCAAAGGTTAAAAATGTTATGATAGTCTATGCCAGATATAATGGGAACCCAAGGAATAGTAGAGGCTTTAGTTCTACTGGGAGATCAGTAAAGCTTTGCAGAAGAAACAGGGTTTGAACAAGTATTTTTAAAACGGAATAGCAATGAGAAGGAGTGAACGCTTGATACATGATGAAAAAATCTGGATAGATCTCAAAAGCATTATGCTGAGTGGAAAAAGGTAATCTCAAAAGATTGCACATACTGTATGATTCCATTTATACAACATTCTTGAATTGACAAAATTGTAAGGATGAAAAATAAATTAGTGGTTACCAGGGAATAAGGATAGAGTTTTCTGTGATGGAATTTAGGATATGAAGTTGGGCATGGAAGGATTGAGATAGGAGATGAAAAAATAACTGAAGAGTCTTCTATGTATTAATCTAGCAAATATTTGAGCACCTCTTATGCATAAGATATTGGGGATATGGTAGTGAATAGGCTAGATAAAATTCTTGCCCTCATAAAAACAAGTCTAGTGGTAATTTGAACTAGTTAAGTGTTAACCCTTGTAATAAAGATGAGAATTTAGGATTGCAATTGCCACGTGGCTGACACAAATTGACATAGCTAATAAGTTTCAGAGCAGTGGTCTTTTGATTTCATATTTTTACCTTTTCCTTATTGTCTAAAACTTGTGGGTTATTTTTATCAAGAAGGATTAGAGTAGGGAGACCCTGGAAAAAGGAGACCAGATAGGACTATTACAGTCAACAAGACAATAGGCTATGGAAATCTTAACTAAGATGGCATCAGTAGGGATGAAGAAAAGGCAGCAGAATCAGGAAAAAGGAACAATCAGTGGGACTTGGTGATTGTCAAATTATGTCTGTGGTGGGGTAGAGAAGGAGTTGTCAGAGGAAACTTAGAGGTTCCCAGCCTGAATGATAAGAAAGATGGTATTTACCATGTAGAGAAATGAAGGAAGACAGATAAGGAAGCAGATTTCACTTGAGACAGATTTGTTGAGTCTCAGGTACCAGGAGAAAGTCTTGGTGGTGCTAACAGAGGATTGAGATTTAAACTGGTGAGACTGGCTCAACACCAGAAAATTCCCCTGACAGTGACTGGAGTGGATTTGAAGGAGATGAGCAATAGACAGTAGAGAGTGGTGTTTAAAAGATTGGATTCTGGCCTCCCACACTGAATCTCAACTCTACCATTTCCTAACTCTTCAATCTTGGGCAAATTTCCTAACCTCTATAGAGCTCAGTTTCCTCACCTATAAGGATGATAGTACCTACTTCACTGGGCTGTTGTAAAAATGAAATGAACTGATACTTATAAACCACCAGCATGTAGTAAGTGCTCAGTGTATCTAAGCTATTATGATGAAGTTGATGGCAAGCAGAGGAAAGGTTTTTGCTAACCCACAGAGGTACTGAGAGAACCAATGTTATTATATAAGAAAACCCATCAAAAAAAAAAAAAAAAGAAAAGAAAAGAAAACCCATCATTTATGTTCCTGACCAGATTAAAGAAATACACAAAGGAGTTTTTAAAATATGTTTTTAAATTATAGCCATTTCATGGAAACTGAATGGAATTAAGAGCCTTCACAAAATCTGCTATTGCCCTTTCTACTCATTACAAAGGAGTTGGAGTGGTAGGGAGTGAGGACAATGAATAAAAACCATTTATTTTTATGCCATTATGTGCACAATCAAGTATATTCTCTGAAAGATAGATATTATTCCCATTTTACAGGTAAAGACGTGGAAGCTTAGCTTAAATTTTTCAGGGTTGCACAATAAATATCAGTACCAATATTTAATTCCCATAACTCAGGTCCTTTCCCCATACCATGCAAACATAAAATGGAGTGACTATTACTGATTATGTACAGGTATGTTGATGTATTTAAGCATTTAAAAAATTATTTACTTTGCTCCAGAAGTTAATTTTATAAGGGGTTTATAAAACACCATACCATTCAGAATTGCGTTATCAGAAATCAAATAAACTTTTGAAGGCTTTACATACAATCCAATCTGATTTCATCTGGCCATAAATAAAAAATCATTAGTTCTGTGCTCAATATTCCAGGTGCTTCTGCAGACATGCTTTACTCACTTAAAGTCTGTATAATAACCCCATTGTAAATACAAACAACTGCAAACGTGTATATGTGCAGATTAACCTTTTCTAGACACTCCTTGTAATTTTCAAAGCCAGTGCTGGAGTTCCAGAGTGTGTTAGCACCTGCACCAACATGCCAAATCCCACCCCCGCCCGCCGGTCTCACTGCAGTGCCAGCTCTGGTCCTAGCCTGGCCTGGCCGCAGCCTAGCCCCAGCCTACTGCACCCTGACCACACCCTACTCTTTTCCTAGCAGCAGGACATCAAGGCTTCAGGTTTAATACCTGTATACCTGTAGCTGAATCCCAAACCTGAGGACTCCTTTGCCACTTCCATATTTATTTTACTTTCCTTCCTCTGGTTGGCTCTAATGTAAGAGCCTTGTATGAACAGGCTTTCCTCATGCCTCTCTTAGACTGTGAGAACTAGAAAAAAACCCTATTTTATGAATGAAGCACTCAAGATACAGAGAAGGAAAGGAACTTGATCATGGCTTAGGAAAACCAAAAGATACCAAAGCAGAAATGCTGGGCCCAAATTTACATAGTCATGAAGATAAGGTGTATGTTTTTTTAAACAAAAAAAGAGCTATACACATCAAATTATTTGAGATTGTGTCTCGTTTATCTGAGTATTCCCTTGCATTGTGCTTGGCACACAGTGGGCAACAATAGTGAATTATTATGTATAAAAGTAGAAATCAGAAAAATGGTTAATTCGACTGTAGGGAGCAGTTGCGCACATTCGAATGACCCAAGGAAGACAGGGAGAGCTGATTGACCCCCTAGGACCAAGGTGCCTGCCACCCTTGTGTCCCCGCCACTGCACCAGTTCCCTGTCCGAGCCCTCCCCTGGTCAGAATTGCAGTGGGCCCATTTCCTGCCTGCATCCTGTCCCGGGTTCTCCATTCCTTGAGGATGGAGGTGGTGCCTTGTTCGCTGTTGTGTCCCAATGCCTATCGCAGATTCCGACACTGTAGGAAACACTCAGGAAATATTTGTTTAGTAAATAAATGAAAAGAAATAAAGTATTCCTGTCCATTCATGCATCCACTGTTTTTATTTGGTTTTCGCTTTTGTATTTTCCATCTCACCAGGCAGAAACTCACGGTAGCTCTGTGGCTTGAGCAGAGGCAATAGAAGGCCACCATATAGTGACATTCACCCTCACCTGTTCCTGCCCTCCCTCATCCCAGGTCTCTCCCGCCACCTCCAGGTTTCTCCCTGCCCCTCCTGCTGCATCGTCATGGAAGAGAACTCCAGAGTCTTGGGGGGAACCATGGGGTCTCTGGAATTTAAGCTCCAGAAGTCACTCATCTGGTTAAAATTTTCAGGTGTTAACAGCCAGTTGCCAGCCTCTCATTTTGACATCTCCAGCAGGACATTCTTAGAAGAGTGTGATAGGCAGGGAAGGGAACTAAGCTGGGAACCAGGCGTCCAAGGCAGTATTTCAGTTCTTCCAGCCATTTGTTGTATGATTTCAAGCAAGGGACATACTTCTCTGGGTCTTATTTTCTTCATCTGAAATAGAAAAAGGTTAAAATAAGTGCTTTCTGAATCTTCTTCCCATTCTGATACTATGTGACTCTATGATTAAATGACCTGCATGTAGATAATACCTGCCCCGTTGACAGCACTATTCTGAAAACTAGAACAAAAACCACTGGCTTTCTGGTCTTAATGGCTTTATTTAAGATCATCTTCTCTCCTTTTATGTGAGAATGTCTCTGTCCCAGGCAGTTTATGGGGACTTAAGCTTTTATTTACTGTAGCTGGAGGCTCCTATAAGCTGGGGCTTTGACAATATTTCACATTTATTTATCTGAGCCAGAGCTTAGGATCAGGTGGCAGCTAAGTCACTTAAGGTTATTCAGATGCATTGGAAATGTTGCTTAATAATTCAGAACCAGTTTTCTCTGTTTAGACTATTAAGATTTTTTAAATCCTTCTAATTAGCCAATTCCAACAGCAGTTTAAATAGACAGGGAAATATCTGTCCCTTCTGAAAGGGCAACTGATGCAAACTTATTGCCCGTCTCTGTGTCTGTGCAGCACAACTGACTGAAGCAAGGGCCAGAGGGGTCCAGAGCCAGGGGGCCTACTAGGGTGACCTGTTAATGGTGTCACTGACGAGTTCTGCCTGCTGTCCTAGTGAGGCTAGGGCAGGCGGGCCTGGGAATACAACTCTTGACTCCCTTTCTTTGGACTGGTTGGGGCTCCAGGAGGAGTGGGGAGCCTCCACTCCGTCATGCAGTAGGTCAGTCTTTCAACAAACATTTGCTGAGTTCACACCGGTTCCAGCAATACAGTCGGCCCTGAGGATAGACAGCCAGTCCTTATTTTATGCCCTCAGAATCCAACCTGCCTGGAGAGAAAGACTCATAGACAAACCTGGGAGGCACAGCAGACAGATAACTCAGTGTGAGACTGCAGCTGATCCTTTGAGTTAGATCCTCCAGAAGCAGGTAGCCTCGCCTGATCAAAGTACAGTAGTGCTGGTTTAACAAAGGACTGGGTCCACATTGCCAGTATCTACACTTCAATTCAAACACTGACTGACCTTAGGTGTGCAAACAGATGTTGGCAGCCACCACGTCTGAGGAGTCTGAGATGAAACAGAGGTATTTGTGCAAGCAGCTGGGGACTGGCCACACACAGAGCATGTGTAGACTAGGCCCCACAATGAACGTATATGGGCCCTTGTGTTCCAGGAACATCCATCGCCAGTGATGGGAGAAGATGTCACTTGTAATTAACTCTCTTACAAGGAACCGGAAAATGAGATTAATTTAGGCTCTGTCACTCTGTCACCTGGTTTTGTAGATGAAGTGGCATTTGAGATGAGCCTTAAAGGGTAGATGGAACTAGGAAGGAAGGACAGTCCAGTAGAGGAAACAGCATAAGCAAAGGTTCAGAGAGGAGAAGCACCAGACGTATTTGGAAATAACAAACTGGTCTAACTGGTTAAAGCATAAGGTCTGTGAGGGGATAGAATTTAAAGAAAGAATGTTGGGGCCAATACCACCACCCTTTTAAAACATACAGGCCCAGATACCACTTATTTGATGTAGTTTTTCAAAAGAAAATAAACATCTGTTTTGCCACTTAACTTTACAAATGTTGCTAATAAATTTTTGCTCTGTATTTTTCAATGTTGCATGATGTCCATTTCTGGTTTGATCATTTATTCAACAAGCATTTATTGAGAGCATAGAATGTACCAGGTTCTTTGCTAGAAACTACAAAAACAGGAAAACACACAGTTCCTGTCTTTAACTTGCTCAGCCTTATCCTGGAGACATTCGTGTAAAGCACAGTGGAAGACAAGCTGCGTAAATGCTCCTAGCAGGTATCTAAGTGGTGCATCAGATTCAACATCCTTACTTAACAGAAGGAGACTCAGAGGAGGAAAAGTGACTTGCCCAAGATCCCACAGGTAGTTAGGAGCCGTGTGCTAGAGTGAGGAGCCAGGTTTGCAGTCTCTCAAAGGGTGCTTGTTCCTTTCTCCCCTCCTCTGCTCTGAGCCCTGAGCCTTGAGCTCCTGTGGACACTCGAGGACCGAACTGACAGGAAATTAGCATGAAGAAAGCCTGGCTAGGTGAGGTGCATAGCCCCAGCCACCTTCAGGGACCACTTCCTTAGCGTGTTCTGTCCTAAATGCTTGTGCTTCGCATCAGGGTACTTTTCCTCAAGCCCAGGAGAGAGTTTGGGAGCTACTGGTATAAGTTTGGTATTGTACAGGTGCCTGCTGGACCAACCTTCAAAGAAAACACCTGTTCTGTTCATGATTCTTGCCTTCCAGTTTCATAAGCTTTTGGGCAGATGAAATGTAATATCAAAATAGCTCAGAGAGAGCCTTGGTAACATTTAAGATATTGAACGTGCTGCATCTGGTAACTAGAAAATTTAATGATCTCCTGCTGTTTTGGTAATTGGATAAGTAAATACATCAGAATAAATCACACCGGCAAGTCTTTTGTATGTCGTTAGGGACTCAACTCTTTTAACTCCTGTTCAAAGCTCCAGCTCTTGAGCGGCATTTGCGTGCAGAATTGCGCACACACCAACTCATGTGGCCCTGCTTGAGTACTAAAATGCATTCAAAATGCTTACTTTCCCCCAGCTACTCTGCCTGAAGAGCATGCCGAGCATGCCACTCTAGATCCCTCAAGCCAGGGAGAAAAGTTTAAACTAAACCCTTCATGATCCGTCTCCAAACTGTCTTTCCAGCCATGTCTTCCATTATGGATGTGCTAGAAGCCTTGCCAGAAACACCATCCATTTGCACATTGGGAAAATGAGGCCAAAGCAAAAGGGGGACTCTGCTGTTGTGGTAGGGAGTCATGTCAGAATTTTAAGTAGGAGAGAGGCAGGACCAGACATTGTGTTCATCTCTCTCAGGTGATAGTGTGAAAGACCCAGAGGGAAAGAGGGAAAAGCTATTAGGTATTGGATGATGTTGTCACCAGCTTGCAGTTGAGAAATTTGGGTCTTCTGGAGGTTAAATGACTGCCCAAGAGCGTACATGCAGAACTAGAATTCAGATCCCACCAAGGCATTTTCTTACTGCCTCCCTAATTGGCACTTAAAGGCCTAGTGGTGAAACTGTTGGGCAGTCATTAGGGTTTTTCAGGTTTTTATGAGGTAACAGTTCTGAACCTAGCCGGTTAACAGGTTTCTCCCCAAACATAGTGGTAGCATTCGTTATGGACCAGTCTTTTATCAGAGGCATCCTAGGAACTGTTTATACCTGGCTACCTTCCATGATATCAGCCTCTGAAAGTGAGGCATGTCCCCAGACCAGTGCTTCCAGCCTTTTACAAATAATGTTGAAAATGTCTGTGTGCCTCATTGCAGTAACCACACTAAGCTGCTCAGGGTTAGAAGCAACCCAGCCCTGAGGACTCTCGTTGCCCTAGGGGATGAGGATGCTAGCATCCTGGCACACCTACAACCTGGCACACCAGTGGGGCTAATCTGCACTAGATTTCTCTTACCATACTATGGAATCCTCATTCATTAATTTGCCTACCCCCCATTTATTCA
This sequence comes from Canis lupus dingo, assembly GCF_003254725.2. Classification (NCBI taxonomy): domain Eukaryota; kingdom Metazoa; phylum Chordata; class Mammalia; order Carnivora; family Canidae; genus Canis; species Canis lupus. The sequence continues at coordinate 10,696,057 of NC_064257.1, forward strand.
GCGTTCAGGGACAGTGAGCTTGTGAACCATTCTGTAAAGTGGGACTTCCTTTTATTTACTTGAAATCATGTCTTCTAGAGCCCAAGAGGGACTAATCTTGGGAACTGTCATCCCAGAATAAGGAAACATGCTTTTCCTCATTCTTGTTATGCTCTCTATTCTTTTACTCTCTTTCTGCTTTTTACATTCACTCTGCATGCACACTTGGATCTTCTGTGATCCAAGAAGAGGCTTCCTTCCCACCCCCACACCACCCATCTCGATAGAAGCCTCTGTTCTCTCTGGGCCTTCCCCCCTGCCCCCAACATTGTTGTTTAAGAGTATAGTGACCAAAGCCACTATCAAGGATACCAGGGCAAGGAGAAGGTCACATCTTTTGTTTGGTATTCAGGGCCTCCCTGACAATATACCGAGGTTGAAGCCATTTTGACATTAGTAACACTTTATAGAGTTGGTGTCCTCATTAAACAGCCTGCCTAAAGGCTGAATGAAAGGGGATGAAAAATCTAGATTTGGCCCTACATCATTCCCTAAAGGGAATGAAAAATCTAGATTTGGCCCTACATCTGCCATGAATGCTAAGTAATCTAGGGTAAGTTCTTTTCCCTCACTGGACTTTGCTCTCCCCATCTGTTACAGAGATAACTTCTAAAAATCCCCTCCAGTTCTAATAATCACTGGGTTTCAGATCATTGAGGAGCTAGAAATTTGCCCAAATACCTGTAATACACTGTTATGGGGAGCTATGTGCTTCAGTTACATGAAGGGGATGGTCCTTCCAAGCAAGAGACTTATAATAAATACTGTAGTATCTGACTGTCCAGCTAATACTCCCCGGGGAGGTGGTTAAGAACACAGACTCCGGAGCCAGACCTAGTTTAGATCCTTGTTCTGTGCCTTCCTGCCCCTGCAGTCTTAGGCAAGGTATACAGTCTCTCTGAGCTTCGATGTCTCATTTTTTTAAAGATTTTATTTATGTATTCATGAGAGACAGAGAGCAAGGCAGAGTCACAGGCAGAGGGAGAAGCGGGCTCCCCGCGGGGAACTGGGATCACGCCCCGAGCCGAAGGCAGACACTTAACCACTGAGCCACTCAGGCGTCCCCGGTGTCTCATTTTCAAAGTGGAGTTATTGCACCTCCCTCACAGGGCTGTGTAGTGCTTATGAACCACTTAGAGTTAGCACCTCGTAAGCTTGCAAAAAACAGTTGGTTAACTGTCACCATTATTATAACGTGATAAACCAAAGAACACATAGGGCAGCCTACCAGATACAATTTTTATCCCTTTGCCATGTTAGTCTTCTCTCCCTTTGTTCTTCCTTTAACTTTTCTTTCATTCTCCCTTCTTCCCATCTAAAAAAGAAACTCAAGGAAAGAAAATGTCTAGTTAGGACCCTATTCTTCGCACTACAGCAGCCTACCCAGCCTCACTCTGTAGCACACAAATTATTCTACCACAGTTTAATAATGAAAAGAGGAGCATCTGTCACTGTTTTCTAGAAACTCTTGCCCCAGTGCTATTTCTTTCCTGTGATCCAAGGAGACATATTGGTCCACAAACTACACAGGAAACTGGGATGGAAATCAGCTATCTAGTCCCATAGAGAGACCCTTCCAGATTGAAAGTTTCTTTGGAGGTTGCATTACTACCTACAGCAAATGTAGAGGAGAAGTTGCTAGGAACTAAAACTGGCATTGCTGTGCTTGAGGAGGAGGAGGAGGAGGAGGAGGAGGAGGAGGAGGAGGAGGAGGAGGAGGAGTAACCCCTTATGTTTGCAAAAGACTTTATAGTTACCAAAGCCTCTTCATACCCTGATCAGCATATGACCAGCAGATCAGTTCTTAAGTTCTCCCTCTGACACTTTGTGGGTGTAACTGGCCTCTTTAGGGATTCTCAACTCAACAAAAGAAAATGGACAATTAACCATTAGGACCAAGTTGACAGGAATAAAGTTCCTGTGGGAAACAATAAAGCTCATACCACAACAGGAACATGAGCTATGGTACAGCTGCAGAGTGCATGCTTTTTTAATGTTCAAGGGAACATGAACTGTTTTCTGTTTAGAAGTAGGATCAGAGGTTAAGAGGCAATGAAGAGGGTTGCATCAGATATAGGCTAGAAGTTCACAAACCTGGGTGCAAATTCTAGCCTTATCTTTTCCACCTGTGTAATGCTGGACAAATCCCTTAACTGCTTTTGACCTCAGAGAATTCATGTATAACATAGGAATAATAGGAGTACTTCTCTCATGGGATTGTTAAGACAATTTAATTAGATAATATGTAGAACTAGTATAGCATGTGGCACTTATAAAATGCCAAAAAAAAAAAAATGGTAACTTTTTTGGTAGTGATGACATTAATATTTTTTAAACTTGTGGTAATTAAAATGCATTTGTTTAAATTCAGTAACTAACAGAATGGATTAGTCCTAGCATACCAGTAAGATTAGTTGTGGGGCACCTAGGTGGCTTAAGCATCCACCTCTTGATTTCAGTTCAGGTCATGATCTCTGTGTCATGGGATCAAGCCCCACACAGGTGTCTCCGTTCGGCAGACTCAGCAGGGAGTCAGCTTGAGATTCTCTCTCTCCCTCTCCCTCTGCCTCTCCCCTCCTGCGTGTTCTCTCTCTCTCTCTCTTTCTCTCTCTCTCTCTCCAAAATAAATAAATCTTTAAAAACAAACAAACAAACAAACTGGGGCACCTGGGTGGCTCAGTCAGTTAAGTGTCTGCCTTTGGCTCGGGTCATGATCCCAGGATCCTGGGATCGAGCCCCAACTCCAGGCTCCTTCCTCAGTGAGGAGCCTGCTTCTCCCTCCCCCTCTGCCTGCTGCTCCCCCTGCTTGTGTATTTTCTCTCTCTGTCAAATAAATAAAATCTTAAAAAAAAAAAAAAGATTAGTTGTTCCACCATGCTCAAAGTAAATACTAATTTTGAACAGATGCAAAAGCAGATATGTATATTCAACTTCAGTGTAACTTGGGAACTTACATAAGCAGCCTTTGTGCTGCCTCCTAGGATAGAAAGCTCAGGATTTGAAGTGAGAAGATGTGGGTTCAAATGCAAGCTCTACCAATTCCTAGCTGTGTGACCCTAAGTAATGTCCTTGTTTGAGGTTTGATGTTCTCATCTGTTAAAGTGAGGATAAATTACTCCAATCTCTTAGAATAGCTCTGAGGTTTAGATAATGTATGTGAAAGTGGTCTGAGAGCTGTAACACAATAGTCATTGTTATGTACACATCCTTCAGAAGGAAGTTTGTGAGCACATTCATTCTGTGTTCAGATAACTTGTTTAAAGAAGCATGACTTTATGAATAAGCTTTGTTGTGGCTTTATGGGTGGGAAATGTATTTAGGACTGATTAATGCCCTGACTGGGTGACTCTCATCTTCTCATCACGGCTGAATAGACTTTGAGAAAAAAAAAAAGTTGTGACCCTTACATCAGGTTACATCAAATCATAATTATTAAGCACTTGGTTAGTGCTATGGGGGTATTTGGGGTTTTAAGTGTCATTTAAATTACACCTCTTCACTTTAACTAGTTCAGGACTAATTGAAAGACATAAGACCAGCTGAAAGAGAGACATAGGACTCAGAGGGAATACAAATATCACTTTTGTTACTGGAAAAGTTGATCAGAGATTGCGGTTTGGGATCTGCAGCCAGGGGGCTTACTGATATTCTTTGCCCCTAAATTAGACAGATTTGCCCATGCAGACTTTGGTATACAACTGGAGAAGCAGGTTTGGCTCCAGAAAAGGGAAAGGGAGGGGCTGAGCTTAATTCTTCACCCAAACTCACCAATCAGATAGGTAGGTCTTCGTCTCACCCTGTGTGACAGGGAGAGCATCCCAGAGTCTCTGTGGAAGCAGGAGTATGAAGTGCTTCATGGTTATAAGCCTCACCTTATTAAATCGTCACAACTCTGGATGGCAAAAATGTCTCAATATTATAAATAAACAATGAACCAGAAAATTAAGTAACTTATGCATGGTCATCAGAGAGTTAGGAGGTTTTAGCTATGGAATTCAACCCAAGTCTCTCTCCCTAGGTCACTGGGGAGCTCACACCATACTAAGACATAAATAAGACATTGAATCATGGTAGCTGCCGTGTTGAGGCTCTGGCATGGCTACTTTAATCCCCATAACAACCTTTTCACCCAGTAGAGAAGGAAGCTGGAGCTCTAAGCATTTTACTGATGTGGCCAAGAGCTGGATCATTGAACCCAGGTGGTTCTATTTACAAATCCCAGTTGCGGCCCAATTGACCCCATTGATACATTAACCCCCACATTTTTAAAAATGGAAAAATTAAAGCTCAGAAAAGAAAAATGACACTATTAGAGCCAGAACCAGAACCTATACATTCTGGCCCTTTGCATCCTGACAGCATCAGATAATATACAGCCTTAGCTATTAGTACAAAGGAATATGGAGGAGGGAGAGCTTGCTGAGGGCTGAAAGGGGAGTAAGTGCTTGCAGAGGCTGTGTGGTCTGTCTGTTGTAGATGATGGGGCCTCCTTGTCTTTCACATCTGTGGGAGGGAAAAGGAGGAAGTAGGGGTATAGATGAGATTCTAGTGTTTACACAGAGCTACAAAAAGATTTTAAGTTTTCCACCAGTGTAGCTAAGGGTTGCTCTGAGGGCTGTGCAAGGCTCCCTCTGCTCACAGTGCTGCCAGCACACAGCACAGTCTAGAAAGTGGTGGTGGTGCCTGCCCAGAGGGGAACAGTCAAATACTACAGAAAATAAGAGAACAGAGCTGTTCTCTCCTTGGAGATGCTGGAATTTTCTGAAATGCAAATTTTACTCTAAAAACAAGAATACATGTGAGAAACCACTGGTGGTCTATTGCTTCCCAATTCTACACCTTTCCCCACTCCAGCCCCTAGAACTAGTGATCTTTTTACTGCCTCCATAGTTTTGCCTTTTCCAGAATGTCATATAGTTGGAATCACAATATGTAATCTTTTCAGATTGGCTTCTTCCATTTAGCATTTAAGATTCTTCCATGTATTTTCATGCTTTAATAGCTCATTTTTTTTAGTGTTGAATAATATTCCATGGTCTGGATGCACCACAGTTCATTTATCTGTTTACCTACTGTAGGACATATTGGATGCTTCCAGGTTTGGGGCAATTATGAATAAAGGTGCTAAAAACCTTTTTTGTGTGTGCAGATTTTTGTGTGGACCTAAGTTTTCAGCTCCTTTGGAGCTTGATTACTGGATTATACAGTAAGAATATGGTTAGTTTTGTAAAATACCACCTGTCTTCCAGAGTACTGTGCCATTTTGTCTTCCCACCACCAGTGAATGATAGTTCTGTTGATCCACATCCTTACCAGCATTTGGTGTTAGTGTTCTAGATGATGGCCATACTAATAGGCATGTAGTGGCACCTCATTGCTACCTTAATTTGGATTTCCCTGATAGCACATGATGTGGTAGGGCATATTATCATATATTTATTTGCCGTCTGCAGCAGATCTCCTTTGATAAGGTATCTTTAAGGTTTCTGACCCTTTTTTTAATTGGATTGTTCCTTTTCTTATTGTTGAGTTTTCAGAATTCTTTGTATATTTTGGATAATCATTCTTCATCAGATATGTCTTTTGCAAATATTTTTCCCCAGTCTATGGCTTGTCTTCTTGTTCTCTTGACAGTGTGTTTTGCAGAAGTTTTTAATTTTAATGAAGTCCAGCTTTATCAATTATTTCTTTTGTGGATTGTGCCTTTGGTGTTGTATCTTAAAAAATCAAAGCCATTCCAAGGTCATCTAGGTTTTGTCCTATGTTATCTTCTAGGAATTTTATAGTTTTGTGTTATACCTTTTAAGTCTATAATCCATTTTGAGTTAATTTTTGGGAAGCGTGTAAGGTCTGCATCTAGCTCCTTTTTTTTTTTTTTTTTTTTTGCATGTCAGTGTTCAGTTGTTCCAGTACCATTTGTTGAACCTAGAATTTTTTCCTAAATGTGAAAATATTGGACTACCAAACTTAACTTTATTCAGTTTCCTTTTTTTTTTTAAGATTTTATTCATTTATTCATGAGAGGCAGAGACAACACAGGCAGAGGGGAAAGCAGACTCCATACAAGGATCCTGATGTGGGACTGGATCACGCCCTGAGCCAAAGGCAGACACTCAACTGCTGAGTCACCCAGGCGCCCCTTCAGTTTCAAAATAAAAGCATTACTTCAGCAAAATTAAGTAAAATAACAAGGACTGATAATAATATCTATGCTATATGACTGTGAGTTAATATTTGTATAAATATGTTGCAAACTATAAAGCACTATGCATGTATTGCTGCTACTATTATTTTTAGTATCACTCAGCTGCTGCTCTCAGGTAGTCCTCCGTCCAATGGTAGTATTATATTTATGTTCAGGTATTTTTTTTAAGTGAGAGGCAGAATGGTATGGCTAGAAAGAATCCCAAAACAGAAGTCAGAGAGTCTGTTTGAAAGTCAGAAAGTCTAGGGTACAGGACTACATCTTTCTCTTTAACTGTGTGACCTGGGCCAAGTCACTTGACTTCTCTGAGCCTTAGGTAGGCAACCTGTGAAATGAAGGGATTGGACTTTGGCATTCAAGGAACTTTCTCCCCCTAGCATCCTGGGACTCTCTTTGGTATGGCCTAGGATGAGACTCTGTCACGCTGAGTCACATTTTTCTTAGCAGCAATGTTAGACTTTTTTTTACAAAGGAAGTAATAGAAATAAGATGTATATGAAAGTTCAGACTGCTGAGAAAATTGATCTCGGAAAGAATAGCTCTATTTGTACCTTTTTTTTTTTTAAAGATTTTATTTATTTATTCATGAGAGACACAGAGAGAGAGAGAGGCAGAGACACAGGCAGAGGGAGAAGCAGGCTCCATGCAGGGAGCCCGATGCGGGACTCGATCGCGGGTCTCCAGAATCACACCCTGGGCCGAAGGCAGGCACTTAACTGCTGAGCCATCCAGGGATCCCTGTACCATTTTTTCTAATGTAAACAAGTTTTACAAAGCCAAATTTCCAAAATATTAATTTAATAAGAAGATATATCATCCAAGTTTCCCAAGTATAATGAATAAAATGTCAAGGTGATTGACCTTCCTTTTCTAAGCAAAGTCAGGCCATACCTCTTATCTGAGAATACGCCTTCTCTCCCACGGAGTCCCAAAGGGTGGGTTTCTCTGTTGATTTAGAGAGTCAATAATTCAGTAAAGTCCCGAGTAAATGGCAGAGTACAAGCTCAGATTGGGTTTTTGTATTCGTATTTTATAAACATTTCAGGATTTTTTTTCCTGACCCTTGATCTTTTGCCATTCTTAAAGTGAAGATCTTATCTCTTGGAAGCTTGGTTAGAAAGACCCTCAGGGGCATCTCATCCACCTTTTCTCTGTGGGTGGATCCTACCCTGAGCCACACCCCTGGCCGCTAGAGTAGCAGTTCAGCATATGGATGGCAAAGCTAGATTCACATTCTGGCTTTGTCCTGAGTAGCTTTGAGACCTTGGGTGAACACACCTTACTTGGTGTGTTCCATGGATCAGTTATCTTATCTGTAAAATGGGAATAATAATTGTACCTCAGGTACATCATGTGAATCACATTATTTTGTAAATATAAAATGCTTGGAATATGCCTGGTACAAAATAAATGCTAAATACAGGTTAGCATTACCGTTATCTTCATCATCGTCTCAAAAATGCCCTTATATGAATGCTTCTAGGGACAACAGAGAATGCACTCACTGTATCCACTCTCCCTCCTCCCCTGTCACAAGGTAGTCTGCTGACAGGTTAGCCAGAAGCACTCTGGTTAGCATGAGCTTTGGAGTCGAAGACTTGAGTGCAAAATCTTACTCTGTCTGCACGTTGGTCTGATAATGCTGTACCATGGCAGTAATAATACCTACTCCACTTGGCTTTTCTGAGGACTAGTTAAGGTGCTATAGAGAAAGTACTTAGCCTGGTTCCGGCCACATGGTAGGTACTCAGTAAATAGTAGTTGCTGCTATGATGATGGTTGGGAACAAGAAGAAAACAAAGAACAGGAGGAAGAAGAAAGTAGCCCAGCAGCACACCCAGCAGCTGCTCCTTTATTAAAAAGTTCTTTCTGGTCAGCTGAATTCTGCTTCCCTGGGATTTTACTGCACCAGTCCCAGCCCTGCCCACAGGCGCTGCACATGAGTCTGATCTACGTGGCAGTCCTTCAGATACCCCTTTCCCTATAGCAGCAACCACCACCACCACTTCTCAGTTCCCTCTTGCATGGGACCCAGAGCACTGCAGGATGGTTCCACAGCATGGCCACCTATCCCCCTAGGATCCCCACAGTCTTTTTTTCCATGCCAGGCAAAAAAAAGAATGGAAGCAGAGATTGTCCTTGTTCACTTTGAAATTCCTGTCTGAAATGACCATCAAAGAAGAAAAAGATTACTTCTGATCTGGGGTACCAGAAGGAACAGCCCCCAAACAGTCATGGTTGCTGTGAAGTGGTTCAGCGCACTGAAGCTATGCAAGGGAATCTCTAGTAACTGAGGCATTACCCTAGCAGGGCAGCAGGGCAGCCTGCAGGCCTGAGCTCCAAGAGGCTTCTGGGAAAGAGCTCCAGCTGTGAAGTTAGACCAGGACCCCTCTCCAAGACAACATTGCAGCCAGTAGTGGCTACCGTTGAATGAACATGTACTGGCTTGGGTATTGTGCCAGAAGCTTTACCAGCTCTCCATTTACCATCACACTGACCTAGGAAGAAGAAACTGATTAGTCTCATCTTAGAGATGGGAAAGTGTAGGCTCTCTGGTTACAGAACCTCTTCAAGGTCTAGAGGTAGTATAGTGAGAACAGGGATTTGAATGTAAGTTTGCTTCAGTCATTTTAACCATTATACTGTACAGACAGACCCTATTAACCACATGGCTTCAACCAGTGGCAACAACTTTGAGCCTCAATTTTGCCACCTCTACCTACCTTGCATGATTGTTACGGGAATCAAATAACGTGAAATCCTTGGCATGTCATAGGCATTCAAGAAACTTTAGTTTCCTCCTTTTCAAGTCCCAACTGTCTAGCCCAAAGTGACAGAAAAAATCACTTAACTTTCCTTGGACACACTTTTCTCATGTACAAAGTGGGTATGTTTTCTGAATCTCTAACCTTGTGTGTGGACAGCTTAGGCAAGGTGTAATTTGGGCCTGAGGCTCCAGCCTCCCAGCTTCATAGTGCTTCATAGTGTATTTTTCTGCCGGTATGCACTGCTCTGGCACTATTATGATGATGGTTTCTCCCAACAAACATCATATTTACAAACCACAAATAACAAAGTAGAAGATGCCGGAAGAGCTCTGGCATGTTAATTAAGAACAATAGCAGAAGCAGCTGGACAGAAAATACCAATGAGTCTGAAGCAGAGACTCTGTTGACAAGAGACAGCACAATATTGTACATTAATTGGGGAAGTGGGTAAACATTTGCCAGCAGCTTCCCCCCCAGTGCATTGGAAGACAGACAGCAGGCTGGGCCCTCCCCACCGCCTTGCCTGCCCATCTGCCCAGAGCCCAAAAGATATCAGTAGAGCTGCTTTGCTCTGGGTTCCTTACAAGCAGAGAGGGATTCTGGAGGTTGATGTGTCTCCTTAATGACCCTCCTGGGCATACCAGGTTTCCATCTGGATACAGTCAAGATAGTGTTCCTCCTCCAGCTCTCCAGCCTGCTTGTGACTCTAGTCCTCCCAGGGCCCCCATCTCCCTTGACTAGAAGACAGCAGAGCCATCTCATTAAGTGTGGCTTGAGTTGAGCAGAGGACAAGATTGCAAACCTCAGATGCTATATTCTCTGTGGACCACAGGCCCAGAGCCCCTGTATCTCACAAGGCAGGCTACTCAGCCTCTCATCACACAACATGCAGACTTGTCCACTTATCTGTGTGTCTGTCCATCCTTAGTTACTCACATACACAGTAGACATCATTGAACACCTGCTCTGTGCCAGACACTGTGCTAATTGTATATTTTTTTCTCATTTAATCCTCACATCAGTCCTACATGGTTGATATTAATTCCAAAGCCACAAAGCTAATAGCCAACACAGCTGTAATTTAAACCGGGGTTTTTCTGGTTGTAAAGCCCACTGTCCCTTCCACTAAACTAGTATTTCTCAACTTCTTAAAATTCATACTCCCTTCTGATAAATAGGAAAACTGTTTCTTTCTCTCACTCTCCGATTCCTAAATTGTCTATCCTTGCCCCTGGCCTAAGAGATCATAAACCTACATTAGGATTCCTGTATGACTAACGTATCCCATCTGAGCCAAGATTTTGTCTAGCTTTACTCTCTATAGCTCATATTATTAAATAATGAGGGGTTTTTATTTCTAAGCTATACAATCTTATTATGGTATTGACTCCTTTTTTAAAACTAAAATATCCTCCCACCCTGCCAACGAGGAGATTACGATATGCCTTCCTAGGGAGATTCTCCTCAGGAGAGGATATTCATCTTTGGACATGGTACAGTAGGCATTGTCCAGTTTACCACAGGAAAGTGTAGCCAGAAGATCAGCCCCCAAGACTTAGTTCTTTTCCTACCGAGCAGAAAAGTCTCTCCATGCTCTCAGGAGCTAACCAAGCAGAGGTCCCCAAGAATGCCAATCGGTTGTTCGGCCAGTGAGTACCCTTTCCTAAGGAGCTCCTGTTCTGTCAGCCAAGCTGTGCTATGCAGGAGGCATGGACTTTCCACCCGCCCAGGAAGAGGCCCGGTGTCCTCAAGCTCTGCCTGCCTATGGTCAAATACTAGTTCTTCCACTAAACTATGAGACCTGACCTCCCTGAGCCCCGGGTTCCTCGGTTAGAAGATGGAAATAGCACCACCTGTGTCACAGGTTTACCGGAACATCAGACAGATAATAGATTTGGAAGTGCTCATGCCACTGCGTAGCAGGCTGAGAGTCAGTGTGCACAGGTAGGACCTGAACACCATGTGGAGAAAAGAGGGCTGGTTCCAGTCTTTTAAATATGTTTTCTTTCCTTTCAGGTAACCCAGCTGGACCCAAATAAATCTTTATTGGAGGTAAAGTTGTTCCCTCAAGAAACCCTTTTCCTTGAAGCAAAAGAGTAAACATGGCCCAGCAGTGGAACCAGCCATTCCTTGACAAGCCAGAGGCCTGCATCAAGAGAAGGGCTCCTCAGCCAACCCACCTACACGCTCGTCTCACTCAACTCAATGTCACACTTCTGCCTCTTGCAAGATTGCTGGAAAAAAGTAATAATAAACATAGCTACTTAAAATTTCCCATCCACGAGTATATGTTCCCAGCCCTCATAGAGAATTACAACTGTGCCACCCTCCTGTACCCCTCACCTCACCCTTGTTCAATGACTAATGCACTGTTCACGTGTGAGTGATCACGAAGTAGAATTTTTACCTCTGCAGTGCCCATCGTTCCCCCACACTGTCTAGGACAGTTCTCTCTGCCCTGTGACACCAGGATGCTATGTATTTGATATGTCTCATTGAGCCAGGGCTCATACACCTCTGCCTTTTTATTTTCATGACTGGATTTCTACTTTGTCACCTAATTTTAAAAGGCATGGGGGAAAAAGTCAAATGGGACTTCTCAGCATGGAGATTAAACATTGTTGTAGGAAAAAAAGCATATCATTTTTGTTGGTACTTTCTGACTTCTTTACCTAAGACATAAGCTCACAAGCTTTGAGGACCGCATTTGACATATATGCAAGATACTGGTTTACTGCTGCTGCCTTGAGTCTCCTGGGTCCATCTAGGAGGTATTTGCTGTCCCAGTGCAGCGTGGAAAACTGTCGAAGCACATTTTGTGAATGTTAAGATAGTGTGAAGAGGACCAGTACCAGGACTTTGGTATCTGGCCCGGCTGCAAGAAGCTGCTGTTAGGTTTGAATTTGGGCACTTAAAATCTCATGGATACCAGCTCCCAGGTTGCTGGTCCAACTGTATATACTGCACACAATCCTCTCCTGCTCCATCATGTGTTTGGACCTTGTGACTTGGTATTTTAAGCACCTTGTCATCCATTACCAAAATCTGATCAGTCACCCATGGACTCTGAGTCCCGGTCTAAAACCTTGCCCCACTATTTTATTCTTTTAACGCTTTAGTACTAGATACTAGATTCCCATTTCGAATGAAAGAGATTTCATCCTATGGCTGAAAATTCTGACTTCATATATTTAAGAGAGCAAACCTGGGGGCTCAGCTCAGAAGACATATGTTGCTTGAACCTACATAAAATAATTTGGGGATTTTTGTTTTTCTGTGGATTTGGGGTTTGAAGTTTAGTTCCTGAAAGCACTGTTTATGCCTTCACAGCCAATGACTTTTTAGTCTTGGAATGTCTCTCCATATCTGGTTTTATGTCACCTGTGGTCTCTGTCCCAGGTGTGGTTTTTGGATTTTGACATTTTGTATTTGTTCAGTGTACACTCTTAAGTTCTGGGTTTCTTCCCCTGGCCCAATTCAAGGGTTTTTCAGTAGACTCTAACTGAAGCCTAAGATATGGCTGGTCAGTTTCCCTTTCTCTGGAAGTGGCTATTGGATTTTGGCCAGGAAAATTACTCCTGTGTCTCTTCTTTGATGCTCCAACCAGGGACATCCCCGAACACGCTCTCCTACGAGATGTGTTCCTAAAAGATTGTGCTACATCTGCTTCAGTGCAGGCCTTCTCTGGCTCCAGAGGTCTCCCAGGGAGGCTGAAAGGATAAGACACCCACTGTGGGGGGAGTTCAACCTGAGTACTCCCTCCCCAGCTCCACTCCTACCTTCCTAACCGATGGCCCCAAAGACCGTCATTTCCAATGCTGTGGATGCACGAGGGCACCGGCTCTTCTTTTTTCAGGTAGACCTTGTTCTGTAGCTGCTGAGCAAATGCTCTAGCTCTGAACCCAGGCCATACTCAGGAACAGCAGCAAGAGTGGGTGGCAGTTGGAGAGACAGGACTCTGAATTTTCTTTCCTGGTTAACCTGTTTCATCGATCTGGGTTTGACTTCATCCTAGTGTTCTGACTTATCATCCTCACTTCTGTGTTCCAGTAATACAGACTTTACTCTGCACCCGATTTCGTAAAAGTTATTAAATGCTTCTTGAATGTGTATGAAATTTATACACCCTTTTTCAACCAGGTCTTGAGAGATTCTCCTAGGTCAGTCTCATGTAACACCAGCCCATCGGCCCCCATTGCTGGGAAAGGCCTCTGCTAATTATCACTGTACAGTGACGTCATTCTGGTCTCCCAAGCTCCAGAACAGGAGGCCAAAGCAGTTTGGGACTTTTTCTTACAAACACAAAGTTAAAGCGACTTGCATAAAGTTAGGTTCTAAGAAAAACATTAAGTAACTTGCTATCACAAGAGAAGACGTTATTAAGTAACTTCTGCGACCATAGAAATAGCAACGTCCTTCGTCCTTCGTCCTTCGACAGTTTTTCCTCCTGCCCTCACACTTCCCCGGGCTTTCCATCCCAGCCACCAGGCGCAGGGAGCCATTCAGAACCAAGCCCCGTGTTCTTGGGCCCAGCTGTTTGCCGTGATGCTCCAGGGCTCCTTGTCATCCTCACCCCCGCTCCGGCTCATTCCTTTGTGTTTCTTAGATTATTAGTTGTGTTTGGAGCATGAGCTTGAAGGTTTAAGGCACTTTCTGATTTACAGTGTTGCCATTTTTTGGCACCACTAGTTTTTTGGGACACACAGGTGTTGATCTCTGAATTGTAAGCATCCAAAGTCTGAATTGGATGAGAATATCTTATGGAATCTTTCTTTTTTAATGTAGGAGAATGGGATTTAGGCTTTTATAAGTTTTATTTGGTGACATTAGACACATAAAATAGGTTTGCAGCTGCATTAAAATTGCTACTCCCAAAGCTACACATACTGACCTGAGTACGCTGGTCCAAGGGATAGGTTTTAAAGATGTTGCAGAGCTCTGACAGATTTCCCCAAAGGCACAGACGTCGTTCATTTGGATGGGGAAGAGGAACTGACTTAGTTGTCTCCATGAGCAGCATCACTGATTAACACTCCTCCTCCATCCCTCCCAGCCCCTCATCCACCCAGTCGCAGATCCCACAGGTGGATGGGACATGGACCCTAAATTCAGGAGTAATCACATAAACATCACACGTCAGAGTCTGGTGACCCTGTCACCTGCATTACTTCATTTGGTCTTTTTTTTTTTTTTTCATTTGGTCTTTTTAAAAATTCTTGGAGGGAGATATCTCTCTCTCTCTCTCTCTCTCTCTCTCTCTCTCTCTCTCTCACACACACACACACACACACACACATTAGAGACTTCCGTGTCTTCCAGTTTGAACCTTGGTTCTGCCACTTAATAGCTGTGCGACCTCAAGGTAAGTGACCTCTCTGAACCTCAGTGTCCTGATAACATTCAGATAGCATTTTGCAGTTTCTACACCTTCCACACTTATCCTCACAGCCCACTGCAGTGAGGAAGGCAGGGCAGAGATGATCATTCCATTTTTGTACATGGAGCTCAAAGGCAGTGCTTGCCTGAAGTCACACAGATTGTCAATAGAAGAGTCCAGACTCGAGCCCTAGGTGCTGATTTCCAGGTTCACAGCTCTTCCATAAAGAATCTCTAAATTTCATGTCCGAGAATGGACCTTGGCATCCTCCACAACTGTGTATGAAAAATTAAATGTAATTTTCTGGAAGGAAAAATCTGTATTCATCAGATTCTCAGTGGGCAGTATCGATGCCAGAAAATTCAGAACCACCATGTACCTCATGCAAACACCACCAGACCATTTGGGAAGTTGAATCTGCCCGTTCTTCTTTTCATCAAGCCACATTTTTATCTAAAGGAAAGCTGCAAACCCCAGAGGGGGGGAGATACAACTGTTGGGCTTTCTTGCCTTGAACCTCCGTCTGCATTTAGTGCTTCTCCCTCATCTCGATCTGCTTTGGAAGATGACCCCTAGCAACCCCCTGGCCTTACAGCTCCTCCCAGCTATATTTTGAAAGTGTGGCCTGAAAGGAAAAGCAATAAAAGAGACTTCCTCTCCAGTCTTCATTCTATTAACTCCTAGTTTGCACACTATTAGTTGTGGTTCTCAGTTTTGAGAGGTGATATAATGTGTGGCTAAGAGCATAACCTCTGGAGCCATGTTCCCTGGGTCCTGCGCTTACCAGCAGTGTGCCCTCAGGAAGCCACTTCGCCTTCTTGTGCCTCCACTTTTGGGCTAGAAAATGGAGATAATTATAGTACTTGGTTGATAAGGTTGTGAAGATTAAATAAACTAACATTTAGACATCAGTTAACGTATAAAGCAGTTAGCTATTCTCTGGTCTACAAACTCACCTGGGATTATAAAAGGAAAAGAAAGTGTGGGTGATGACAGTGACAAGTGGCCACTTATGGAGAAGGACACAGGAAATGTGAAAATGCCAGCAGTCCAGGAGTCCTACCCTGGGGCCCTGCAGGGATGGTTCGAGAACCTTGCACCAAGTGTCACTGTTACAGCGTCCAGAGGCTACATCCGGGCCATCATGGGAAGGAGAGGGGAGGAGGCTAACTTGCTGAGCACTCAGGGTGTACCCAGGACTGTGCTCAGAGCATCACATACCTTACCACATGTAACCCCACAACAACCCTGTCCAATCGGTGATCTTGACCCCATTTGGAAGCAACAGGCTCAAAGAGGTGAAGTGTGACTTGCCCAAGCACCACAGCTAATAAGGAACAGAACAGAGTTTGGGGCCCAGGCCTTTGACTCTAAAGCTCCCGCTGTTTATGTCAATGCAATGCCACCTTCCATGAAAGTATGACCTTTTACCAAGGCATTTCCAATAATCACAATAATAACATTTTTAAAATGTTGATGGTTACAAAAATGGGTAAAGCCCCATTTCCATAGAAAATTCAGCTCTCCAAAATAACTCCTCTCCAGGTTTTAGGCAATGCCTTTTGTTTTTAAGCACATGCATTATTTAAGAAGGATCCTATAGCTTCTACCTCTTTGACATCTCCAAAGTCCATTCCTTCCTCCTTCATCCGTTATCCCACCCGCGTTTTTTCCCTCGGAAGACCACCTTTGTGGTCTCTCACCTGGATTATGAAACCACATCCTAACTGATCTCCCTTTCTTCAGTCCCTCTCTTCGGGACCAGTCTCCACACAGCTGCCAGAAAGAGCTCTCTAACACCTGCCTCACCAAGCCACAGCCATGCCTCCGTACCCTCCATACCCTTCATTGCCCTCCAAATAAAACCCAAACTCAGCCTGCATTTAAGACTCCCGTCATCTGGCCCCTACACCCCTTCCCACCTACCTCCAGCCATGCCCTCAACACACATCCTGAATCACCTGCAGTTTTCTGAAAGCATCAGCTTTGCATCCCCTCTGGCCTTGGACACTCTCCCCTCTGTTGCCACCAGACCCCTACCCCTCCGCCCTTCACTTTGACACTTCAGGTCCTCCTAAGCGGTTTCCCTGACCATCGCGACACCCTCCCTACCTCCAGGTTAGGGTAGGACCCTTCCTCGCCGCCCTTCGGTCGCGCTGGACCACCGTGAATCATGCCTCCCAGCTCACGTGTTCCCCCGCCGCCCCCCCGCAGACTGCGGCCCCCCCAAAGTCCCTCCTCATCCTCAGGCCCAGCAGAATGACTGGTACCCAGTCAGCACACGCCTGAACGAGGAACGGTGCGTGTGTGCAGGTGGTCGCTGCTGTCTCACGCCGCTCGCTGGGGAAGCCGACGGCAGAGGCGGGGGCGCAATCCTCCGCGTTCCGGGGCCCGGCCTGGTCGCGCCGTCCCGCGGCCCACGGCCACTGCGCCTTGGTGCACCGGAGCCGGAACAAAGCCGACTGGACCTGCCGGGGAGAGAGGAGGGTAAGGGAACCCGTGCTGAGCCCCGGCGAGCCCTGCACGGGCACCTGCACGCCGCTCTCGGTCGCTGCCGCTAGTGCCCTTGTTCACAGGGAGGGAGACTGAGGCTCAGAGGATGTCCCTGTCCGGAGACACCCAGATAGTAGGGAGGAGCTGAGGTTCCGCCTGACCTGGGCCCGAGGCTCAGCCTAAGCCACAGGGGAGAGAACGTGGTAATGGTAACCCCCCCCCAGGGGGGCCTGAACTCCCCTCGCCTCCTCCCACTGCCCCAGGAGGCCCCTGCGTCTCCCTGCACTTTCCCTGCCTGCTTGCCCGGGAAATGTCAGCAGCCCCTGAGTCCGTTCCTCTGCACCCCCCCTCCTCTGGAACTCTCCTTAGGTGGGAGGCAACTTGAGACTCAGCTCAGATTTTGCCTGAGGTGCAAGTTCAGGAGGGTAAGGTCCGAGTCCGTCTGAGCCGATGTCCTGTCCTCCCCTGGGACCTGGCCCTGCACTCGAGTGGTGACAAATAGCTGTGGGCCCTACAGTGAGCGGGTGTGTCGGTGGAGGGCCAGGCAGGAAGCTCTTCAGCCTCGATCAGCGTGTGAAGCAGGAGTTCTTAGTCTCCCCACTTTATTGGTGAGCAGACTGAGGACCAAAGGTTAGGTAACCTGCCCAAGGTCCGGCAGGCAGTAAACTGAGGAGCCAGGATTCAAATGCAGGTGTTGGGACCCCAGCGTTCAGGCTCTACCCGCTACTTCCCCAGAAAGCCTCAGGGACCCGGGCCAGGCTGGGAGCCTCCTCCAGTCCCTGTGGCGGCCCCTCGCAGAGCAGAGCACTTAGCCTGTCACGGTGCTGACTGGCTCAGAGGGCTCCCTCTGTGGACGCTGACAGGTCTGCTGCCCCCCCCCCCCCCCCCAGAGCACAGACAGGAAATGTCCTATGAATGAGTGAACTACACAACTGCCCTCTGAGATGGAACATACTATCCCTGTTTCATAGTCTTAGGGAGCTTAAATCATTTGCCCAAAGTCTCCTAACTACTATAGAACATACCCTGTCTCACCAAAGCAAATCTTTTTTTTTTTCTTCCCATCATGCACTTCATTAGATGTGCATTAAAGGGTCCGTTTTGACTCACCTACTCATCACTTAGGCTGGATTCCCAGCCTCTACCGTTGGCCCAGAATTTCCAGGAGCCAGTTCGGGCAGTTGGACAGACTTCTGGGAGAGATGAACCCCCCCCCCCAAGGGGCTGCGGCCAGAGTCCATTCTGTAATAAATGGCACTGCCCAAGCCTGACAATCTGGGATCAGAGTTAGAAAATGTAGGCATCCTATAGGATGAATGAGCTGAGGTCTCCGGGGCCCTGGAAATGTTGTCTGCCTTCCTTGGACACACATTGGTAAACAGAGGCATAGTATTTTTCTGAAGAGTTAGCAGCAAGGAGAGTCTTGCTGAATCTTCCCTGTGTTGCGGGGCGGCGGGGGGAGGGGAGGTGTCTAGTGAAAACACATATAAAGGAAATCAGGTTTGGAGGCCGGAACTTTGCTGTGTTCCCAGAGCAGACTGCCAAGGCCCCAGCCAGATGGAACATCCCTCATGTGAATCATCATCTTCCTGCCTGGGTATGCGTGGTCCTTTTCTCATCTCAGAGCATTTCCAGATGCAGCAGGTCTACCTCTCCTCATTCCACAGATGGAGAAACTGAGACCCAGAGCAGTGAAATGACTTGAGCAAGGCTCCCTTCTGGCTTCCCTTCAGCCACACCAAGCACCAATGAAGTAGCAAGTGCAGCATCACCTACATGCCTCAGGTGCCTGATATAAAAAATGGTGCATCTTCTACGTTTTGTACATGGTACGGGAGGGCTTGGACACAAAGGGAAAGGCCCTATTCTCTGGCATGAAAGTACTGTACCATGGGGGCTAAGAACCCAGCCCCTGCCTCCGGGGAGTCCCACAGGAACCAGCAGGGCTATGGTGGGCCAAAACTAGCAGAGGCCCTGAGCAGAGGCGGGGTTGCTGCCTCCAGAGCCTGGGGGTGGGCTCTGGGCTGTGATGCTCCTTTCTTACTGGCACAATATCACTTTACACTTTATCACAAACATGTTCTGATTAACGGAGCCACTGAAAAGGGTGGTGGGAGAGAGCCAGGCGACCTAGGAAAGGCGCCAGACCTAGGAGATGGCCCCAGGCCTGCCAGAGGTCTCTGAACCACGACAGTCCATCAGAATTCTGATTCTAGGGGATCCCTGGGTGGCTCAGTGGTTTAGCACCTGCCTTCAACCCAGGGCATGATCCTGGAGTCCTGGGTTCGAGTCCCATGTCAGGCTCCCTGCATGGAGCCTGCTTCTCCCTCTGCCTGTGTCTCTGCCTCTCTCTGTGTGTGTCTCTCATGAATAAATAAATAAAATATTTTTTTTAAAAAAAGAATTCTGATTCTGGAGGGACTTTGCAGATTACAGTTCAAAAGCAGAAGTCACCTCCTGTCATCCACTCCCAGCTCCCCAGTCCTTCTTCTCAAGGAGGCAAAAGGGTACTGGGAAGAATAGTTCTCCCCTCTGGAGTGAAGGCAAAGAGAAATCACTCATTCAGCTCCTGGCTAACAAGTAGCAATACCCAGGATACCTGAGTGTTTACTACATGTCAGACACTGAGAGGGACTTCCCATGAGTTGTGTTGCTGAACCCTCACAGTGACCCCAGGAGAGCATTCTTTTTCCTTCCATCTGACATAGGAGGGAATGCGACAAATGCGGGACGCCTGCCGGGGCAGTTTTCGGAGTGGCGGCCAGGCCCGGGGACAAGGGCGCTAGGGAGACAGGAGCGATGGTGGGAGACCCTTGCCGGGCGGTGAGAGTACAGTCCGAGGGGCACAGGGGAGCTGTTCGCGCTCAGAAGGGAGAAAGGAGGCTCCCCGAGCCCGCCAGGGCTGCCTGGGCCCGGAGTCACTGCCTCCCGCGTCCCCGTTCCCTCCGGCGGGAGCTGTGCGGGAAGACGCGAGGCTGTGGCCTCAGGGCAGACGCAGGGGCGCGAGGGCCACGGCTTGGCCAGGAAATGGGGGGGCGGGGGGCGAGCGCTGCTCCTACAGGCTGAGTGGGAGGCGCCGGGGCCGCCCCTGAGAGCCTCCGGGGCCGCGGGCCGCACCCGCCCTGCGGGTGGCAGAGGACGCCTCCGAGTCAGCACCCCCCCCCCGCCCCCGACCCGGACCCCGACCCCGACCCCGACCCCGACCCGCCGGGAGGGGAGGGCAGGCCGAGGCGGGCGGGCAGGAGGTGGGCGGGGGGCGCGGCCGAGCGGCTAGGCCTCCCCCTCCAGGCCCGTCTGCGTTCCGCTGGGGGCCTGGGGTTACGGGCTGCGGGCCTGGCGCGCGCCCCTTCACCTCGTCGTATCCCACCCCCACCCCCCGGCCGCTGCCGAGCTCCGATCCGATCCCGGGGCTGGCGACTCGGCCAGGGTCACGCAGCGCTGGGAGGCTCCGGGTCGCGGCGCCTGGGCGGAGCCCGGAATCCCTCTCTGCGAAGCCCTTTGGCGAAGACGGAGACCACGGGAGGGAAAGTGCAGAGACCACCCTGCGGGGCACGTGGTCCCCCAAACTAGGAGGCCCGCAAGCCGTTTGGGCCCTTGCACCGTTCCGGATGCGCAGACTCGCCCCTCTGTTCCTTCCTCCGCCGGGTCAATTCCAGGTCCTTCCAAACTCAGCTCCGGGAAACTTCATCTAAAATGGCTCAGCAAGCAGACTGGGCTCCAGATAAGTAAATATACTATGATCAGTAACTTTCTTGTGCTCCTGTCCTTACCACTTAGACATTGTGAAAAGATGGGCAAAAAGATTCTGTTTATAATAGACACATAAAATACCAGAGAATGTGCTTAAGAAACAACTATAGGAACAAAATGACAAAATTTTGTTTAGAAGTCTGTGAATAAATGAAAGTCACACTGCGTCCTAGATGGAAATATCCCATATTGTAAAGATATATAATCTCCTTCGAATTAATTTCTAAAAGTAGTTAAATAAAATTTCCAACGGGTTTTTAAATTTTTACTTTCCCTTTGGAATCAGCTTTTAAAATTCTAAAATATTTTTTTCAGAAGACTGTCTTTCCAAAATAGCCAAGAGGATTTTGAAAAAGAAGAATCAAGATTCAGAAAGATGCTTGCCCTCCAAACATTACAGGACTACAATAATTTTTGAGTAAGGCTGGTGCAAAAGTAAATCCCTCCTTAGAAGAGAAAGTGATGAAATGACCTAATGCCAACTGAGAATTTAGTATATTATAGCATATGGTCAGTGGGGGGAAAGGGTGGATCATTAAGTAGAGCTGTGATGACGGCCTAATCTTTTGGGGAAAAATTAAGTTACAAACTCACTTCACACTTTCCACCAAAATTAATTTCAAATGAACTTAAGATATCAATGTAAATAATGAGAAGGGGCTAATATAACCTATAGGTGAATGTGCTCAGAAAAGTTGAATTTGAAAAACTCTTGGTAAGTATAATACTGTAAATAGAATCTATAAAGAAAAAAATGACAAATTTGGTTATGTAAAATTTTTTAACATTTCCGTATAAAAACTGGGTAAAACAAAAAAAAAGGAGAATGCATCATATGTTAAAAATAAGAGGATGCTACTGTCTTTAATATATAAACAGCTATTACAAATTAAAAAAGGAGAAGCTTTATGAGAAAAAAAACAATATATACAGATTTTTTTAAAACACAAGTGACAACACAGAAAGAAAAAATTAAGAAATACCTAAGGAAATGCAAATTACAATGACAAAAGATTTTTTTCCTGCCTGAATTGTCAAAGAATAAAAAGAACAGTAAGATGCACTACTGTTGAGTGTGGTCGTTGACTCAACCTTTCCTGAGGGCTATTTGACAAGTAGCTATCAAAAGCCTTAAAAATAAAAAAGAAAAGAAAAAAGCCTCTGACCAATCTTACTTCTAAGAATTTATCCTAAGGAAATCATTAGACAAATTCACAAAGAATGTTCAATGTAGTAATGTTTATTGTAGCAAAAATTGGAAACAAACAAAATACCTCTCAAGAGGAAATTGGCTAAATAAATTAATGTACATCCATACACTGAAATATTAAGCGATTTTTAAAGGTTATGTAGATGTCTTGATTAATATGAAAAAGATGTTTTTCGGGTTTGTATATAAAAGAGCAAGTAACAGAAAGCATATTTTTGTAAAGGTACATATTCAGAGAAAAATTCCAAATGTACTTTGCTAAACTGTCCAAAATGTTTTATCACAACACGCTAATAATATGTTTCCTCTTGGGAAACTTAGCGTCTCACCTCGGGGATCCCTCCCTTCCCTCGCACCTCACTCCTGTTTCTCACCGCGAGGTCAGGCTGGGTGACTGGGTCCCTAGTTGGTCAATGAGCTCTCCTGGGCCTCAGGCGCTGCCACTTACGAGGTGCCCGACAGGAATGAAATTAATGAAAGACCCCTCTCGGTGCTTCCGCGAATGATCGATCAATTGAATGGAATCGAACCGACCGAAAGCCCCTAGGACTGACCCTGCCCCATGGAACAGGAGGAGAGGAGAACCCCAAGTCCGGGTTCCCATCTTCCTCGACGCTCAGCAGCCCTGTGACCCCGGGCTAGCTGGGTGGCCTCGCTGAAGCTCGGAGGACTCGCCTCTAAGACGCGGCGGTCGCAGCTCCCCGGGCCCGCGCCGCAGGGCACACAGCAGGCGCTTAGCGGGACAGGGGCACACAGGCGGCGCTCAAACGCGGAGCACGTCGGTGCGCAGGGCGCAGGGCGCAGGGCTGCGCGCGGGGCGGGGAGCCTGGCGGCCCCGGGCTGGGTCCCGAGAGCGGCGGCGGGCGGGGGCTGGGGCGGGGGCGGGGGCGGGGGCTGGGGTGGGGCGGGGGCTGCGGCAGGGGCTCCCGCGCCCTCGCACCCGCCGGCCGGGCTGCGGGCCCCTCCCGCGCGGGGAGCCCACGGCCGGAGGCTGCGGCCCGGATCCCGCGCGGCCCGACCGCTGGCGGGGGCGGCGCCTCCCGGCCCGGGGCCGCGTTCGCACCTGTGCGGTGGCAACGGGACTCGCTCGCGGGGCGGGGGCCCGCGGATCCCTGGCTGGGCCCCGGGGGCGCGGCCGGCGCAGCTCCGGGAACGAGGCTGGAGGACCCGGAGGGCCACCCGTTGCCGTGGGCGGTGCGTGCACACGTGGGCCGTCCGCGCGGCCGCGGGGAAGCAGCGGACCGGCGGCCTGCGTAGACTCCTTCCCCCCCCCTCCCCCGCCCGGGAAGGAGCTCAGCCCCACTAACGGAATCCGGGGCGGCCGGGGAGGGCTGCGGAGGGGAGGGGCGGTTCCGACCCGGAGCCGCCGGTTTGGGGATAATTACTTTTAATGTCAGAAAGATTTAGTTTAATATCATCTCTATTAGGCCGTCGGGAGGGTAATTAAACGGGCCGCGCCGCAGCCGGCAAGCAGATGGCGTCTGCTCGCTCCGAGCCCGCCGGCAAACAGCGCAAAAGTCAGCGCCTCTCGGGGCCCCGGCGCCCCCCCCCCCCCCGGCACCCCCTCCCCGGCACCCCCGCCCCCAGCCTCGCCCTGGGGCTCCAGCTCCCCGCACCCGCCCTTGCCCGGCCGGGGCGGGGCAGCCCTCGGCGAGCTGGAGGTGGGCGCCGCTGCGGGGAGCCCCTCTGGGCCCGGCGCCCGCACGGGAGGATGCCGAGCTGGCGGGGCGTCGGGGCGCCGTCGGGGGCTCCGCCGCGCTCGGCCCGGGAGTCTGGCTGCGTTTGCCCAGGGTCCAGCCTGCGGCCCTGGCCCGGGCGGGCTCGGGGAGCAGCGGAGGCCCGCGCGTGGGCGCAGGACCCCGGAGGGCCTGGCGGTGGGGCCCTGCGAGCCCAGCCTCCTGCCGGGGCCTCTCGCGCTGGGGCGGCGGCGGAGGTGCGCACACCCCCTGGGGCGCCGCGTGTAGGCGGGAGTTGGATCCCGGACTCCAGAGGACGGAGCTCAACGTGCGGGTTGTGTGTCCAGGTGTGAAGCCGCTGCACCGTGTGTGTAGGACGCAGACTGGGCGCCCTGCAGACACCCCCCTCCTGGTCTGCTCCCCTTGGGGACCTGGGTGCGCATCAGGACCAAGCCAGGGCGGCCTGCGGAGGTCTGGGGGCAGGGGCCTCCACGCGGCTGCTCACGCCGCGTCCCCCCACCCAGGCCACAGCGCCCCTGAGCCCCAGCCCCGGGGCCCCAGGACGGCTGGAGGCCGGGGACCCCGGAGCCGCCGGGGGAGGCGCCCGCCCTCGGGCCAGGCTGGGTTCCAGGCGTGTCCTGCCCCAAGGACAGGGGGCTCCTCAAACACGCGCGGGACAGCGTGGGGTTCTCAAGGCCCCGTGGCTGGACCTTGACTCCCCCAGGTTCACCCCGAAGTCGCGGGGCCCCACAGCGGCCCGGCCGCAAGCGAGAAAAGGCGTGTCTGGGCCGCAGCCCTCCGAAGGCCAGGCAGGTTCCGATCGTTCATTCGTTGGGGGGTTAAAATGATTTCTGGAAAAGCCTGTCCAGTGTTGCCCCGGGAGAGGGCGCCTAGCGGGCGCGGGATCCAGCCCAGCTCTCCCGCCCCCGCGGCCGCCCGTCAACAGGGTCCCTCGCCCCAGGACCTCAGGGCGTCGGCAGGTGGGGTCCGGCCTCCCCCCCGCAGCGCACGGTGCCCCGCACCCCTCCCCGACGTCACCCCACGCGCGGCCCGCGGGGCTGACCCTTGTCCTCTCCCACGCTCCCGCCCGGCTCCAGCGAGCGCAGTTTTCTAGGAGCGCGGGCCTGGTGACGTGGCCGTCAGACGGCGGCGGGGCGGCGCGGGCCTGGGCAGCCTTGGGCCTGGGCAGCCTTCTGGGAGCTTTCGCCAGGCCCCTCCACCGGGTCGAGGCTGGGCTGGCGAGGGCGGGGGCTGCGCCCCGAGGGCCCTGGGCCGGGTCTGCGCGCCCAGTACCTCCGCGCCCCGCGGCGCAGGCCGGGCCCTGGGGCCCCGAAAGTTCTCCAAGCATCAGTGAAACGCGGGGGCGGGAGTGACGGAGAGCGACGGGAAACCTCATTTTCCGCACTAATTAAGCAAATTTTCTGTACTCTGAAGGAAAGAGAAGAGTGGAGAATAAGAAATGGGAGCGAGGGCACACTGGGCGAGGAAAGGCCAGTAAAGGCACGGGGGTGACAACTGGAGAAGGCAAGGTGGCCCTGCGCGAGGACCGCAGCGTTAATTCCAGATGTTGCCTTTCGAAAGGGCAACGAAATGCAGAACCTGTTACCTCCTCTGCAGGTCGGACTGTTCCTGGGGCCGTGACGTCAGTGCGGGAGAGGAAGGCGAAAGTTACAACTAGTCCTGGGGGTCCGTGGCGACCTCGTCTCAGGCCCGGAAGGACGGACAGACGGACGCGCATCCTGCGTTCAAGAGGATCTGGGGAGACAGAGAGTCCACGCTTTACTTTCGTTTAAAAACGAGAACTAAACTTTTCGTTAATTCGGAATAACACCGACAGAAAGAATCCTCCCCCCCCGCCCCCCCCCGCCTACGAGAAATCGAGGTGCTGCGGAGGCGAGGACGGAGCAAGAGGGGCCGAGGGACGGGGTTAGGGACGGGGTTAGGGGCGGGGAGGGAAGATGCGGGCGCGGGGAGCCAGGGCCGCCGGGAAGCGCCCCTCCGCGCTCCCACGGCCCCTCTTTAAGAGCAAGAATCCTCGCAAGGCACACACTTACCCTTCCTGGTGCCCTAGCCTATCGGACATTTTTAAGTGAAGGGCCCGTATTTGAAAGGAGGCAGGAGGAAGCAACCGGGAGGGAGCACGGCCCCCACCGCCCCAGGCGCGCCGGACGTGGGAGCGCACCCGAGCCGCCGGGAGGAGGAAGGAACCGGCCTCTTGGCATTTATGCCATCTGCCCTCCTTCCCCCCCCCAGCCCCCTTCCCCCCCCCCCCCCGTCGCCCTAATTGAATTGTCACCTGCCCCTATCCCGCCCCCGGCCACCAGGGCCCCTGGGGACACTCGGCCTGCCAGCGCCCCGGCCCCGGAGGGCGGCGCAGCCCAGCGCGGCCCAGGAGCGGGGCACGCGCGGCCCGGGACACGCGCGCCGGCCGCCGCAATTGGGCGCAGGCCGCACGCTGCCGGCGCTCGGAACCGCTCGCTCGCTATTTGCCGCGCTCCTCCCGGCGCCCCCCCGCCCCGCCCCGGCGCTCGGCGCAGCTTTTGGAGTTTCGAATCTTTCGGCCGCTGCAGAACGCGGGGCTCCCCGGGCGCGGGCGCGGCCAATCAGAGCGCCGCCTGCGTCCCCTGGCCAATGGCAGGCGCCACATTGTTGTCCCCGTCTGTCTAATGGAGCCCTGAGGAGCAACAATAGAGCGGGCGCGCGGCTCCCTGAGAGTCGGGCAGCGCCGGCGGCCGGGGCGCGGCTGTGCGCAGCGTGCTGCGCGCTCCGCGAGGGGACGCCGCGCGGCGAGGCCGGGTCGCGGGCGGCAGCCACCCGTCCCCAGCCGGGCCGGCTCGGGTTTCCGACGGAGGGCCGGGCTGCGCGGCGTCCCGAGGGGTCGGAAGTGCGGGCATGGTGGCCGCAGGAGGGTGACGTGGCCGGCAGGGACCCGGGCAGCCGGGGCAGCGGGAGGCGTGCGCAGCGCCGGCGAGGAGGACCCGCGCCAGCAGGTAGCGGAGCGCGGGGGGCGGCCGAGGGGCTTCGCGGCCCCGGGGGCCTGGGCGCAGAGGCAGCTGAGCCAGGGACGGGGCGCGGGGCGCGGGGCGCGGGGCGCGGGGACAGGCCCCGGGGCGGCGGGCGCGGCTCGGGCTGGGCCTGCTGGGCCGCGGCGCAGGTGGGGCTCCGCAGCCAGCGCGGGGCGACGCGCCGGCCTCGTGGAGGTCTCCTGGGCCAGCCCGCGACCAGAACGCCAGATTCCGCAGCAAGTAGGGTCCGCGGAGACCCCAGGTTGGGGAGGGCGTGTCTGCCGAGGCTGCCCCTAAACCCGGAGGGGAAGCCAAAGCCGACCGCCTCCCTCCTAGTAATACCTGCCTCTTCCCAAGGCGCCCTCCTTCCGACCGCCCCGGCGCCCCAGGGCTGAAGTCGGGCCGCGGCCTTTACTCCAACCCCGTCCCCCACCTTTGCCTGCGGGGTTTATGTTTTTTTCTTTCCCAGGCACTTCTCTCCCCCCCACGTGGACCCCGAGACCCAGACATCCGCATCAGCTGTTTTCTCTGGGTTGCCCCGGCCGCAGGCTCGCCCCGACCCCGCGGCTTCGGCCTAGTTTTCCCTGCCCTCCCCAGGCCTGCTCGACCTCCTCTGCACATTCCTCTTCTGTCCAACTCCCCGGAGGCCCGCACCGTGACGCGTGTAGCCCCCGCATTTCCACGGGTCCCTGGGGCCCCGCGGCCTGACTTTGCTCCTGAGGTGTTTGTTTTGCTATCGGCCTTCACTGTCTCCTAGAGCTGTTCTTTCTGTTCCTGATTTGTCTGACTCTCCTGCTCCCCCCCCCCAAAGTAAAAACTTCAGACCCAGCCCCCGAACTCTGTGCCTTGCGCGCTTTGATAGGTCTCTCCTCCTAGCCTTTCCACAAAACGTCACTTCGCCTCGAATTTTTCCTGTTTTGCCCTTGGTGTCACTCTGTTGGGTCAAATTTTCCTTCTAATGCGAGTCCCATCAGACAAGCATTTCTCTCCACCCGTCTCACCCCAATTAAGCTAAACTTTGGGGGACAATATTTTCCTTTTCAAACCCTCGTTATATCCACCTGAACCAGTGACTTCTCAAACTTTATATGTCTTTTTATTTATTTTTTTTCTAGCGGAACCGCTGATCCAAACGAAATCTTAGACTCAGCGCGTAAATCAGACCTAAGAAGAAGCGCTCTGGTGGGAACCGGGTGGGGGATCCGGAGGAACCTGCTTCCAGCCGCTCGGCGCCCACTGGCCCGCGCCCGCCTCCCTGGCCGAGCCGCGTGGCCCCGGGCGCCGCTCGCCGCAGGCCTCCGCTCCTTCCCAGCGCCGTGCACGCCAGGCCCCGCCATGGAGCTGCGCTCCGAGCTGCCGAGCGTGCCGGGCGCAGGCTCGGCGGCGGCGACAGCGCCGGGGCCGCCCGTGGCGTCGGTGGCGTCGGTGGCGGCGGCGGCGGCGGCGGCCGCGTCGCTCCCGGTGAGCGTGGCGGGCGGCCTGCTCCGGGCGCCGCCGCTGCTGCTGCGCGCGGCCGAGAAGTACCCGCGGACGCCCAAGTGCGCGCGCTGCCGCAACCACGGCGTGGTGTCGGCGCTCAAGGGCCACAAGCGCTACTGCCGCTGGAAGGACTGCCTGTGCGCCAAGTGCACGCTCATCGCCGAGCGCCAGCGCGTCATGGCGGCGCAGGTGGCGCTGCGCAGGCAGCAGGCGCAGGAGGAGAACGAGGCGCGCGAGCTGCAGCTGCTCTACGGCACGGCCGAGGGCCTGGCGCTCGCCGCCGCCAACGGCATCATCCCGCCGCGGCCCGCCTACGAGGTCTTCGGCTCCGTGTGCGCCGCCGACGGCGGGGGGCCCGGGGCCGCGGCGCCCGCGGGGACCGGAGGCGGCGCGGCGGGCGCGGGGAGCTCAGGTGAGCGGAGGCCCGGCCTGGCGGGGGGGGGGGGGGGGGGGGGGTCGGGGGTCGGGGGGGCCGGGGCGCGTCCTGGTCCTCGGACCCGAGGCCCCTTTCCGCGCGCCCGACCGCGGAGAGCTCGCCGCGCACCCAGGCCCCGGTTCGGGGCGCAAACACACAAACTCTTTCTCCCCTTTCTGAAGAATTAGCCCCGCTCTCCCCTGTCCCCGCGGGCCCCGATGTAACCGCGAGGGCCCCGCCTGCGCACTGCGCTGTCTCCCCGCGCGGAGACCTTCCCCCCGGTTCTGCTCCTTGCCGCCGGCCGCCTCCCGGGCTCCTTCCCGGCCCTCTTGAGAGGCCGGCCCTCTCCCAGTGCCCCCGGCCCGCACCCCTTTCTCTAGGGATCAGGGCACCTCTTCCTTCTCCCAAGTTGCTCCTGCTCCCCGGGCAACCGCCTGCGGCGCCCGCTCCTTCGGTCCAGCTTTCCCCGCTCGTCCCGGGTTTCTCAAGACCAGGAGCTCTCTCGCGTCCCTCCATCCCCCCACTCTTCGAAACCCCTACTCCCTGCCTGGCGCCACCTTCAAGAAACTGCCGAGTTTTTCTAGGGAGGGGGGAAATTAAGGCTGGGGCCATTGGGGGCCCTCTCAGCCCTCATCTTGGGAGTGAAGAACTTAGGTTTTAATTTCGCAAAGGGTGGCTTAGAAATAAGGGCTCTATTTCTGCCGGCAGAAAGGCTTGGGAGCGCTTAGATACCGAAGGCGCCCTCCCTAACCAGCTCCGCGGCCCAGGGCCCGAGGGCGCCGAGGGCGGGGTTCGCTCTTGGGAATGCCGGTGCAGAGTGGGGTCCTCTGTGCAGTAGGTGGCTGAGGTGGAAGTTGTATTGTCTCCTGCTTGAACTCTGGGCCAGGCCACTTGTCCAGGTCAGGGCAGCCACTAGGAAGGGGGAATAAGGCTGGGGGTGTTGGGGGTACAGATGTGCAAGAGGGGACCTGGACATTGAATTTACAGGGCACAGGTGGTTGGGGCTCTGAGAGAGTGTGCCCTGCGGGGTAGCGGAAGTGAGACCCCGTGTAGCCGCTCAGAGAGTTGCTGGAGAAAAAAAAGGGGGGGAGGAGCTGGAGCCCAGTGAATGAGGGTCATCGGGTTCGGAGAGGGAACTGGGGTCCACGGGGCTGATGTGCTGGGGGCGCCGTCACCTCCCCACCGCAATCGCTCCTCACATCCCCTTGTCTCCCCTCCTAGAAGCCAAGTTACAGAAGTTTGAGCTGTTCCCCAAGACGCTGCTTCCGACCGGCCGCCCCGGCAGCCCGCAGCCGCCAGCGGGGAAGCCCCTGTCGCCCGACGGCGCGGACTCGGGCCCTGGGACGTCCTCCCCGGAGGTGCGGCCGGGCTCAGGCTCGGAGAACGGAGACGGCGAGTCCTTCTCGGGGTCGCCCCTGGCCCGGGCCTCCAAGGAGGCAGCGGGGAGCTGCCCGGGCAGCGCAGGCCCGGCAGGCGGTGGCGAGGAGGACAGCCCGGGCTCCGCCAGCCCTCTGGGCTCCGAGTCCGGCTCCGAGGCCGACAAGGAGGAGGCCGAGGCGGCCCCCGCCCCCGGGCTGCCCGCGGGCCCGGGTCCCCGGCAGCGGACGCCGCTGGACATCTTGACGCGCGTCTTCCCGGGCCACCGGCGGGGCGTCCTGGAGCTGGTGCTGCAGGGCTGCGGCGGCGACGTGGTGCAGGCCATCGAGCAGGTGCTGAACCACCACCGCGGGGGCGTGGCGGCCGGCCTCGGCCCCGCCGCGCCCCCGGACAAGGCCGCGGTGGCAGCGGACGACGCGTGGCCGGGCCGCGTGGACGCCGCCGCCGGGGGCCCCGGGCTGCCCGCGCCCCTGCAGGCCGCGCCCGCCGCCCCGCCGCACCACAGACCTCTGCTGGCCGGGGCCGTGGCGCCGGGGGCGCTGGGCTCGCTGAGCAGCCGCTCGGCCTTCTCGCCGCTGCAGCCCAACGCCAGCCACTTCGGCGCCGACGCGGGCGCCTACCCGCTGGGCGCGCCGCTCGGCCTCAGCCCCCTGCGCCTGGCCTACTCGGCGGCGGCGGCGCACAGCCGCGGCCTGGCCTTCATGGCGCCCTACTCCACCGCCGGCCTGGTGCCCACGCTCGGCTTCCGGCCGCCCGTGGACTACGCCTTCAGCGACCTCATGCGCGACCGCTCGGCCGCCGCGGCGGTGCACAAGGAGCCCAGCTACGGCGGCGGCCTGTACGGCCCGATGGTCAACGGCGCCCCCGAGAAGCAGTAGGCGGCCCCCCCCCCCCCGGGCGCCCTGCGGCCTCTGCCCAAGGGCGGCTGTCGGTCTCGGGTCTCGCTTCGGAAGGTGGGTGGAGGGCTGAGCGGAAGGGGGCCGGCGGGCGAAGTCAGAGGGGCGCGGCCCGGGGTCACCCGCCGCCCCGCCAGGCGCCTGCAGCCCGGGGAGGCGGCCAGGGAGGCCGCAGGGGCCGCGCCAACCGCCCGCCCGCCCGCGCCCCCTCCGCTCCCCGCCGCGCAGGATGCTCCGCAGTCTGTCCTCTGTCTCCCTCTCCTTATTAAATTTTTTTTAAAAAAATATTCGCTCTAACAAATATAAATTTAGGATGTATAAATCTCTTGGCACTGAGTCGAGTCTTTGGGACACATTATATATCGATATCAAATGTAAAAAAAAAAAGGAAACAAGTTCTAAGGTGCACTTTCCTCGTTGCGGTATTTGTCGCTCTCTTTGTTGCTTATGCCAATAAGCATGGGTTTCCTTGGTGCAGTGTGACTTTTTATATATGTATAAATCTATATATAATCTATACATATATATATACAAGCCAGTGTATAATGTTATAAAATGGAATTCTAAGTTATTAATTGTAATCTGTAGGTGATCTCGGTATTAACGTGAAAAATATTGAAAAAACAAGCAAAAAAAAGGACAAAATGGAAAACAGTAGACTATGCGCGCATTGTACTTATCAGGTTTTATAGATTAAATATATTGTGAACTCGGGACAATCCTGCCCCCGCGCTCTCGCCTGCGGCCGCGCGCCCGGCGGTGGAGCAGAGCCGGAGGCCGCAGCCGCCGGGCCCAGGGCCGGCCGCGCGGAGCGGCTGCTTCGTGTTTCCCTTCGCATAGACAGGAGCTAGAAATAAATGTTATTTTCTAAGACAACAGCCCCGAATCCCGTCCCGCTCCTCGGGCGGCCGGCTTGGAGAGGCGTCGCTGTCCCGTCGGGCGCGCTTGGGGTCCGGAGCCGGGGCCCCGCGCCCCCCGCCCCCGCCCCCGCGCGACCAGGACCCAGGCTCCGCGGCGCGGGCGGCCCCGACCCCGAGCGCCCGGGCCCCTTCTCCGCGGGCCGCAGATTTGGACGCAGCCCGGGGGCGCGCCGCGCTCCCCTGCCCCGAGCTGGGGCCCGAGGCGGCCCGACGGGGGCTGGCGGCCTGGGGCGGAGGGGCGCCGCGCTCGCCCGAGGCAGGTGATCTGCAGCCGGTCCCCCCCCACCGCGGGGCGCCGTCAAGGCTCCCGCCGACCCCCCCTCCGGCCCCCCCCAGCCCCCCTCTCCAGGAGACGCGGCGCTCCCTCCCCTCGTCGGCCGGCGACTTCCCAAAGTAAACTTCGGGGCGGCTCGGGTTCCGCCAGGCGGTGAAACTTAATAGCAGGACAAGAAAACGGTTTAATAAAGAAGGGCTTTAATAGGGAACTAATTTGATTGAGTTGCCTAATTCCACTTTAATTGGAAAGGGGTTTGGCTGTTTGGTTATAAAGTGCGAGGGTGACGATGAGCCGGAGGTGGGGGAGAAGAAGCGAGAGAAGAAAATGGGGGGCAACAGAGAAGGGGCGCGAGAGGGAAAGAAGGTAGAAAGGAAAAGGGGAGAGTGGAGAACGAAGAGGGAAGAGTTTGTAGGAAAAAAAAGAGGAAGGCTAGAGAAGCGCTGGAGCTTCTGGAAGCTGGGCTTTCTCGCCCTTCCCACGCTGCCCGCCGCGCCCCCGCGGCCCCGCTCGCCCAGCTTCCAGCCGCGCGGTCCTGGCCTCCGCCCGTCCCCGTCCGAGGGGACCCGAGCCCACGCTGGGCTCCTGGTTGCAGGAGGGACCCTCACGCAGTCCCCCGGAGCTCCAGGTCTCCTGCAGGTGCTGACGTGGGCCCCAGGGGTGGGCCTGAGGGCGCAGCCCCCACCCGACACCCGAGCTTCCTAGAGTTCAAGAGGAGTACTTCACCCTCAGCGCAAACCCGGAATATCCAGGGACTCGCTCGTCATTCGGTCCATTTTACAAAGGAGGAGACTGAGGTCCGGAGTGGTCTGTGGACTTGTCCAACCCTCCGGGGATCCCAGACCCCCTGTCCTCTGCACTGTCCTGGTGGACTTCCTGCTCCTGCCCCGGCTGGGTGGGGGCCCCGCAGCACCCCCTCCGTGCGCCCTGCGGCTCAGAGGGGAAGCTGTTGCCCCAGCTTGGCTTGAGCGCACAAGGACTGGGGAGTCCCGCTGCCCCCGCCCTGTGCCCCCCGCGGCCCAGACCCGCCTTGGAACCCCAGGGCTGCCGGCCCCACCCCTGACGCCTGCTGAAGCCCGGCACCGCACAGGCCCGACCGCAGCGCCCACTGCGCCGTCAGGGAGACTGAGGCTGAGACCGACAGCGACGACCCAGGGTTGGTATTCGGGTTCGGAGGAGTCAGAATCCGAACCCAGGACGCTCAGGCCAGTTGTTAGGCGGCCGTGGTGAGAGCGGGTCTGGCCTGTGGGCGCCTCCGTGGCGGAGCAGCCCTGGGATTCCAGGTGTGCGAGGCCGCGCGGCAGCGCCCCTCCTCGGTGGGTGGGGGTTTCCTCCTCGTCGCCAGGGCCCACGTTCTCTCCAACCTTCCGCCAAGTCCGGGGAGCTGCCCCGGCCTGGATACTGGGAGGACCTGGGCCTGGGTGACGGTGGGGAGCTGGGACTATTGTAGTCATTAAAACTTCCTTTCTGCCTCCTCCTCCTCCTCCTCCTCCTCCTCCTCCTCCTCCTCCTCCTCCTCCTCCTCCGTAGCAACAGCAGCAGCTACACACTTCTGAGTACCTACTGTGTACCAGGCTCCGTACACAGCACATTCCGCACAGGCTCCTGCTCAGTGGGGGAAAAAGAAACCAGAGCTGGGATCCCGGCTCTGTTCTGGTGCTTTATTCATTCACAGATTATTACTTCAGTCAGCAAGTGTTTACTAAGTACTTAGTGTGTGCCAAACCCACTTCTAGGGGCCTGGGAGACATGAGATGGGACACAGGCACCGGCTCTCCGCCTGCAAACTTCACAGTGCGTGTGTATGGGCAGGTGGAGGGAAGCAGCTAAACAGGCCAGGAGGCCGCCCAGGGACAGGGGAGTTAGGGCACCTCGCCTCAGCTGCTGTGAGGACTGACGGAGAGATGCATACAGTGCTTTTAGCTCAGTGCCTGATTCACTGTAATGCTCAGACACTGGTGTGGGTATGGTCCCCTGTCACAGAGGAGTAACCAGGTCAGAGGGCTCTAGTGACTGGAGCAAATTCCCCTCATAAATCCTCTAACATCTCTCAAGTTATAGCGGGTGCCCTGCCCTGAGCAACAGGCCACAGAAGGATCAGCAGATGGGAGAGAGTGGGTCCTGGAAATGCTTCCCAGAGGAGGGGAGGTGGCAGCTGAGTCCTGAGGACACCGGTGAGGGCAGCATTGTGATCTATGGCAAGAAGTTGGTGGCGGAAGAGCAGGTGGAGAAGGAGGAGGTGGGGACAGGTTGTGATGTTGGACAGAAGTCAGAGATCAGATCCAGGGGAACCTCACGCTCCGCGGTAAGGGGCCTGGGTTTCAGAGTGAGAGGACTGGGGGCCAGGACAGCGTGCTGCTGAGACCTGCATTTGGACAGGATACATTATTAAGGGGATGCCAAACCCATTTAAGGAGGAGTCATGAAGATGGTAGCACCAAAAAATGAGCAGTGGGAACAGGGACAGGGACAGAAAGGGCTGACTTCAAGAACTCTTGGGAGCCAGACCCTCCACCCTTGATCCAGTGAATCCTGGGGGGAGGAAACCAAGAGGAGGGCTTGTGGATAATCACCAGGTATCTGGGCTTCTTGACCCTTTGTGGGTAACAGAGTTATGGGCCCCTGGAGCAAAGACAAGATTGGAAGGTGAGGAAAGAATGTCAGTGTTCAACATACAGAATTTGAGAAACTTATGGGGCTTCTAGGTGTGGACACCAAAGGGTAGAAAGAATCAGCATGTGGGTGGCAGCAGGGCCTTGAGAGGTATGAAGTGGCCCAACCCTTTCCTCACACTGGACAAAGGACTTCTTTAGTGGAGGCCACAGGCCTGGGAGTAGGGGGTTGTTGAGACCCCAGATTATTGAAGTTCTACATCTCACCTTTCCAGTTCATTCCAGGAAGCCTGGTCTCTGAAAATCATTCCCTTAACATTTTGCCCCCTGTGAAGGTCATTGTCCTGAAGCAGGACCCTGGGCAGCCTGTCTCTGGCTTTACTGTGTCACCAATGAAGCTTAAACCTCAGGGGTCCCCACCGTGCACGTCCCTTTCAAACTTCCTCTGCTCTCTACTTCCTAAGGCTTTAGCTTCAGTGGCTTTCTGCCCTTTCCCCGCTTGTCCATCCCCACCTCACCATGCCCTCTGAGCTCCTCAGAGTCACCTAACAGACCATGCACTTTCCTGCATCTTTGCCCATGTAAGTCCTGCTTGGAAAGCCTTACCTTTTTCTTCTATTTTGAGGACCATCCTCACTTGTCCCAAGGCCCAGTGACAACAATGAAACTTAAAGTTCAAGACTCTTCACTTGGAGAGTAAGATGGTGGTGGGGTAGGAGGACCCTAGGCTTACCTCTTCCCACAAATACAAGAGGCCACATCAAGGAAGGTAGGAAGTGTAGAGATGCAGCTTGGGAGACACAGGGAGAGTGGCTGCTGCCCCGGGGAGGGAGCCATGGTCACAGAGAAAGGCAAAAGCCAAACTAGCACACAGAGGAGTACAAGGGGAAAACAAATCCCCATAGCAGTTGGCTTGGAAAGCAAGAGGGCCTGAATTTCATGAGTTCTTGCAACCAGCAGGGCTTAAAGCCTCAAGTTTTAAAGGTCAGTGTGCTTGGCTCTAGGAGAGCCTGGAGGCCGTTCTTGCTCTTGAAGAAAAGGCAGAACAAACAGCCTGTGGACATACAGCTTGGAAACAGTGATTTCAAGAGTGCCTGGAATACACAGTGGAGAGGTTAGTTGCTCATCTCAGAGCATGGCCCCAAGAGGCAGCTGTCATGAAAAGACCCCTCTGGGAACAAAGGAACTAGCTGGCACCATTTCCCTTCCCTGCCCCTCAGCATTAACAAAGCAGCACCAACACTCGCTACCTAACTTGCTTAAACCAAGCCCTGCACCCCATGCTTCAGAAGAACCACCTTTCCCAGTTTTACTTGCCTTGGCCCAGTATGGCAGGGCCCCCTGAAGCAGAAGACTGGCCCAAACCCTGCCAACACCACATCTCCTGACCTGGAAGTTTTGTGAGGCCTTGGTTCTGGTGGCAGTGGCAACAGGTAGTATTTCACAAGCAGACAAGAGCACACCTAGTGATAATGTGCCACACACAGGCCAAGGACCAAACACTGTGTACAACAGTCAAAGAGAACTGCAACAGACCCCTGGCCTGAAGAAAAAAGTGGCCAGGACACAACAGCAGAGTGCATGCAGCACACATTGGAGAACCTGTGGAACAGAGGACATGCTACAGGGCACTACAAGACCTCTTCTTGAGAAGGCTGTTAACCTCAGGAACAGGAGACATAGGGCAGCCCTGGTGACTCAGTGGGTTTGGCGCCACCTTCAGTCCAGGCTGTGATCCCGGAGATCTGGGATCGAGTCCCACATCAGGCTCCCTGCATGGAGCCTGCTTCTCCCTCTGCCTGTGTCTCTGCATCTCTCTCTCTCTGTGTCTCTATGAATAAATAAATAAAATGTTTTAAAAGAAAAAAGGAACAGGAGACATAGCTGACTTTTCCTAATGCAAGCACAGAGACTTAGACAAAATGAGAAGACAGAGGAATCTGTCTCAAATGAAAGAATAGGACAAGGCCACAGCTGGAGATCTAAGCAAAACAGAATTAAGTAACATATCTGAATGGAGAATTTATTTTTTTTTATTTTTATGTTTTTAAGATTTTATTTTAAATTTTTTCAAGATTTTATTTATTCATGAGAGACACACACAGAGAGAGGCAGAGACACAGGCAAAGGGAGAAGCAGGCTCCAGGAAGGGACCTTGATGTGGGACTCGATCTCGCGACTCCAGGATCATGCCCTGGGCCAAAGGCAAGCACTAAACTGCTGAGCCACCCAGAGATCCCTATTTTAATTTTTTTTATTCTTAAAACTTAAAATTTATTTTAAGTAGGCCCCACACTCAGTATGTGACTTGAACTCATGACCCTGATATCAAGACCTGAGCTGAGATCAAGTTGGACTACTTAACTGAATGAGCCACCCAGAGGCCCTAATATTTTATTTTATTTATTTTTTTAAAAGATTTATTTATTTATTTATTTATTTATTTATTTGAGAGAGCAAGAGAGAGTTTGGGGTGGGCAGAGGGAGAGAGAGAATCCTGAAGTAGACTCCCCACTGAGCACAGAGCCTGACTTGGGGCTAAATCCCAGGACCCCAAGATCATGACTTGAACCAAAACTGAGAGTTGGCTGCTCAACTGACTGAGCCACCCTGGCACCCCAAAGATTTTATTTTAAATAATCTCTACACTCAATGTGGGGCTTGAACTTACAACCCTGAATTCAGGAGCCACATGATCTATTGTCTGAGCCAGCCAAGCACCCGCCTGATGGAGAATTTAAAGCAGTGATCATAAGGATACTCACTGGACTTGAGAAAAGAGTGGAGAACATCAGTGAGACCATTAACATAGAGATAAGGGACAACATAGCAGAGGTAAAAGGCTTAATAAATGAAATGAGAAACATGCTTAGTGGAATGAACAGCAGCCTAGAAAAGCAGAGGAAAGAATTAATGACCTAGGAGACAGAGCAATGGAAACTAATCAAGCTGAATGAAAGAGAGAAAAAATTATACAAAGTGAGAATAGATTTAGGAAATTCAGTGACTCCATCAAACATAACAAGATTTGTGTTGAGGAGTCCCAGAAGATAAAGAAGAGAGAAAAAGGGCCAGAGTATTTATTTGAAGAAATGAAATAATGGCTGAAAAATTCCCTAATCTGTAGAAAGAAGCAGATATCTAGATCCAGGAGGCACGGAGAACCACCAGGACATATTGTAACTAAAACCCAAAATATAGGGACACCTGGGTGGCTCAGCAGTTGAGCGTCTGCCTTCAGCTCAGGGCGTGATCCTGGTCCTGAGATCAAGTCCTATGTCAGGCTCCCTGCAAGGAGCCTGCTTCTCCCTCTGGCTATGTTTCTGCCTCTCTCTGTGTATCTCTCATGAATAAATAAGTAAAATCTAAAAAGAAAAACCCAAAATATAGTTATAAAGAAAAAATATTAAAAGCGCCAAGATAAAGGAAAACAGTTACATACAAAGGAAATCCCATAAGGCTCTCAGTGGGTTTTCCAGCAGAAACTTTCTAAGCCAGAAAGGAATGGTGAATGGGAAGAACCTGCAGCTAAGGATACTCTATCCAGCAAGGTTATCATTCAGAATAGAAGGAGAGATAAAGAGTTTCCCAGACAAACTAAAACTAAAGGACTCAATGACCACTAAACCAATCCTGCAAGAAATATTAAAGGGGACCCTTTGGGTGGAAAAGAAAGACCAAAAATGATAGTATGAAGGTAGGAAACAAAAAAGCAGTAACAATGAATATTTCTGTAAAAAAAAAATCAGTCAAGGAACTCACAATATAAAAGATGTAAAATATGACATCATATACCAAAAACATGAGGAGGAGAGGAATAAAGAATAGTTTAAACTTAAATGTCCATCAACTTAATCTAGACTGCTATATGCAGATGGTGTTCTATATATATAAACCTAATGGTAACCACGAATCAAAACCACTAAAGAAAACCAACAAACCATGAAAGAAAGACAAGAAGGGATCAGGGAAAATCATCTGAAACAACCACAAAACAAATAATAAAACGACAGTAAATACCTATCTACCAATAATTGCTTTGTGTGTAAATGGACTAAATACTCCAAAAGACATAGGATGACAGAATGGATAAAATAACAGGACCCATCTATATGCTGCCTACAAGAGACTAATTTAGACCTACAAATACCTGCCACTGAAAGTGAGAGGAATGGAGAAACATTTATCATGCAAATGGTGTCAAAAGAAAGCTAGAGTAGCAATTCTTAGACAAAATTGCCTTTAAAACAAACACTGTAACAAGAGACAAATGAGGACACTATATAATAATAAAAAGGACAATCCAACAAAAAGATATAACAATTATAAATATTTATGCACCCACCACGGGAGCCCCAAAGATATAAAACTGTTAATAACAAACATAAAGGAGCTAATCAATAGTAATACAAAAAATAGTAGGGGACTTAAACACCCCACTTATATCAATGGACAGATCATCTAAACAGAATATCAACAAGGAAACGATGGCTTTGAATAACACACTGGACCAGAGAGATTTAACAGATGCATTCAGAACATCCCATCCAAATACATCAGAATACACATTTTTTTTTCAAGTGTGCATGGAACATTCTCCAATATAGATCACATATTAGGACATAAAATAGGCCTCCACAAATTTAAAAAGATCAAAGTCATGCCATGCCTCTTTTCTTTCTTTTTTTTTTAATAGTATTTTTTTAAGATTTTATTTATTTATTCATGATAGTCACACACACAGAAAGAGAGAGAGAGGCAGAGACATAGGCAGAGGGAGAAGCAGGCACCATGCAGGAAGCCCGACGTGGGATTTGATCCCAGGTCTCCAGGATCGCACCCTGGGCCAAAGGCAGGCGCTAAACTGCTGCACCACCCAGGGATCCCCATGCCTCTTTTCTGACTCCAGTGCTATGTTGCTTTAAAAAAAAATCTTACTTTTTTATTCATGAAAGATACAGCGACAGGCAGAGACATAGGCAGAGGGAGAAGCAGGCTCCACACAGGGAGCCTGATGTGGGACTGGATCCTGGGTCTCCAGGATCAGGCCCTGGGCTGAAGGCGGAGCTAAACCACTGAGCCACCCGGGCTGCCCCTGACTCTGGTGTTATGAAATAAGAAGTCAACCACAGGGGGATCCCTGGGTGGCGCAGCAGTTTGGCGCCTGCCTTTGGCCCAGGGCGCGATCCTGGAGACCCGGGATTGAATCCCACGTCGGGCTCCCGGTGCATGGAGCTTGCTTCTCCCTCTGCCTGTGTCTCCGCCTCTCTCTCTCTGTGTGACTATCATAAATAAATAAATAAATAAATAAATAAATAAATAAATAAATAAACAATTAAAAAAAAAAAAAAGAAGTCAACCACAAGGAAACATCTGGAAAGACCCCAAATGCATGGAGGTTAAATAGCATGCTAGTTGGGTCAACCAAGAAAAAAAAGAAGAAATTAAAAAGACATGGAAACAAATGAAAATGGAAACACAACTTTTAAAGCCTTTGGGATGCAGCAAAAGTGGTTCTTTTTTATTTTATTTATTTTTAAAAATTGTTTAAATATTTTATTTATTTATTCATGAGAGACACAGAGAGACGCACACACAGAGAGAGAGGCAGAGACACAGGCAGAGGGAGAAGCAGGCTGCATGCAGGAAGCCTGACATGGGACTTGATCTCGGGTCTCCAGGATCAGGCCCTGGGCTGAAAGCCGCGCTAAACTGCTGAGCCACCCGGGCGCCCCCCACCACCACCACCTTTTATTTTAAAGATTTTATTTTATTTATTCATGAGAGACAGAGACAGACAGACAGACAGACAGAGGCAGAGACGTAGGCAGAGGGAGAAGCAGGCTCGATGCAGGAAGCCGGATATGGGACTTGATCCTGGATCCCAGAATCACGTCTTGAGCCGAAGCCAGACACTCAACCACTGAGCCACCCAGGTGTCCCATCAAAAGTGGTTCTAACAGGGAAGTTTACAGCAACACAGGCCTACCTAAAGAAGCAAGAAAAGTCTCAAATAAACCATCTAACCTTACACCTAAAGGAGCTAGAAAAAGAAAAACAAAGCCTAAAACCAGTATAAGTAAGGAAATAATAAAGATTAAAACAAATAAATGATATAGAAACAAACAAAAAACCCAAATAGATCAATGAATCCAGAAGCTGTTTCTCTGAAAAAAAATCAAAATATTGATAGACCTTTAGCCAGATTCCTAAAGAAAAAAAGAGAAAGATCCAAATAAATAAAGTTACAAATGAGAGAGGAGAAATAACAACAAGCACCAGAGATACATTATCAGAGAAGGTTATGAAAAACTATATGCCAACAAATTGGATGACCTTGAAGAAATGGAGAATATCCTAAAAATATAACCTACAAAATGAAACAGGAAGAAATACAAAATTTGAACAGACCAACTACCAGCAAAGAAATTGAATCAGTAATAAAAAAACTCTCAACAAACAAAAGTCCAGGAGAAGACAGCTTCACAGGCAAATTCCACCAAATATCTAAAGAAGAGTTAATACCTATTCTTAAATTATTTTAAAAAATCGAAAAGGAGGGAAAATTTCCAAATTCATTTTAGGAGGACAGCATTACTCTGATACCAAAACCAGTTAAAGACACCATGAAAAAAGAGAGCTACTAGCCAACATCTCTGATGAACATAAATGCAAAAATCCTCAACAAAATTTTAGCCAACTGAATCCAACAATGCATTAAAAACTGATTTATCACAGTCAAGTGGAATTTATTCCTAGGCTGCAAGGGTGGTTCAGGCTTTGCAAATCAGTCAGCATCATACACCAAATCAATAAAAGAAAGGATAAGAACCATATGATAATTTCAATGGATGCAGAAAAAACATTGGACAAAGTACAACATCCATTCATGATAAAGACCCAAACGGAGGTTTGAGGTACCTAGGTGGCTTAGTCCATTAAGCATCTGCCTTTGGCCCTGGTCTTGACCTCA
The DNA here is from genome assembly GCF_003254725.2 of Canis lupus dingo. Lineage (NCBI taxonomy): Eukaryota > Metazoa > Chordata > Mammalia > Carnivora > Canidae > Canis > Canis lupus. The sequence goes on from NC_064257.1 coordinate 10,737,526, forward strand.
AAGTCCTGGGATTGAGTCTCATGTGGGGTTCCCTTCTCAGCAGGTAGTCTGCCTCTCTCTCCTCCCATTTCTGCCCCCCACCTGTCCCCTGCAATCTCTCTCTCAAATAAATAAATAAATAAATAAATACAATCTTTCTAAAAAGTAGGTTTAGAGGGAACATACCTCAATGTAATAAAGGCCACATATGAAAAACCCACCGCTAACATCATCCTCGAGGGGAAAAACTGAGAATCTTTCCCCTAAAGTCAGAAACAAAACAAGGATGTCCACTCTCATCACTTCTATTCAACATAGTACTGGAATTCCTGGCCACAGCAATCAGACAAGAAAAAGAAATAAAGGGCATCCAGCTCAGTAAGGAAGAAGTAAAACTCTCACTCTTTGTAGATGATATGATATTATATATAGAAAATCAGGAAGACTCCACCAATGAACTGCTAGAACTGATACCCCAGAAATCACAGGATACAAAATCAATCTACAGAAATCTGTTGCATATCTATACATAAACAATGAAGTAGCAGAAAGAGAAATTTAAAAAAATAATTCCATTTACAATTGCACTAAAAATTATAAGGTGCCTAGGAATAAACCTAACTGAACAGCTGAAAGATCTGTACTCTGATAATTACAAAACACTGATGAAAGAAATTGAAGATGACACAAAGAAATGGAAAGACATTCTATGCTCATGGGTTGGAAGAACAAACGTTAAAATGCCTATACTACCCAATGCAATCTACACATTTAATGCAACCCCTATCAAAATATCAACAGGATTTTTCACAGAAGGAAAAAAAATCCTAAAATATATTTTTAAGATTTTATTTATTTATTCATAAGAGAGAGGGAGAGAGGCAGAGACTCAGGCAGAGGGAGAAGCAGGCTCCATGTAGGGAGCCAGATGTGGGACTTGATCCCGGGACTCCAGGGTCATGCCCTGGGCTGAAGGCAGCACTAAACTGCTGAGCCACCCAGTCTACCCACAATGCTAAATTTTGTATGGAACCATTTTAGTGGTTCTTTAGTCTTTAGACCCTGCATAGCCAAAGCAATCCTGAAAAGAAAAGGAAAGAAAAGCTGGAGGAGTTATAATTTCAGACTTCAAGTTGTATTACAAAGCTGTAGTAATCAAAACAGTATGGTTCTGGCACAAAAATAAGACGCATAAATCAATCCAAAAAGAAGAGAAAATCCAGAAGTAACTCCACAATTGTATGGTCAACTAATCTATGACAAAGCAGGAAAGAATACCCAATGGTAAAAAGACAGTATCTTCAGCAAATGGTGTTGGGAAAACCGGACAGCAATGTAAAAAAGAATAAAACTGAACTGCTTTCTTAGACCACACACATAAAATAAATTTAAAATGGATTAAAGACCTAAACATGAGACCCGAAACCATAAAAATCCTAGAAGAGAGCACTGGCAGCAATCTGTCTGGCATCAGCTGTAGCAACTTTTTTTCTAAATAAGTTCCCTGAGGCAAGAGTAGCAAAAGCAAAAATAGACTACTGGGACTTAAAAAAAAAGATTTATTTATTTATTTATTTATTTATTTATTTATTTATTTATTTATTATAGACATAGAGAGAAAGAGAGGCAGAGACACAGGAGGAGGGAGAAGCAGGCTCCATGCCAGAAGCCCAACGCGAGACCGGATCCCGGGACTCCAGGATCACGCCCTGGGCCAAAGGCAGGTGCTAAACTGCTGAGCCACCCAGGGATCCCCCTTAAAAAAGATTTTATTTCTTTACTCATGAGAGACACAAAGAGAAAGGCAGAGACATAGGCAGAGGGAGACTCAATCCCAGGACTCCAGGATTACTATCTGAGCCAAAGGCAGATGCTCAACCACTGAGCCACCCATGTGCCCAAACTATTGGGCTTTATTTTAAAAAAATGCTTCTGCACAGTGAAGGAAACAATCAACAAAGGCAATGTATGGAATCGGAGGAGACATTTGCAAATGAGAAAGAGCAGCAAACCAAGAAACAGACTCTTAACTATAGAGAACAAACTGATGGTGAGGTGGGGAGGGGATGGGTGAAATAAGTGATTAAGGAGTGTACTTGTCATGATGAACACAGGGTGATTAAAATAAAACAGAAAAAAAAAACTCCCTCAAAACTACTGGAATGGAGATCTGAATGAAAAATGGACTTTAGTTAATGTGAATGTATCTATATTGGTTTGTCAATTGTAACATATGCAGCACTCGAAAATGTTAATAATAGACAAAAGTGAGTATGGGGTACATGGGAACTCTTTGTAGTGTCGTCTTAATTTTTGTGTAAATCTAAAATAAAGTCTTAAGAAAAAAATAAAAGGCTCCTTACCTATACAGGTCCCTCTCAAGTTCTTGCACTTTGTGCACATGGTCAAGTGGCTTCTTTTTCTTAAAGTTTCAGGCCCCACTAAAATTGTTACTATTAATATTGCTACATGCAAATGACCCCAAAATTTAGTGACTTAAACAATAACCATCTTGTTATCTTATGACACTGGGAGGTCAGGAATTGGGGCATGGCATGGCTGCGTTGGTCTTTTGTTCCATACAGTGTTGATGGTGATCTCCTGGTGGTATCCAGCTGGTGGATGTGTTGTCTGGAGGGTGACAGCTTCAGTCACATGTCTGGTGCCTTTGCATGGGTGGCTGGAAGGCCGGGCTCTGCTGGACCACTGATTGGGGCACCTACCTGTAGTCCTTCCCTCATGGCGGCCTAAGAGTGTCAGACCTCTTGCATGCTGACTCAAAGTTCCAAGAGCAGATGTTCCAGTGAACAAAGTAAAAGCTGGAAGGCCCTTTATGACCTAGCCCCATAGGTTAAGAATGTGACAAGACTACTATTTGCAAGACTGACACCCAAGTCACATTGATTTGAAAAGAGGGAATTGATGTCTCTCTGCAGAGGCTTCTGCAGAGAATAAAGCCTGCCTGCTGGAAAACCAAGCTTTCGGTGTAGGTGAATGTTTGGCCATTTCAGCCCTGAATAGTCTTTGTTTTAGCATTTTAGGTTAGAAGCTTTATAAAGAATGTTACAGGCTTTTCCATTTTCTTTTCCAAGGAACACTGAGATGCTTCAAGCTTTCTTTGATTCAAATTCATCTCAGGATGTACATGATAGGGCTGTGAGGTCTTACTGGATTGACGGTTCACTGGCTTATGCACTAAAGATGCAATATTTCTGGGATTTTCTGATACATTTTTAATTTTCATTTATTTATTTATTTTTAGGATTTTATTTATTTATTCACGAGATCCCAGATTCTGGGATCACGCACTGAGCCAAAGGCAGACGCTCAACCCCTGTGGCACCCAGGCATCCCTGATACGTTTTTTTAAAAATTGAAAACCATTTATTTTGAAAATTTTCAAGCATATAAGAAAGTTGAGAGAAGAGTATAATAAATTTTATATATCCATCATATAGTTTTAACAATTAATGTTTTGCCACATTTGTGTCACCCAGTTTTTTCTTTGAAGAATTAAAGGCAAATTATAGGCATTGTGAAACTCCAGTGTGAAATACCTCAGTTTGCATCTCTAAAATATGAGATGGGGCACCTGAGTGGCTCAGTGGTTGAGTGTATGCCTTTGGCTCAGGTCGTGATCCAGATTCTGGGATCAAGTCCCGTATCAGGTTCCCTGAGGGGAGCCTGCTTCTTCCTCTGCCTGTGTCTCTGCCTCTCTGTGTGTCTCTCATGAATAAATAAATAAAATCTTTCAAAAATATAAAATAAGAGACACGTTCTTACAAAACACCATATCTAATACAGTATTAATGTTAAAAAGAAAAGGGTGGTGGGGCCATCCTTTTATGAAGAAACAATGAGAGGATCCATTGTTTGTAGAGAATTATAAACAGTAATAATACTGACTACAAGTTGATCTGCTTTTTATTTTTAAATTTATTTTTAGAAAAGATTTATTTAAGGGGCACCTGGGTGGCTTGGTGGGTTAAGCATCTACCTTCAGCTCAGGTCATGATTCCTGGGATTGAGCCCTGCCTCAGGCTCCCTGCTCATCGGGGAGTCTGCTTCTCCCTCCCCCTCTGGCTCTCCCCCTGCTTGTGCTCTCTCTCTCAAATAAATAAATAAAATCTTAAAAAAAAAAAAAGAAAAAGAAAAAGAAAAGACTTCTTTATTTTAGAATGGGGGAGGGGCACAGAGAATCTTAAGCAGATTCCACGCTGAGTGCGGAGCCAGACACCGGAGTCAATCTCAGGTCCCTGAGGTCAAGAATCGAGCTGAAACTAATAATGTACTATATGTTGGCTAATGGAATTTAAATTTTAAAAAAAAAGGAAAAAAAAAAAAGAACTGAGCTGAAACCAAGAGTTGGTTAATTGATTGCTCCACCCAGATACTCTGGTCTGCTTTTTAGATGATGGCCTTAGCCCAGCAATTCTAAACAATCTCAGAGATAAGATACTACTCACCTCAAAAACTTTTTGTTAGTGGGCAAATTTCTGAACAATCCTCCCGGCGATTGTTGAGTTTACATTTTGTGTGCACCTGAATGTGTGTATGCCATATGCACATATATATATAAAATATGTTTAGATATGCATATATATCACAAATGGTTACTTTATTATTCTTTGTGTTTATATGCAGTACACTCGACTTTTCTAAAAGTGGGAACACGGGTACAGATTTATTTATTGCTATCACAATCAGGATTCAGATCATCTCTATCACTCCACAAAACTTCCTTGTGTTGGTCTTTTCAATCAACCCTTAACCCCTGGCAACCACTGACCTGTTATCTGTAGTTTCTTCTTTTCCAGAATGTTACATAAATGAAACCAGATAGTATGTAGCCTTTTGCAACTGGCTTCTTTCACTCAGGATGCCTTTGAGATTCATCCAAATTGTTGCAAGTGCCAATAGTTCATTCCAATTTGTTGCTGCATAATACTCAACTACACAGATGCACCACAGTTTTTGTTAATCCACTCACTGTTGAAAGACATTTGGGTTGGTTTTGGTTGTGGTGATTATGGATGGAGCTGCTATGAACATTCATGAACAGGCTTTTGTGTGATCACAAGTTTTCATCTGTCCAGGGTAAAGTACATGGGAGTATGATTGCCAAGTCATATGGTAATTGTTTAACTTTAGGAGATATCGCCTGTTTTCCAGAGGAACTATTGCCATTTTACATTCTCACCAGCAACATGAGAGTTGCCATATTAGTGCACTTGTTTGTCTAGCTCTTTCTTTTTAAAAGTCATTTTATTTTATTTTATTTTTTAAAGATTTTATTTATATATTCATGAGAGAGAGAGAGAGAGAGAGAGAGAGAGACAGGCAGAGGGAGAAGCGGGCTCTCTGCAGGGAGCCCAATGCAGGACTTGATCTCAGGACCCCAGGATCACGCCCCGATCCGAAAGCAGACGCTCAATCACTAAACCACCCAAGTGTCCCTAAAAGTCATTTTATTTTTTATTTTATTTTTTTTTAATTTATTTATGATAGGCACACAGTGAGAGAGAGAGAGAGTCAGAGACACAGGCAGAGGGAGAGGCAGGCTCCATGCACCGGGAGCCCGACGTGGGATTCGATCCCGGGTCTCCAGGATCGCGCCCTGGGCCAAAGGCAGGCGCTAAACCACTGCGCCACCCAGGGATCCCCCCTAAAAGTCATTTTAATAGCAGCGCTGTGGTTTTTTTTTTTTTTTTTTTTTAAGATTTTACTTTTTAAATAATCCCCGTACCCAACGTGGGGCATGAACTTACAACCCCAAGATCAACAGTCACGTGCTTTACTGACTGAGCAAACAGGTGCCCTTCTTACTGTGGTTTTGATTTGCATTTACCTATTGGCTAATGATCTTAAGGACATTTTCATGTATTTGTTTTCCATCCATTCAGCTCTGCTGAAACGTTTATTCAAATATTTTGCCCATTTAGAGAAATTGGGTTGTTTTCTTACAGTTGAGGATTTTCAGCTTTTTAAAAAATTTAAATTCAGTTTAGTTGACATATACTGTATCACTAGTTACAGGGGTAGAATCCAGTGGTTCATCGGTTGCATATCACATCCAGTGGTCATTACATCAAGTGCCACCTTAATGCCCATCACCCAGTTATCCCATCTCCCCACCCACTTCCCCTCCAGCAACCCTCAGTTTGTTTCCTAGAGTTAGAAGTCTCTTATGGTGGGCAGCCCCCGTGGCACAGCGGTTTAGCACCGCCTGCAGCCCAGGGCATGATCCTGGAGACCCAGGATCGAGTCTCACGTCGGGCTCCCTGCATGGAGCCTGCTTCTCCCTCTGCCTGTGTCTCTGCCTCTCTCTCTCTCTGTGCCTCTATGAGTGAATAAATTAAAAAAAAAAAAGAAGTCTCTTATGGTTTGCCTCCCTCTCTGTTTTCATTTTATTTTATTTTGCTTTCCCTTCCTCTATATTCATCTGTTTTGTTTCTTAAAATCCATATATGAGTGAAATCATATGATATTTGTCTTTCTCTGACTGACTTACTTTGCTTAGCATAATACCTTCTAGTTCTATCCATATCATTGCAAATGGCAAGATTTCATTCTTTTGATGGCTGCATAATATTCCATTATATATACTCCATTATTATATATCTTCTTTACCCATTCATCTGTCAATGGACATCTGGGCTCTTTCCATTTTTGTCAATTGTGGACATTGCTGCTATAAACATTGGAGTGCATGTGCCCCTTTGAATCACTATGTTTTTATTCTTTGGATAAATACCTAGTAGTGCACTTGCTGGGTCATAGGGCATTCTATTTTTAACTTTTTGAGGAAATTCCATACTGTTTTGCAGAGTGGCTGCTCCAGTTTGCATTCCCACCAACAGTGCAAGAGGATTCCCCTTTCTCAGCATCCTTGCCAACATCTGTTGTTCCCTGAGTTGTTAACTTTAGCCATCCTGAGTGGTGTGAGGCGGTATCTCACTGTAGTTTTAATTTATATTTCCCTGATGCTCAGTGATGTTGAGCACTTTTTCATGTGTCTGTTGGCCACTTATATGTCTTCTTTGGAGAAATATCTGTTCATGTCTTCTGCCCATTTCTTGACTGGATTTGTTTTTTTGGGTGCTGAGTTTATAAATTCTTTATAGATTTTGGATACTAGCCCTTTATCTGATAAAAAAATTGCAAATATCACCATTTGGTGAGTTGCCTCTTAGTTTTGTTGACTGTTTCTCTTGCTATGCAAATGCTTTTTATCCTGATGACATCCCAATAGTTCATTTTTACATGTTTCCCTTGTCTTTGAAGTGTGTCTAGCAAGAAGTTGCTATACTTTCTTATAATTCTGGTGTTGTATTTGTATTCCTGTGTTCTCCTCTAGGATTTTGATGGTTTCCTGACTCACATTTAGGTCTCTCATGCATTTTGAACTTATTTTTGTGTACAGTGTAAGAAAATGGTCCAGCTTCATTCTTCTGCCTGTGGCTGTCCAATTTTCCCTGCACCATTTGTTGAAGAGACTCTTTTTTCCATTGGATATTATTTCCTGCTTTGTTGAAGATTAGTTGACTGTAGAGTGGTGGGTTCATTTCTGGGTTCTGTATTTTGTTCCATTGATCGAATGTGCCTGTTTTTGTGCCAGTACCACACTGTCTTGATGATTATAGCTTTGTAATACAGCTTGATGTCCAGAATTGTGATGCCTCCAGCTTCAGTTTTCTTTTTCATGATTCCTTCGGCTATTTGGTGTCTTTTCTGGTTCCATACAAATTTTACAGTTGTTTGTTTCAGCTTTACACACCAAGCTTTTGTCAAATGTTATTTGACACTTGGCATCCATTGTTCATCATTATGAATATTCCATGAGGGGTTGCAAAAAAGTGTTTTTTCTAGTTTAATCATTACATTAACATTTTCTAGTTGAAATTCCTTTGTAAGAAAAAAACCTTTCCTCATGCAATTTGCCATACTGTTTGAATAGGAAAGGCAAGCTAAATACTTAATTATTTCCCAGTAATTGCCAATACTCAGAGTTAGGTGTCGGTACGATTGCTATGTCCAATGGTGATAAATGCATTGTTACAAAATATTATTAGGATATATGTTGACCCAGACTATGTAATTTCTTTAAGCCTTATTTTCCTCATCTGCATAAAGGGAATAATAATGGTCTTACCTCATAGTGTGCTGTGAGGATTAAATGATGATGATAATGATGATGATGATAAATCTATTTATATACCTAGTAGCAGATCTTCAAAATATATGTAGCAAAATTGATAGAATCTGAGAGTGAAGCAGTTATACAGTAATAGCTGGAAACTATATTTCACTTTAAATGACAGACAGAACAACCAGAAAGAAAATAAGCAGGGAAATCTTAAACAGAAATGAAATTCTTATATAAGCTACAACATGGATGAACCTTAGAAACATTATACCAAGTGAAATGAGCCAGATACGAAATGATAAACATTGTCTGTTTTCCACTTATATGAGGTACTTAGAGACATAAAGTAGAACATAAAGCAGAATTCACAGAGACATAAAGTAGAACAGTGGTTACCAAGAGCTGAGAGGAGTGATGAATGGGGATTGTGGGAGTTAGTGTTTAATGGGTCCTGAATTTCAGTATGGGATGATGAAAAAACTCTGGAGACAAATAGTGGTGGTGTTTGCACAGCAATGTGAATTTACTTAATACCTTTAAACCTGATATCCACTTAATGAACTCAATGCCATTTAAATGAATGAACTTAATACCACTTAAAATAGTTAAAATGGTAAAATTTATGCATAATGCAATAAAAGCAAATGTAAAAAATACACTGCTAATACTAATATAGACTTTTTTATGTTCTAGGTACTGTTCTAAGTGCTTTCATAATACAAACACACTTACTTATTATATAAATAATACACAGCATAAAGCTTGGCACATAGAAATTGCTTAATAAATAATAATAATAATAATAATAATAATAACAATTACTGCTTGTTAATGATGGCCATTTTGAAAATCTGAGACTGAGGCCTGGGGAGTTTAAAGGACTTGCTCAAGATCATTCAGCGTGAAATTTATGGTTCAAGGTCTCCATTTGGCTGCTAGATTCCCAAACCCTCTGTTTCCTACTTTTCTGCTTACCATGAATTATTGAATTTTCATCAAGCAACTAACAATGATGGAAAAGATAGAGAGAAAGAAATACATCATTTGAAGTGAATAGTGGTTAATAATCAAGATTTTTGGTGCAAGAGAAAATTATAAAATCAGAGGATCTGTACACAAACGCTCAATATCACTATCATTGGGGAAATGCAAATGAAAACTACAGTGAGATGCCAGTATCTAACCACTAGACTGACTAAAGCAAAAAAGGGTGATAACATCAAGTATTGACAAGCTTGTGGAGTAATTAGAACTTTCATTGGTGGTGGGAATGCAAAATAGTTCAACTACTTCTTAGATATAGTTTGTCAGTATCTAATAAAGTCAAACACACATGTATCATATTTTCCTGAATCCCACTCTTAGGTTTTTATTCAAGAGAGATAAAAACAAATGTCCACATAAAGACTTGTACTGAAAGGTTTATAGCAGCTTTATTCATAACAGCTAAAAGTTGAAAACAACCCAAATCCCCATCAGCTGGTGAAAGGATAAACAGATGTGGTATATCCATATGCTGTAACACTAATTCAGCAACAAAAATGGGTGCAATATTAATACATGCAAAAATATGGATGTATCTAAAATATGTTAAGAAGGAAAGCATGAAAAACTATATGTCATGTGATTCCACTTACATAAAGTTCTAGAAAAGGCAAAACTGAATTGACAAAAAGCAGATCAGCAGTTGTTGAGAGTTGTAGGAAAAGAGATCAACTGTAAAGAAGCATGAGGGAATATTTTAGGGTGTTGGATATTTCACACTTGTGTCCCCAGAAGAGTTTCTTTTATTGTATGTGAATTGTATATCCATAAGGTTATTAAGAAATCAAATAAGTTAGCCAAAATTCCAATAATGTTAACTTACATTGGAAATGTCATTATAAACTTAAGGTTTTTAAAGAATTCAAATGTATTCATTCTGTCCAATGAAAAGGCCTAGAACCAATGACAATCTAGAACAAAGAGCATTCCTATCACCCAAAATTTATCTCTAAATATCATTCCCTCACCTTGGTATTTTGGAGAATTAGAGGTCTCTATAAAAGTAGCCAATTCCAGGTCACAGGCTGGGAATGTAGAAGATGCACTTGGGACACTTTCTTAACTAGAAAATATTTACGCTATCAAAAAAGTAAAGGAGTCTGTGAAAAAGCATAAAATTTAGTAGGGGCTTCCTCTGGCCCAAAAATAAATAATTTGAGCATCAAAATTAATATTGACTGTAATTGATTGAAGCACAGATAAGGCTCTGCCCTCATGGAGCATATCATCTGGTAGGGAATATCTCCACATCTGCTCAGCACCATGAAGAAAAGAACAACATACTATGAAATCACAAGAAGCAGTCTTGGGAAAGAACTCAATAGAACTTAGAGAAATGAAAAATGTAATCAAATTAAAATCTCAGTGAGCAGACTAAATATCGCATTAGACACAGCTGAAGAGAGAATTAGTGAGCTAGTAGATCCGAGTTAATTACCCAGAATGTAAACATAGACACAGAAATGGAAAACAGGTTAAGAAACATGGAGGATAAAAGAGAGAGTTCAACATCTATCTAATAAAAGTTCCAGAAGATGAAAATAGAATGAAGAAAGAGACAATATGTAAAGCAATTTTGAATAAGAATTTTCCAGAATTTATCAAAGACAGAAGTCTTCAGGTGCAGGAAGCCTAAATATCTCAAAAAGGAGGGATGCCTGGGTGGCTCAGTGGTTGAGTGTCTGCCTTTAGCTCGGGCCGCGATCCCGGAGTCCCAGGATCGAGTCCCGCATGGAGCCTGTTTCTCCCTCTGCCTGTGTCTCTGCCTCTCTCTATCTTTGTCTCTCGTGAATAAATAAATAAAATCTTAAAAAAAAATCTCAAAAAGGATAAACAAAACTGAATGTATGCATAAACATTGAAGTGAAACTGAAGAACCCTAAAAATAAAGATAACATCTTAAAATTAACAGAATAAAGAGATTAACCGCAGAGGGTAATAATTAGAATAACTCTAGACTTATCAACAGCCACAGTAGAAGTTGGTGGACCGTGGTATTATAATGTGAAGGTGCCTAGAGAAAATAAATATCTATTAAGATTTTATTCAGAGGTAAACCAGCATTCAAGAATAAGGTCAAGATTGGGGCACCTGGGTGGTGCAGTCATTTAAGCATCAAACTCTTGGTTTGGCTCAGGTCATGATCTCAGGGCTGAGGCTGAGTCCTGTTGATATAGGTTCTGTGCTCAGCGCAGAGTCTGCTTGGGTTTCTCTCTCCTCCCTCTGTCCTGCTGCCATGCTCTCCTTCTCTTAAATAAATTAATTAATTTTTTAAAAAGTTAACATATATGGAGAGGGGGGTGACTGGAGATAAAGATTTAAGTCATTGTTTTATATGAAGGAGGGTAAAGATATTCTTTAACTTTAGACGTTGTTGGGTCAAATATTTGTATTAAAATTTTGATAATAGCTCTAAGAATAGAAACAGAGAGTATAATTTTAAAACAATTAGAGGAAAAAGGCATAAAAATAATCTATTAGAAGGTAACAGAGGAGAAAACAAAAGGATTAACAAAGCTGTAAATATAGGAAGCCCCCCAAAAGATGTTAGAAATTAATTCAGGCATATCAGAATTCACCAAGATGTAATGGACTAAACATATCAGTTAAAGGTAGAAATTATCAGATGGGATTGAAAAAAATATGGTCATATGCTTTTTAGAAGAGATGTTTTTAAACATAAGGGGAGGGTGCCTGGTGGCTTAGTCGGTTAGGCATCGCCTTCAGCTTAGGTCATGATCCCAGGATCCTGGGATTGAGCCCGGTGTCAGGTTCTCCGTTCGGCAGGCAGCGAGTCTGCCTCTCCCCCTCTGATCTGTCTCACTCTCTCTCAAATAAATGAATAAAATCTTTTTTTTAAAAAAGAAATAAAACATAAGGACGCAGGTGAGGCATGTACAGAATTTGCTACAGTTTCCCTTTGCACTGCTAGGATCCAATCTGTCACTACATTACGGGCACTCTGTTCTGTCACTGATTCTCTTAAAAAAAAAGATTTACAACAGGAGGATTAGTGGGACAAACTACAGCGCTCACTACTATAGTTGATTCTGAGGCTGTAATTATAATTTATCATCTTCCAACCATTCAGGATTTCCCATTTGCTCAGCCTCATTCAGAACGTCTGCTGGTCTAGATTGCTTGCCCTGGGGGATGACCCAGACTTTCAACCCTAAATTGAAATTAGGGTTGACAGTATAATACCTTCAACCCTAGTTACCTTGTTCTTGTAAGGCCACTACTGCCAACTGTTTTGTTTTGTTTTGTTATCACCTGTCATGGAGGCACCAAATTCCAGACAGACTCCTTCCTGCCCCCATTATATAGCCACACTTCTGTTTCCTTATGATAATCAGGGTTAGTTATTCCTGCTAGTATAAATCCCTTTTTTTTTTTGCCTGGAGGTCCAAAAATGAAAGATACAAAGGAACCAAAATACAATCATAGCTTTAGGGTTAACTGGAGCACTTATGGTACCCTTTAATAAAAACATTTCATCCCTGAACCTCAGAATCCCTAATGATGAGACTGAATTTATGGGGAAGGCTGAAGTACAGAATTCCCAAGTGGGTTATAGCATTGGTGGCAAAGGAGCCAATCTTACTTTAAGCTCTGGCTCCTGGGCCCATGTATGTTGACTTGTGGGACACAGTACCCTATAGAAATTTGAGATTGTTATTCCAGAGTGGTCGTAGGTAGAGCAGCCATGGTAAGAGAGAGCCCATGACATTGAACCATGCACAGCATCCCTCTTTGCCACTCTGACAAGATAATTCATGGGCCTATTGTGTAATTCCTGGGATGGCCAAAGATAGTTTGACTACACCCATTAGATGAGTTATTCTATTGACCTGGTTGTTCAGTGGATCTCTGAGGAGTATTACATGTGACACAAATACTTTCGCACTTCATGACCACTCCCATAAGTTGATCTAAATGCCTCTTCTTCAAGCCTCTTTGTTTCAGATCTTCCAGTTTTCTTTCCTCCAGGCCCCTGACTATCCATACAAACCTTTTCCCACTTCCCAGGAGTCTATATATAGCCTTATCTCTCCCTACCCCACAAAATTGATGACTACATATACTATTTGAAGCTCTCCCCAATAAGTGGGTTTCTTCTCACTCCCATGTCTTGGACTCACTTGGGTTACAATGAAGAAGTCCATTTTCTACTTGTACAAACATTTTGAGTCTACACGTCTACGAATCAGGCCCAGGCTTTTCTCCTTTGTATCAGCTGCTTGTTGTAAACCTCCTAAGAAGCCATAGGTGGAAAAAAAAAAAAAGAAGCCATAGGTGAAACTGATGGAAACACTACAATGCAACAGATATAGGAGACATTGATTTTGGGCCCCTGATTTGTGCCTTCTGGACCTTCTCAAGCTCAATGCAAAATGTACCATTTACAGTATTGTATGATAGAATTGTTTGGATCTGGTAATAGCTGGCTCTTGATAAGCATCTCTGGTTGCAGGTCATCTAATGTTCTAGGTCAGGTGTTCAGTAGCAATCCAAGAGCTTGTCTTTGAATGGTAAATACTTCTCTGCTGCAGAAATGTGAACAGCATTACTCCAGAATTCTAGAAGTCTACGCTGAAACTCTTATTTGAGGGCTTGTCAGAGATTCCAGGTGGTCTCCTATCTACCATGGCTACCTCTAACACCATTGAGTTTATTGCACAGTTTTTACAACCAACCAAACCAGCGGCAGAGCCCTCTTAAAATGTGGTCTTCTAAGTCACCCGATCAATGGATGAAAACACTAAAACTAAATGTATCAAAAATCCAAAGGACCTGCAAGGGGCTATATCCTTTTCTTAGTTATGGGAGATAAAAGGTGCAATAACTTAGCCTTCACTTTGAGGTGATGGAATGTCCTAGAATGCCCTATGCCATCAGACTACTAAAAGTTGTTGCTGATATGGCAGGCCCCTTAATCTTTGTAGGATTAACCTCCTACTCTCTGGTACACTTGTTTCTTTCCAAGGTAGATAGAGTACTTCTGCTCCCGAGATCTGATTACCGTCTTTAGTATAATGATGTTCTGTGGAAATGTCAGAATGACCAATGTTCCTTAGATTACGCTGAGACAGAAAGGAGGATAATCATAGCTCTGGGGCAAGATGATCAATGTATTTTGCTGTTCACCTGAGGTGAATGTGAAATGAGAACTCGGAACTCCTTTTGATCTTCCTTTTCAATGGCTGTTGAAAAGAATACATTTGCTGCATCAATAGCTCTATACCAAGTGTTGATTGATTCTAGTGAGATACCATAGGTGGCATAACTGCTGTGGCTGGATCTGCCACTTGGTTAAGTTTCTGGTGGCCCACTATTGTCCACCATGATTTTTTTTTTTTTTTTTTTGCAGGGAATATAGTGGTAAATTAGAGAGGAACATTGTAAAAATCACCATCCCTGCATTCTTTAATTCATTGATGCTGGCACTAATTTCTGTCATCCTACTCATGCACTACTTCTAATTCCTTCTCCTGTCCTGCATGGGGGAAGTTTCAGGAGCTCTCACTAGACCTTTTCCCATAGGATGGATTCCATGTAAGATGGCCTTGGGCCAAAACTCCTTGTATCATCTGACCTTCATATAACCTCAATCCGACAAAGGAGTCCTGATTGCATGTTGAGATTTCTGGTAAGAAGGTCAGGTGTGTGATTCAATAGCCCTCAAGAGTTGGATGTTCCCTTTTCTTCAGTATGTTAATAGTCTGGTAACTGGTTATAGGTTTTTTTAAAAAATTTTTATTTATTTATGATAGTCACACACACACACACACACACAGAGAGAGAGAGAGAGAGAGAGAGAGAGAGGCAGAAGGAGAAGCAGGCTCCATGCACCAGGACCCCGACGTGGGATTCGATCCCCGGTCTCCAGGATCACGCCCTGGGCCAAAGGCAGGCGCCAAACTGCTGCGCCACCCAGGGATCCCTGGTTATAGGTTTTTTTTGGAGTAGATGATAATATATATTGTATATACTTGTTGTGGGGTTTCTTGGTGCTTCCTCAAGGGGACCTGGCTTCTCCTTCAATTACTGGACTCTGGGTCTGAGAATTGGCTCAAGTCTAGAAACTAGGCAAGGGATCATGATTTTCCATTGTGGGAACTGGTTATCTGTTTTCTGCTTCCATGCTCTTGATACATTTTTGGTTTATAAGTCAACACTCTCGATGGCTGCCCGTCATCTGGAAGTAGCCATTACCACATGGCACTGTGGGTCAGGATCTCTGATTACCATTCCAGTTTTGTTGTTCATTCACCCGCCTTGCTTCTGATGTTTAAGTGCCACTACATGACCTCTGATAGTTCAGTATTCCTTCTTCAATTGACACCAGTGGGCCCAGTTCCATACCTGCATCTTTACCATTACTTGGCTTATAGAGGAAAGTCAACCCTGAGGTTTTTTGTTTTTTGTTTTTTTATAATGCATTCCTTGTAATTCCCTAGTGCATGGTGAAGTGAGTGTTCTCTAGCCCTCTTATAGAACTTAGTTGGTGGCTGTCTGGTCTTGCATCCTAAATCCATTCCAGCATGCCCACTTCTCTGAACTTTCTGACCTCTTCCATACTACTCTGCCAAGGCAGTTACGGTATTTCTATCTCATTTACTGTAGGCTACTGTCATCTCCAAGCTTCAAGGAACCACTCTAGCAATGTGTTAAGACTGACTTTGAACGTCCTTGCATTCAAGGATGTGAAATATTGAGTGAAGGAACACCTATTTTGATAAACTACTTCCTATTGAGCCTTATATTCTTTCCCCACCCTATTCTTGGCCCAGCACCCTCAGGATACATTCCTATATATAATCTTGTTCCTCCTGGCATGTAGTAGTTAGTTCCTGTACCTCTGGTGATGAATAATCTGCTATTTCCCATGTAAGGGACAGTACATCCCCCATACTAATCAAGTAATCAAACCATACTGAGATCAGACCATAGATGTTGGCCTACATGTCCTGGGTGGTGGAGTGGGTGGGGGAGGCAAGAGGGCAACTATTGCTTTGAAAGACATTTTCCTTGGGGAGGACTTTGAATGGTCTTCTGGCAATGGGTGGCTACTCCTCTCTATGAGGATAAGGGGAGGCATTTGTGCCAAACGACGGGGCTCAGGAAGATATGTTCTCAAGTTTGAATCCCACGTCCCAGGGTCCCACTTCTGTTCTACTAGGACTGTGAGTTTAGCCCAGGACTTACTGGAGCTGTGAATTCAGTCTCTTTTGTAACTTAGTCACGGTTACAATCAAATCTTGGGCTGATTTTCAGCACAGTTTGCCGTCCTGCTGCACGAGATGAATGTCTCTTTAAATTTTTTTTTTAATTTTATTTATTTATGATAGTCACACAGAGAGAGAGAGAGGCAGAGACACAGGCAGAGGGAGAAGCAGGCTCCATGCACCGGGAGCCCGACGTGGGATTCGATCCCGGGTCTCCAGGATCGCGCCCTGGGCCAAAGGCAGGCGCCAAACCGCTGCGCCACCCAGGGATCCCCTGAATGTCTCTTTAAATTGTGCCATGGAGACCTTCTAGTTTTCACAATGTGTCCTGGGTCAATGGTGGACTTAACAGCCTGACAGATCCTCTTTCTTCAAGGTAGCACAACCTAATCAACTCTATAATCCTTATAATTATCGTTGTTTCCCTTGCTTTTAAGAGCTGGACCTATTCCATGGTTGTTGGTTCCTTTTCCACTTCTATATCTGCCCAGTTCATCATAGGCCAGAGTCATTAACTGTGCTGCTATGAAAGCATCCCACTTCCCAGAAGAAATGGGATTCTTTTTGCCATCTAGCTGGCTAGTAATTTAATTCTAGAATTCCTTCCTGAGGTCTGCTTTCCAGGGGTCATTTCTGTCACCACCTGCTTAGTTTGGGTTTCCCCAAGAGTAGATCTTGAGACAAGAATTTGGGTGTAAGCAGTTAACTTAGGAGATGAGAGAGTGCAGAAATGAGATAGGAAATGGAGAAAAACTAATAAAAGATATGCTAATGAGTGGGTTACCTTTGGCACCACTTAAAGCTCAACCCAGCTGGGGACCCTTTGAGAGGCAGTGATGCACATTCCTTGGAAGTGCCCCACAGTGGGCTAGAAGTGGAAGGTTTTATCCACTGACTCCCAACCCTTCTTGGGAGAGGGTTGCTCTAGGGCATTAACTCTTCTGCCTTTCTGGTCTGCCCTTGATGTGATTCTTTCCAATACCAGAGAAAGTTCTCAGGCAGAGAGACATAAGAAACTATTGGCATGCCTGGAAACCATCCAGGTGACCTCTTTTGACCACAGCAACCTCTTCATGGCGTCTCCCAAGGCTCTAAGCCAACCGTACCATTGCATGGTTTCAAATCCTGCAGTGACTCCCTACCATTCATTCTCAGGATAAAGTAGCTGCTGTTCCCTGAGGGCCAATGAAATGCCAGATGTTGTATAAATGGCAGATCTGCTCCTACATTAATACATTTTATCTTTACAAGAGCCTCAACATTTTCATTCCAATGAGGAGAAAACTGAGTGTCAATGAGGTGTGAATGCCCCAAACTAGCCCAGATACTCCTTCATATTCTAGCCCCTGCCTGCTCCTCCTCCATTCTGAGCCCTCTCCTTTGTCCCACCCACACCCAGTCCGTTGCGGTTCCCCAAGCTGACCCATCTTCATACCTCCCTCCCTTTCTACATGCAATTTCTTTTGTCTAGAATGCTCTTTCCTTTCCAGATCTTGCAAATGCCTTCCTGTACCTCAAGACTCAGCTCAAGCAACACCTCCTCCAGGGAGTCCTCCTGGCCCTGCCAGGCTGAATTAGCCCCTTCTTGGTGCTGCCACAGTCTTTGTGTTCCTGTGGGAACATTGACTTCTTGGTGTTCCATTGGCCTGTTGACATGTTTGCACCTCTGCCAAGAGAGCCTGAAGAAATGGTCAGTGGGTATTTGCCAGGTGAATGAAAGATCAGCCCACTCATTTTAGTTCTCATTCTTTGCTAGCTTGTGCTGTTTCCCCACCTTTTTACATTCCTGAGTATTCCCGGGGCCAAGCTTCTAGGAGGGGCAGAAGTCTATTTCCTTAAAAGTCAGTCTTCCCTGGACTGGAAGCTCCAGGATGGCAGGAGACACAGTGGATCCTTTCATCACTGTATTCCAGCACCTAACCCAGGCCAGGCCTAGAGTGGAGCAAGATGACATACTCCTGAATAAAGGACGAATAATAAACATTCTTTATGATGTACTCATTCACTGTGCTCTGTGCTGTGGCTGGAGAGATGAGTAGGGCAAACAGGCCATGTCTCTGTCCTCAAACCTAGGTTCCTCCAGAAGCAAGTCCTGAGATAAGTGCTCTTGTGCAAATACCTTATACCTTATCTGACAGGTGATCCCAGAAAGGTGATCCCCAGGAGGGAGGAGAAGTGAGAGAGGCCACCTAAGGGTGACACTGAACCTGTTACCACAGTGAGCAGCTGCAGTGTCATTGCACAGAGACACTCTGGAAATTCCAGTGGAGAACATGTGGGTGTTCATATCCCAACTTCTGTTGGTCAGTGGTTGAAGGCTAGCATGTGCGTGTGTGTGTGGGGGGGTGGGTGAGGGGAGTGAGGGTGAGACCGCGGGGCCCGAAGCTCTAGTAGCCAGAGGAGGCCCTTAGGTAAAGCAGCGCATGTGCTGGCAGTTGGAAGGTGGGCAGGAATGGTAGGAGAAAGGGCAGTGAGTGGGGTACGGAGAGTGACTGCTGTACCCAGAGCATATGGTCGCATAAACATGTCATTACTGTATAGGCAGGCCCCAGATGAAAATCCTGCCCGGGACCAGGTAGGCGATGTGAATGAGAGACGTGCTGGGGCTGGGAGCTGTTGCCTCTCTAAAAGTTGCATACACGTGCCACTTTGCTTCTTCCTCTGGCAGCAAGTCACCACTGGTTTTAAGGAAGATGAGTGTGCAGGCTCTCTGTAGTCCTGGCCTGCTCTGCGGTTGTCAGACGCCTTCAGAAGGGCCTGTGGCAGGGTTCCCCGCTTCTCAGCCCTGGCTGCTCATCATCATGTGGGGGCCTGGGGTGCAGGGTGATGTGGGGTCACATCTGGTTTTCTTTTTTTTTTTTCTTTTTACATCTGGTTTTCTTAAAAGTGGTAAAGCACATATCTGTGTGAGCTCTCCTGATTTTAAATATACTGTGTTACATAGTATCCTCCCCAAACTCACGTTCATCTAGAACCTCAGAATGTGATCTTATTTGGAAATACGGGAGGAAGCAAAGCCTGTTGGTGCAGGGAGGTGGGGGTGGAGGTGAGGGGTGGGGGGCAAGGCTAAATGCTGGTGGAAGGGGCCAGGAGGCTGAGGAGCTGGGGTGTGGCTTTGGGCAGGAGGAACAGAAGGGGGGGCAAGGATGCTGTAGAGGATGCTGGCACCTGGTGAAGGGGAAGTGGGGGTCACAGCTGACTGTGATGCAGGGTCTGGGGTCACCTGCTGGAAGTGAGGCAAGAGGTGAGGGTGGTGCGAACTGGGGCATGTTCACTCTTAGTGGGCACAGCTGGGCAGGGCCTGACCAGGAGGCCCCAAAGCTCACTTCCCTACAAAGACCTCATCATCCCACCCGTGTACACCCACCTGCCTCTTGAGATGCTTGCTTGCGGGTGGGAGGGGCCTTGTGCCCCAGTTAGTGTTGGCTGAAAGACCAACCCGTACCCGGGTGCGTGTCTGCGTCCGACTGTACAAAGCCTGACCGGAGATCTGGTTTAAGTCTCCTTTCCCCGGTATTTGCTGTGTTGGAGGCACTGGGGCGCACATCCTTTCTTTTACTCTGAAATAATTCTGAGCACATTATCATTCCTCTTTCAGAAACAGTAACAGAGTCCTTGCTGGGACTGCCCTGCGCCGGCACCTCACCGCACCCGCCGCCCCTCCTGTCAGGGAAGAGCGGATTGGGATTGCCGGTCACCCCATTTTGCAGATGAAGGGGGCGAGGGGGGGGGAAGTTGCTTGAGAGCAAACGCGGTGCTGACGCGGGGCCTGCCCTCGGGCTGCGCTCAGCGGGAAACGGGGGACCGGGTTTGGGCAGCTGGGGCTGAGCAGGCACTTTGCGTCCCCGCCGAGGTGGCAGGGCGGGGAGAGGAAGGGACCGGACGGATTCTGGATCGCGACGCTGCCTTCGCCGCCCGGGCCCGCGCTCAGCCCCGCAGCCCCCCCGAGCCCGTGCCCCCGGGTCTCCGCACCCCGCTGCGCCAAGCGCTTGGCCGCCCCCCCGTGACCGCCCCCGGGAGGCTGGTGGGCACACGAGGCACAGGGCGCCCCACGCCGCAGCCCTGCCCGCTCCGGCCCGAGCCGTGCCCGTGCTGCCCACCTCACCGCCCGGGCCGCAGTGGGTGCCCTCGATCTCGGGGGTGTGGGCGGGCGCCCCGCGCCTGTGCCTCCCTCCCCGCGCGGCTCCGGGCCGCCCGCCCCGCCTCCGCTCGCTCCGCGCATCGCTCGATCTCGGGGGTGTGGGCGGGCGCCCCGCGCCTGTGCCTCCCTCCCCCGCGGCTCCGGGCCCCGCCCATCTGCGCCCGCCCCTCCCCCCCGGCGCCCTGGCCCTCGCCGTTCTCTCCGCCTGTCCTCTGCTGCCCCCGCGCGGCCCCAGGTCGGCGCTGCTCCGCGGGGGCGCGGCGGGCGCGGGCGCGGGCGCGGGGGGCTCCCAGCCGCGGACTTGGCTCCGCCCGCGTCTACGCTGACCTCGGCCCGCGCGCGCCGCCGCCCCTGCAGGCTGGCGACCTGGGCGGCGCGGCCTCGCTGCCTCCCGCACGCCGGGCCCCGGGCCCCGCGCCCCGGCCCCGCACCCCGCGCCCCCGCGCCCCGCAACCCGGGCCCCGCCCCGCGCCCCGCGCCCCGCGCCCCGCGCCCCGCGCCCTCCCGCTCTGATCCGCGCGCCGCGGGGCCCGAAGCTTAAGGACGCGCCCGCCGAGCGGCGTCTGCGCCCCCGCGTCGGTGTCGGTGTCGGTGTCGGTGTCGGTGCCCCCCTCCCCGCCCCGGCCCTCCTCGGGAATCCATGAGCATCCCCCCCCCCCCCCCGCCGTGGACGTGGCTGCGCGACGTTTAACTCGTTCGCGTGCTTGAGCGTATTGTGCAATTGCGCCGGGAATCCGTGGTGGCTGCGGAGAGGCGAGAGCCGGCAACAAAGGACTTCCCGTTAGAGACAGGTTTCTTCCCCAAAACGCCACTAAAGTGACAGCGGGAGGTGTTATCAAAATATTTAAAGCCACAGGGACAGAGAACAGGAGAGGAGATGGCGGCAGCGTTTGGAGGCTGGGAGTAGAGCACCGACGTCGGGGGCACAGACCGGGAAGCGGCGTCTTGACCCCAGCGGGTCTACACCCGCAGCCGGATTTGCCGCGGGAGCCCCGAAAGGCCAGGCCCTTCCAGGAGCAGGTGGGGCTGAAAACCCTGAGCGGCTAGACTCCCCGGCTTCCTCCCCACCAGGCAGAGGACTAGAGGGTTATTCTTTGGAGGGGCTGCCTCGGGGCGCGGCGCCCACGGCGGGAAGGCCGGGTCCAGCGTCCCCAGCACGACACTCCTTTCCCCGCCCGCTCAGCTCCTGGCACCTGGCAACCCGGCAGACACCCCAGGCGGAGCTCGGAAGAGGGGCGCCGCCTAACGGGAGGGCCCAGCAGGGCCTCCCCCAGGCCGACGGTCAACAACCCACCTACTGCCCTCAGCTCCCGATCAGCTTTTTAATTTTTTCTCTTAATTGTTGGTTGCTGTTTTTTTTTTTCTTTTTTTGTTTTTTGGCCTAATTCAGACTTAGAAAAAAATTGCAAGAATTCTTGTTCTACGTTTCACCAAATTCCCCTAAAATTGATGACTTCGTCTTCGTCTTCTTCTTCTTCTTCATTATTATTATTATTATTATTATTGTTATTATTATTATTATTTTCCTGAACATCATGCCCCTTTGCCCCTGAATAATTCAGTGTGTGTTTCTCAATACTGAGGACATTCTTTTTAACATTGAACTTAACAACATTGATTCAGGGCTATTATATCTACAGACCTTATTCAGATTTAGCCAACTGTGCCAATAATGTCCTTTAGAGCAGAAAATCTCAGATCATGTGTCACATTTAGTTGTCATGTCTCTTTAGGCTTCTTTAATCTGAAGCAGTTCCTCAGTCTTTCTTTGCCTTCATGATGTGGACGTTTTTTCAAGAGTAGAGGACAGGTATTTTGCAAAATGTCCCTCAGCATGTCTGATGTTCCCTCCTGCGTTAGGCACTGTTAGCAGGACGATCACGCAATGATGTTGTTAGTGCCCGTGTCCGGAGGCGCTGACCTCTGTTTATCCCATTGCCAGTGAGGTTAACATTGATCACCTGCTTAGCGAGGAGTCGCTGAGCATCTTCAAGTGTCAAGTTACTGTGTTTTCCTTTGTAATTAATTCGTATCTATCATCCACCAGTTCTCAAATCATTGATTATTCTTGACTGAATCAATTATCGTAATGTTAACTGGGGTTCATTCTTTTTTTCTTTAGAGAGAGCACATGCTCTCGAAGGGGGAAGAGGAGGGACTGGGAGAGAGAGAGAGAATCTTAAGTAGCTTCCACGCCCAGCAAGGAGCCCCACACCCAGCTGGATCTCACGACCCTGAGATCGAGACCTAAGCTGAAACCAAGAGTGGGACACTTAACTGACCGAGCCACTCACGTGCCCTTGACGGTTATTTTCTGACGCCATCGTTCCTTTTTATGTTTATTAGTTTATTTTCTAGTATAAGGAGAGCTTTTCCTTCTTGCCCTATGTTTATTTATAAACTTTATGAATGTGGTCTCCTGGATTTTATTTCAATCAGTTACTATATGTATGTATATTCTGAAATATTATGCTCAATATGTTATGCTGTGTGTGCATATTATGCTCAGTTCTAGATTTATCCACTGGGAGCCCCTTCCTGCTGGCTCTTGTGTCCATCATTATGTCATTCTTTGAGCACTTTCTGTCACAAAGAGATATTCTGGACTCATCTATTACTTCCTCTGCCCTAGTTTGGGAATCAGCCATTTCATTAAGGAGGCTTGTCTTCTTTTTAGTAATGCCTCACATAGACACAGGAAAGGACCATCAGACAGCCAAGGAGGGCATCTAGTAGAAAAGACAGAGACAAAACAAAATAAAATAAAACAAATGAACAGATAAAAGCCATGTGGCAGAAACAGAGACCAGATAGGGAGGTAAAAATTTTTAAAAAATCCAGCATGCTATCATGAACATTTTCAGAGAATCAAGAGAAGCTATTGAACCCACTAAAGAACAAGATACCATAAGAAGAATTATCAGGAAAGAAAAAAACTGCTGGGTGTTAAATATCTGAGTCCATAAATGAAAAAAAAATCGATTGAGAGGTTATGAGGCAAAGCTGAAGAGATATTTTGAAAGGTGGGGCAGAGACAGAGATGGAAAGTGTAGGAGCAAAAATAAGACAAACCAAGCCTCCAAATTCTAAAAGGTGAGGGTCCCAGAAAAAGGCCCATAGTGGTGGTGAAGGGGAGGGTGTTGGTAGAGGTTGGCAACCCCAGTCTTTTTCTGTACTTTATTTTAAAAATATTTTATTTATTCATGAGAGACACACAGAGAGGTAGAGACATGGGCAGAGGGAGAAGCAGGCTCCCTGTGGGGAACCCAATGTGGGACTCGATCCCAGGACCCTGGGATCATGCCCTGAGCCGAAGGCAGATGCTCAACCGCTGAGCCAACCGGGCGCCCAAACCCCAGCCTTTTAGAATGAGGGATAGAGCTGTTACTTTGAATATTTGAAGGTTGCGGGCAGTGGTATGCTGGCAAATTTTTAACAACCAGCTCTCCAAAAATGTGTGCACATGTGTGCATCCATAAGTTCCTTACACATTTTACTGATATGAGTAACACAATTTGCAGTAATAACAAATGCAATATTTTTTATTATAAATTCTATCTAGTCAATTGATTCTCACAGAATACTGCACTGATTTTTGCCAAGCTCTTATATCTGTAATTAACTGATAGTTGTTGATTTAGCCACAATTTGTCAAGGAGTTGCGTTCCAATCTGCTTTTTGTCCCCATATAGATTAATTGCCATTAACTCTGATACATGTTCTTCTGTAAAGCTGTTTCTCAAACCTCATATAAGTTAGAGTCATTAAATTTAAACCTCTATCAACTTCAGTACTGCATATTTTGGAATCTTACATTTTTTTTATTTCAAGTTTTTATTTAAATTCCAGTTAGTTAATATATAGTGGAATATTGGTTTCAGGAGTAGAATTTAGTGATTCATCACTTACATGTGACACCCAGCGCTCATCATAACAAGTGTCTTCCTTAATCGCCCATTTAGTCCATCCCCCCTGCCCACCTCCCCTCCAACAACCCGTTTATTCTCTATAGTTAAGAATCTCTTTTTTGGTTTGCCTCTCTCCCTCCCCCACTATGTTCATCTGTTTTGTTTCTTTAATTCCACATATGAATAAATCATATGGTATTTGTCTTTCTCTGACTTACTTTGCTGAATGTAATACTTTCTACCTCCATCCACATTGTTGCAAATTGCAAGAGTTCATTCTTTTTTATGGTCAAATAATATTCCATTATATGTGTGTGTGTGTGTATAAATGGATGAAGAAAATGTAGTATACACACACACACACACACACACACACACACACATACTACATTTTCTTCATCCATTTATCCGTAGATGGACATTTGGGCTCTTTCCATAATTTGGCTATTGTTGATAATGCTGCTATAAACACTGGCATGCATGTACCCCTTCAAATCAGTATCTTTTGGGTAAGTACCTAATAGTGCAATTGCTGGGTCATAGGGTAGTTCTATTTTCAACTCTTTGGGGCACCTCCGTACTGTTTTCCAGAGTGGCTGCCCCAGTTTGCGTGAAATGTCACTTCCTTGTCAATGATGTGAATGACTTTTTTTTTTTAAAGATTTATTTATTTATTTATTCATGACAGAGAGAGAGAGAGAGAGAGAGAGAGGCAGGCATAGATACAGGCAGAGGGAGAAGCAGGCTCCAGGCAGAGAGACCAATGTGGAACTCGATCCCGGGTCTCCAGGATCACATCCCGGGCCGAAGGTGGCGCCAAACCGCTGGGCCACGGGGGCTGACCGTGAATGACTTTTTTGTGCATAGGATAATAATTTTCAGATGCTGGAAAAATATTTCCTCAATATTCTGTGTGATTTATGACATAACAGCTACAGATCTGACATGTTTATAAGCTGCATTATTAACATTTCCCCCTCACTTTCTTACGTCTAGGCCGGAGATTAGCAAACTCTTTTTGTAAAGGGCCAGATAGTAAGTATTTTAGGCTTTGTGAGCCTCATATGGTCTCTGTTGCATGTTCTTCAGTGTTAAGTCTTTTTAAAATAGTTTTGAAATGTAAAATCATTCTCAGGTCACCATACAAAAGCAGCATGTTGGCTGTGGTTTGTGGATTCCTGGTCTAGACAATTAACAAAACAGTAACTCAAGCCTGAATTTGTAGTGTTGCCGATTTCTGTGGTATAAATCCTCTCACTAAATTAATGGCTAATTTCAGGCTACTAATGTGAGATCCCTGAATACGTAGGGGAGTTGGGGAGTGACGTGCAGTCGCATGCCATTATGTAGTATTTGTGCTGTACAGATTCTGTAGATTTAAGTCACCTCGAGAGCATGGAGAGTAGCCGGATGTCATAACATAATTATGAAGTAATAGATTTTCAGTATGCATCACCTTATACATCACCTATACAGCTTATTTAATTGTAAATGGATATACTTTAATTTCTGATAAGGCAGTGTTTAAAACTGGGGAGCAGATGAGGAGAGTGGTGGGGTCCTCGTGTGGGTTTAGTCTCTCAAGGTCAGGACTCGTCTGTGACCTTTGTCATAGTACTTAGTCTTTGCGGGACTCCATCTGGGGTTAATTTGGGGGCTCAATGTATGGCCCGAGAAAAGTTGAGCGTCTCTCTTGGTGAAGCGGCCTGACCCCTGTCCTGCTGCAGCTTCAAACCCAGACCTCTCCATCTGGGAGTCTGGGGGCCATCTGGCCGGCCCCACGGCTGAGAAGAGGCTCAGAGTTGACGCGGACCCCACCCCTCCGCCCAGAGCCCCGCTTCTGTTCCCTCCTGTTATCTCCGCAGCTCCCACTAGAGGGCAGCAGAGACTCGGCTAAAAAGCAGAGCGTCCACAGACCCGTCACCCGGGACCCCCCCTCTGAGGGAGGATTCCTGCCCTGCTTGCACCCCCGCCAGGGTTCCAGGCTCAGACCCCGGGCTCTGACCCCCGGGCCCTTGCTGCCCCGCGGCCCTGGCTCTGTCTCTGGCCAAATCACACGCTCTGGGAGGAGGGGTGGGGTTGGCTGCGTTCCCCGCGCCTGGCAGAGAGCCCCGCACCACGGGGTGCTTAGCCACCCACTGACCCCCGAGCCAGTCCTAGGGGGCGAGGCGGGGCCGCGGGCGGGAAGGGCCCGCTTCAGGCAGGAGGTAAAGCCCAGCTCCAGCGGGCTCTCCGAGTCACAACCTCTCTGAGCTCTTGATTCACAACTTTTTATTTTCGAAAGATTTTATGTATTTACTTGACAGAAAGAGCGCGCGTATGAGCGCGGGGAGTGGCAGGGGAGAGGGAGCAGCGGCTGCCCCCGGAGCCGGAGGGGTGCGGGGCTCCCTCCCAGGGCCCTGGGCTCACCACCTGGTGGAGGCAGACGCCCAAGCGCCGAGCCGCCAGGCACGCTGGGCCCGCATACAGCAGGTGCTTAATAACGGGCGCAAGCTGGCAAGGAATCCGATGCGGAGAAAGGGGCGGGCGGAGGGGGGAGGGGGGCCGCCGGGGGCGCGGGGGGCGCGGGGCTTCCTCCCTCCCGGGTCCCGGCCGCGGGGAGCCCACGCAGGAAGCCTCTCAGCGCGGCCCCGCGGCTGCGGCGCTGAGCACGGGGTGCGGGCGCGGGCACACGCACGGACACGCGGGCGGGCACACGGACACAGGCGAGCACACGCACGGGCGGGCACACGGACATGCGGGGGCACACGCACGGACACACGTGGGCTCACACACATGGACACACGCACAGAGGGACACACATACATACGCACAGAGGCACACACGTACACACATACAACCACATACGTACACATGCGGGCACACACACGTACACACGGGCTCGCACACATGGACACACACAGGGACACACACATGCACAAAGGCACACGTACACACACAGAGGCACATATGTACAGACGTGAGGACACACGTACGCACGAGGGCTCGCACATGTACACACGCACAGAGGGACACACACACAAAGGCACACATGTACACACATGCACATACGTACACATGCGGGCACACACACATGTACACACACGGGCACACACGTACACACGTGGGCACACACGTACACACCCACAGAGGCAGATACGTGCACACGCGGACACACACATGCACACACGCACAGAGGCACACAACACATACTTAATTTGGAAATTACTTCAAGTCTGCAGAAGAGTCTCAAATTCTGTAGAAGGACCACGTCCTGCGTTGGAGCAGCACCTGCGGTCCCGGCCACATTGGCGTATCCCCCGGGACTGCTCCGACCCCTGAGGTGTTGCGTACACCTGGCCCCCTGTCCCCGCCGAGTGCTTCGGGGCAGCCTGTGCGGCCCGTCCTGCCGCTGCGGCCGCTCGGCCCCGGCCCGCTGCGCCCCGAGCTGCCCGCGCACCTGCCTCCGCCGCTGGGCCCGGCCTGTGCCCCGTCCTGGCACCGGGGGACCGCGTGAGCGCGGCCGAGCGGCGGGCCGGGCCTGGGGGGCGGGGGGGGCAGCGCGGGGCCAAGGCCGCAGCGCCCACTCCCCGGTTCCTCCGGGCGCTGGCCCCGGGTGGGTGACCCCCCCCCCCCACCCAGGTGGGCGAGAAGGGCCCGCGGTGGCTCCCGGTGTCGGGCACAGAGGGCGGCCCGTCCGGAGCTGCTGCCCTCCAGGGGGCCTCCTGGCCACCAGGGGAGCCGGCCTGTGACCGCTGGGCCCCTCCCCACCCTCAGGTCGCAGAAGTGAAGGGGCTTCCTCTGTCATGAGTAAGCAGACGAATACTTCCGCGTGGAGTCTTGAAGGATAAGGATGTTTTCTTGCATAGGCGCCGGACAGTTAGCAATCCCAGTAACTTCACTGTTGATAAAATGCTCATATGGGTTGTTGACTGCGTGGGCAGAACCCGCAGCCCCCCCGGGGGGTGCACAGCCTAAATAGACTTGTGTTGCTTTGAGGCATGAGATCCGTGATTATTTGTTATAGCAGCGGTGGGAAACTAACACTAATAATTTCATCAATTCTGACCGTATTTCAATTTTGTCAGTTGACCCAGTAATGTTCCTCACAGCATCTTCTCCTGCAGATGGCCACACGTTGTATTTAATTGTCACATCCCTTTGGTCTTCTGTAACTTGGACTGCTGTCTCAGCGTTCCTTTGTCTTTTGTGTCAATGACATTTTTGAAGACAGTCTGCCCCTGCCCCGTGCTCCTTTTTTTTTTTTTTTTTTTTTTTTCCGTGCTCCTTTTTTAATAGAATGTTTCTCATTTTGGGTTTGTCTGATGTTCCTTTGAAATTAGATTCAGATGCTGCACCAGTGGCTGGAACACCGCGTAAGCGATGTTGTGTCCTTCTCAAGGACACCTCAGGGGGCACTGGATGTCAGTCTACCAGTCATTGGTGACGTTCAGTTTGATGCCCTGGTCAAGGTGTTTTTGGTGTTGGGTGCCACCAAGAAGGGTTTCACGTGGTGAGAACTGGTACATTTTGCATCAAGGTTGGCATGGCTCTGCCGGGAACTGGGCCCCAGGAGGTAATCCATACCTGCCCCTGCAGACGGCATCACCCCCCAAGAAGCTCCCAAGCTAGCGGGGAGCCAAACAAGGAGACATTTCATTTATGCATGCATTCATTTCACACATATTGATTGAGCACCTAGGTGGGAGTCAAAGGTGAGCCAGAGGGCGTCTGCGTGGCTCAGTGGTTGAGCATCTGCCTTCAGCTCAGGGTGTGATCCCAGGGTCCTGGGATCGAGTCTCACGTCGGGCTCCCTGCATGGAGCCTGCTTCTCTCTGCCTGTGTCTCTCATGAATAAGTAAAATCTTAAAAAAAAAAAAAAAAAAAAGATTCAAAGGTGAGCCGAGAGGGCTGGCGCTGGCCTTCACGTGGCTTACGGTCCAGTGAGAGGGTGGCTGGTTAAAAGGTTGCTGCGTCCCCAGGGTCTAGAGCTTTGCCTGCCACACGGAGCTGCTCAGTAAGCGGGGTCTGATGAGTGAGCTGCTGAGCATCAGGCCAGCACCCGTCCTTTCCCACGGGCGGTGCTTTGCGCTGCTCCCCGAGCAGGTGGGAAGCTGTGGCTCAGTGACGTCCCCGTGGCCTAACCAGCTGGCGTTGGGGGCTGTAGGTCCCGCTCCTCCCAAGTAGAGAGGGCCAGCGAGCTGGAGCTTCCAGGCCCTGGGCAGCTGGGGGTGGCTCATCTTGGAAGGAGCTGTCTCCCCTGCTTCGCGGGTTGCCGCTTCCTCTCCCCATCCTGCTCTGGGGCCTGGGGCCCCCCGATTGGACCTGTGGTTATTTAGTCAGCGATAATATTGGATTTACTTTCATCTCTGAATTGCATCAAATGTCGCCAGTGACATTTAGCTGACACGCAAGGAGGAGGCTGGCATTTTTAGATTGTCAGCGTGTTACAGATGTAGAAGCGGATTGTGTCGGGGCGTCTGGTTTATTGTTAATTAGATGGAACAGAAAGGCCTCCTCAGTGAGCGGGAGAGAGGCCCTACCACAGCTCCTGCTTCAAACTGGCTTCCAACCCCTTCCCGGAAATTAATGAGGCCTCCAATCCCCCCATTGTGATGGGGAGTTCATTTCAGGAGTTTGGGGAGCAAACAACAAAGTGAGTTGTTCTCTATCTTCTGTGAGTCTCTTTTCTATTTCAGTGATGTCCCCCAAACGTACCATCTTTCTCCTTTGTAATCGAGAGATACAACGAGAAGTCTGACGTGGTCAGTGATCTGCACCGGTTCAACCCGTCCACGCCAACAAATATTTATTGAATGCTTACTAGCTGCCTGGCCGCAGGTTTATTCCTTAACCTGTCTGCCTTGGTTTTCTCATCTGTTAATTGGGAATAATAACAGTTTTACCTCAAGGGTGAATGAATTGAAATATTCAAAGTGCTTAGAAAAGTGCCAGGCACATAGTAGGCACCACGTCCCTTTCTGCAACCACTGCTAGCACTGCGATTGCTATGGTTAGTGTGGTGGGTGCGGAGGAGGTAGGGAGTCGTGGAAATGTGCCCCACCCCCCGTAACAGAGGAGGGGATGGAGGAGATGGACATTTCCACACCAGCTGCTCTCCAAGATTCCATGGTCGTGGAGCCTGAAAGTTCTATGACTTCACATTTTTAAGACTCTCTGAATTCATGGTCCTAACATTCTATGGGGCTATGATTCTAAGGTCTGCGATTCTGTGAGCTGATCTGAGGTGACAACCACTGGCTTGATCCCGCCTCTCCTGGGCACACAGACTGGCCTTGCAGCCCCCCTGCAGTTGGGCGAGGCCACGGTGAGCTCTGGCCCAGGTGGTGAGTGGAAGTGACGCAGGCCCCTGCAGGCCCCGCTAGGAAAGCTCCCACGGAACCCTCCACATCCTTCCTTCCATCTCCCTTTCCTGACTGAAAGGACAGGATGCCGAGGCCTACTGCCGACCATGGGCTGAGCCTCCAGGAGGAGCTGAGGCCCTGATGAGCGCCGGAAAGGTGGTCCAGCCAGGAGTGTGAGCAGGAGCAGATCTTCTATTGCGTAAAGCGCTGAGACGTCATGTTTTATCTAACTTGGCAGCTAGCAGTTTGGGGCAGATGAGAAGGCAGGTGGGAACCTTCCTGATAGAACGTCCTTCCCATCCTTGCCTTATTATCTGCCATCTGCATCCGTTCTTTCTCGTAGCCTTCTCTAGCCCTGCAACTGGGTCACAGTGTCCCCAACATGCAGGCCCAGGACTGCCCCATTGGGAGCCCTAAACTCAGCTGTTAGCAGGAAGGGGTATAAGACAGCCTGCCGTGATCATGCCGCTGTGGCTCAGTCCCTGCACCCCCCTCCCCCGCAACAAGCTCGGGGCCCCTAGCTGGAGCTGATGGCATTGCTCTGACTGGGGGCCGGGGACTCCATCCTGTGTGCAGCCCAGGCCTCTCATGCCAGAGGGCCCAGGTCCTTCCCCGGACAGCAGGAAGGGGGGCTCTCTGTCCCCTCTTGTCCACACCTGTGCCACCCCTCTCTCCCCTCTCAACGCGGCTGCCAGGTGGGGCAGGCTGCTTCTCCCTGTCCACAATGCGGCCCCCAGCTCAGCAGAATGGGGCCTGATGGCCCAGGGCACCCTCTCAGGAGAGGGCAGATTTTGCTTCAGTGGAAGTAGGAATATAGTCTGTTCCTTGTCAAGGAAACTTCTGTGATTTATGCTTAAATTTCACTGCAAGAGACTGTATATTCAGTTTGCACTCACAAGATAAATAAATGGGCACATAGATAAGAGCCTTTGCTTCTGCCAGAGTTTGGTTCACATCCTGGGATCTGAATTTTAAAAACAACCTCATAAACTAGGTTACAGAGATAGTGGGGGGTCAGGAGAGAGAGGCAAATGGAAGGCTCATCACTTCTCTATCTGGCAAGTGTGAGCTTCCAGACCACCTCCTCCAGGATGCCTGCCTTCATTCCCTCAGAGGGAGTTAGCTGGTCCTTCCTCTAGCCTCAGTTTTCTCATGTGCAAAACGCAGATGCCTATTCACACGGATACACTAAAGATTAAATGAGATGCTACACGTAACACACTCAGACCAGGGCCTGGGCGCATCTGTTGGCTGCAGCTCTCGGGGTAGGTGTTGGCGCTGACGTCGGCGTCAGGATGGCTCACTAAGATTCCAGTCTTCACAGAGGTGCCCTGACATTCTGGGGGAGACTCCAGTAAAGAAAACTTCAGCCTCAGGACCCCAATATTAAGGACTTGAACAAGACAAGGGCTCTGGGAAGGGTGTCCAGGAGGGGCAGTAACTGAACTCAGCCATCTGTCTGCAGAGGAGGGAAGCACTTCTGAGCAGGGACTTAAGACAGTCTTTCAACCCAGCCCTCCAGCAAGCACTCATCCTGAGCTCCTAAGGACAATGGCATTGGTGCTTCGTAGAAACCCACAAATGAAAGTTAGGGCATTTAGAGGCCAGTGGATACCCAAAAGAAGCAGAGGTTCATGGAGGATAAGTCGCCTCCCCAAGGTCACACAGCCATCAACTGGCAGAGTTGGGACGGGAACTGCAGTCCCCAGGTCTCTTCCTCGGTCTGGCCCAGGGCCCACATGAGTGAGGGCAGCAGGTGTGGGGGCGGGGGACTCAAGAGCAGCCCCTGGTTGGCCCGGCTGGGGCTGGCAGCTGGAAAGCTCTGGATGCCCCTGAACAGAAATCCTGAGCCTCCCCAGGGACCGGGAGAAGAGGCTGGGGACCTGGGGATTCCTCATCCCCGGTCCCTGGGATGGCCTTCTAGCTGGCAGGACCGCGAGGCCAGGGCCATCACATGCACTAGCGGGTCCCGGGGTTCGCGCTTGTGTGCAAGGCCGTGTACACCGCACATTCGCTGTATGTAAATAAAAAATAAAAAAGCAGGTTCTGGCACCATGCAGTCCCGCCGATCTTTGGAGCAGGAGGCTTCCCACTGAAAGATGTTTAGGTACTAATGGATCCTACCCGAGTTGCCATCTAAACAGCAAACATCTTTGCAGCTGCATGAAATCCTTCCCGCTCAGGTGGGTGGCGGGCAGATGCTGTGAGCTGGGCGGAGGTGGGCTCTACGTGCCGTTATTTTTAGAACAGGCGGAAGGCCTTAGAGATCTGAGCCGGCGTGGAGGTTCCAGAGAGGTTTTTCAGGTTGGATGCAATTCCAAAAAATGGAAAGAGGCGGAAGGAGGTGGTGATTCTTTAGCAGCAGAGCCCGAGATAAAAGGCTAATATATATTGATGTCACCTTTTTAACTTGAATTTCATAGCGATGAAATTTAGCATCCATCTTCCATTATATGTTGTCAACCTTATGGCTGAACGCAGCGTCTCACTGGTCCCTCGTGACCACGTCTGTGGGAATTTGCTCCAGCACCTGTGTGTTAGAGGTGGTGTGAGTGACACAGGGCTTTGAATATATGGAATGCATTTTGTTTTTTTCTGTTGCAAAGTCAGAAGGTATGTGGACAGCTGAGCTCTGAGTAATGGTGAGCTCATGACTATGCTTGGGACAGGAATGTGTCCTGAGAGTAAGGCAGGAAAGTCAGTGAGCAGCTGAGTCAACCCAAGGGATGGGAGATTAGGGGATGGCCCCCAGTCACGTGTTTGGAGCAGCCCTGCAGAGAGAAAGGCCCACGTCCTTCCCTGAGACACAACTGGGCTTCTGTCTCAGATCTGGCACTTTTGCCTGCGAGGCTGGCAAAGTCATTTCACTGCTCTGAGCATCAGATTTTTTATTGGGGAGCAAGTAATGGTCCTTGCCTTAAAGGGATGGCATGAAATAAGGAATGCAAAGTTCCAACAACCAGTGGGCGCTCTATAAATGCTGGTTTTTATCCCCTCTGGTGGCAGCTGGGTTTAATCTGGCTTAGGTGTACTGTATTTCTGTATTTTCCTTCTCTCTCTTTGTGTCCACAGACTTAGAAGCTGGGCTGAGTAGAACAAAGATCCTTTGTCCCTCTTTGCTCTGTGTAGCCCTGGCATGTGGGTCCTGTTTTCTACCGGACATCTGTCTTTTCTAGGTTTGGAATATTGTGGTACAGACTATTTCCTGGCCTAGAAATACTTCCACTATAGATTAAAATGTAAAAAGGCTCAGTCCTTAGTCCTTAGCCCATATAAGTCCTCAGTAACTATCTGTGCTGGAATGTTAGCTGATGAATCACGAACCAGTGCCTGTCCTCCGGGGCTTCATATTTAAGCTCCACACAGGGAATGTAGTGATGACCTGCCCCTGGAAGTGGCTGAGCAGATACTAAAAACGTCCTGGGCTCACAGAGCCCTTCAGTTTCCTCGTGCAAAGGTTCTGCACCACATGCCAGGGCTACAGAGCAAAGGAGGGATCATCCGAGGAGGCGGAAAGTCTTCACAGAGGAGGTGACATTTGAACTGGTTTTGAAGGTGCAGAAGAATCTCCAAAAGGAGAAAGAGAAGAGTGCGTTGGGCAAGCAGCACCTGTAAGACCCAGAAGCATGAAGGGTGAGTTGCAGTTGTGACCCGAGTGAAACCTTAGAGCAGCTCTGCAATCCCAGGAGGCAGATGCTGCTCATCATATTAGCAAGTGTTTATTGAGCACTTCGTGTGTGCCTGGCACTATGGGTGTTCTAAACATATCAATTTCTTTAATCTCCATCAAGCTTATGAGGTAGCTGCTATCTATCCCCACTTTAGAGATGAGGAAACTGATTCCCACAGATTCTAAGTAGCTTCCTGAGGGTCACAGAGCTAAAGGCGGGAAGCACACTGCATCTCCCTTTCCTCCATTTCACAGCATTGCCTGATTCGGGGTTTCCTGTGAGAGGAGTGTGCAGACCACAGATCTATTATATGATAAGGCCAGAATGAGCTGCTAATGGGGAAGTCATTGTTCAGCTGGGGAGGAGGAGGGGAGGGAAGAAGAAATCGCATGTGATGACAAGATGCAAAATTGGAGGTGGCTAAAATTAAGTGCTATTACTCACACACCTCGGGCCCACTCCCACACCTGATTTTCTTCCTGTTTTCTCCCTGCTAATTTTTAGTAGGGCCAGTCACAGGTTGCTGGTGATAAGCAATAGGGAGAATGACATTGTCCAGAGTGGCCTCCCTGCTGACACTGAGCTGGGAGGCAGCACCAACTCCCTGGTGTGGGAGCCACTTTAATTTCCACCTTTCTCCTAGTCTTTCTTTTCTAAGGCTCGACTTCTAATTACATTCCCCTTCTCCCACTCGCTTGTTGAAGACACTGAGGATCAGGAAATTTGTCAATAGGTATGGTGGGTTGGGGTGGCTGTGGGATGGAGGGGAGGGAGGAGGAGAGGGAAGGACAGAATGGTGGAGGGAGGGAGAGGGGAATAGAGAGGGGAGAGGAGGAGGAGAAATAAAGAGGGAAGGGAGGGCATCAGATGGATGGTATACTGGACACTCTCTTCTCCATGACTTTCTGCCTGCCTCTGGGGCTTCAGTGGGAATTTCTTCAGGTCCACAGATCTCAGCGCGGGGTAAAGGCCTGGTGCTGGACACTGGGAATCCGCTTGTGCAGGTCTGAGCAGAGTTGTCACTGCTCAGTGACTGCGTAGAAGTGAACTGAAGGGACACAGTCACTGGGGTGTGCTCAGTGACTGTGGGTGAGGCTCAGCCTCAGGCTCTAGAGAAGGCATGGCCCCAGGGAGCGGGGGTGGCGCTGGCTTTTAGGCTCTGGGAGACCTGTATTCAGATCCCAGCTTCTGCCATTAACTAGCTGTGAAATTACCGGGCATTTTACCAAATCTCTCTGGGCTGCTGTGAGATTTACATGATGAAACTGTACAAAGCACCTGGCACATATGAGTTCCTTTGTTTTTCTCTACTGAGTATTAACTACCCGTGTGACTCTGGGCATATCATGCCACTTCCCCAAAGGTCAGCTTCTCGATAAAATGGCAGAATTAATGAACTGTCTCTTGTCCCTACCTCACAAGGTCAAGGTGAGGACTAAATAGCACAAGGAGTACTTAACCAATGGGAGAAGTAATTGAGGTATTGGTTATGTTGCTTCCATCTGAAATCATTGTTCTGAGTGCTCTGGTCATAGAGCCATAGGACTGGCTCTATTCTTGCTTGACTGTGTCCCTGAAAAACCTAAGTGTTTGAAGAACAGGGCCATTACTCTGTGGTCACAGAGGCTTTTGGAGTGTTGTCATGTTCTGCATTTTGATCTCAGAACTGGTTACACAGGCAGGGGCTTTGGAAAAATTCATCAAGTGGTACACTTATAATTAGTGCATTTTCTGTATGTATTTTATACATCAGTAAAAAAGTTTACTTAAAGATATTTGTTTGCTGATTGCATTTTTAATGATACTAATAAATTGCTAAAATTGTAAGGTTGGTTAAGGGTATTTGTTTAAAATAGAGAAAGAATTCTTATTTTTTAGATACATGTTGAAATACTTAGGGATTAAATGAATGGAAATTGATTTTAAAAAACAACAAGGGTTGGAGAGAGGGTGAACAGGTAGGTATGTAGATGAATCTAGACTGGCCAGAGGTTGGTATCTGATGACCCTGGGAGTTAGGTACGCAGGTTTACTATACTCCTTATTTTTGTGTATTTAAAAAAGTTTTCGTAATAAAAATGTTTTTAATATGTTGAGGGATTTGTATACACTACAACTAGGTGGGATTTGTCCCAGGTATGCAAGGCTGGTTCAACACTCAAAAAATCAATTAATATAATCCCTAATATCAACATATCAAATCAGAAAAATTACATGATCATATCAACAGTTGCAGAAAAAGCATATGGCAAAATCTAACATTCATAATAAAAGCTCTCAGCAAACTAGGACTAGAGGGAAACTTCCTTGATTTAATAAAGAGCTTCTACAAAAACCTACAGCTAACATCATACTTAATGTGAGAAACGAGAAGCTTCCCTGCTAAGATTAGGAACAAAGCAAGGATGTCCCTTCTTACCACTCCTTTTCAACATCACAGTGGAAGTCTTAACTAATGCAATAAGACAAGAAAAGGAAATAAAAGTAACATATTTAGAGAGGAGATATAAAAACAGATGACATGATCATCTGTGTAGAAAATCTAAAGAATCGACGTAAAGCTCCTGGAACTAGTAAGCAATTATATAGTAAGGTTGTAGATTATAAGATTAATATACAAAAGCCAATCACTTTCCTACATACCAGTAACCAACAAGTGATGTTTGAAATAAAAAACACATTACCATTTACATTAGCAACCCCAAGTGAAATACTTACATATAAATCTAAATGAGGATAACTATAATCTTTGATGAGAGAAATCAAAGAAGAACAAAATAAATGGAGAGATATTCCATGTTTATGAACAGGAAGACTCAATATTTAAATTCTTCCTAACTTGATCTATAGATTAAACACAATCTTCCCAAAACACAAGTTATTTTGTGGATGTCAACAAACTGATCATAACTTCTTTATGGATAGGCAAAGATCTAGAATATCCAGAAAAATATTGAAGGGAAGAACTAAGTTGGGGGAGACTAACCAAATTCAAGACTTATTATAAAGCTACAGAATCTAGTGAGGTATTGACAAATAGATCAATTGAACAGAATAGAGAGCCCAGAAATTAATCCACTTAAATATGGTCAATGGATTTTTCACAGAAGAGCAAAGGCAGTACGGTGGAGAAAAGATAATCTCTTTAACAAATGGTGCCGGAACAACTGGACATCCACATACAAAAAAATGATCTAGACACAGACCTTAAATATTTCACAAAAATTAACTCAAAGTGGTTAACAGATGCAAAATACAAAACTATTAAACTCTTAGAAGGAAACAAAGGAAAAAAATATAGATGATCTTGGGTATGGTGATGATTTTTTAGATAAAACTCCAAAGGAACAACCCGTGAAATAAATAATTGATAAACTAGACTTCATTAAAATTAAAAACTTCTGCCAGTGATGACACCATTAAGAGAATGAGAAGACAAGCCATATAGAGGAGAAAATATTTGTAAAAGTTACATCTGATAAAGGACTGTTATCCAAAATATACAAAGAACTCTTTTTTTTTTTTAAAGGACTCTTAAAACTTGACAATAAGCAAATGAACAACAGAGATAAAAAATGGGCAAAAGATATGAACAGACATCTCATCAAAGGAGATATACAGATGACAAATAAGCATATGAAAAGATGCTAAATCTCCTATTAGAGAATTGCAAATTACATTACAACTGATAACAGAAATACTAAGGATTCTAAAAAACTATTATGAACAATTATACATCAACAAATTAGATCACCTAGAAGAAATGGATAAATTCCTAGAAACACACAACCTACCAAGACTCAATTATGAAGAAATGGAAAATCTGAACAGATCAATTACTAGTAGGAGATTGAATCAATAATCAAAAATATCCCAAAAAGAGAAGTTCAGGACAAGATAGCTTCGCTGGGGATTTCTACCAAACATTCAAAGAAGAATATATACCAATACTACTCAAACTTTCCAAAAGAAAGAATAGGAGAGAACATTTCCAAACTCATTTTATGGGGCCAGAATTATGCAGATTCTAAAGCCAGACAGGACACTACAAGAAAAGAAAATTACAGGCCAATATCTTTGATTAACATAGATGCAAAAATCTCCAGCAAAATGTTAGTGAACTGAATTTGACAGTGTATTAAAAGGATCATACACCAGGGGCACCTGCATGGCTCAGTTGGTTAAGTGCCTGCCTTTAGCTCAGGTCATGATCCTGGGGTCTTGGGATTGAGCCCCACATTAGACTTCCTGCTCAGCGGGGAGTCTGCTTCTCCCTCTCCCTCTGCCCCTCCCCCATCATGTGCTTTCTCTCTCTCTCTGCTCTCTCTTTCAAGTAATAAATAAAATCTTAAAAAAAGAAAAAAAGGATCACACACCATAATCAGGTGGGATTTATTCCATGGATGCAAGGATGGTTTGACACCTGCAAATCAATAAATGTGATATGTCACATTAACAAATGAAGGATAAAATCATATGATAATCTCATAAAAACTCTCAACAAATTAGGTATAATTGGGATTTACCTTAACATAATAAAAGCCGTATTTGGCAAGCCCACAGATAACACCATACTCAATGCTGAAAAGCTAAACACTTTTTCTCTAGGGTCAGGAATAAAACAAGGATGCACTTTCTTAACACTTTTATCCAACATAGTACTGGAAGTCCTAGTCAGAGCAAGTAATTAAGAAAAAGAAATAAATGTCATCCAAATCAGAAAGGAAGAAGTAAAATTGTCTCTGCTTGCAGATGATGTGATATTATATACAGAAACTACACTGAAAAATTGTTGAAACTAAAACTAACAAATTCAGTAAAGTTTCAGGATACAAAATTAATATTAAAAAATTAGTTGTGTTTCTACACACTGACAATGAACCTTCAGAAAGAACAATTAAGAAAATAATCCCATTTACAATAGCATCAAAAAGAATGAAATACTTAGTAATAAATTATTTTTTTTCTTAGTAATAAATTAAACCAAGGAAGTGAAAGATCCATGTACTGAACATATAAAACATTGATGAAAGAAATTAAAGGCATGATAAAGGGAAAGATATTTGGTGTTCCCGGATAGGAAGAATTAATATTGTTAAAATGTCCACACTACTCAAAGTGATCTACAGATTCAATGAAATGTCTATCAAAATTCCAATGCCATTTTTGCCAGAAACGGAAAATAAACAATCCTAAAATTCATATGGAACCACAGAAAAATACCCTGAATAGCCAAAGCTATCTTGAGAACAACAAAGCTAGAGGCATCACTTCCTGATTTCAAACTATATTACAAAGCTATCATAATTAAAACAGTATAGTATTGACATTAAAAACAGAAACATAGATCAATGGAACAGAATATCTCTTTGAGATAATGATTTTGTATCCTCTGGATATATACCCAGAAGTAGAATTGCTGGGTCATATGGAAGTTCTATCATTAATTTCTTGAGGAATCTTGTTTTCTTGTTTTCCATAGTGGCTGCGCTAGTTTACCTTCCTACCAACAGTGTACAAGCTTTCCCTTTCCTCCACATCTTCATTAGCATTTAGCTCTCATCTTTTTGATAAGAGCCATCCTGGCAGGTGTAAGGTGATATCTCGTTGTGTGTTTTCACACCCCTCCCCAAAGTGAAACATGGAAGTATGGATGTGGTAAGTGAATTTGGAGTGAATCCTTTCACAATGTATGTGTATATTGTACACGTTAAATATATTACGATTTTATCTTTCAATCATACCACAATGAAGCTTAAAATTTTTTTAAAAGACTAAGAACAAAATAGAGTATATGTGAATTACCTAGAACTGTTCTTGGTTCAAAAACATTAGTTAAAAGAGCCATACAGTGTTGAAAGCTTAAGCTCGTGATCCCTGTGTGGCTCAGCGGTTTAGCCTGCCTTCGGCCCAGGGCGTGATCCTGGAGTCCCGGGATCGAGTCTCACATCAGGCTCCCTGCATGGAGCCTGCTTCTCCCTCTGCCTGTGTCTCTGTGTCTCTCTCTGTCTCTCATGAATAAATAAATAAGATCTTAAAAAAAAAAAAAAAAAGAAAGCTTAAGCTCGTGGCTGGACTTGCTGGGGCCAGTTCTGGCTTTGTCATTTATAACTGTAACTTAAGGCAAGACACTGTCTGGATGCCTCGGGTTAACCCAAGAAAGTACAGGCTGGGGTTGTACTGTCAAGGGGATGTCAAGCCTTGGGATCTGAATGGTTTCCCCTCTGGACTGGACTGCTCTGCTTCACTCCTTGTATCGTTAGAGTCCCGGCTAAAGGAGAGAGGCAAGAGCAAAGTGAAGGGGGTGAGGATTTATTAAGATCTACTGTGTTCCATATTCTTTCATTTAATCAACAAGAATTTAATTGAGTACCTCTCATGTGTTAGGAGACACTCTAGTTGCAGACAAGATAGAAGAGGATCCTCAGGAATCACATTCTCATGGGGAAGAGAGACAAGAGGCAAGTGATAAATAGGGTGATTTCAGATTGTGGCTTCACCTTGGAAGGGACTGGAACACCATCTCTGGGTTGGGTGGTCAGGGAAGGCCATCCTGAGGGGGTTGCATCTGAGATCTGAAGGGTGATGAGGAGAAGTCAGCCCTGTTAAGATCTGAGGGAAGATCATTCCAGGCCCTGGATTAGGACTTGGTTATATTATCTCATGTAATTTTTTTTTTAAAGACTTATTCATTCATTCATGAGAAGCAGGGAGAGAGAGAGAGACAGGAAGAGGGAGAAGCTGGCTCCATGCAGGGAGCCTGATGGGAGACTCCATCCCAGGACCCTGGGATCATGCCCTGGGCCGAAGGCAGATGCTCAACCACTGAGCCACCCAGGCGTCCCTATCTCATGTAATCTTCTTCTTCCTCTTCGTCCTCTTCCTCCTCTTCTTCTTCTTAAAGATTTTTATTTATTCATGAGAGACCCAGGCAGAGGGAGAAGCAGGCTCCCTGCTGGGAGCCTGATGTGGGACTCGATCCCGGGTCTCCAGGATCACACCCTGGCCTGAAGGCGGCGCTAAACCACTGAGCCACCTGGACTGCCCCCATGTAATCTTCACAATAGCCTCAGATGTAATTATCCGCTTCTGTAGATGAGGAAACTTGACACTAAGAGGTCACTTGCTTGGAGAAAGTAGTAGGGACGAATTGAGCCCAGGTCATCAGACACAAAGAACCCTCTGGGTAGTGTTTTCCAGAGGAAAATAAAAATAAAAGCCTAGCATTTTATCTCCTAGAAATTAAAGATAAGATTGGTAATGCTTGCAAATGATGCAGTCTTAAAAACAATTCTCCCCTAAGACAGTCTTTTTTTTTTTTTTTTTTAAGATTTTATTTATTTATTCATGAGAGACACAGAGAGAGGCAGAAGTAGAAGCAGATTTTCCGTAGGGAGTCTAATGTGGAATTCGATCCCAGGACCCTGGGATCATGGCCTGAGCCAAAGGTAGATGTCTCAACCACTGAGACACCCAGACATGCCTCCCCTAAGAGGGTCTTTAAGGCAGGTTTCCTCCTTCCACACCTTTGCGGGGGCCAGCTTCACAGTCAGGAACGTCTTTCCTGCTTTTCTGTGCCCATCCGCACCCACGTCCTCAGGCCGAACTCCAGCTCCACTCCCCAGGAAACCTGCCAGGAGGACTCCGAGCCCTGGTGGATCCACGACGTGCCTTCCAGAGAGGAAAAGATCTTTGTCCAGGTCACTCAGCTGCAGAGGGGTGTCAGAGCCAGGGGGAGAGACATTGAACAAGCCTGAGAAATATGTAGGGTGCTCTGAGAATCAGGGTCCCAGGCCACAGGGTGGCCCAGAACCAAATGCAGCCACTGACCTGGGGCCGACAAAGAAAAGTGCTAAATAGAGATTCCAATCAGTCTTCCTTGTGACCCTCTTGTCACTCCCTTAGGGGCACCCCAAGCTGCTCTGGCCTGGCTCCCCCTAAGCCCCATGGGCAGCTGTGAGCTGCTTTTTGCAGGCTCTGGTTCCCGCCTCTCCCTCTCCCAGCTGCTCAGATTTCCTTCTGGGAGGAAAGAGTGGTTCTTTTCTTTCCTTTTTTTTCTTTTCTTTTCTTTCTTTCTTTCTTTCTTTCTTTCTTTCTTTCTTTCTTTCTTTCTTTCTTTCTTTTTCTTTCTTTCTTCTCTTTCTTTCTCTCTCTCTCTCTCTCCCTCCCTCCCTCCCTCCCCCTTTCTTTCTTTCTTTCTTTCTTTCTTTCTTTCTTTCTTTCTTTCTTTCTTTCTTTCTTTCTTTGCAGAGATGCCTCTATTCTTGTGGCCATGGATTACTCCTGACACCTAATTACTGTATATCATCGTGCCATAAAATGACGATTGGAGGTGTCATTGTCCGAAATTTGCGCTAATAAAATACGTGTTCTTTTTGTTTTCCTCCTCTGCATTTGTCTGGGAGAAAAGACAGACAAATTTATTCTAACTTTTCAGAGGAACTTTAAAGCACAGGAACAGAGGAGTTTAGAGGTGGGTGGTTTTAAAAATACCCTGCAGAGGAGGGAGGCCCCAGCCAAGCTGATTTTGTGTGGCCTGGGGGAGAAAACGGAGACCTTGGGGGGAGACACTGAGGCTAACCTGCCTTTCTCTGCCTTTGCCACCGGGCCTAAACCCCTCCTCCCTGGTCTCTTCCCTCCCCATGACCTGCTGTCCTCACAGCCCCCCCCTCCCAGCCGGGTTTCTCTAAGAAAGTGCAGGAATGTGGTGGGCAAGGTTCCCCTTTTGGGGTCACCCTGACTAGACTTCAACTCGCCTCTGCATTTGGTCAGCCCTGTGACCTTGGGTAAGTGATGCCACCTCAGGAGTCTTGGTTCTGTCCCATAGGAAACAGGGAATAACAACTACCATCTTTACCTGGCCGGGCTGCGATGAGGATTAAAGGTAGATCAGCCCTAAAGGTAAAGTACCTACTAAGGGCTGACGTAAGAGACCAAATGCTGTTCCTTTCTCCTCCCTTGGAAGTCCTGCCAGTTCTCAGAGGGTCCTGAGCCCTAGCATCACCCCTAACCCCTGTCCCCTCCTACAAG
Organism: Canis lupus dingo; assembly: GCF_003254725.2. Taxonomy (NCBI): domain Eukaryota; kingdom Metazoa; phylum Chordata; class Mammalia; order Carnivora; family Canidae; genus Canis; species Canis lupus. The sequence goes on from NC_064257.1 coordinate 10,781,018, forward strand.
CTGCTGCAATCTGCAGCCAGTGGGAAAGCATTCTGATGAAACAGGTTGGCAGCAGGGGACACGGGTCCACTTAGGCCTCCACGAGGCACCAGCACGGGCATTGTGAAAGAGCAGTTTCATCAGTGGGCAGAAGCAGAAAAGCCGGCCTGTCCCACTGCCCTCCCTGCACCGGGACGCCCTCGACGAACTCCCTGCAACCTCTGAAAGGGGTTCGGTCCTCTGCCTCCCGAGGGAGCCCCCTTCCCTTCAGCTGTCACAGAGCAAAGCTTTCCTCTGCGCCGTGGGAGTGGGACTCTGGACCAAGAGGACTTGTCTGTGAATCAAAACCAACCTGCAGGTGATTCCTGGATTTCGGAGGCGAGGACTTGAGGACCGCCAGGCAGGTAGGAGGCCAGGGCTGCCATCAGGGAGCCCTTACCCCATCTTACCTGTGCCCGGCTGATACCTCACCTCCCGGGCTCAGCCCATCTGAGCGTTTTTCTCAGCCCTGGCTCGACGTGTTTGTTTCCTACTCTGGGATCTGGGTCTGGGGCCCCTAGGTGGCTCAGTGGTTGAGCATCTGCCTCTGGCTTAGGTCGTGATCCCGGGTCCTGGGATCGAGTCCTTCATTGGGCTCCCCCTTCGAGGAGCCTGCTTCTCCCTCTGCCCATGTCTCTGCGTCTCTCATGAATAAATAAATACAATTTTAAAAAAGGAGAGGGATCTCTGTGTCCTGGACTCCTGCCTCTAGCACTTTCCTCTGCCAGCCCCAGGGTCAGTGGCTCTGTTTGGGTCTGGGCCACCCTCTGGCCTGGAATCCTCTCAGTACCTTGCATGATCCTCAGGCTTGTCCCATGTCTCCTCTAGGCTGGCAGCCTCATGAGGGCAGTGGTGGGGTCAGCCTGTGCTCTGCTGTCGCCCAGGTGTCTAGTACTGTGCTCGCACACAGTAGGTGTTCAGCAAACAATCACGGTAACAATGACGTGGGCTTGCCACGTGCCAGGCACCGTTCTGAGTGCTTTACATATATCGGCTCATAAAATCCTCACCACGATACTGTAAGGCGGGTGCTGCTATCACCCCAGGGTAGTATGGCAGTTGAGTGCAGTGACCTCTGAGCTAGACAACCTGGATTTCTGTCCTCGCTCCGCCGCCTCTTTTCTGTGTGACCTTGGCTCAGTTACTTAGCCTTTCTGTGCTTCACTGTTAAACGGGGATAACCGTACCTACTTCAGAATAGGTGGCTGTGTGGCTAAACGGGTTCAGATACATAAGGTGTATTGTCCCAATTCTGGTGGCAAAAATGGAGACAGAGTTTTGGTGACTTATGCAAGGTCACACAGCTGAGGAGGGCCACAGGTGCCACTTAAACCCGGGCAGTGGGGCTCTGGACTCAAGGCTCTTAACCACCCCCCCTCCCCCCCGGGTCGCCTCCTGAGGAACTGGAGGCACAGCCTAGGCCTCTCCTCATCTGGAACCTGCGTCTGCGAAGGGTGTCAGGCCGCCCAGTCCCCGTGGGCTCCCCCAGTCCCCGTGGGCTCCCGGGCTCCCGTGCCTGAGGCTCCCCGCTGGGCGGCTGGGCTCACCAGGCCGGCGGGCGCAGCCACGCGGGGTCGCGTCTGGGCCACGGGGGCCGCGGTCGGGGCGTGGGGCCCCCCTGGGCCGGGCCAGCAGGGGTCAGCCGCGGCCGCCCTGGGCCCAGGGTGAGCGGCTGAGAGGCGCGGCCGCCCCGGGGACTGGGCGCGGGGAGGACTCCGGGGGTCAGACGCCCCAGGGCGGACCCGGGGGGTCATACCCGAGGCCTGACCCAAGCCCCGGCAGAGGGCGGAGGCCCCTCCCAAGGTCGTCCAGGGCGGGACTGAACTCCCTTTGTCCCCTGCTCTTTCCCGAAGGCCAAGAGGCCCGTTCAAGGGGCTGTGGAAACCAGGAGGTCCGGGCCCCCGGGAGGGTCCGCAGGACGTCTGGGTCCGGGTCCGGGAGTACTAGACGTGCTGTGTGACCTCGGGCCGACCGTCGGCCCCCTCTAGTTCTAGTGTCCGTCCAAGGAGGAGGCTCCGGCGGCCGGCGCGTCCCCTGGTTTTAGGATGATGCCTCCGTGATTGCGGCGCTGCCGGGCCACTGGCCGCCCCGAGGGCGCCAGCCCGGGTCGCAGCCTCCCGGATTGCCGCGTGGGCCGGGGCCCAAGCCTTGTCCAGCGCGGTGCAGAGCTGCAGGGCCGCAGGGAGCAGGGCGCAGGGGTGCAGGGAGCAGGGCGTAGGGAGCAGGGAGCAAGGAGCGGGGTGCAGGGAGCAGGGAGCAAGGAGCAGGGAGCAGGGCGCAGGGGTGCAGGGAGCAGGGCGCAGGGGTGCAGGGAGCAGGGAGCAAGGAGCAGGGAGCAGGGAGCAGGGCGTAGGGGGCAGGGCACAGGGCGCAGGGAGCGGGGCTCAGGGCTCAGGGAGCAGGGCGCAGGAGCGCAGGGAGCAGGGCTCAGGGCGCAGGGAGCAGGGCGCAGGGAGCAGGGCGCAGGGGCGCAAGGCCACAGGGCTGAGGGCGCAGGGCACCCGGCGTCCGGCAGGGGGCGCTGCTGCACCGCGCGCGGCTCTGCCTCCGGCGCGTCCTCCCCAGGACCGTGTGGACGCGGCGGGCGCCCAGGGGCCGGCGGCCCGAGTCCGGCAGCGCCCCCCGCCCGCGTGGCCGCGCTGGGAGGGCCGGGCTGCGGCGGCGGGGCTGGGAGCGAGCCTCCGGGCTCGGTCCGTGGGTGGGGACCGCGCTGCGGCGGCTCAGCGGGCGCGCGGGGGGGTCAGGCCTCCTGTGACCTTGAGGGGTCGCGGCCCCGGAGGCTGGTTCCCGCCCCTGGAGGGAGCGGCCCGAGGAAGCCGGGGAGCCTCACACGTGAAAGTGCTCCGCGCAATCTGGGGCTCGGGCCAGATGCAAATCCAAAGGCTTTTATTGAAAAATGGCCAGACGCTGCTCGCTCAGGCCGCCTCCCAGCTCCGCACCCGGGTAGCAGCTGCGAGTTTAGCTTTTTAATTTGTATTTTCTGATGTTTACCTACATAATTACATAACTCACGAGCTTATACCGCTCTCTCCTACCTTCCCACCTTCAGACTTCCTTCGCCCTCCCGCTGGAATCCAGGAATCAGCGGGGTCGCAGCCCCGCCCTCCTGCCCGGGGTGCCCGGAGCACTATTTTTAGGTAACTCAGCCATCCACATTCCTCTTCGGAAAACGTGGCTCTTTATTTCCCCAAAAGCTCTGTCAGAACTGCCTCCACTTCTCTTCCCCCACAAAAATCCCGTCATTCTCCCAGGGGTGTACCCTCTAGACCACCACAGCGCCCAGCTGTCCGCAGCAGCTCTCCTCTCCAGCGCTTTCTCCCACTCCCTGTTTCATCGTCTTCTGTCTCCTTACTCTCTGCCTTTGGAAACTCCAGTTGCTTCCTAAGAAATTGGCCAGAGGTGGGACATTTTCATGTATGTGGACTTAATCTATATCCTACCCTTGTACTTGGTCAGTGATTCAGCGAGGCAGAGAATTCTGGGTTGGAAAAGATTCTCCTTTAGAGTGTCCGTGTTCTGCTCCACTGTCTTCTGCACCTATTACCCTTCAGAAGTCTCATGCCTTGTGATTTCTCTTTGTATGTAACTGTTCTCTTTCAGTATTTTAGGATTTTCTTTTTGTCCTTGGAATTCTGGAATTTCTAAACCCATGTGACATATTGGTGACTTTTGTCATTCATTGTGCCAGGGCCCAGATGGGTCTTTTCAACCTGGAGACTTGTGTCCTTCAGTGCCACGAAATTTAAAACAAAGAATTTCTTTCTTTTCTTTTTTTTTATTTATTTTATCTATTTATGATAGTCACACACAGAGAGAGAGAGAGTCAGAGACACAGGCAGAGGGAGAAGCAGGCTCCACGCACTGGAAGCCCGACGTGGGATTCGATCCCGGGTCTCCAGGATCGCGCCCTGGGCCAAAGGCAGGCGCTTAACCACTGCACCACCCAGGGATCCCAAAACAAAGAATTTCTTTAATAATTGCTTCTCTCTGTGTCCTCTCTGGAACTCCTAGGAGGTGGATCCCGAGCCTCTAGGATTGATCTTCCAGGTCTCTTTTCTTTTTCCCTTGGTCTTATCTTTCTGTTCTACTCTCTAGATTATTTCCTTGAATTTATGTCTTGATTCTTCCATTGAATTTTTTATTTCAGATATTTTATTTTTAAATTTACATGAGTTCTTACTTGTTCTCTGCCTCTCTCCTCCCCCCACCCCAACACAGATACAGCCTCTTTATTTATCTCTCGGACTTTATTACTTAGTGTCTTCCCCCTCCTGTGCGCTCACTTATCTCCGTCTCCTTCGGTTTCTCTGTTGGTTTGGCTAGTTTATTGGTCTAACTTTGGCTCTGTGTCCCTCTTCACCAATCAAGGGTTCTCTGATGTTCAGTGTTCCTAGGCTTTTGTCCATAGTTAAGGATAAGGGTCCAGGAAGTTGCCTGACATTGGGTGTGCTGTGAAGGCAGATGGCTCAGTTTCTCTTCAGGTGGGCTAGGCAGGGCCTGGTCTTTTGGTCATCATTATTAACAAGGTGAGGTTTTTCCTCTGGCACTGCTCTGTTTCTGCAGTAGAGCAGGATGGATGTGGTTAAGAAAGAGAATGGGTATGGTTAAGAGGATGGATTCTGGAGCTAGACGATCTGGGTTTGAATCCCAGCTCTGCCACTGAGTAGCTATATGACCTCGGACAAGTCACTTAATCTCTCTGTGCCTCAGTTTCCAACCGTGAACTAGACCTAATAAGAATATTAGCCTATGGCCTGTTGAGTTCATATACATAAAACTCTTAGCCTGGAACGTAGTGAAGTTCTAGGGGGTCACTATAGCCACATTCTCTATAAAGTAGGGAAGAGGGCTGCGAGTCTAACTGTTCCCCAGGCAGATTTTCAGGGCAGATTAGTGAGGACAGATTTTCAGGCCTTTCCAGCCTGAAAATTTCATCTCTTACCACCACCACCCCCAGCGCCTTCCCACCTCATTGATACATCTTTTACAGGTCTTGTCTAGGTTAGAAACTAGTGCAAGTTTTTCATTGACAAAATTATTTCAAATGAGAAATCATTAAAAAATGAAAGACATTGTAAACATTTTATTTTAACTTAAAACCTACAGATGCCTCCTCCCCTTTCTTTGAGTATGGGTCTGTTAACTGGAATTCTATAAGGTCTTTCTTGCACAAACCTCAGTGCATAAAGCATTGTCTATCATTTCCTGGTTCAGCTTATTTTATAGATCAGGAACTTATGGAATGATCTGAATACAGATTCCTTCTAGATTTATATAATTTCCTCCCAATCTGTTACAATTGCTTGTCTGTAACTCATCTGAACATTTTTTATAACAATCTGCCTTCCCTGAGTATTTCAACTTAGTTTTCAAGAAACAACTCCCTTTTTACAATCGTATTTTATTGGTTTATTAATATTAAATTGAATCACATAATTACAAAAGAAAGAATAACTGGCATAAACAGGTTTGGGAATAAGCAATTGTTTCTGGGAAGGCAGACAGATTAACTAGAGGAGATGTAAAGGGGCATTTTCAGGAACATCCTGCCAGACAAGGGTATCTAGCCCATAAAGTTTGTATGGAGAATGGTGAGTGTGGCTGTTCTGAACATCCTCATTGGGTGGTGGTGGAGCATGAGAGCTTAGGTTATGTTGTGGGTTCCAGCATTCTGCCAAATAGGTACTACTCACTCCTCTATCCCCTTTCAATCTTAAAGAAATCTGTTGAACCCTCTCATCCATTAATGACTCCTTTTCCTTTCTTCCTATCCTCTGGGTTTATATCTTCTCCTTTCCACTGTCATTTTTAGGGGAGGAGGTATAGAGAAGGAGAAAAAATAAGCATTAGAGTTCAAACTGCCATTTTTATCCAGAGAATTCTCTCTCTCTCTCTTTTTTTTTTTTTTTCAGAGAATTCTCTTATTTAAGACTCTCAACCTTCAGGGAGCAGCAGACCCTACTTTTATCTCCACAAAGGCCATTCAGCTAGTATTGACAGAAGCAAGTCTCAAACTCAGGTCTGGTAGGGGTTGTAGTGGATACTGTGGTACTGTGCCCAGAGCCCCTTCCTGGAGTCGACACCCGCTTGCTGCTGGGAGTGTTGGTTGCTGATGCCTCACTGGAGATTGTCCTTGGCTACAAGAACTGCTTTATTCCTTTTTTTTTTTTTTAAGATTTTATTTACTTATTCATAGAGACACAGAGAGAGAATGAGAGGCAGAGACACAGGCAGAGGGAGAAGCAGGCCCCAACGTGGGACTCGATCCAGGGTCTCCGGGATCACGCCCGGGGCTGCAGGTGGCGCTAAACCACTGCGCCACCGGGGCTGCCCAAGAACTGCTTTATTCCAGCGCATGCTTCATCTTGATGATTGTTCTGGCTAATGACTGGCTGATGGAGGGATGGATATGCAAGCTCAATCCTCTTTCCTTAATTTGGGACAATTCCGAGGGGTCATCCCAGCTTCAAAGCTCTTCTGTGGGATTAGTTGCAATTCTTTATGGGTCATCTTGTCCCTCTGCCCAGTTACAGGTGTGACACCAGAGAGCACTCCCCAGTAAGCCTTCTTCATGAAATGACTCCTTACTTTAGAGTCTGTTTCTAGAAGCCCAACATAAGGCAGAGGCTGTGGTTTTTGATCTTCTGCGGCCTCTGGAAACCCAGAGCTCCCAGGCCATCTTGGGGTAGGATTCATTAGCAAAAGGAAAACGGTCTGAGGATGGTTGTTGTAGAACTTAGGACCTAGTGGGGGCTGATGTTTCTGCAGGAGGGGCAGGGATGGCGTGTCCCCTCGTGTGGTTGGAGGGCAGAGTGGTGCATGGTAATGAAGCTGAGCAGGCAGGCACTGTACAGGTCCAGGTCCTGGAGGGATTTGTAATAAGAGGGTTTTACAAAGGGAGTGGCAATGATCAGATCTGGGACTGAGGAAGATGAGCTTGACTCTAGAATGAATAACTAGGGGCCAGGTGAGGGAGGGAGGGCAGAGTGGAGGCTGCTATGGTGGTCCAAGAGAGAGAAGAGAAGGCCTGGACCAGGGCAGGGAGGATACAGATATGGTCTTAGTGATGGACTGCTTCCCACCCAGCACCCCAGTCCCTACTACCTCTACTTTCTAATATGCCACATCATTAACTTACTTGTTATGGTTATTGTCTGTCTCCCTCTACTACAGTGTAAGCTCCACAAGGGCAGGGATTTCATCTGTTTTGTTTATTGACATGTTCTCAACAATAGAAGGGTGCCTGGCACATGGCAGGTGCTCAGTAAATAATTGATGGATCTTGTGAGGTGTGGGGGATTGGACATATCATCAGTTAGGTCCCTTTGGTTTCTGCCTGGGTGCCTGGATGGATGGTGGGGGCTCCTCAGTGTGAGGTCAGGAGGAGGGGCCCCATTTTGTAGGTGCTGAGGTTTAGGGATGGGAGATGGAGAGAGTTGCAAGTGTTGATGTCCCATAGATCTCACTTCTCCTAGACTTGAATTGTTCAGTATTGCTAGGGGCTGCGGATTTTCCATAGGGTGACCAGAGGACTTGGGGTGAACAAGGCTTCAGTAGGTTCAGAGCTTAAGATGCTACTTATCTTTTGCCTCCTTGGCCCAGTCCCTCTCAGCTGAGAACTCTCAGCTCTGAGATCTACTGGTGGCTGTAACATGAAGGAGCTCTGTTTGGTGGGCAACTTCAGCTCTCTCTGAGCCTCAGTTTCTCTCTGTCAGGTGAGGTGAATTGTTTACTCTGAAAAGCCTTCCTGGTCCCCCTGCCAAGGTCTCCTCCCTTCTTTGATGGTGTCCAAGGTACCAAATACTGAGTCGCATTTCAGTCACCACAGGACTGGGGAAGCTGTCCGAGATACGGAACTAACTTATGGCCGGGAAACCTAGGGAGGAGAGAAACACTGACTTTCCTGCATAGGAAGCATAAAGGATGGAGCTCTCCATGGTAGTGTTGGAAATGGTTTGCTTGCTTCATTTTGAAGTTTTTCTTAAATGACCCCGATATGCTCTTTCCAAGATGCACTGATTTGTGATGGATGTTTAAATGAGGGGGTATGGCATCTCAAAGTCAATACGTGCAAATCTCAACTCATCATCATTCCACCCCAATGGTTTCTCATGCTCTCTTAATGGGATCACCATCCTCCACCCAAATGATTGTAACCTCTTCCTGCTTCTTTATTATCTTTCTTTGTTGCTTGGAAAGATTTTTATTTTGCCTTTGCTCTTTGAAAGAAGTTTTATGATAAACTCTTACAAAAGTAGAAGGATATTTGAGAGAATAATGAACTCCCATGTACCTATCACCAAGCTTCAACAGTTGTCAACCCATGGCCTATCTTGTTTCATTTACTCCTGCCCACTCTCTCCATCCTACCGTGCTCCCAGATTATTTTCAAGAAAAGTCTAGGCAGCATGTCATCATGTGTATACATTTAAGGATGCATTAAAATATCTAAGTATAGAAATAAGCCAGTCCAAAAAGACAAACACTATATAGTTCCACTTATATGAGGTACTTAATCAAAATCATAGAGACAGAAAGTAGAATGGTGGTTGCCAGGGGCTGGGGAGGGGGGAGGATGGGGAGTTAATTGTTTAATAGGGGTAGAGAATTTCAGTCTTATAAGATGGAAGGAGTTATGGAGACGGGCAGTGGTGATGGTTGCACAACATTATGAATGTGTTTAATACTACTGTGTTAAAAATGGTTAAGATGGTAAATTTTATGTCATATGTATTTTTCCACAATAAAAAATGGAAAAAATACATAACTATAATGTCATTACATACTTAATAAAATAACAAAAAATTCCTTAATATCACCAAATACATAGTGTTCAAATTTCCTAGGTTAATTCATAATTTAATTTCTTTTACACTTTGACTCAGAATTCAAATAAGTTCCATATCCTGTAATTGGCTATTGGTGTCTTTTAAGTCTCTTCTAATCTGTAGAATACCCTCTCCTCTTATTTTTCTTCAGCTATACATTTGTTGAAGAAACTGGGTTGTTTCTCCTGTTGCCCACATCTGGACTTTGCTGACTGCTGCATCCCATGGTGTCACTTAATATATTTATCTGACCTTGTATTTCCTGGATATCAGTGGTTAAATCGAGAGCCCTCATCAGCTTTTCTTTGTGAGCAAGAACAGTTCAGAGGTGGTGGGTGAAATTTTATCTTCATTTGCACACAAAAGTCTAATCATTGTGTCTCTTTTGGTTGTTAGCAGCCATCCAGCATCATTACCTAGATCAACAGCTTCTTCAGAGTTTGTAAAACAGTGATGTTCTAGTTTTATCACCTTCTATTTGTTCTTTAGCTGGACTCCCTATAAAGAATACCATCCTCTCATTAACTATTTGGATATGCCAAGGTACAGGAAATGCAGGATAAGTGCTTGAGTCTTTCCATTTATATTCAGTTTTTAAAATGATGAGTTGGTTCCTTGGCGTTACCCAAAGGTGACCAATGAGATGATTATGTGTCATTATGAACTCGTGGATTTAAATAAGTATGATGTGTTTCAGTACATTTCAGTTTTTATCTTTGCTGGTGCTCAAACGGTCCCATCCCATCTTTGGTTAACAGGAACCTCTTCACCTTAGCTCCTGAATCCTTTTGACAGTGACCTCGGTAGTCTCTGCTAGCTGCCCTGCTTTCTCCGATGACAAGATGTTCCATTTCATACATTTCCTGTCTCAGACCTGAAAACAGCCATTTCCACAAGAGCTTGGGGTGGAAGGGGCTTCAATAGGTTCCTAGTTTAAAATGCAGCTTGCCTGTTGCCTCCTTTTCTTTTTAATGGGAAATGGTACTAGGTGTTACAGTCTGGTACTACATGTTACATTATTTTTAATATTACATTCAATATATAGTAAAAGAGAATGTACCATATGTATAATTATGAAGCATCTTAATAAAATGGCTCCCCATCAGCCACCATCCAACCTAAAAATTGGAACATAAACTTTGTGAGCAAGAACAGTTCAGATTTGTGTTCATTTTGTGTGTGTCCCTCCTTCATCTCAGCCTTCACACTCCATCTAAGGGGGTGGATTATGTATTTATAATTTTCTTGCTTAAAAAAGTTTTATCACATATGTGTATGTCCCTAAATATGCATTATTAGTTTCTAGTTTGTTTTTGAGCTTTATAGAATGATATCATAAAGTAGGTTCTCTCTGTCATGCTTTGATTTTACTAAATGTAAATAAAAATAAATCTTAGAAATATCCTTTGTCTTTTATTTTTTTTAAAGGTTTTATTTATTTATTCATGACAGACACAGAGAGAGACAGAGGCAGAGACACAGGCAGAGGGAGAAAGAAGCAGGCTCCATGCAGGGAGCCCGATGTGGGACTCGATCCCGGGTCTCTAGGACCATGCCCTGGGCCGAAGGCAGGTGCAAAACCACTGAGCCACCCAGGGATCCCCCTCCTTTGTCTTTTAAAGCTATAATTCATTTATTTTCAATGATATACAATATTCCACTGAGTGACTATATCATAATTTATTTTATTATTTTCCTGTTTGTGAGCATTTGAGTTCCTCCAGTTTTTGCCATTGCAGATATTTTGCTAAGATAATGCTATTGCAGGTTTTCTTGTTCAGGTCCCTGGTGCACATGCAACAGAGTCTGTCTGAGGCAGTGGTTATCAAACATTTTAGTCTCAAGATCCCAAAGACTTTTAATTTATGTGAGCTAGAGGTATAGATATTTACTATAGAAATTAAAACAAAAATGTAACCATTTTATTTATTAATTCATTTCAAATGCAATAACAAACTCATTATGTGTTAATTTAAATTATATAGTTTAAATGAAATATAACTGTATTTTTTGGGACAAATAAAATGAGAAGAATGACATTGTTTAAGTTTTTGTAAATCTCGCTAATGTCTGGCTTAAAAGAAGACAGCTGAGTTCCCATACCTACTTCTGGGTTCAGTCTCTTATATCTTATATCATGCACTCTGACAAACTCCACTGTATACTCATGACACGAGAGTAAAAAAAATAATATCAAACCTTTTAAATATATTACAAAAAGAATTTTGACCTCATGGATCCCCTGAAAATGTCTCAGGGTCGTCCCTGGCAGCCTGTGTAGGTTCTGACTAGCAGTGTCCAGCTTGTGCAAATGAAGGAGCCTTCCCCATGGCCCAGCCCAGTTCTCAGCTCTGGGTTTGGGGCATAAGATGCATTTAAAAAATCAGCGTTAACTGAGCCATTCCTTTTCTTAGTTCTTTCTTTACTCAGCAACTTGAAGGAGAGAGGTGAAGGCAAGGCAGACTTGGGGCACAATCATATCCGGTGGCACCTGTATTCACCCTGAATTCCAATAGCATCACCTGACCTACCAGGATATACATGCCCAGTGTTTATTCAGGTGGGCCTTAAATCTTACTGAGTCCTTGTACCCATTTTGCTGAGGAGAGAGATTTTATATCATCACTACCAGCATCACCATGACCATCATCATCAAACAGCTTCTGTCCACACCATGTGGACCAGGTTTTGTGTTCTGTGTTAGGTACTTTATATGCAATAGTTTGTTGGGTTCTTGAATGACTTTATAGATCAAATGTTATTATCCCTGGAGGGAGAAAAATGAGGGAATTGAGGCTCAGAGAGAGGATGTGATTATCCCAAAGTTGCACACCTGCTGATCTGTGGAGTAAAAGGTAGGGCCCAGTGCTCACACCTCTTGGTGCAGGACTGTGAGTGGCTGGAGCAGGAGGTCACTATCCCATGGCTAATGTGGTCTCAGGCTTTTTGAGGGAAATTGAAGCAAAGGGTGGGTTCAGTTCCCAGAGCCAAAGTCTGCAGACTTAACTGGCTCATCCTAATTCTAGACCACCACAAAAGCCATTTGCCGTTCCCTCACGGTACTGTTTGCTTCCTTGAGTAGGCTTTTGGAACCCAATGGGTATGGAAGCAGGAAGGGAGCTGGTAGGGTCTGTGTGACCCAGGGTTCACCACTTAAGCTTCCTGTTCCTCAGTTTCCTCTTCTGTAAATTAATACCAGGACCATCTCTGCTTCTTTCTCAGGACTTTTGTGAGGAAAAGACAGTGTAAACAACAACCTTCATCTGTGTAATGCTTATATGTCAGGTCCTATACCAGTCTTTATACATTATCTCATTTAATCTTCCTGATAACTGTGTGCATGTAGTATTTTATTATCTCCATTTTTCTGATAAAATGCTCTAAGAGAAGCTGCATGACTGGCCCAAGATCTCTGGGGTGGGGAGTAGTAGAGCTGGAGTTTGAACCCAGGTCTCTTAGGCCGCTAAAAGCCTTGTAATGGTAATGATGGCAGCGTGTGATGGTGTGTATTGTGGTTTCATGTGAATATGGGCTATGGGCAATCCTGGTTTGCAATGAGCCAAGCTGCTTGCAGGAGACAGATCAGGGTAGTCAGACCAGCTGATGATGTTATATTTGCCAAAAGATATGACAGAGAAGAGAAATAAAGGGTGTTCAGGAGGGATGGTGGGTGTTGGCAGAGGCAGCACACAGCAAACAGCCATTGGGCACGTTGTCTGTGCTCTAAAGTCCAGCAATAGAGCTGACACAGTCTCACCCTCAAGGTGCTCAATCAGGGGGGACAGACATCCCAACAGACACCAGTCATGTACCTTGTTCTATTAGGATGCAGAAGTTGCATTCCTAAGAAATATTATGTTATAAGGAATGGAATTATAGAGACAATTGCGTCAATGGGGCAAAGCAAGTTAAGGGCTGGATAGTTGCAGACTCGCCATAACAAAGTGATTTTTCCTTCAGGAATGTCAATGATAAAGGTGCTTTTACAGCTATAAGTGTATGACTATAAAACCTGAACATCACAGAGCAAATCCAGACTTACACATCCCCATGCTTTGGCTCAAGAGGAATATTCTTTCTTTTGCTGTCCCTCCAGCACTGTCACTAGGGTAGGCTTCTCTCACCTTCCATTCACCTTAACCATCCACTATTGGAGAACAGAGGGTCAAGCCTTGCTAAGGCATCCTAAAGACATCAGACACTGCCATCTCCAGCCTCCACCATGCCTCTTACTAGTTCCCCAGTAACAGACTCTTCCTCTCCACTGTGGTATGTTCACTGTAAATTGTGCTCTCTAATGAAAGCATCACATCATACTGAGTTTATACTTAAAAAGCTTGCCACAGGAGAAATTCTTACCTGGTAAAAGAACAGAAATGAGAGTATGTGGAGGTAGTATTGTGTCACAATTAAGAGTGAGGACTCTAGAGCCAGTCTTCACTGTTTAAAATCCTAACTTTGCTACTTAGTAGCAGTGTGATCTTGGGCAAGTCACCTAGTCTTCTGTGTTTCATCTCTAAAATGGGGAAAATGATCATCCGTGGTTGTGAGGATTCAAAGAGGTAATGATTGTAAAGTCTTACAGAGAGCCTGGCACATAGTGAGCACTCAACAAATGTTACCTCTCCCACAGTGCTGAGGGAGGAGAGGTCCACTGAGCCTGGGCGGTGGGACACAGGGAGTGAGGAAAGTCACCTGGGGAGGATGAGAGACTGGAGCTGGATTTGAAGGGTGAATGGGATTGCATAGGAGGATAAGGCAGAGGCAACAGAGGGACATAGCAAGGCTCTTTTGAAGAGTCAGGCGGAGGGGGGGTGGTGGGAGGATGAGAGGTTGGATGTAGACCAGTTAGGGGTTGTTGCAGTGATCTGGATGAGGGTTTATGAGGCCAGCACTCGGCTATGGCCGTGAGGATGGGGACGAGTGGTGACTCCATGAGAGTTTGTCAAGTAATAGTTGCTTAGAAGACACCTGTATTCCCTGATCCTGGTGCCTAGTGCTTTGGAGCACGTAAGGAAAATGAACCGTGTCTAACCTGTTGGGGGTGTACACTCTATTTACAGACGTGAAGCTGACAAAGGTAACTTTTAATTGTCAAAACTGGAGAGTGAACTGGCCTGGGTTATCCTAGAGGATCCATAGAGGCCTCTATGGACTTGAACACTGTCATCTATGTCATCCCATCTCTGCTGGCTGTCACTCTCACTCTTCCACGCCATGTTTCACCTTTGCTTCCCACTGCATTTGACTTTAGTCTCTCAGGCAGGCTGGCCCCACCAGGCTAGAATCATAGCTGAAGCCAGATCAGGCTTATATTCACACATTCCAGCAACAAAGAAGTATACATGTCTGATTATGGCTTAGAGCAGTGGTTCTCACACTTTAGTGTACTCAGAATCACCTAGAGGGCTTGTTAGAACACAAACTGCTAGGTCCTAGAATTTCTGATTTAGTAGGTGTATTAGCAGCTAGAGCTGCCATAATGAAGTACCACCGACTGGGGTGGCTTAGACGACAGAGATTTATTTCCTTACACTTCTAGAGGCTAGAAATCTGAGATCAAGGTGTTCATAGGGTTGGGTAGGTTTCTTCTAAAGGCCTCTCTCCTTGGCTGTCTTCTTCTGTGTCTTCACATGGTCTTCATCCTGTGTGTGTGTGTGTGGGTGTGTCCTAATCTCTTCTTCTATAGACACTAGTTGTATTGGATTAGGGCCTACTTCAGTGACCTCACTTAAGCTTAATTACCTCTTTAAAGACCCTGTCTTCAAATATAGTCACATTCTGAGTACTGGGAGTTAGGACTTCAACAGATGAAATTGAGGGAAACACAATTCAACCCATAACTGTAGGTCTGCAGTGTGGCCTTAGAATGTGCTTTTTTTTTTTTTTTTTTTTTTTAAGTTGTAGTCTCCATGCTTAGTTTGGAACCCAAATGCAAGGCTTGAACCCATGACTCTGAGATCAAGACCTGAGTGGAGATCAAGAGTCATATGCTTAACTGACAGAGCCACCCAGGTGCCCTAGAATATGCATTTTTAGAAAGGTCCCAGGTGATGATGGTTCAGGGACCACACTTAGAGAGCCACTGGCTTGGAGTACTTACCTCTCTCCCTGGTACATATGCACTTGAACAGAAGTGGACTTGGGCTCCAAGAATTATAATGTTAATTGAAAGGAACGCCAAATACTTGTAACTGGCAAAGGGGGAGAAGGATTAGAGCTGAGGAACTTTTTGGCATTTCCTGAATTACATGGTGCTGGTATTATGGCTTTTCAGCGGCAGTGGCAGGAGAGGTTTCAGATTTTCACATTGGAGACAACATGAACTCAATCCTGGCTTTGTCCTTTTTAAGCTAATTTTGAGCAAGCCACATAATAACTCTGGGTTTCAAATTTCTCATCTATAAAATGGGAGTGAAAATAATACCCATAGCGTAGTTGGAGTTAAATGTAATAATCTGTGTAACGGACCTGGCACTTAATATATGATAGCTATCACTGTTGTTGCCTGCCTCCTCTTTGCTCCTTATCAGGAATCTGCAAGGTCTACCTCCATCTCTTGCTTCACCAGATCTGAGGACAAAATCCCAGAATCATAGAATCTCAGTATCTTAGGGTGAGTGACCCAGAGAATGAATAAATCTGAGTTCTTGCCGACTTCAGGGAAAACCCTTATGTGACAGATATGAAGCTCTCTCAGCTCATGCTGTGGGGGTGACTTTTCCACACTCCTCACTGGGCCTTGGGATGGAGGTCAAGGAGGTCAAGAACATCTCAAGAGTGTCATTTGTAGCCACCACTGCAAATCAGAAATTGTTGTGGCATTTATTTAAAGATGCAGATTCCTGGGCCCTGTCCAAACCACCCAAATCAGAAACTTTATAACAGGACCTGGGGATCAGTATTTATAGAAAGCTTCATTAAATTTTTTTTTGTAAAAGATTTTATTTATTTATTCACGAGAGATAGAGAGAGGCAGAGGGAGAAGCAGGCTCCCTATGGGGAACATGATGTGGGACTCGATCCCAGGACTCTGGGATCACGCCCTGAGCCAAAGGCAGACTCTCAACCAATGAGCCACTCAGGCGTCCCTATAAAAAGCTTTAGAAGTGTATGCCATGCAACCAGTCCTGAGGCCTCTGTGGTGGAGACCCACGTGTCCCTCTCCTCTAAACTTGAGAGGAACTGGAGAAGGAGGGGCCAAGGGACATGAGTCAGAGGGGAAGAGCTAGAAGGGCTCAGGGTGGGGACAGATTGACCTGCGTGAATTGCTTCTCCTCTCTGAGGCTTTGTTTCCTCATCTTACAATCATGAATGATGAAAACTACTGCCTTATGGAGTTGTTATGAAGATTATTCTTTTCTCCCATGGTCAGGCTTTCTCCATGAAGGAAAGTGAAGCCCCCAGGAGAGCTGGGCTTCAGGCATCTTTCTTGTATTCCCCATGGGGTTGAGGATGCAGATGGGGTCCTGTGGATGCCTGGTGATGGGCTGTCCTCTCCTCTCTATCTCCACAGGCATCAGATGGGGCTTCATCCTCTGCTGCCTGGGCTATGTCCCCAGCCTCCTTCTGCCTTTTGCCAGTCCCTCCCTTAGGTCATGCAGGGAGGAATACTGGCCCTTCCCAATGGTTCCTTCTCAAAGCTCCACAAGGTTCCGTGGGCATTTTGTCCCTATCCCTGCCCTTGTACCTGGAGCCTCTCTTGTCAGGCATTCTGGGTCAGTCCTGAGTGGGCTACCTGGGGGTTCCTTTGGGCTTTGTTTCTTCTAGCTGTTAATCTCCTTCCTCCAAGAGGGCTACTGCTGGATGATACAGACTCTGGCCTGGAACTCAACTCCAGAGCTTCCTTTAAAAAAAAAAAAAGATTTTATTTATTTATTCATGACACACACACACACACACACACACAGAGAGAGAGAGAGAGAGAGAGAAAGAGAGAGAGAGAGGCAGAGACACAGGCAGAGGGAGAAGCAGGCTCCATGCAGGGAGCTGAATGCGGGACTCGATCTCAGGACCCCGGGATCACACCCTGGGCCAAAGGCAGATGCTCAGCTGCTGAGCCACCCAGGGATCCCAGCTCCAGAGCTTCCCGAAGCCTGATTTGAAACAGGGTGAGCCAAGAAGAGACACTTGGAATCTTGGGGTGAAATTCCTAGCTGGGTGACCTGAAGCAAATTGCCTTTTTTAGGTGCCTCAGTTTCCTTGGGTATCAAATGAAGGGATGCTAGGATTGGTAGGGTTCTGTGAGAGAAATACTGTACCTGCAATTCCTGGAAAAGAGAGTTGTTCAATGAATGGAAGCACATATTATTGGGTGCATAACCTGCTTCCCTCACCAAGCTGGGAGCTCTCTGAGGGCAGGACTCTTTGTAATATAATAGGTCTGTCTACCGAGCATTTCTTATGATCTGGGCAGAACTTCCACAGGATAAACAATTATATTTATTTCATAGGGTTGTGTGTGGATTAAATGAAGAGGTTTATCTCCATTTTACAGAAGAGGAAACTGAGGCTCAACTAGGTTAACTTCCTTTGTGGCTTTGTATTTCTCTGTCCCTACGTAGGGTCTAGCACAGGGCAGACACTTGAATAACTGAATTTATAGTACCTGACATAGTGGTGACTTGGTCCCCTTTGCAGGGCATGTGGGAGAGACCAGGCTTTCCAGGCTCTTCCCTTCTCTTTCCTGGCCTCCCCTGGCAGAAAAGGAGGGTGTGAACCCACTGCTGGGTTGGCAGCGAGGGCCTCAAGAGTCCAGAGGTCAAGTGTAGGGCAGGAGAAGCCCATCAGAAGCCCTGCCCTTGGTGGGGAACATTTCAAGGAGCCAAAGAGCAATCTCTGAAAGGCTGAGTCAGACTGAAGTGGAAGGTGGGGTGGAGAATGGTAATGAAATGTGCAAACTCCTGCCTCTACTCTGATGAGCAGAGTTTCCCGTTGATGGCCTTGTGAGCAGAGGGGCGCAGTGCTCCCTCACTGCCTTTTGGTTGTTCCTCTTGTTGTATTTTTCCATAGATCTCTGCAACGGTGGGGGCATGCTTGTTTCATTTTACACAGAGGGCCACTGAGGCCCACAGAGGGGAAAAACCTGGGCACAAAGCCTGTGCACGAGGAGAGCTAGGTGCAACACACCGAGTGCTGTACTTGGGATCAGATAGACCGTGATTCCTTCCGCTGCTGGCACCACCATGACCTTGGACAAGTTACTTTAGCCTCTCTGAGCCTCAATTTGCTCATTTTAAAAATAGGAATATATATGTATATTGTACATATACATATATGTATGTATTTTAAAATATTTTCTTTATTTGACAGAGAGAGAGAGAGGGAGAGGGAGAAGAGGATTCCTCACTGAGCAGGGAGCGGGACATGGAGCTTGATCCCAGGACTCTGGGATCATGACCTGAGCCCAAGGCAGATGTGTAGCCAACTGAGCCACCCAGGTGCCCCAGGAATATATATTTTTAAAAATTTAAATCCAAGTTAGTTAACTATAGTGTATTATTAGTTTCAGGAGTAGAATTTAGTGATTCATCAGTTGCGTATAACACCTGCTGCTCATTACAAACTCCCTTCTTAATGTTCATCAGCCAGTTACCCCATCTCCCCCATCCAAAAATGGGAACATTAGTTGTTTTCACCCTGTAGGGTTGACCTGGGGATTAAATGAGGAAATTAGTGCATCTTGTCTAGCACAGTGCCTGGCAAGAATAGATGTTTCGAGAGGTAGATGCAATTGTGTGTGTGTGTGTGTGTGTGTGTGTGTGTGTTATCTTTGGCTCCTGTCTTTTTTTTTTTTTTTTCCCAACTGCCCCAACTCCCTTTCAGCTCACCTTTTCTTGTTCTTTGGGCTCTTTACACCATAGTGTGAGCATGTGGTTCTGCTACACAGATTTTGGTTTCAGAAGCAAGTGAGTGGAAGGAGAGTTCAGTGGACAGCTCAGAACCTCAGGAATCAAACCACACGAAATCCATCTCAAAGGAGACAGTGAATTGACCCGCAGGAGTAACCTGCTGGTTTCTGACTTCCTTTAGTGTGTACAAGAGCTGAGGGAAGAAAACTGAATGCCGAGCTGGGAGACTGAGGTTCATGGTTGTGTGACTCTGGGCTGGTCCCTTCCTCTCTCTGGGCTTCAGTTTTCCCATCTAACAGTAAGGGGACAGGCCAGAGGAAGTTCTGATACTCTGGGTTTCTAATTTTATTCTAATTATATGTTTCAGGGAAGAACAACGAGGCCCTGGATAGGATGTGATGAATGAATCTTCTTAATGAGAAGTGGAAATCATTTGTGGTTGAGAGCTGTGCCTCAGATCAGAGTGACAGGATACATGGCCAGGCTATATTTTCCAGCAGATTAAGTTAAAAGCTGTGGCCCAAGACTCTGAAATATGAAGAAAAAAGAAGAAGATGACAGGATATTTTTTCAAAGAAATATTTTCCAGCCAAAAGGTGCAGCAGATCACTTCCAGGAATTTGTTCTTGTTCTCTATCAAAGGTGAAGAGTTCAGAGCCTTCAAGGAAACAAGAAGCTGTGGGATGGAGTGAGGAAGTCTGGCCCATTGGCTTTGGGCCAGTTGCTGAATCCCTCCAAGCCCCAGTTTCCTCGTCTCTAAAATGGGGCTGGTCTTTCCACCTAGGATGTTCATCGCAGGGATTAAATGAAGTATTGAGTATTCCCATCCTCCCTAACTAGGGAGATCTGAGTTCTGGTTCTGGTCCTGATAGGATGTGGCTGGTCCAGAAGGTCAAAGAGGTAATTAGGGGGATTTCCAGTTTCATGACCAGGATCGCCATTCTTTGCCAAGGGTGTAGCCAAGGGGATAACTTTACCATTTTGTTTCTTTACACTTATTTATTGAGCTAGGATTTACCAAACTCACGTCACATACCTAACATTTTGCTGGTTGCTGGGGTGAACAACAGCCCCTCCTACAATGTGCAGAAGCACCTCCACAGGCTCCTCTCCACCTTAGGTCAGGCTCGTGCTGCAGCTGCCCACATGGAGAATGGGTCAGCATCCTTCCCCGGCCCTGCATCCCAACAAGCATCACATGTAGTCCATTCATTCTGCGATCACCCACACTGCCCTTCCTCCTGTTGTACTGTTGTAGAACATTACCCATGTCAGGAGGCTGACATCAGCCTCTTTTCTACATGTCTAATCCAGATTCCATATACCAGCCAAGCAATCCTTCTAAAATGCAAATCATGGGGCGCCTGGGTGGCTCAGCAGTTGAGCGTCTGCCTTTGGCTCAGGGAGTGATCCCGGAGTCCCGGGATCGAGTCCCACATCAGGCTCCCTGCGTGGAGCCTGCTTCTCCCTCTGCCTGTGTCTCTGCCTCTCTGTGTGTGTGTCTCTCATGAATAAATAAAATTAAAAAAATGCAAATCATGCTGGATCATGCCACTGTCCTGCTCAGGACTCTTTGGTAGCTTCTTTCTGCCCTCCTATACCGCCCTTTAATTGGCTAAGCAGAGCCCCTATGTCCTGCCCTGCCCACTTCAGCTTCATCACTTATGACTCTTTCAGACCAAACCTCACCTGGCTATTCAGGATGGGCTGTTTCAAGCCTCTGTGGAACTGCTGGGCACCCTCTTTCTGCAGGATTTCACCCATCCTGCCAGCATCTACTCAATTTTGACCATCATCTTCTCTGTAAAGACAGTCCCGAATTTCTCTCAGCAGAGCTGACTCCTTTTATCAGCTGCAGAAATAGCCTTGGAGAAAGGAAGTGACCATCCAAGGTCACAAACAAAATGTGACAGATGCCCTCTATATTAGTCTGTAAGGGCTGCCACAGAATACATAGATTGGATGACTAAAGCAACAGGCATTTATTTACTTTCTCACAGTTATGGAGGCTGCAAGACTAAGATCAAGGTGATAGTGAGGTTAGTTTCTGGTGAGGCCTCATTTCCTGGTTTGCCGATGGCCACCTTCTTGCTGTGTCCTCCCATGGCCTTTCCTATGTGCTTGAACACTCCTGGTATCCCTTCTTCTATAAGGACACCAGTCCTATTAGGTTAGGGCCCCACCCTTATGACCTCATTTAATATCATTATCTCCTCAAAGGTCATATCTCCAAACACAGTCACACTGGGGGCTGGGACTACAACATACGAATTTTAGAGGAATATAATTCAGTCTATAATACTCTTCTTGCTTGAGAGCCAAGGCTAGCAAACAGAAAATGATTTAGGGGCAAGACTGGGCCATGTGTGTTCTGTGGTGGTATAAGGAGGAGCTTGGTGGTTAGAGAAGTAGAAGCAGAAGACTGCAATAGTCAGGGGTGAGAAGGGGAGGGTTTTAGTGAATTAGGGTGAAAGCAGGGAGGGAGGAGCAGCCTGTGCAAGAGTGTGGGGGCTGCACTAAGTGTAAGAGGCTGGGCTATGGAGGGGAGTGGGTATGCAGGAGGATGGTGAGCTCAACCTGCCTTGACCTTGGGAGGGAGTGGAAAGCAGGTCTCCCTATTTGCAGAACAGATGGTCACTAGAGGCTGCTATCTGCCGAGAGAATTCAGCACCTTTCTTCAACCCTTGCACATAGGGACGGACACCCCCCAGTTCTGGGAAGTGGTAAAACCAGCTAATTGTCTGGCAAGTAGCAAAGCCAGGACTTGAACACAGGGGTCCTGATCCTCAGTCTGTGGACCTTTCTCAGCAATGAGGTGGCCAGAGTGCAAAGTTTAGAGAGCCATGTGCATAATCCTGAGCATGAGTTCCTCTTGTCTTGTTTCATCCTCATCCCAGCCCACCCTGGCCTCCTCTGAGGTGACCCCTCTCTTCTTTCTAACCTCCTTGGCCCTAGAGGCAGCAGGCTGCAGGCACTGGGCTTGGCTTTGCTCCTAACCAAGTTGGAGACATTAAGTTAATAGCCCTATAGGTACAATCAATCCAGTTAAAATTACTGCCCTCTCCTTCCCCTGCTCATTTTAGAAGCCAGTGGGGTGGCGGTATCTGTTCTCACTCACCTCCTTAGTTCATACGTTCCCTTGGCCTACTCTCAGCCGTGGTGGGGGCCTGGCACAGAACTGAGGTGGGGGTCTGAGAGGTAGAAGTAGAGCCTCATCCTCACTCTGCTCTGTGGCTTGGGCCAGCTGTTGTCTGGGGGTGGGGAAGGGCTCAGGACTCATAGCTGAACCTTGAGTTCAAGTCTCAGCTGCCACCTCCTGACTGTGTGGCCTGGGCAAGCCTCTAGGCCTCTCTGAGTCTCATCTCCTCTGTCAAGTGGGTAAAATAATTTTTGCCCGCTCCCCATTTCTGGGTCATGATGGGAAGTTGATGTGAAAAATCTTCAAAAGCCAAACAGGAGTAAGGCAAAATTGGAAATAATAGTTGCTAACACTTCCACAGTACTTCCTGTGTGCGTCTCTAAACTTATGATATATATACTATCACCACTGCCATCATGATACCCATTTGGAAGACAATGGAAACTGAGGCCCCAAGAGTTAAGTAGCTTGCTGAAGGGCACACAGCTAATAAATAGTAGAGCCAGGTGCAAACCCTCACAATCCAGCTCCATATCTGTGCTTTTAACTACAATGCCATTTTTTTTTCTTCTGGGAATTTTCCCACCTATTTTTAAATGTTTATTAAGAAGGATCAGTTGCTTACTAAAGGCCAGGAACTTTGCATTTATTTTTTTCATTTGATCTTTCCCAGGTAATGGCAATTATTGACCCATTTTGCAGAGAAAATTGAGGAGGAGGGGCATATGGCTAGTGAATGGAGAGTCAGGATTCAAACCTAGGTCTCTTCTAAATAACAATAGTAATGACAATATTCATATTAATAAATAGTTAGACACTTCTCTCAGGGACAAGATAACCTGAATTCTCATCTTGGCCCTGTCTCTGATCTATATGTGGCTTTTTGCAAGTGCCTCCCCTCATGGGATCTCACATTACAATTTCTGCTTCTAAGATCCCTCCAGCCCTGGCACGTAGTGATTCACCAGGGTTCGCAGTCTGAGGGCAGTTGATTCCCTCAGATAGAGGTATTTGTTATCTGTACATCAGAAATATTTATGTGTCTCAACCTAATCAGTGAACAAGAATAATAATAATAATAATAATAATAATGCCACTCTGGAAAGAGAATTGCAGTTGGAAACAATTGTTTAGAGAAAATAACATTTGTTCCCAGCTCTTGCTCCCCGCTGGAATGCTGGGCCACTTGTTTTGGTGACAGATGCCTTTTGACTGGAGTTTTGAAGCATGAGCAGCTGCATGGGCTGGAGGTGAGAGATGGAGTTGGCTCATTCTCAGCTGGCCTCTGAGGATATTACCAAGGTCTGCCCACCTTGTACTCATGGGGTCTCCTGACCTCTGAGGCAAGGCTAACTCCTAAGTCCTGATATTACCTTATAGATTTTGACTCACAGCTGTGGTATTGAGATACACAATGACTTACCCAAAGTCACTCAGCAAGATGGTGGCAGAGCCAGAACTAGAATCCACATCTTCTAGTTCCTTCCATGGTGGCATGTAGTCTTCTGAACCAATGGTGGTACCACCACATCCAACTTCAGTGTCTGGCATCTGGTCTGTCTGCCTATGTACAAGGCTTGTCGGGAATTACTAGCTTTTTGTATCCTTCGAGTGACCCTAACATCACTATCATCCTCTGGCCTGGACAGATACCTGGGGGGCTGATGCTGGTTACGTGAGCCAGCAAAACAATTGTCCAGGATCAGGCAGGGTAAGAGGGATTTGAGCCAAGTATAACTGTTTTGGTCTTGGTCACATGACTTCTTTGCTTGTGTGTGATTGGTGGATACTTCCATTCACCAGCAGGTCTGGGTCTGATTCCCCACTTATAAAATGGAGCAGTACTCTTTATTCTCCGTACCCCATTCATGAGGGCATCATGAAGATAAATTGCATGGAGAAATAAAAAGTGCTTGTAAACTGAAGAGTGATATGAAAATATTATTAATAATAGTGGCCAATGTCTACCAAGCACTTTCTATGTATGTGTTAGTTGAGGTATTAGTACTTGCTGCTGGGATGCCTGGGTGGCTCAGCGGTTAAGCATCTGCCTTTAGCTCAGGGCGAGATCCTGGGGTCCCAGGATTGAGTCCTACATCAGGCTCCTTGCATGGAGCCTGCTTCTCCCTCTACCTGTGTCTCTGCTTCTCTTTCTCTGTGTGTCTCTCATAATAAATAAAATCTTAAAAGAAAAATACTGCTGGAACACACAACCTTAAAAGCTCAGTGGATTAAGCAACACAGGTTTATTCTTACCCACCATAGTCAGAGGTTGGCCAGGAGGCTCTTGAGAGCAGCTCTTTTCTAACTTTATTTTCTTGGAGTCTTTCCCTTTCAGCCTAACTGACAGGGGTGAGAAAAGCATGGAAGATGCATGGTGGATTTAGGGCCAAAGTTAGAAGTGGTAAGCTTCACTTTTATCCACATTCCATCGGCCAGAATTCAGTCTCATGGCTCCTCAAAAATGAAGTCAAGCTATGTTTGCAGGAGGAAACTAAACCTATTTGGAGGACACATGGCATTTTCTCAGCTCCAGGGTTTCATGCACCTTGTTAATCCTCATAACAATCCTCTAAACGGTTTTGTTATCCCCCCTTTTCTTCCAGATGAAGAAATAGAGACTAAGAGAGAACAATGACTTACTAAAGATGCCAAATGAAAGGGAGTGTGGTGATCTGAATTCAGTCTGTCTGGCTGCAAAGTTCCTGCAGTTTAATTTTTTTCCAGAGGAAACTTCTAGCTGTGAATGGATCAGTTTAATTCATGTTATTTATTGAGGGCCCATGTTATTTATTGAGGGCAGAGCACTGGACCATGTTCTGTAAAATGTTATAACTATTCCTTTTCCTCTTCTGCATGCCCAAACTACCCTTTATTTCCCCCAGAAATTCTAATTCTGTCTAGTATTTAAGATTCAGCTTCAGACTGTTCCCTTCAGGAAGTTTCCCCTGATGACCCCTGGAAGCTACTCTTTTCTGAATCTCTCTATGCTAGCCTCAATTCCAGGAAATTGTGTGCAGGAGAGACTAAGGTGCAGAATGGATCCTTTTTTTCTTCCAGGAATTGACAACTGAAGTTCATGATTTAGAAAAAAGATACCAAGTTCCCACATTTTAAGGAGACTGGTGGGGAGTCAGGGCCACTGTTGGCTGAGACTCCTGGTTTATAAAACAAGTCCTACTCTGACCACCCTCCCCACCAGAAGAGAGGGAAAAGCTGTTACCTCCCCCCACCCATTCCCCTGGAGGAGACAAAGGATTTCCCCTCCCCAAGGCAAGGCCCCAAGGAAAGAATAGACTGACATTTTGTTTCTCCATTTAACCACCTGGCCTGCTCTGGTGTAGCAGCAGAAGAGCAGAGGAGAGGTGGGTGGTGGTTTGGCCAGACAAAAGAAGCAAGGACAGGCCCCCTATATCAGTCAGTCCTCAAATGTGCTTACAGTCCTCTGAGTGGAGGCCCATAGAGATTAGATAAGATTAGGGACCTCATTAGTGAGAGGCATCAGGGGATTGAGTTGTGAGACCATGATGAGGGGCGATGGTGGTGTCAGCCAATGATGAAGCAAATCTCAGGGGGACCAGTGCATAGGAGAGCTTCTTAGGGAGGGCCCTCATCTGTGGAGGTTAGGGGAGACTACTCAATTCCACAAGGATTGCACAGGTAATAAACCAGGTCAGTGGCTAAAGCTAAGGCACAATTAGTAGAGGACTACCTCACTATAAGCTTTCACACTAAGAGTCCACTACCTCTTTCTTTCCTCCTTGCACCCCAACACCAGAGCAGTAGAATGAGGAGGAGGTGAGTGAGAGCATACTCTGCCCCCTACAACAAGAGGTAGATGGTTGAACAGAGTTAGGGATGGTGGGGTATAGGGCAGGGAATGACAGAGGTGGAGTAACAAGAGATTTGAATCAAATATAAGAATAAGAAAAAAGGGCAGCCCCGGTGGCTCAGTGGTTTAGCGCCACCTTCAGCCCAGGGCATGATCCTGGAGACCCGGGATTGAGTCCCACGTCAGGCTCCCTGCATGGAGCCTGCTTCTCCCTCTGCCTGTGTCTCTGCCTCTCTCTCTCTCTCTCTCTCTCTCTCTCTCTGTCTCTCATGAATAAATAAATAAATAAAATCTTTAAAAAAGGAATAAGAAAAAACATAAAGATTAGAAAAAAAGCTCTAAAGAGCTCAAATAAGACTGTTCTAATAACTAAAAGTGCCTGAAAAGTTATGGCTTCAGACTGTGAGTTTGTTAGGGCAGCCTGATACTCAGCAGGAAAAGGGCTATTGGTAGCAGTTATTGAAAAAATGTTGGTGAGCTTCTAGTTTTTGCCAGACAATGCTCTTTTGCCAGACAATCACTGGTGATTCCAAGGAGCTTATCCTGGTGAGGAAACAGACAAGTAAATGCTGTGAGATAGGATTTGTATGATAAATGCCATGAGATAAAATGGTAGAGTATATTGGGGTGTGGACAGAGGGGCTCAGTTATGGTTGTGTGTATCAGGAGAGGGGTTGGGATGGCTTTTGAGGTCATGAAGAATGAGTGGGAGTTGATAAGATGGTTGCATTGGTGAAGGATATCCAAGTACAAAGGCACAAAAGCATGAAATACTGGACACATTAGAGGAATTGTGAGAACTGTGTTTGAGCAGTGCATAAGGGGTGCTTATTACTGCCACTTTGCTTCTTACTTTCATTTTATCTCCCTTGCCCAACTGGACTGTACACTTCCTCAAGGAAGGGCGATGTCCAATCAATTTTACCCCCTTACTACAGCTAGCATAGTTGTACAAATATAACACTGAGCTGCTTTTCACTGGAGGGAATCCAACAGAAATTGCATGATTCTCAGGGTTTGGGGAATTCTGCTGTGGGAAGGAGGTAGATGGGCCAGTATGTGGCTTAGGGCAAGCCATCTCTCTGTCTAGGCCTTAGGTTCCTTCTCTGTATGTAAGAAAATTGACCAGATGATCTCCAGAGTTAGCTTAAAAATAGCCTGAATTTGGAATGTGGGTGATAAGAGGAGTGGATTGGAGGTCAGGAGATTTGGTCCCTAGTTTTAACTCTGCCAATAGCTAAGCGTGTGACCTGCCCTTTCTCCCCCCAGACCTCAGTTTCTGTACATATAAAACAGAGGAGTGGTACACTATATTTCTAAAATCTCTTTTGGTTCTGATCTTCAGTGCCTTTCTCACTGAATTCAGTTGACCTTGGCTTGGCCTGGTGTCCTTGCTCAGGAAGGCCTCACTTTCCTCAATATTCTTCAGACACATTTTCAAACTCTATGGGGTAAGGAAGGGAGATTAGGGCCAGGAGAGGGTATTTGAGTGAGGCAATGAATATTTATAACAGACGCTCCCACCAGAGGACACATTAAGTCTTGCAGCATAACAAAACTGAATTACCATGAAATAAACTTTCTTAATTAAACCAATTAAATTTCTTCCCAGTATGTAATTTAGAAACTCTGATAAACCCTAGTTGAAAAGGTTTGTTTTAGCCTTAAGCTGGCTGAGAAAGCAGGAACATCTGGTTGGTGGTGGAAAGGCCTGTTTAGGCTCCAGGCCATGGAGGCGGGCGCCGCGGTGGAGCTATCCGCGGTGCTGAAACAGCCTCTGCCCTCCGGCCTCAATAAAGGACACAGGCAGGCCAGGGCCCAGTGGTGCTTAGGAGATCCGCTATTTAAGGACAGAGTCTCCACTCTAGGCAGGGTGCACTTTCCTACTCCTATGCTTGACAGCAGCCACTCAGAAGTTAACTAAGTATTCTCCCCGCCCCCACAGATCCACTCGAGTTTTAAAAGATGCCATTAATTTTCTTATATTCATGGAATCCTAAACTGGCCTAGCTGGGATGTATGGCCTCATCCAGCTCCTTCATTATAAATAAAAGAAATTGGTCTTCAAAGTGTTAAAATGACTTGACCCAAAGCCACACAAGAATAGAACTCAGATTCAAGCCCAAGTTCTGACTCTAAATTCAGTGCTCTTTTCACTAGGATAGTCTTGTAATCAGAGAAGCCTTTGAGGGAAGAGGCCATGTCTTGTTAAACTTTGTTTTCCTCTGGAACTATCTTAGTGTCTAGAAAACAATTTTTAAAAAGATTTTATTTATTTATTTATCTGACAGAGAGAGAGAGAGAGAGAGAGAGAGAGAGAGAGAACAAGCAAGGGGAATGGCAGGCAGAGGGAGAAGGAGAGGCAGGCCCCATGCTGAGCAGGAAGACCAATGCAGGGCTTGATCCCAGGACCCTAGGATCATGACCTGAGCTGAAGGCAGACGCTTAACTGACTGAGCCACCCAGGTGCTCCAGTATCTGGAAAAAATTTTGAACAGATGGGTGGATGCATGTTCTTTATATTCCTCCATAGTCAAATACATTCAATAGCAATCATATCATAATGCCAAATACACTTTTACCTTCGTAAGATTATTATAGTTAACAAAGGGCTGCACTTAGCATAAGAAGGGGCAAAAACAGAAGAGTAGTACTGGGCTCCTGTCACAAATTGCAATCCAACCAGGGAAATAATCTACACCCTCTAATGTGTGGCAAAAGGTATAGGTACTCAGGAACAGGTAATAGACAAGGTGGCATGGACTAAGGACAGGTGAGTGGCACAGATGGTGATTACTTCAGTAAAGGAAGGGGCCCCAAAGGCTTGTGGGAGATTAGCCAAACTGGTGCTGGAGGGTGAGTATGACTTTAATTCCATTCAGAAGAATGGAATCAAACAATTTTAATACTGGAAGAAACTTGGAGGTTATCACCCCCCACTCCTTAATTTATAGATAGTGAATCTGAAATGAACAGAAATGAGGGATTTGTTCAGTATTATAAAGCCATTTATGGTAGGCTTTTATATGTAGTCACTGGGGACTCAGGGCATGTAAGACAAGGGTCCCTGCCCTGAGTTTTCCAAACTAATAGAAAGAGGAACATGGAAATGGGTAGGTGCACTCAAGTGTCACAGAGATAGAATTTAGGTGGGGGCTCATGCCATAGCAAAGGAGAGGGCACTCATTATATACAGTAGCATACTCAAAGTTCAAAAGACCATGTCTGAAATGGTCAAGGTCAACCAAGGTCAGGTACCATATGTCAAAATCCCTTTCCTCACTTTGAAATCACAGTTGATCTTAGCCAAAGGCTGAGAAGCAATACCCCATTCTGAAACAATGACTAGAAGGAATTTCTGCTTTGGAGAGGCTTAAGATGGAACAATAGAGAGAAGCAAGCACTGAATCTGGAATTTGAAGGGCTAGGTTCCAGTTCTGGCTCTGTCTCTGGCTATGTGGCATTGGCTTGCTACTCCCTCTTGAAAGAGCATTAGTTGGGATGCCTGGGTGGCTCAGCAGTTGAGTGTCTGCCTTTAGCTCAGGATGTGATCCTGGTCCCGGGAGTGAGTCCCACATTGGGCTCTTTGTAAGGAGCCTGCTTCTCCCTCTGTCTGTGTCTCTGCCTCTCTTTGTGTATCTATCATGAATAAATAAATAAAATCTTTAAAAAAAAAACCCAAACCCCCAAAGAGCATCAGTTGTTCCATTACAAAATATAGGAAGGGGCTGCTTTGCCCTTTTTCAGGGTTATGGGGATGATCAGAAGAAACATCTAAGCATAAATGCTTAGTTAATTATAAAGTAATAAAGCAATATATATGTTGTTATTATTCCTCCTGTATAGAAAACAAGTCCTGGATGATAGTTGAGTCACCTCTCTGGGACCCTGCTTTCTTGTCTATGGAATGAGATGATACTTATGTTCCATCTACCTTACAGAAATGGTATAAAGTGAAAGATACCCATAATAATAAAATGATGGACATAAACAAACAAAAAGTGTGACTATATTCCTGGTTGGGGACCAGTGATTGAGTAGAAGGCAAACTGACATTGTTACTGTAAACTCACATTTGTACCTTGAAACCATTTACAAAGCACATTCGCAGCCATTATCCCATCTAATTCCCTCAACAGCTCTGTGAGATGGGCCTACAGGGATAAGCCTATCACAGATGATTAGCCGCATCTCACAGATGTGAAAACCGAGACTCAAAAAGTGATGAGCTCAGAGGCTGAATCTCAGTATAACCTCAGAATCACCCTCCCTTCTTCCTTTCCAGCCAGCCCCCAGTTTTCGAGTGCCCAGAGCTCTGTCTTCATACAAGTCAGTTTGGAAGACAGGCCAAAATCATTCTTTTGGACTTCCCTCTTGCCTTGGGGAGTAGTATTGGCTTTTTTTGCCCATTCATTCAGTACTTAGTTAGCCCTGGTGGTGCTTGATAAAATCTCTTTCCCAAAAATGGGTTGGAGGTCTCACCCACATGAGTTGCCCCCAAAAACTAATAAACAGAGCCACTTGTACCTTTTTCTTTATTCAAGGAGTTCCAGATGGGAGACTGGAACAGCTGTAACACTCCTTGGGAAGCTTTCAGCTGCTCAGGCTGTCTCAGCCAAGACATGCTTTTCTTTGCTCCTAATCTCATTTGAGGACTATTCTCCCCATTATGCAGGCAGGACCTTAGGGGTTATTGTCTCCTCTGCTCATGTCCCTCCTTTGCTAAAACTCTCTAGTGGCTGGATTATACCGGTCCCCATGTGTGTTCCCTTCCCCATGAAGATGCTAAAGAAGAGAGAATAAGAAAATCAATCTATTTTGGGGTTTGGGTACATAATTGAATTGTGTTTTGTTAGCAGATTTACTGAAAAGAATCTCTTCCACACTGTGGCCATGGAAGTTTGGGAGATTGTTAAACTGGAGGCTTTAATGGGAGTTGAATATACAGAATCCAGGAAGCAGAGCTTGGCTGAGTCTTCTCTCATCAGGGGCAGAATCTGGGTGTGAAGCATACAGATCCAATTAGGAGGGGAAGGGATTATCAGGACCAGAGCTGGTCCAGGCACAGGAAACGCTAATGCCTGCCTCCTGGGGAGCAATTATTGCCAGATGATTATCTTCCAGAGGCAGTTCAGGCACCCCTTCTTTCAGGATGCTTCCCTCATCTCCAGGCTGGATTGGGGGGCGGGGCGTGCAGCTCTTCTCTGGGCTTCTCGATTCCTGGGCTTCTCTCTGTCTCAGCCCTTATCAAACTATGTTGTTACTGTCTTTGTTAGTCATTACCTCCCTCCAGTAGACTGTGAGCTCTCCTAATGCTGGTTCTGGCTCATCTTTATATTCAGTTTCCAGCACAGGGCTTGGCACACAGTGGGTTTAGGATTATGATTAGGAGCATGGGCTCTGGAGACAGACTGCCTGTATTTGGTTCCCAGCTTGACCACTTACCAGCCTGAAGACTCAGGGCCAGTCATTCAACTTCTTTGGGTCTTTATTTCCTCAACTATAAAGTGGGAGTAATAATTGGTAATTACCTCAAAGAGTTGTTATAATAGCTAAAAATATAAAGCATTTCAAAGAGTCCCTAGCATAGAGTAAATGCTGTATAAGGGTTGGATATTATTATTTAAATCTTGATTCTATATTTTGGATCTTGACTTATTAGGAGGTATGATTCCATGCGTGCCCCCAACCGCTCATAGCTACCAGCCTAGCTGTGGGAGTGAGTTCCAACTGTCGGGCTGGAGGGCAGGTCAGGCCAAGGAGTTTTGCACAGGAAAAGTTATCATTATTTTTGCAAATTTTGACCCTTAATGAGGTCTCTGTGCTCCACAATGTGAAATGCAATTAAACTGACTCCTCCTTTCTCTACACCTAATCTACCCATCACCAGGGTCTAGAAGATGCTGCGAGGCATTAGTTTTCTATATAGCAACAAGAAGGTCTTCTGAAGACTAATCCAAACTGGCCTTTGCTGATCTGTGTTGAGTGGTCTGGGTAGGAGGGGAGGTTGGAGGGCAGCCAGTGGAGAAAGGTGAGAGAAAGTACAAGAAAGTTTCCTCCTGGGGAGGCTATGGTAGGATAGTTCGACTGTATATGTCTAAAAGAGACAGCATCTAGTGCTACATAGGGGTTTGTAAAATAAAATAAATAAATAAAATAAAATAAAATAAAATAAAATAAACCCCAAATCAATCTGATGAGGGAGGAGTCCTGGAAGGTCTTTGGAATCTGGCAGTCTTGGCTCTGCCACTTAGTGGTTGTATGATCTTTGGGAAATTCATTTGCCATTTAAACCTTAGTTTCCTCTTCTAGAAAGTGAGAGGCTTAAAGCCAAAGTTCTTAAATAAAACCAAAATCATCATTTAAAAAAAGATTTAATTTATTTATTCATAAGAGACACAGAGACAGAGTGA
This sequence comes from Canis lupus dingo, assembly GCF_003254725.2. Taxonomy (NCBI): domain Eukaryota; kingdom Metazoa; phylum Chordata; class Mammalia; order Carnivora; family Canidae; genus Canis; species Canis lupus. The sequence goes on from NC_064257.1 coordinate 10,813,099, forward strand.
GAGGCAGAGACACAGGCAGAGGGAGAAGCAGGCTCCACGCAGGGAGCCTGACGTGGGACTCGATCCTGGGTCTTCAGGATCACGCCCTGGGCTGAAGGCAGCGCTAAACTGCTGAGCCACCCAGGCTGCCCAAAATCATTATTTTTAACTAAAGCAGATTCCCTGGCCTCACTTCAGAGACTTTAATTACTGAGGCCAGGAATGAGGCCTGGGAATCTGTACTTCTAAAATGACCATGTGATTGTGACTATGTAAACAAAGTGTTTTTTTCCTGGATTTAATATGTTATGGGTCTCTAATTTTCTCAAGGTTAAGTTACAAATCTGACTTTTTCAGTCACCTTTATAAAACTCTTCACTGACTCCTGTTGTTTTTGGATTAAATCCTGCTTTCCTAGCCTGGCTTGATTGCTGGCCCCAATTTCATGTCTGGGCTCATCTCTCAACATTGTCTTCCTCTACTATGTACTCCAGCCATACAAGGACTGTTTGCAGTATGTCTCTTTCCCACCTCCGCTCTTCTGTTCAAGCTGTTCTCTTTTTCTGATGCATTCTCCCCCTTTTCTTTCTTTTTTTTTTTTTTAATTTTTTTTTAATTTATTTATGATAGTCATACAGAGAGAGAGAGAGAGAGAAAGAGAGAGGCAGAGACAGAGGCAGAGGGAGAAGCAGGCTCCATGCACAGGGAGCCCGACGTGGGACTCGATCCCGGGTCTCCAGGATCGCGCCCTGGGCCAAAGGCAGGCGCCAAACCGCTGCGCCACCCAGGGATCCCCCCTTTTCTTTCTTTTAATGTCTTGCTGAGTCTTACTTCATCCTGGAAGTATTGCATACCCGTTACAGCCACAGAGATCCTGCCTTCATCTGAGCTACAGAAATACTGACATTTGGTACCACTCACTCATCATGGGCAGATTGCCTTGTATGGTTATTTATGTATGTCTTAGCTTTATCCTGTTCCCCCTGCCCTTCTCCCCCCCCCCCCCCATATTAGACAATAAGCTTCTGGAGAGCAAGGATTCATTGGAGGCTGCCTACCCACTGCTTTCAGTTAGCAGAACATCATAGACATTCAAAAAGCATCTGAAGCTCAATGATGAGATCTCCTTTAGAGTACAGGGCCCTAGACTTGCTAGCTGATTGTTCATCTTGAACCACATTTGGTGCTTCTTTCCTAACTGGGAAATACCCTGTAATAGCCAATCATAGAATAAAGGAAAATTTCATCACTAGTAAAATTATTTTTACTTCTAAATTTACCAACATGAAATTATCACCCATGAATGAATGAGAAGACTGTTTTATAATTTGTTAAAACTGTAAACAATTTATAGTTATTACTTAATAATATTGTAAAATATTATTATGTAATTTTATTACTATTATTATTATTATTTCCTTTAGCTGTTTAAGGGAAGGGGTGCTCATTATGCTCATGCATATCTGGTTATTTATTTATTTATTTTTAAAGATTTTACTTATTTATTCATGAGGGACACACAGAAAGAGAGGCAGAGACACAGGCAGAGGGAGAAGCAGGCTCCACGCAGGGAGCTGGATGTGGGACTCGATCCCAGGACTCCAGGATCACACCCTGGGCCGAAGGCAGGTGCTAAACCGCTGAGCCACCTAGGGATCCCCCATATCTGTTTAAAAGACATAATCATACTACTAAGGTGTGCTTGCAGGAGATGAGTTTATTGAGTACTTCTGGGCTCTGAAATTCCCACCCAAGACTCTTTTGCTCTCTTCTGTTTCCCTCAACCTAGATCACACTTTCATTAATTCTAACAGATTTGGTACCTAAATAAATGATTATACTTTTTAATTAGGGAGCCCAGGACCTCTGGAACCCAAGCTGACCCAGGCACCAAAGGGCCCCATGGCCCCAAGAGGCAGCTGTAGCTTTGTCCTTAGCCAGACCCATCCCAGAGTAGAAGGACTTTCCAGAATCTGAAACCTTGTACCCTCATTGCCCACCACCCCTATTGCCAATCATTGTGACTTGGGGGATGCAGCTCTGGCCCAGGAATCAGATGCCTTAGTACTCATTCTATATTCATCTCTTGCCTGTTAGACCAGTGCTTCTCAAACTTAGATGCAGATTCTGTCGCAGAAAGTCTGGGTTAGGGCCTGGGATTCTGCATTTCTAAATGAACTCTTAGGTAACACTGATGCTGTCAACTCATGGACCACATTTTGAGTAACAAGGAGCTAAACTATGAACTTTACTCTTACTGAGCCTCATCTTCTTTACGTTCAGGATGAAGGTGCTAGACTTGGTGATCTCTGAGGTCCTGCCCAGCTCTGATTTTCTATGATTCCATAATAAATGATAACTACGGCTTTCATAGCCAATGTTTTTAACAGCTTTATTCTTTTTTTAGATTTAAATTCAATTTATCAACATAGAGTGTATCATCAGTTTCAGATATAGCGTTCAGTAATTCATCAGTTGGGTATAACACCCAGTGCTCAACACATCACTTGCCCTCCCTAATGCTCATCACCCAGTTACCCTGTTCCCCCACCTACCTCCCCTCTAGCAACCCTCAGTTTGTCTCCTAAGAGTCTCATGATTTTTCTCCCTCTCTGGTGAATTCCCATTCAGTTCTCCCTTCCTACCCTATGATCCTCTGCACAGTTTCTTATATTCCACATATGAGTGAAACCATATGATAATGTCTTTCTCTGACTGACTTATTTTGCTCAACATAATATCCTTCAGTTCAGTTTTATGACCCAGGTCATATAAATGGTAAGTATTCATCCTTTCTGATGGCTGAGTAATATTCCATTATCTATATCTATATCTATATCTATCTATCTATCTATCTATCTATCTATCATCATCATCTATCTATCTATATCTATCTATCTTCTTCATCCATTCATCTCTTGATGGACATCTTGGCTCTTTCCGCAGTTTGGCTATTGTGGATGTTGCTGCTATAAACATTGGGGTGCAGGTGTCCCTTTGGATCAACACATTTGTATCTTTAGGGTAAATAATCAGTAGTGCAATTACTAGGTCATAGTGAAGCTCTATTTTTTTAACTTTTGAGGAACCTCCATACTGTTTTCCAGAGTGGCAGTACCAGCTTGCGTTCCCACCAACAGTGTGAGAGGGTTCCCCTTTCTCTGCATCCTCTCAAACATTTGTTGTTTCCTGTCTTTCTAATTTTAACCACTCCAAGAGGTATGAGGTGGTATCCCATTGTGGTTTTGATTTCTATTTCCCTGATGGCAAGTGATGTGGAACATTTTTTTCATGTGTAGGTCCTCTTTGGAGAAATATCTGTCTATATCTTCTGCCCATTTCTTGACTGAATTATTTGAGTGTTGAGTTTGATAAGTTCTTTATACATCTTGAATACTAGTCCTTTATCTGATATGTTATTTGCAAATATCTTCTCCCATTGCGGAGGTTGCCTTTTAGTTTTGTTGATTGTTTCCTTTGCTGTGCAGAAGCTTTCTATCTTGATGAAGTCCTAATATTTCATATTTGCTTTTGTCTCCTTTGCCTTTGTAAACATGTCTAGCAAGAAGTTGCTATGGCCAAAGTTGATGAGGTTGTTGCCTGTGTTCTCCTCTAGGATTTTGATGGATTCCTGTCTCACATTTAGGTCTTTCATCCATTTTGAGTTTATCTTTGTATATAGTGTAAGAAAATATAGCAGCCTTATTCTTAATAGCCAAAATATAGAAACGACCCAAATGTCCATCAAACTGGTGAAAAGATAATCAAATTGTGGCATACCCATACAATGGAAAACTACTCATCAATAAAAAGGAATGAACTATTGATATATTTGATGACATGGATGAATCTCAAATGTATTATGCTAAATGAAAGAAGACAAAAGGCAGCATAATTTGTTATGCTATTTATATGAAGTTTTAGAAAAGAAAAACTGTAGGGACAGAAATCAGATCAATGGTTGCTAGGGGCCATGAGTGGGAGGAGGGTATCAACTGAGAGGGGGCTTGAGCGAAGTGCTATGGAAAGGGTGATGAAACGTTCTGTTCATGATTGTGGTTGTGATACATGAGTAGACACACTTGTCAAAACTCATTGAATTATACATAAAAAATTGGTGAATTTTATGCTGTGTAAATTGTACCTGAAAAAGCTGACTAAAGAAACCCCCCCAAAAACCAAATCCTGTAGCTACTGTCCATTGAGTATTCACTATGTGCCAGAGATCATTTTGCTTCTTTTTACTACTCCTTCAAAGTAGGATTACCCCCCAGATGGGGAAGCCTAAGTTCAGAGAAAAAATGACAGTTTTCAAATGAGAGGCAGGATTTGAACCCATGTCTGATGACTGTGGCACCTGGGCTGCTTCTGGATGGCTGCATTGACTCCCACACCCCTCAGTACTTTCTTGTTGCCTAATGAGTTCTAAAAGGTATCTCAGGGTCATGTCTGGCTCCTGGCCTTTCTATCAGGGACCTTCATTTTAAGAGGTATTGTTATTATGCATTCCTTTGTTGAATGTGGAACCCACCTTGGTTAGAACACGCCACTAAAAGTGACATTTGCAGCATGGTAGGCACAATAAATCATTAATATACACATTGTTTTATATAATTTTTAATTATAAAAAAGAGGCTTTTTGGAGAGCACACACAGTTTGAGGGAGTCGGGGGAGTGGGCCCAGTGGGATAGGTGGAGCTCCTGGTTAGGAAGTGTGGAAATCACAGCCCCAGTGGCCCATCACAATTTACCCAGGAGGCTGGAATTATTATTTTCTCCATTTTGCAGATTGAGAACCTGAGGCTCAGAGGCGTTGGGCAGCTTCCCTGACGTTATGCAGCTTGTTAGCGGCAGAGACCAGACTTGAACTCTGTTTTTGTGGCTCCCAATTTCATGCCTTTTCCCTTTCCCACAAGCAAAGAGAGGACCTAGAGCTCTGCTCTTGAAGAGTTTATAGGGATACAGCAACTGGCTCAAGGCCATAAAAGAACACTGAGAAACAGCTTATAATCATGTGGACTCCATAGGGTGGCTCAAAATAAAAGGAATTCAGATGAGAACTGTGCAAGGGAGGGCAGAAGTAGTCAGGAAAGACTTTCTGGAGGAGGTGAGATTGGGTAGGTTAGCCATGGAGTTTGGGTACCGCTGGGGCAGGCAAAGGTAGAGGAGCTATTTTTGTGTCTCCACCCCCAGTGCCCTGGGAAGAACATATTCTGAACTATTGGAAGGAGACTTGAGCCATGGAGAGGATACTTGGGAGGCACAAGTCTTGGGCCTGGTTAAGACGGTTGGAAAAAGTCTCTGCTGTTTCCCTCTGATTCTGTCCTGAGGATCTGTTTGGAAAGGGGAGGCATCAGGAAGGGCATCAGCCACAGACGAGCAGAGGGAAGTGCTCGTCTCTTGGTATCACCAGGTTGGCCGGCAGATCTACCACTCGGTCAGGAGGTCAGGACGGGCATCAGTTTTCGTTGCCTCAGGGCTCCAGATGTGGCCTAGGAGCTGCTGAGTATTACTCAGCCACCCCCACCCCCACCTCTGACCCCCTCCCCACCTGGGACCAGGCTACTCTTCTGGGCACCCAGGAGGCCTGTTGGCTCCAGCAGCTGGTGCAGGATTAATAATTGAAGCTCTCTCCTGAGCTTTGCATCCATCAGGGACTAGTCCTCCTGCTGCCTGCTATTACCGTGCCTGGTCAATTAGTGGGGAAGAAATGAGGTCAGAAAGAGCAGGTGTAGGCTTGGCTTTGTTTCCGGGGAAGGGCTAGGCTGGACTGGGGCTGGTGTGGGGTGGTGATGATGAAGAGACAATTCTCAGGGCTTTAGGCCATGGGCAGTAGAGAGGAGAATAGACCACAGCAAATACAGGGCTTTTAGCTCAGAGGGCTTGGCCTCACTGTTGCCAAGAGATAAAAACAGCATTTGGAAAACATTTGTGCTCCAGGCTGCACAGGGCACAGGGATGGGCCCATTAGCCACTTAATGTCCTGGATAATAACCCTCGGCTTCTGAGAATGTCAGCTGGAAACCCAGACTCTACCAACAGTGTGGAAACAGGCCAGCATCCTTGGCCTCATGCTCAAAGCCCTCTCCATTTAGCCAACCAATCCCACTCACTTCATCTATAACTTTCTCTCATGTGGCTCTATGCTCCAGCAACCTGCGCATGTCCTGAGCTCTCTTATTTCCTTTCTTTTGCTTAAAATGTTGCCCTCTTCTGCCCTACTCTGCTCCATCTCTGCCTGTCAAAATCCTCTTCATCCTTCATACACTATGTATCAGCTTTTTCACGAAGCTTCTCTCACTGTCCCTACTTGCCTATCAGGCAAGTCATCTCTTGCCTCTCACCTACAGGATGCCAACAACATTTTTACCTTATGTTGAGGGAATCTGAACTTGCTCTCATTTTCTTGTTCAAGAGCACTGGAATCACAGAAGGTCATGATGTGTCCAATTCTGGAGAGCTGGCCTTGACTGCACTTGTTCAGAGACCATGACTTATCCAACATGATTTTGGCGCACAGTAGGTCTGAAGAACTGTGTTGAACTGTGTTCAATCTGTATGTATACATATATACATATATTACTCTGAACACATGAAAGTGCAATGTTTTTTTAGCCCATTAGTGCTTTTGTACTTGCTGTTCCTTTTGGCTTAAATACCCTTCCTTGCTTTTTTCTCTGGCAAGATCCAGCTCCAAGTCAGGTTAATCTGTGTTCTCTCTCTATCTGATACTCTTGTCTTTGATGTCACCATTCACATTGTACTGTAAATAAAGTAGGTTTTTTTTTCTCCTCAAAAGACTGATACCTCAGTGAGCAGTAAACAGTGGCAGCATAGTCTTCAAATCTAGGATTGACTCTCAGGCTTCAGGCTTTGGTGTCATAAAAATTCAAATAGGATTAAAGGTTATTATTAGTAGTAGCTAATAAATGGTTTATCTTCTCCAAAATCAGAACTGCTGCTGTATTGCACAACTCCAGGGCACACCAATGCCATTGTGGCTTAGGCATGTGGCTCCACCTGGGCTTGCACAGTGCACAGGTTTTACAACCATATCTGGCAGCCCGGCTTCAATCCTTCAACTGCAGTTCCATTCGCCAGAGGTAGCACTGTTACATTTCTTGTGTATCATTTCGGATGCTCTACACATTATCAAGCATTTGTGTATATATATCCTCTTTTACAGAAATTGGATTATGTCATACATAATCCAAGCATTTTGCTTTCTTAATATATCTTGAAAATAATTTCCTATCAGAACATCTGGATCTACTCCATTATTTTCAATGCCAGCATACTATTAATTATATGTGTATAACATAATTTAGTTATTCCCCTATTGATGAACACTTAGGTATTTCCAACTTATTTTATTTTTTAAATTAATTATTTTAATTAATTAGTTATTTTTTGTTTTGTTTTCCGATCTATTTCAATACTCTAAGCAATATACCACAATTAACATATTTATCGGTATGTCTTTGAACACTTTTGGGGAGTTGGTTGTGGGATAAATTCTTAGAAGTTGAATTGTGGAGTCAAACAGAAACACGTGTTTCAAATTTTGATGCACATGACCAATTTCTCTTCAAAGACTGAGCCAAGTCTTCTAAGATGAGTAGGAACTAGTAAGGTAAAGTCATAAGCATAATGAACAGCATAAGTAGAGGCATGAGGGCTTAAGAAAACACAGCCTGCTTGAGGGAAGTGAATCGTATTGCATGGCTGCATTGTAAAGCAAACGTCATTACTTGGTGAGAGGCTAACTTCTCTGAGGCAGTGGCCAAGTCACTCAAGGGCTTTGGTGTAAATCTCAGAGGTTTGCACACAATGTCTTGCTGGACAAGTCTGGCTTTCTTTCTTTCTTCTTTCTTTCTTTTAGATTTATTTATTTACCTTAGATAATGAGCAGTCACAGAGACAAAGAGCATAAGCAGGAGGGGCAGAGAGAGAGAGAGAGAGAGAGAGAGAGAATCCTAAGAGAAATCCCAAGAGAATATAGGCTCTGCACTGAGTATGAAGTCCAATGTGGGGCTTGATCTCACAACCCTGAGATCACGACCCGAGCCAAAACCAAAAGTCAGATGCTTAACCAACTGTGCCACTCAAATGTCAATGACTGCCTATTTTTATAAATGGAATTGTATTGAAACATGCCACACACATTTGCTTACCTTATTGTCAATGGCTGCTTTTGCTACAGTGGCACAGCTGAGTGTAGCGGAGTACATACAAACTGCAAAGCCTAAAATATTTATAACCTGGCCCTTTATAGAACATATTTGCTCTTCTAAGCAGTAATACCAGCCTGAGAACAGTGGTAGTTATTGGAGAGTTTCAAGGATAGAGGTCAGGTTTGCATTTTGGAAAGATCACCATCACTGTGCAGAGAGAATGGGGGTGGAGGCGGGGGGGTGGTCTGAAGGAGCAGGAGGGAGGCTGGTGAGGACCCAGGTGAGAGATTAGGGCTCTGATTAAGGCAGAGACATTTGGATGAAGAAAGGAAAGTGGATTTGATGGTGCTTGAAGAATAGCCAGGTGTCAGAGTGAGGAAAGTCCACTTGAGAAGTCAAGGATATTTGGGAAGATGCTGTGTTCTGGTGTTGACATGATAGGTGAATCAGGCACCCAAAGCCTCTGACTCCCTTCTGGCTGCTGGTGCCAGTGTCTAGAGTGTGGGTGTCTGGATCAGAGTTTCTGGTCTCTTTTAACTTGAAAGACCAATCTCTTCCAACTCTTAAGCTGGTATTGGCAAAAGGAGACCCTTATAAGGGATGTCTTATAAGACTTTGCTAAATTTTTATCTTCTCTTATGGCACTAATGCAGCTTTGATTTTAATATAGCCCATATTCTTGATTTTCTGCCCATTTAGAAGTTCATCATCTAGATGACTCAAATGACCCATGAAGTGGTGAGGAACTTGAACTCATGGGATAGATCGGGCTGCTATTTTGCTTTTACCCAGTTCTACAAAGATAATCTCCTGGTCACTCCTGTCTCTCTCTTTTTAAAAAGATTTTATTTATTTATTCATGAGAGGCACAAAGAGAGAGACAGAGACACAGGCAGAGGGAGAAACAGGCTCCTCATGGGGAGCCTGAGGTGAGATCCGATCTCAGAACTCCAGGATCACACTCTGAGGCGAAGGCAGACGCTCAACTGCTGAGCCACCCAGCCAACCCTCCTGGTCATTTCCAACAAGAGAATACTTTCCTCTGTCTTTGAGCTAATGGGGGTACTGTATTCAAATCAGAAGGGTTAAGTATAAAGAGCAGGTAAAGAGCTGGGAATAATGATTCACTAGAATTTAAAAGAATAATGATAAAGGATCCTATGGGTATGTTGGAATCAGCCTTCCCAGAAGTCAGTCTCAGAATCACTGTTGCCTGAGTCATAAGAATTATGTCCTAATCACAACACAGGGTAGAGCATGGTTGTCCAGGTAAAGGTAGAAAAGAACAAGTGTAGTTCAGAGAGGCCTGTAGTAGTAATTGCTCTGACTTTTAACACAGAGCAGTCTGGGACATTCTCTGGAAGTTTGAAGATTGACATGAACTATAGTGAAGTGAAGCAGAGAAGACTGAAGGAGGAAGGAAGGAGGGAATGCAGAGGACAGAGAGAATGAGGAGCAAGTGAGTAAGAAGAATGGAGATAGAGAAGAGGAAACCAAATGAGTTCCTGTGTGTGGGAGGTACAGGTGAGCTATTTATGGTGCCAGGAACTCCACACTCATGACTCATTTATTCCCTATAATAACTCTGGGGTGTTGGTAGTATCACCATCACTTTATGCATGAATAAGCGGAGGTTCACAGGAAACATGTGGCAGAAGTGGGGCTTTAACTCAGGACTGACTCCCAAACCTGTGCTCTTCCTTCTACCCTCTATAGAGCCAAGAGTGGGTAAGAGGCAGACTAGGGTAGAGGGACGAGAATTCAGGAAGGCAACGAGACTAGAGGAGTCTCACAAAATCCAGCACTTGCCAAGCCCAGCCACTCATGGCTGAGCAACTGGCTGATTTTTCATAAAATAAAAGAAGTCCCTGAATTGAGAAATATGTGTGTCTCCTAGATTGGATTGTGCAGTGAACAGTAGCCAGAGCGAGCAGTAATCCATCACGGCCCGGTGTTGGCGGGAGCTGCCAGCCGGAGCCCTGGTGGAACTGTTGTGAAGGTGACCTTGGGGGAGAGCCAGGGTCCAACCTCCGGCTGCCTCCTGGGAGTCCAGGCATCGGGTGGAAAGGAATGGGGTGATAAGTTGCCTCCTCCTTGCTACTGAGCTATTTTCCTCTATTTTCTTTTCAGTGCTTTATGTGCTGCACCAATGCTGGTCTGGCAGCAGCTGGCCATGTCCCAGGAGCTGAGGATGGGGCTGACCCGGAGAGATGGACTGAGCCAGTAAGACCCCAAATCCTGAAGAAAGACTCAATTTATCAGCCTTTGTGACCCCAGACCTAACGTCCTCCCTTGTTGGCTGAATTCCTTATGTAGAGCCGGTCAGCCTGAGATGGGCTCTGGAGGGTGTCCCTTCACCTGAGGAAGGCCAGTGGTTAAGGATTCTGGCTCTGAGTCAGTCCTCGCTTGGTTGCCTCTTGACTACCTGTGTGGTTTGGGCAAGCTATTAACCTCCTCGCCTCAGTTTCTTCATCTGTAAAATAGGGGTATTTGGTGTACTTGGGAGAAAGAAGATAGTGCAGTTAAATGCCTGATGCGCAGTATCTTGACAAAATAGTAGTTATAATTATTTCCTTTATTTTTCAGGGTCACTCTGTCAGATGGGGATTATTTATTCCATTTTACAGAGATCCATAGGTGTGCCTCTCTGTGCTTTTGTGGGTTTCAAAAAGAGAACAAAAGACTTGTTTTCTGGAATCAATGTAAACATTGATATTGTATGTTCTGAACATTGTTGGGCTTTCTGGTCTCCTGAATTCTTGGCTACCATAAACTGAGTGCTCATCATGTTCCAGGTACTGAATTAAGCTCTTTACAAACATTAGCATGTGTTAAAGTATCACTAGCTGCCATAACAAACAAATCCATGAAAGCATATGGGGTTAGATGCTATAGGAGTTATTTCATTCTTGGGTAAAGTCCAGGGTGGGTGTTCCTGATGGATAGGGAGCTTTCCCCCAACTGATGAGTCAGAGATCCAGGCTCCTTACATATTGTGGGTCTATCAGGTTCAGTGTGTGGCAGTAGAAGGGGGAATGAACATGGAGGATGGAGGTTTTCATGCGCCAGGTCAGAAAGTGGCACATGTCACTTCTACTCACATTCCATTTGCTGGAGTATGGCTTCTCATAAGGGTGGGAGACTGAAAAGTGTATTCTAGCCGTGTGCTCATGAAGAAGGAGACGTGGGGTCGGTAAAGAGCTAGGCAATCTCTGTCATATGTCATCATCCTATTTTATTCTTACAACAATTGAAAGAGAAAGAGAGAGAGAGAGAGAGAGAGAGAGAAAGTTGCTCATTCTATCTTAGCCAGCACCTTGCCATGAATTCCTGGCCCTTAAACCCTGATGATCTCAATTGATTACCTGGCCCTTTTTTTCCTTCTCCACTCACCAAAGTTCTCGTGTTCTAATGATTTCTTACAGGGTGCCGGATATACTCAGTGCATCTTGTAAAGGGGTTTCTTTTGTTACAGTAGATGGTGACGGTTATCTGTAATAACAGGCAACACTTACTGAGTGTTGATGATGCGTCTGAAATTTTCCAAGCATTTTTCACAAAGTAACTTGTTTAATATTCACAGCCATTTATGAGGTGGGTCCTATCAGAGTCCCATTTTACAGATGAAAAAACTGAACTAAAGAGAGGTTTAAGTAACTTGTCCAAAGTCACTCAATAGTGGAACCAGAACTGGAATACAGCCAGTCTGGCTCCAGAATCTGTGCTGTGGACGGTAGTAGTATTGAACCGTATTGTGGGTAAGACTCAGACTTAATGCCCTATATGTATTAGCTATAAACCTATGAGGAGGAGGTAATTGTCACTGTTCTTACTTTACATGTGAGGAGCCCCAGGCTCAGAGGGGTTAAGCAACCTGCCCGAGGCCACACAGTAGTAAGTGACAGGTCTGAATGAGACTAAAGTCTGAACTCTAAGAACGGTGAGATGGGGTCAGAATTGTATTTTCATTTCCCCTGGGAAGTAGAGGACTCATTTTAAAGGATGAGAGGGCAGAAGGTTAGTGTATCATTTCAGATGGTTTGTGTATATTCTAGAGAGGGAGAGCAAGCACTGAGGGGGTGGAAGTCCCTCCAGTTTGCTGACTGTGACCAGGAATCTCGAGTCCTTCTGAGTCCCATTTGAATTTTCATACTCAGGAATCTGCATAACCTTGCAGAAAACTTGTGGATGTTAGCGTTTGAAATATCCATGTGTAAAGCCCAAGTCTGCCCTTGATCTTGAACAAGATTGAACCTCTCTTAAGTCTTATTTTCTTATTTCTAAAGTGGTGATATGACAGTCTGTCCACATTGTGTGTGTGTGTGTGTGTGTGTGTGTGTGTGTGTGTGTAGTTCCTTTACAGAGTTTGGCACCCAGTAGGTGCTTAATAAATGGTTGCTCTTGTGTGCCAGCTGAGGTGTTGGGTCGCTGGCTTGATACCACAGAGCTGAAGGTGGGTTGAGAGCAGAAGTGCTATCCTCAGGTGAAGTGCAGAATAGTCCTCCTCTAAAGTGGGGAAACTGAGGCTAAGAGGCAGGAGACTGACTTTCCCAAGGTCACACAGCTAATTAGTGTCAGCAGCAGGACTCCTGACCCAGAAATCTTTCCACAGCTCAGCCTCAAACAATAGCCTTTGGATTCCACACTTTGCTGCTCTTCTCTGATGGGTTGAATGATCATCCAGGGGCTCCGAAGAATTACTCTGACCTGTAGAGTCCTTTGTTGAAAGATAGTGATTGAACCTTCTGCAGTGAGTTGGAGCTACTTCTCCCTTTCTTTTCAAGGCCTGAAGGCTTATGGTGGGTGACTCCGATAAGTAACAATGGCCTGGGAGCTGTACTGTGGGGACCCACCAATAATTTTCTCATTTGTTGGCTAAACACATGAGGATGAAACTTCTTAGTTATTATGTTCCCCTTGCTCTCAAATGCCTTCGAGGTTAAAGTTTTCCTCATTCCAGAAGCTGAACCATTCCTGTTGGCCAACTCTGGCCTAATGTGGCTGATGTTCTTCTGAGACGGTGCTTTCCACTCACCCTCCAGCTCTCATACCACCAGCCACTCACCTCCCTGACCTGCCCTTATCCTCCCTGACCTGGAGCCTGCCACAGCCTCTACTTGGCCTCCATGTCTCTTTAGCTCAGTATCCACACTAAAACCAGAATTGTCTTTCTTGTCATGTCACTCACCTGTCTAAGAAACACTTTTGGCTTTCCTCTGCTCACTGAATAAAACATCAGGCTTGTTGGTTGGGGGTATGATTCTTACCCTTTGAGGTTGAAGCCCTGCCTGTTCCTTCCACATTGTTTCCCACATTCCCTGCTGGCCCCAGTCCTTCAACATGCTCCACACATTCCCAGGTCCGTGCCTTTGCCCTGATTGCTCTCATTGGCTGCAGTACTGATTCCCCTTCAGCTGCCTGACCCCAACTCCAAAGACTAACCAGAATACTTTCCCTTCCCTAAACAGCCCAGGCCCTCCTTCATGGGACTCCTATCATCCTTTGCATGTGGTCCTTTTACAGCTCTTGTCTCATTGGGTAGTAACTGACGTTGACCTCTCTGCTTGATCCCTTAGTTCCCTACTGGCCACTGAACTGGAAGACAAGACATTGGGTCTTCTTCATTGGTGTGTCTAGGTATAATGGCTGAACTACACCAATAGAACCCAGATTGATTGCCAAAATATTGAAATATTTTTATATTGTTTGACAATAGCTGTCTTGGCCTTTTCCCCAGGACCCTTAGACCTCCAACGGTCCAGTGAGTGAATAGTTAATACTGGGCATCGCAGAAGGCTCCAGATTGTCAAGCTAGTTGTTATATTTCTAATTTTACCATGAAAAGCCTTTCATAGGGAATGGGCCCCACTTCATCCTTTTCCACTACACAAACACCCCAGATACCTCACAGGTCTTGACTTCATGAAGAGTTGTGAGCAGTGGCTTTGGAGGCCATGCTCTCTGGAAATAACAAATGCCTTCCCTTCAAGACGACCGGGTCTGAGTACATGGGAAAGTGTGACCCTTCCTTGGGGTGGGGGCAGACATTAACATCTATTTTATAGATGGGGAAACTGAAGCAAAGAATACTTTTGTAACTTGTGCAAGGTTTTGGAGGTAAGATGTAGCAGAGCAGCCAGGCAGCCTAGCTCAAAGGTTTCTGTTAGAGCCTAGAGGTATGTTAGCTACCATAGCACTCTGCCTCCAGCCATCTGTAAATATCAGGGCTGGGGCCCTCACCTCTGTGGTGAAAACCTGGCGTAATACCTCAGGCATCTAGAAGATCTTTTCTGGAGTGTGTCATGTGGTTGGTAGTCCCCACATCTCAGGCACCTTTTGACACAAACTCCTTGGGATCCCAGTTAGTACAAGTGTATGTTGGGGGTTGTGGTGAGACCCTAGCCATGAGCAATCAAACCCCCCTGCCCCTGAAGCCAGTATAATCTCATAACCTACGGGAGCTCCAGGAACCCGGGTCTGACAGAGGATCCCAGAAACTCTAAGAGTCACTATTCCCTAAACTGGCCTCATCCTTTCTTGTATCCACGTCCAAACAATGCTCCTTCCTTTTCCCTCAGAGGAGGCTGCATGATGAAGGTGATATTTAAGTTGGATTGTGAAGGGTGAGGAGGAGTTTTTCATGCAGAGGAGAGGAGCAGAGACATTTCAGGTAGAAGGAGCTGCCCAAGCACAGGCATGGAAGTGTGAAACAGCATGATGTGTGTGGAGAATGAGGAGAGGCAGGGTCAGTGATGAAGCTGAGAAGGTAAATACAGGTTATCGCTTCGGTCTTCATCACCGTGCAATGGAGAGTCGCTGAAGAATATGGAACAGTGAAGTTGCATGGGCATATTAGTGTTTTAAGCATACCATAGAGCATGGTTTCCTAGGGAGGGACTTGCGGTGGGACCTGGAAGGAGGCTGAAGCCATAGTCCTTGTATGATAATGGCCTAAATTAAGGTGGTGAAAGAGAAAGGGGTAGCCAAGAAATGCTTCTGAGGACTTGGTATCTTTGATTGTGGAGTGAAGGGAAGGGGGAGTTGAGGTTGATGCTCAGGATCCTAGTTTGGGTGACTGGGGGATGGTGCCAGGAGGAGAGGTGCATTTGAGTAGAAGGTAGTGAGATCTGCTTTGAACTCTGACTTAGGTGGGCCCAGGTATTGATGTGCTCCAGATTGCCTCCTATACAGGTGAGCTCAGGAGTGGGCTTTGGTCTAGAAATAAAGATCCAAGAGTCCTCAGAGGAAGGAAGAATCTGAAGCCATGGGAGGGGGTAAAACTGCCTACGGAGAATGTGTCAATGACACCAGGAAGGAGAGCCAGAGACAGGACCGTGAGGGAGACCAGCAGTGCAGGGGCAGGCTGCACAGGTGCTATCTTCAAATTATAAGGTGTAATTCAGTCATTCAACAGACTGATCACCTCCTGCCTGCCAGTCCTCTTCTGCATACTATCAATGCAGCAGGGAAAAAGACAGAAAACCCCTGCCTGTGGAGGTACATTCTAGTGGACAGAGGTGGACATAAACAAAAGTAAAATATGTAGCAAGACAGGTAGTGTGGTAAATGTTCTGGAGACTAATTAAGCGAAGGGAATAGGGAGAGTCGAAGTGGGGGGCTGCAACTATAAATGTGGAGGGCCTCACTAAAAAGGTTATTTTTGAACAAACATTTGAAGGAAATGAGTGAGGTGGATATCTGGGGGAAGACAGTTCTAGGAAGAAGAAACAGCAGTATAAATAAAGGCCCCGAGGCAGGATGTGCATGGCATGTGGGAGGAATAGCTGAGAGGCCATGTGGTTATCACCAAAATGTGTAAGTATTATTATCATATAACTATTATGTAGTTTTTTTTTGTATCTACCACTGCTCTGTACTGTAATGATTTTTAGAGAGGTGATCTTGGGCAAATCCCTTAGCCTCTCAGGACCTCAGTTTCCTTACCAGTAAAATGGGGATAATAATAGCATTACCAATAATAGTCATTGATAAAGTGCTTTGCACAGCACCTGGCACAGAGTATTTGCTGCTACCACTAGTATCTCTATCATTATTCGTATAATCATCTCTCCCTCTCTCTGGACTGTAAGCCCTTTGAAGACAACGGCTGTGTGTAGTTCTTCCCTGCAGCCCAGGACCAGCCCAGGGCAAGGCTTCATAGTGTAGGCTCTATAAAGGAAGTTTTTGGAAAGAACAAGTGAAAAAGCAAAAGGTAGGGCATGGAAGGAGCCAGGTCCCTGGTGGCCCCCCACCCCAGTTCCACAGGCCCCACAGGATGGGCCAGGATGTGGACGGCTGGGGCTTGAAGCAGGCCCACACTTAACTGGCACATGTGGAGCCTCCGGGCCTGACAATCTATTTGTTATTAGGGTAATAAATAAACAAGTTGCTTGTCTGCACGGGGACTGGCACGAGCGCCTTAGAAGATAAATGCTGCCTCTGAAATAGACAAATATTTACCATCCTCCAGAAGAAGTTGTCAGCCCTGCTAAAGGCCTCCAGGGCTTGGAACTAAAGTGAACACTGAGATTTTTTTACCCTAATGGAGATGTATAGTGTACTTCTTCATAACAAAGAATGTGAAACTGCCTGTCCTTGAGCACCTACTATGTGTTGGGCTTGCCATCATGCTCATCACAATCCTTTAGGGTAGGGACTGTGATCATCATGTTTCAGATGAGCAAACTGAGGCTTGAATGAGTGAAGTGACTTGCTAAAGGCTGCACAGCTGGTGGTGGAGGAGCTGGGTTTTAACCTGAGCCCTAGCCCAGGCTCTGAGTTGGAGTTTTTTTGTAGCCGGATTGTGCAGATAGAGTGAATGGGACACCTACATGCCACAATGTCAAGATTCAATCCTGGTTCTGTCAATTATTAGCTACCCGACCGTGGGTAAGTTATAGCTCTTAGTGCTTCTGTTTTCTCATCTGTAAAATGTACATACTAATAGCTTACCTTATAGGGTTGTTGGCTGGTTGAAGAAAATGTGTATAAAGTACTTAGACTGTGCCTAACACATAGCAAAATATTAGCAATTATTATTTGATTATTATAAACATTAGTATTATTATCATTATTCAGCTGTTTGTCAATCATTCATTTAGCAAAATTGATAAGCGTCTAAGAGGATGCTGTCAGGGGCCACACACATGCCCCCAGCACTTACTATTTCTGAGCACAAGGGGCAGGCCAGGAAAATGAGGGTGTTAACATACAGAGCAGCTCTCAGACAGTAAGTAATGGCAGCTGGTGGATAAATACCCCAGCTCCCTCACCCCTCAGGTGGCATATTCTGAGACAGAAGTTCTACATTGGCTCCTGCAATCATGTTCTACTTACTCATGGAGATAACTTGCTTAAAAATGCATCCTTAAGATATAAGCATAGTGATTTGGAGGAGCACCTGCACCCCAATGTTCATAGCAGCAGTGTCCACAATAGCCACAATATGGAAGGAATCTAGATGTCTATTGACAGATGAATAGATTAGAAGGTGTGTATTTTTTTAAATTTATTTATGATAGTCACACACACACACACACAGAGGCAGAGACATAGGCAGAGGGAGAAGCAGGCTCCATGCACGGGGAGCCTGAGGTGGGATTTGATCCCAGATCTCCAGGATCGCGCCCTGGGCCAAAGGCAGGCGCCAAACCGCTGCGCCACCCAGGGATCCCAGAAGGTGTGTATTTATATACAATGGAATATTAGCCATCAAAAGAATGAAATCTTGCCATTTGCAAGGACATGGGTGAAACTAGAGGGTTTATGCTAAATGAAATAAATCAGTCAGAGAAAGACAAATACCATATGCATTCACTCATATGTGGAATTTTTTAAAAAAGATTTTATTTATTTATGATAGACAGAGAGAGAGGGAGAGAGAGAGGCAGAGACACAGGCAGAGGGAAAAGCAGGCTCCACGCAGGAGCCCGACGTGGGACTTGATCCAGGGACTCCAGGATTGCACCCTGGGCCAAAGGCAGGCACCAAACCGCTAAGCCACCCAGGGATCCCCTCATATATGGAATTTAAGAAACAAAACAGATAAACATCAGGGAAGGGAAGGAAAAATAGAATAAAATGAAAATTGAGAGGGAGGCAAATCATAAGAGACATTGAGCTCTAGGAAAAAAAATGGAGGGTTGCTGGAGGAGAGGCAGGTAGGAGGAAGGGGTATTTGGTTGATGGGCATTAAGGAGGCACTTGATGTAATGAGCACTGGGTGTTATATGCAACTGATGAATCACTAAAGTCTACCGCTGAAACTAATAAAAAAAAAATACACCCTTTATTGGTACCTTCTCTTCCCTATCTCACTTCCCAATATCCCTTCTAGTGTTTCCTGAAACCATTTTCCAAAGATACTACTTGCACTTGAATCCTTGTTTTAGAATCTGCTTCTGGGGAAACCTGAATTGAGACAGTTTCTAATGTGTACCAAATCTTATATTTGGGGCTGGTTAGGCAGATGATGTCGAGTTGGGGGAATGGGAAGAGATTTTCTGTCAGAGGGAACAGCTTCTACAAAGGCACAGGGGTATGAACTGTTTGGTGAAGAGTGAGGAGAGGAGTATGGCTGGGGCAGAGGGCTTACCACCTTACAATTTGACTTTCACTTTGGCCAGGATATGGACAGGGTTAGATCCCTCAGATGGCCATAAACAACACTGTGCCCAGACAATAGTCTCAATTCAATATTTGAGGACCTCTCTGCAAAGGGTGTGCTGTCATTTTTTATGTAAGTTTCCAACGGTATTTTATCAGCGTAAGATTGCTTCTAAATAGTTTAATTTCTTTAGAAAAACACACTAATTGCTGATGGACCCTATTAGGGAAGGTTCAACCTAGAGGCTATGAAGGTGGTTTTGGACATTCTTTGAACATTCTCTGGTGTAGGTAAGAGACGCAGTTCAGTCCTAGAAATGACCTCTGCTCCCCTCAAAGGGCAAAATTAGAGTCTGACCTCATTTCCCTGAACCCCCGAACAAGGCTTTCTGTCTCTCATGTTCCTCTTCCAGGAAGCACCTCTTCTACACATACACCCCTACACTTCTCACGTCACTGCAGTTCTTTTTGGATGTGCCTCTGTTATCCAGTTCAGCGAGCAGCTCCTGAGTTTATTTTTTTATTTTTTTTTTATTTATTTATTTTTTTTTATTTACTTATGATAGTCACAGAGAGAGAGAGAGAGAGGCAGAGACACAGGCAGAGGGAGAAGCAGGCTCCATGCATCGGGAGCCTGATATGGGATTCGATCCCGGGTCTCCAGGATCGCGCCCTGGGCCAAAGGCAGGCGCTAAACCGCTGCGCCACCCAGGGATCCCAGCTCCTGAGTTTATACTTGAGCAGGCCTCTTTGCCAGGCCCTGGGGACTGAAGGATGCCTCTGATGTGGGTCTGTGCCTTCACAGAACCTCTCACTCTGGAACAGGAGGAGTTAGACATATAAACTGGCAGTAAGAAAGATGTCACAATAGAATGGCAGAGAAAAGGATTAATACAAACTAGGGAACAGAACATGGAAAGCATCTTAGAGCCAGTGAAGTCTAAGCAGGTTTTGAAGGATGTAGAAGAGTTTGGTACTGCTCTCCCATGATTAGGTGTGTGCCTTCCTAAGAGGTTGAGCATCAGACTCTGGCAAACTTTCAGCTTTTTCTCCTAACTCAGATTCCTCCAAAGCTAGATACATTCAGGCTCTACCCTTATCCTCAGTCACAGCTTGAGGACGGAGCAGGAAGTAGCTGAGAGCCTGGGACCAACACTGCACCCCCATTCCCACTTGGCTTTTGAATTCCTGAGCTGGAGCTCCCCTCCCAACCATGTGAACCCTGGAACTACTTTAGTTTCCCCCAGTGAGACCTTTGTATCTCATCGTCTGATTTATTTTATCCTCACAATATTGGATGGGCCCCGGAGGTGGAGCAAAAGTCTCAGGATCACATTGCTAGGCAATGTTTGACCTGGAACTGGCTGAGCCCATGGTGCCATTGTAATGAATCAGTTTGTTAAAGCCTGAGACATGCTGGAACATTCTGACAGAACATTCCAAAGTTGTGCAATTTCCCCCAAATCAACCAGGCTCCAATTTCATCTTCTTTCTACTAACAAACTCGTAATTTGTGATAATTTAGAACTTGTGAGTGGCCTGAAATTCATCTTTACCTTTGCCCTGAAAAGTCTTAGTAGAGGTACATATTTTTGAAGAAAAAATTTGCCATGTGGATGTTTAATTGGCACTAAATGTGCCAACATGATGTGCCCATGGCAAAGACTTATATTCATTCATAGGAGTTAGCTATTCTAAACCTGGCTTTGATAAGTAGAATATGCCACTTGTAGAGATGTGGGGAAGAATGTATTTCCTAGCTTTAATCCTATAATTCACACTTGTCTTTGTCAGAGACTCTAAGTCCCTGCCCTACAGCCAGTCACGCTAATTCTGATTATTTATTTTTTCATTTTCAGGACAGTCCCCTGCCCCTGCCAACTGCTGTGCCATTACTTGTGTTGAAGATGAAGGCAAAGTGGTAAAGGCAAAGGGTCCTGGAGTTCAATCATAGATCCCACACTGACTCTGTGTGTACTTGGATAAATTCTTTCACTTCTTGAATGGCATTCAAGTCTCTATTTACTCTGGCCCAACTTCCTTTTACAGCTTCAGCTCCCACTGATATTCCATATATTCCTTAAACCCCCAGTCAAACATGCTTACTTCCCATTCCAAGAACATGCTCCGCCCTCTCCTGCTTCCTCTGTTACTAGAAATGTTCTTTACTTGCCCTTAAAAACCCCCACATCTTTCAAGACTCAGATGAGAAGCTATTATCTCCATAAGACTTTCTTCCCAGTTGACTGTGAGCCTCCTCTATCATCTCTTTGGGAGCTTTTAATCACATTCTACCTGGCGTTACAATTTTTATAGACATGTCTTTTTCTTATTACTAGATTATAAGCTCCATGAAGGCAAAGCTGATGTCTTGTCTGTCCTCACAAATCCACACTGTAGACTCGGGGTATACAGATATAAGTGGAGAAGCTGGAATTCATAGCTGGGGCTTCTGATGGCAAAGCCTTTGTTTCTGTATCTTTATGGAATGGATGAAAGAACTTCAATTTCCTTGGCTTTCAAGTGCAGATATTATTTTGTGCTTTGTGTTACCTTTAAAGATGAATAATAAACTGAAGTTCTGTCATTCTCAGGAGGTTATGAGATGGCTCTGATTTTCTTGGATGAACAGGCTAGAAATTCAGCAGGAACTCAGTTGCAGATCTATGTCAGGGATTTCACCAAGGAGCTCAAGTCTGGATTTGGGGACCGTCCAGGCCTGAGACTGACCATCCCTTATTCCTGTGCTCTTGAGCTGGTGGGGCTCTGAGGCTGTGTGGGGATCTGAGCTGGTTCCCAAGTCAGCCTTCTTATACCTCAATACTCACTCTTCCAATATTTTTACCATTCAGTGTTTATTCAAGAAACATTGGTTTATTCAAGATAATGAATAATAAGTAGAAATGTATCATGTACTGAACTAGGTTCTGAAAATACAAAGATTAACCAGACACTATCTTTACCCTTGGGGGGAGGAGGCAGACATGTGAACAGACAATGACAACTTATGTTACCATATCTTTTGATAGAGGAAAGCCCAGGGGTCATGGTGGCCTAGAACAGAGGGCCCAGGGGATCTGAGAGATCACACTTTCTGCCCCTTGCTTTTTCTGGACTGTGGAGTACTTTGACTCAATGTGAGATCTTAGATCACGTTTATTCTCTGGTCTTCGTTTTCATTCTGTACACAGCAAAGCATCTGGGCTCAATGGTCCCCCAGATCTTATCCCATAATACTTACCTCTTGATGACTCTGTACTCATGCTGCTGGGCACCATGCCAATCATCATCATGCCCTCCATCCTTCTCAAGAGGGTAGAGGCCTCCTCAGAGCCCCAGACTGCGTCAAGCAGACACTCTGGCATTGAGGGGTTGACTCAGGGACTTACAGAGAGATCCCAGGCCATCTGTTGGTGTTTAAGTCAGGGCTGGAAAGGTCAGGTCTGCTCTGGGCACATTGCCTGCCCTCCTGCTATTTCATGGGTGGGGGGGAGGCTGCTCCCCATAAACATCATATCAGGATCTGGGAGTGCCATGTTGAACAAAAATAGATGAAATTCCTAACCTCATGGAGTTTACAGTCTAGTTGGGGAGTGAACATTAATAAAAAAGTCAACAAATGAATGTATAATTACATAGTAAGATAAGTGCTTGAAAGCAAGACACATGGTCCTAGGAGAGCAGGTATAGTAAGAACTGGGAGATGTTAATGGGTTTAGCAGCATCAGGTCATTATTGAGAGATGTTTTGTCAGAGTTATGGGTCAGGAAGCCACACAGGAGTGGGCTGAGGAGCAAATTGGAAGTAAGGGAGTGGAGATGGTCAGTGTAGGTAACTCTCAGTCAGTGAGCACTGTATGAGCTGGAAGGAAGCTCAGAGGTCTTTCATGGATGGTGTTTTAAGAAATATTACAAATAAATTCACAGACACCATCTTTGTAGTCCTTAGAACAATCTCCTGATACGGGAAGGTCAAATTCCCATTAGACAGATGAGAAAAATGGAGATCCAGAAAGGTTTTGTGCCTCGAGCTGAGTATTCACAGCATAGATAGAACTGGAACTTAACTCCCTAGAATCCCTGCCCTCCTTCTGCTCTGCAAACACTGTCTGTTTAGAAGTTATCTGAATGAATGTGTATTATTTTCACCACACTCGAGGTTTCTTTATTACTTCTTTTTTCTCTCCTCGGTACTTAAGGATTCAGGACCATGGCCAGCATCCAAACAGCCTACAAACCCTGAAATAAGCTTAAGAGTCTTAGCCAAAGAGATCAGCACTGCCTTTTAAGTTGGTTTTTCAATAAACATCAGCCAAAACATCTACTAAGTATCAGGTGCGGTGAGAGGTGACAGAGACGCAGAACTGGAAAACTGCCCTTAGGGAACCTACCATCTGGGATGGAGAAGACATGGACACAGATAATCACAATAGAGTGAGATGTGTGCAGAAGTTGTGGGTCAAAGAAGGCTTCCTGGAGGAGACCCAGCATTAACTGAATCTTGGAGAGAGCAGAAAGGTCCCTCTGGTGCAATGTGAGAATAAAGGAAGGAGTGAGAGAGAGGGCTAGGGGCTGACTCAGGAGACTGAGTAAGAAGAAAGAGACTCCCCAAGCTCTTCTAAAAGGCATAGCCAGGTTTTCATCTCACTTGCAAGAGTAGATGGAAATACTCTGGGTTTTGCATGTTTCCTTTTGGCACTGAAAGGTTTATCTCCTCACCAGCTAAGGCTGACTCCGTGAGAACTGTGTTGCTGGTGCACAGAGGGGAATTGAAATTTGGGGGTAGAGAAAAGAAGGAGAATTTGATTTGCTGAATAGTCACTATGCATCAGCACCATGCTAGGTGCTTTTTTACATATTCTCCTTTAATTCTCCCAATAACTTGTAAGGTAATGAGGTCCTCAGGCTTCATAAAGAGAAATTTTATGAAAGAGGATCAGAGATGCCAATTAACTGTGCCCCCATGGTGACACACCAAATAAAATGGAGACCTAGGATTTGAATTCAGATCTGCATAGCCCCTAACTCCTCACATTCCCTCCTCCTGCACATGCTATTTTGGTGGAGACCCAGCAGACAGAGTAGCAGAATAATGGCTCCTGGGTACCCACTCCTGCAGCCTCCTGTTCACACACAAAGAAGTAATCACATCAAGTGTTGTTTTCTCAGCTCCTAAATCCAGGAGCTTTGGAAGGCCACAAATGGACCCAGGATCTGTGACGTGGCCCCTCCTGGGCTGGGTGGGTTTTGCTTGTTCCTTACCATTCCACTGTACACTGTCTTGCAGAAAAGAGTGCTTCTGTGTCCAGGAATGAATGAGAAATTGAAGGGTTTCATATTGGGGCCAATTACCTGCTTTGACACCCCTGAGGTGCCCTTGGCCCCCAAGTTTTGGAAGCTGCACCATTCTCTCTGGGCCTTTTGCTGCGGCTATGATGGTGTCTGCCGCAGAGCCTGGGGAAGCTTTATGGAGATGGTCACACTCCAGTGCCCAGCCTACTTGTTGGAACTTTCCAGAAATATTGCACTGCAGACATTTTCCACGCCGTTATGCTAATGGAATCAGGAAAAATCAATTGTCCTTAAGGAACAGGGGAATGAGACGTGCTGTAAATGCCACGGGATGAGTGATTGGTTGATTGCTTGCTGGCGATCGGAGCGCGTCTCATCCCTACATTATTCTGATGAATTTTTATGGCGTGCCTCCTCTCTTGCTTGCTCCCTCCCCCCCACCCCACCCCCCTAGCTGGGGAAGAAGGTTTATGGCTTGCAGCTTCTCAGTTGATTGAATGCAGCTGGCATTGTTGCAGCAGAGGACAAATAGGTACATTTGCTTTACAGGCTGAGAAAAGTGGGTTTGGAGAAATTGCACTGCCACGTCCCTCTGCAACAAAGGCGCCCTTAAAAATGCAGATATTTTTTATGAAATGACTTTACTCTCCTTCTTGGCTGTCCATAATCTTCCTATCAGAGGAAAGGGCAAAAAAAAAAAAAAAAAAAAAAAAAGGTTGGGGGGAAAGAAATATATGGCTTGCAATTCTGCGGAAATCCGATTTTTTATTCTTATCACAAAGGAAGCTAACGAAGGCATTTCATTAGTATTCATTTTAGGCTGATGTGATTTTCTCCTCTTTGCTAACACAAAAATAAATAAATAAACAGTCGAGCCATGTCTGGGAAACTGCCGACAAGGCGGCCTGGAGCAGAGGTCAGCATTTTCTGGAATGAGTGTATGCCGCATTCAGCAAGGTGGCCAAGAAAATGGATCCCGCTCAAATAAGGATCATCTGGGGCAGAGAAGAGACAAGTTTTAGGTGGAGACAGGTCTCCTGGGTTTCAAAGCTGGTGTCCAGCTTGGCTGTGGTAGTTTATGGACTGGGGAAAGCAAATAGGCTGTGACTGTTGTTTTCCATGGGGAGTTTGCTGCTATCCTGGCTGCTGGTCCTGAGGCAGGGCATGTTTCACATCTGGTCAGGGCACTAGGGAGCTCCTCCTATTGTTTGTTCTTTCCTGTGTCTTTCTTAAGGACAGCTCAACCATGTTGAGGGTTGGTAAATCCTATTGTGCAGATCTGGGAGCTCTGGGCTGGGAAGTAGAGATTTTGGGACACAGCTGTTGTCTTCATCCATCCAAAGGGGCATTGTGGGCAGAGGAGCAGGCTTCTAGCACCAGGTGCCAGAGGGCTAAACTAGGGCCTGTGGGTGGAAGTGACAGTAGGCAGAGGAATCTACAAGATATGAATCAAACTTCAGATCAAGCATTTTCTGGATATGTCTGTCCATAGGCAGGTTATTAATTCCTCTGAGCCCCAGCATCCACATTTGTATAATCAAGTAAGTTAGAATAAAATCCAATCCTTTTATTATTTTCAAATTATTATCAGATACAGGAATGTGAAGTGCTGGGAAGTGGGTATTAGTGGCCACTTTGTAGAGAGGTTCCCCTTCTGAGATTTGGAGAGGTGGTAAATTGCACAGCCCCTGAGAAGCATGCTCCTGGCCTTCGAGGCCAAAGCTCTGACCCTAACCCAGCACCCAGCCCTCTAGTTGAGCTGCTTCTCAGTCTACTGGGAGAAGGGGTTCAGAAGCAGAAGCAGAAAGCTCTTTGTTCTTAGATAAAAATTCTTACCCAGTTTGCCTCAACTGCCAAGTCATTTGACAATTTCCATCTCTGTCCCTTTTACCATCTGTGCTCTATTCCGATGGCTTAGCCATTCCTGACCTGCCTCAATGTGCTGCATCCTTCAGTAGTCACTGGCCCTGGCCTGTGCTCTTGCCCCTTCATGGAACTTTCTCCCCTGTCTTTTCCATTTGGCCAAGTCTCGCTCATCCTTCAACTCAGGTGCCACCACTTCTAGAAAACCTTCCTGGAGGCCCACATAGGTCTTTGGTCTCTCTGTGCTCTCATGGGATTACGGTGCACTGTTTGTAGAACTGTGACTGTAATGGTAATAAAAAAGGAGCAAAAAAACAGAGTTAGGCTGACTTGGATTCAGATCTTATCACTGATACTTAATCATGGGTGAGTTACCTGAACTCCATGAGCCCACTTTCCTCATTGGTCAGTGAGCACAGTGTTACCTACCTCCAAAGGCAGTTTGGAGGAGTCAATGAGTACTATTTGTAAAGTACTTTTCTCAGTGCCTGACATGTAGGTGACTGTAAGCAATTCAAAATGAATGAATGAATGAATGAATGAATGAATGACGTTTCTTTCAGATTGTTTTGAAATCTTGATAAAGAGGATTGAGGAGGGATGCCTGGGTGGCTCAGCGGTTGGGCGTCTGCCTTTGGCTCAGGGTGTGATCCCAGGGTCCCAGGATCGAGTCCTGCATCGGGCTCCCTGCATGGAGCCTACTTCTCTGTGTCTCTGCCTCTCTCTCTCTGCGTCTCTCATGAATAAATAAATAAAATCTTAAAAAAAAAAGAGGATTGAGGATATATTTTCTTCAGTTCCTCATGTGTGTCCATATTTCCCAGAAAACTGATTAACCACACAATGGGCCAGGCAACTAGTGGCAGGCCAGGGCAGAGCTCTGAGGTCCTAGACTAGGCTCTTTTGCAAGCCTTCCCTCACAGTCAGGAGTTGGTTGGGTCAAGGGCTCAGTCTAGTCTTCTTCACCTGTCTCCCTGCTGTGCCTGCTACAGGCCAGGCCCCACTGTGGGTGGCCCATGAAGTGCCCTGACAGGAGGCTCATGGGGCTCAGGTGGGGTTCAGCCCTGCCTGCCTGTGACCCCAAGGCCATCAGCTTTCTCATCCATCTTGGGGTGATAGCACTGCCAGCCTGACTGTGCTGGGCTCCTCTGCAGAGGGGGAGAAGGAGGGAGACGGCAGGGTCGGGGGTGGGGTGGGGCAGCGTGCCTCATTAGCTCTCAGGTGTGTGTCTAGGAGTTGAAGCGTTGGCTGTTGCTGCTGTTGTGGTTGTTGTGGTTGTTGTCACTTTCTCTCAAAAAAGTCCCCACAGTCAGGGTCCTGGAGCCAGTCTCTTAGAGGAGATGGCTCTGCCCTTGAAAGCCACTCTCTGGGCCTGGCGTTTCCTGTGGGTAATTTGAAACTGGGGCTCAGAGAACTGAACTCCGGTTAATGGTTTTCAATAAAGAATTAAGTGCTGCTCGTCAGGCTGGCGCTGCGGCCCTTCCCGGAAGGGGGAGAGGGCTGGGAGGGGGGCAGTTGCGCGCGGTTAGGGATGCGTTTGCATTTTCCGGTCAGTTAGGCAGCCTGATGGAAAGGGATCCGATGGGCCCCAGCAGCCAGAGGGCGGAGCGGCAGGGGGAGGCAGAGAGGCCCGGGCCTGTACTTGCAGCTGCGGGCGGCAGGGGTGGCCACTGCCTGGAGCTCCAGGAGGTGTTCCCACAGAGAGCGCTTTTGTCGGGACCTGGCTAGCGGCCCTTCCCCGGGGCAACCCCAGAGGAAGGAACCCAGAAGCCTTTTCTGCTAGGGCCCCCTCCCAGATCAGACATCACCTTTATACCAACCACAGCTTTCACGGTGCTTTCTGCACAAAATCACTCCTTAAAGCTTCATCTACGACCCAAAGGGGCCGCTGTTATTTTCATCCCTCTTGCTTTGCAGATAAAGACACTGAAGTACAGAGAGGTTAAGTGACTTGCCCAAGGTCACACAGCTCAGCGGCAGATCCGGGCTTCAAAGCCACGTGGTCTGCTGTGAAAGGCGAGCTGTATGACCACTATGCTGTATAACCTCAAGCCCTCTACTAGGATGCCCAAATCATTTTATCTCCAGCTCATGAGGTTAACAGAGGAGGGTCCCAGGAAGGACTGAGGGTCAGGGAGGTGTCGGGTTTGGGAAAGCGGATGAGAGAGAGAGAGGGAGAGGGAGATAAGGAAGGCATCCAGACACGGGGAGGGAAGTAGAGAGACCCCAGGAGAAAGTTATTTACGGCAGGTATCAGAAGCCTTCCAAGTGCTCACACCCTCTGACCTGGTATCTCTGTTTCTGGGAGTCTGCTGTGAGAAGACCATTCTAAATAAAAGAAAAGATCGATTATAGTATCAAATGATTCGAAGCAATTTACATACCTAACCATGGGAAATAATTAAATAAAATCCGGTGTTTACACCTGATTTGACAGTCTGCAGAAAAATAGTGCTTCTGAAGGTGACATAGTAACCTGGAAAAATTCTTATGTTACAGTGTTAAATAAGGAAAGGAGTAAGACAAAACTTTATGAATAATAAAATCTCAAACGTGTACCAAATATACAGAGCTACGTGAAATACTAGCTGCTATGTTAGAATGATAAAATCGTAAGCGTTTTTCCTGTTTTTCCAATTTTCTATAATGCTATTTAATGCTTTAATTATCC
Source organism: Canis lupus dingo (assembly GCF_003254725.2). Lineage (NCBI taxonomy): Eukaryota > Metazoa > Chordata > Mammalia > Carnivora > Canidae > Canis > Canis lupus. The sequence continues at coordinate 10,841,682 of NC_064257.1, forward strand.
ATAAGTTGATGTACCCTAGATATTTGATGGCTTAAGAAAAGTTACACACTCTCCCTCTGCCTCGGTTTCCTAATTGGTAAAATGGCAATAAAACTCCCTTCTTTTCAGGATTGCTATATTTAACGAGATAATGGATATAATGTTCCTTGCACGGTGCATGTGCATCCTAGAAATAAGTGATGTCACTTTCTTCTATTTCCCACGGGCTGTCTTCTGACTTACTGAGGTTTGCACAGTGAGGATTGGACAGCCAAGCCCAAACCTGTATTGTACAGATGGAAGCTCCCAGAGTCAGGTGCTGACCTGTCGCTCCTCCCTCTCCTGACACCAGACAAAAGGATGGAGGTGAGAGAGGGTCAGCTGGACCCCAAGCTCCAAGGCCGCCCCTGAAATGTACTGCCCCCGCCACCCCTGCCCCCCTGAGCAGCACATCCCCCCTAGCCAGCACCTCGGGCAAGGCCTAGAGGCGTGGGCCACGTTGGTGCTGCCTGTGGGGTCCCGCGGCTCACCAGTTCCTTCACCATTTGTTCACTCATTACTCATTCACTTCCCTAGTCGTTGAGTCGTGTAGAGAGTCAGCTATAGCACATCCTTACTGAGTGTTGATTTCGTGTTTACTGGGTGTGGGTGTGGGTGTGTGGGGGGGTGTGAACCAGGGGGGCTCACTTACCTCAGCTTATTGAACACTCACATATGCCCAGCAGCAGGGCCTCCCCTAGCAGAGCCTGGCAATTTAGAAGAGTAAGATACGGGGCATGTGGGTGGCTCAGTCGGTTGAGTGTCTGACTCTTGCTCTCAGCTCAGGTCTTGATCTCGGGGGTCATGAGTTCAAGCCCTATGTAAAGTCTGATTTTAAAAAAATAAATAAAAGAGCAAGATGCAAATGAATCTTTCTTCCATAGTCAGTCAGTTTCCTGGCCCTGCCAATTGTGCCTCGGCACTGCCTCTCGGAGCTAATGCTTCTGCCCCAGCGCTCGGCCTCAGCCACCCGAACCTGACCCGGGAGAGCCCCAGCCCTTCGGCCTGGCCAAACCAGGTGCTGGTGGTCTGACCGGGCAGCTCACCATACAGTCATTGCCTGCTTTTTCCGGCTTCTCCTTGCTCCTCAAAGCCCCTTTATGACTTTATGCTTCACACACTACTCCTGCTTCCTACACTGCCCGTCCCCACATGGCGAGGGCTTACCCGCCCTCTAAAACCTAGCTCAAATCCCCCCTCCCCTTTGGCTCCCCTACAAGATTTGCTGTTCCCCTCTGTGCCCGCCTCCCACTGCACTGTGATAATTTCCCAGTCTCTTCCCCTCTGGCTCCCTTTCCCCCAGGACTGTGCATCCCTCAAGGGCAGGAACCATGTCTTTTTATTTCTATGCCCCTGGAGCTTAACTCAGAGTCTGGCGCAGACAGAAGGCCCAGTGAGTGTTTGTTGACTGAATTATGGATGACAGTGTGATCTCAGGGCTTCCACTAGGGAGGAACAACAGGGCCTCTTGACCTCTTGGGAATGGGAAGTGTTTGCAGCTGAATTCTCCTGGCAGACACTTTTCAGCATCACCAGCTGCTCACTCCCCAGAGGCCCTGTCTCTGCTCTGCTCCCTGATGGGTATAAGAACATTTGGCTATAAACCTACCTAGCTGTGGGATTGCAGCCACTGCCTCATAGTGAGCTCACTTGGACAAAGCCTTGACCTGTGCAGCTGGGCATGCAGGGAGCCTCATGCTCCGACCCTGCTGCATCTCAGCCCCATGCCATGCTTCTCTGTATAGGCTCCAGGCTATAGCCAGACTGAAAAGTTTCATGAATACGCCTTGTGACTTGCGGTTTCTTCTGCTTGAAATATTCTCCACCTGCCCACCCCTCCATCTTTGCCTGGTAAACTCTACAGGCTCTTCTGGTTGGTTCAGGTGTCAGCTCTCCTCTGGGCCAGGGGCCTGCCCTATGCACATCCCAGGCTCTGTGGCACCTGCACAAAGCATTATCCGTTTATTTTCTCAAGAAGCCTGTGGGCTCTCTAAGGATACCTGGATCATGATAGGTGCTTACAAGCACGTGTTGGCTGGCTGGCTGCTAGGATGGCTAGATGGGTGCATGGTACTAGGACCCTTCTCTGCTGCTCAGAGTCTAACTGCAGTGTGCATGTGGTATAAGGGTTAGGGTTACAGTCTATAAGAAGGGCATGCCCAACCTTCAGGCTTACAGGGTAAATAAAATACACTGTCAGGGAAAGGGAGCTGAGAGCTGAGAGCACTCCCAGTACAGCCATGGGTTGGAGAGAGACCTGGACTTCAGGACCAACCCTGCTTCCCAGTGGCTCTGAGCTTTCTCCTCAACAGTCCAAACTTGTTTCCTGATCTCTAAAATGGGAACCACAACCCTTGCTCAGTATACTTTACAAAGTCATTGTGAGGACCAAGTGTGACAATTCTCTGAAATTACTGCTGAAACTGTGGAGTGCCGGCCCTGTTTTTTCACTCTCTGAGGGGGAGAGCTGGCCCTGTGCTGTGGCAATGGCCACTAGAGGGAGTAGCAGAGCAGGACAGGCCCTCCTTGTCAGAGCCCTGTGGCTGGCCCAGAAAGAGGGAACACAGGATCCGCGTCAGGTCACCATGAGCTCCCAGGCTCCCCTCACTTCAGGTTTAACTCCAAATTCAAATGACATCCGGCTATCACTGAAGTGTTAGAAAAGAAATAAATAGAAAAGCCCGGTGATGGCACAAGGGGCAGCCCTAACTCGCTGTGTTATTACTGGGGGTGGCGATAAGTGTGTGTGTGGGGAAGTACAGGACCTGGGGTTCTTTGAGCATGGTTTTCTCAGTTTAGCTCAGAAGCCTTGATTCTAGGGCTCTGAGGCCATAATCTGGCTGGTACAGGGCCCATCTACTCAGCTCTGTAATGCCACCTTAGTGGGATGGGGCTAAGGTCTTCAGGACCTCCCTCCATGGATGCCTCAAAACTGCAGGCCTGGCTTCACAGTTGATTAGCTCCCTCTTTGCTGGGGCGAGTGGGACCAGACAAGGAGGCCAGCTGGAGGAGAGCTCTGTAACCCAATTTGCTGTGTAGAGAAGCCAGTCTGTCTGGCAAGAGCTAATTGGAAAGCTGCTTCCTCTAAGCCTGGACCCAGGAGGGCGCTAGGCCTAGCTGGGCCAGGGGGTGGGGTGGGGGGAGCTCAGCTAGGCCCACATCACTTAGTGCTTTGTGGGAGCCGCTCCCAGCAGGAGAGCACTTAGCCCTGGTAATTGGCCAGGCAGGCTCATCATTAATTCATGCCAAATTGTATTTCTTCTTTTGAGGGAGAGAGAGAGACAGAGAAGAGTGGGGGTAGATGGGAATAAATGAGTTTCTGAAGGGAGGAGTCTGTTTTAGGGCTGGGTAAAAGCAGCTTCAACTTGGGTTGGAGGAGGCTGGTGATTCATTTGCTAACTTGCTGTTGACCTGAGCAAGTCACTTTCCCAGAGGAGGTCTCAGTTTCCTAATCTGTGGTAGGAGACAATAACTGTGATCTATCTTCTTCAGAGATGGCTTTGAGAATTGAATCCAGATCGGAGAGATGAGTGCTCTTCAGATGGTCATTTCAACAGGCCCAGGGAGGCAGGGAGCCGCTTACATTTTACGTAATTATTGCTGTGGAGTGGGGTAGGTTTACCCCCTCCTCTTTTGGATGGACAGTATTTTTTCATGATTCCATCTTAACTCTTTTGCTGGCTTATTAACTCTTTGGTAATTTTAGTGGTTGCCTTAGGATTTACAGTATGCATCTTTAATATTGCATTACCTTCAAGTGAGATTAAAGCACTTCAAATAGAGTATAAGACTTTTTTAAAAAAGTATATACTTCCATTTCTCCTTTCCTGACATTTATGCTAACTTTGCCATGCATTTTACTTATAAATTCCTCAATACGTTGTTATTATTTTTGTTTAAACAATGATTTTTTTAAATGTTTTTTTATTGTGGTAAAATATACATAACATAAAATTAGCCATCTTAACCATTTTTAAGTGTACAGCTCGGTGGTATTAAACACATTCATAATGCTGTGCAACCATCCCCATCCTTCTCCATAACTCATTTCATCTTGTAAAACTGAAACTCTGTACCCACTGAAGTCAATTGTTTTTTAAAGATCTTTAAACAATAATTTAAAAAATCTTGTACATTTACCCATGCAGTTGCCATTTCTGGTATTTTTTATTCCATTGTGAGGATTTCTATTCCTATCTGGTTTCATTTTCCTTCTGACTGAAACCCTTCCTGTAACATTTCTTATAGGGCTGTTTTGCTGGTGATGAATTCTTTCAGCTTCTTTGTGTTTGAAAAAAATTTCTTTTGCTTTCTCCTTTGAAAGACATTTTTGACTCTGTATAGACTTCTGGGTTGACAGTTTGCTTTCTATATTTTAAAGATGCTTCTCCATCTTTATGTCTTTGGCTTAAATTGTTTCTGATGAGAAATCTATTTTTACTTTATCTTTGTTCCTCTGTGCATAACTTTTTTTCTATGATTTCTTTTAAGATTTTCTTTTATTACTAATTTTGAGAAATCTGGTTATAGTGTGTCTTGGTGTAGTTTCCTTCATCTTTCTTGTGTTTGGGGTTCATTGAGTTTACAGTTTTCATCAAATTTGAAAAAAGTTTCAGGCATTATTTCTTCAAATAATTTTTTCTGTCCTCCCCCCTCCTTCATGGACTCTAATTATTCTTAATTATCACATATATCAGGCTGAATGAAGTTGTCCCATAGATCATTGATGATCTTTTAATTTTTAAATTCCTTTTTGTTTCCTGTGTTTCATTTTAACTAGTTTCTATTCTAGTTTTCAGGTTCACTGTGTATTTTTTTTGCAGAGTCTAATCTGCCTTTAATCCAACCCAACGTATTTTCATCTCAGTTTTCACCTTTAGAAGTTTAAAATTTTAGCCTTTTTTGGTATCTTCTATGACTTTATTTAATCTTTTTGAACCTAAGGAATATAATCATAGTATCTATGTAATGTCTTTGTTTCTGAAGTCTAGCATCTTTCTCAATGCAGCAAGCTGGAGAAATTGTCAGGTCCATCTTGCTTGTGTCTTGTTCTCAGGGGTCTTTGTCTTTTGTTGCTGACATAAACTGTCTTGAAAACAACCATTATTTCATATCTTTCGTCTGTTTTTTTCTTTTTGGCTGTTTCAGACAACAAGATAAGTCCCTTCTCTACTACTCCATCTTGCCTACAAGTAGAAGTTCTCGGAGAGGCAGGAAAGGAGGACCTTTTAAAGAAAATGTGGGTCTAGCTCCAGGCCTTGGTAGTATGGGATTTGCAGGGCAGGCTATTGCAGGGTTAGTAGACAGAATGGAGGACAGTAATGAAGAGGCCAAGATTCCTGGAATCTGTCCCTGACTCTTCTACCCCTCATAATCTTTAAAACAAAATCCAAAATTCCTGTCATACACTTGCACCCCGATGTTTCTAGCAGCAATGTCCACAATAGCCAAACTGGAAGGAGCCTCAGTGTCCATCAAAAAATGAATGGGTAAAGAAGATGTGGTTTATGTATACAATGGAATATTACTCAGCCATTAGAAATGACAAATACTCACCATTTGCTTCAACCTGGATGGAACTGGAGGGTATTATGCTGAGTGAAATAAGTCAATTGGAGAAGGACAAACATTATATGTTCTCATTCATTTGAGGAATATAAATAATAGTGAAAGGGAATATAAGGGAAGGGAGAAGAAATGTGTGGGAAATATCAGAAAGGGAGACAGAACATAAAGACTCCTAACTCTGGGAAACATACTAGGGGTGGTGGAAGGGGAGGAGGGCGGGGAGTGGGGGTGAATGGGTGACGGGCACTGAGGGAGGCACTTGACGGGATGAGCACTGGGAGTTATTCTGTATGTTGGCAAATTGAACACCAATAAAAAATAAATTTATTATTAAAAAAACAAAACAAAACAAAATTCCTGTCATAGTTTTCCAGATCCTTCCTAATGCAGGCACCTCCAGAGGGGCTACTTAAAAGAGAAAGGAGCCCAGGAAAGAAGAGGGTTAATAAGTGATAATTTAAAATTGTGTAGAATTCCATTTAATCTGGGGGAAGAGGGACTGATTATTAAAGATCTCAGCAAGTGAGATCGAGTATTGGTACAAGTATTTTGTGTGTATCATTTAATTTAATGGTTTACTTGATTTGGAGCCACAGACTGAACTCTGATCCTAGACACAAACTTGAGCCCTGTTCGATTGAGATGTCTCTGTGAAGACACTGAACCTATGATTTCAGGTTGAGCTCTGATGCCAGGATATATTGGATCACATGAATAGGAATAGAACTCATGCAATGCATCCTATTCTCATCATAGTAAACTCCTTAAAAGATTTTGTGACTGGCAAGTTGGGGTCCCTTCCCTTCTCTTGGCCTCAGTTCTCCTTTTTAAAAACTTAGAGTCTCAATACCAAAGGCTATATATTCTTCTTGATATTTAGTTGTGAGGTGAACAATGGCACATCATTTTCCCAAACCCTCATAACCAGCTCTGGTCTCTGTCCGGGTTGACTCTGACATTTCAGTTCTCTCAGTGCCCAGAGGAAGTCATTTTGCCAAAGCCCTTATATAAAAATACAATCATAATGCTCTCTGAATGCTATATATATATATATATATATATATATATATATATATTATGTTATATTACGAACAACTGTGATTCATTTAACCATTCAACAATTATTTATTGCCCACTTACTGTGTGCCAGGCACTTCTTTAGTTGCTAGGAATAAATCAGTGGACAGACAATAATCCTTGCTCTTGTGGGCCTTGTGGTGGAAGACAGACAATAAATAGTAAATACAAAATGCAAGTAAGCCACATAGCATGTTAGTATGTAATAAGAGATATTGCCTATGAAAGTCATCACCACAGTGCCTGATACATAGCAGGTATCCAAGAATCCTTTCTGAAAAGCTAATGTGGCTTCTTCACTTTGGGAAGCCAATGGGAGCCAAGTATTGAAGGATGATGAGGAACTCACCAGGTATGTGAGAGGGGAGTATCTAGCATAGGGAAAAACAAAGTTAAAAGTTGGAGATGGGGGGCTTGGGAAGTACCTGAGTACCAGTCTTAACAAACCTCCGTGGTGCCCATAGGGAGAATGTGTCAGGCTTTTAGGGCTGGTGGATGCAAGTCATGTCAGTACCACGGAGAGCTCCGGGGGGCGGGTGTCAACCTCTGGAGAGCCCTCCTGAAGCAAAGGGGGGCCCTGGCGGTGGTCTGCTGATTTGCCTGAGCAGTTCAACCCCAAGACAAAGTGACTGTCCTAAAATCAGGCCCTACTGCCATCTGAGTCTGAGTCTCAGTCTTAGAATTGGAAGCTAACGCATCCCTGCCTTACATCTTCTTCTATTGCAGAAGTAGCTGGTGGAATCTTGTAGCAATAATCTCCCTGGAATTTTTATCCGAGGACGTAGGTTTGAATCACAGTTATACCGTGAACCATCTGCATGGCTTTAGACAGGTTAGTTAGTTTTCCATCTGTAAAATAAGATGATGATCCTTACGGTGGTGCTGCGAGAACTATGGAGGACGGAGTTAGCAAAGCAGCTTGTGCAGTGCGTGGAACATAAAAGCTACCTTGCAACATTTTGTTGAAGGGTGAGTGAAATCTCTAGCAATGTTAGGGCTTCTCTGGAGGTGAGGATAGGATCTCACGGGCAGATAAAGTGAAGAGGACATTTTAGGCAGAGAGCAGGAGCCAAGATGGGGAGGTATGAGAGTGGATGGCATGGCCAGGAAATGGAGAGTAGTTTAATAAGATTGAAGCTATTCAGCTGCCACTTTTATTCTGAGGTCTCCTAAATCACTATTTTCAGCACAGAGCACTCTGTCGAACCTCTAGACTTTATTTACAGCTAGCCTATTGTGCATCTCAGTTGAAAGATCTACATACACCTCTGACCCACCTTTCCCAAACGGAATTTACCACTTTCCTCCAATGTGGTCTCCTCAGATGACATATTAGAAGGAAGACGAGTGTCTTATGAATGGTCTTAAACTGGGTGGAAGTTTTTGGAAAGGAAAACTTCCTTTCCAAGTGAGAGCAGAAAATGAGAATGGCTTAACCTAAAGCGTGAGATAATTGGGTTAGAGAAAGAAGAACTTCCACTGCCATAGATTATAAGAAACTCAGGAGAGGTGATCAAGAAAAGCAATGCAACTCTCTTTCCTGGAAGAGACATTATCATCTAGCTAGAATATTCTTTTTCTTCATCACCACTTAGTCACTATTATAATAATTGAATTATTAATATCCTTTTAACAGCAGTTTACATTTGTATAGAGCTTTACAGCTTGTAAAAGGTCTAATTTGATCTTAATCGCCACCCTCTGAGGTTATCAAGACAAGGATTATTAACTCATTCCCCCCTCTGCCCTCATTTTATACATGGAGAAACCGAAACTGCAAACCAGTTTGGCAAGTGACGCAATTGGCAAGAAATCAAGCAAGTAGTGCAGTCAGGAGCAAAGCTGTCTCCCAGCTCCCATTGAGTCTCACTCCCCACCCCCCACCCCTTTTTTCCAACACAGCACTCTGGACGTCAATAGAAAACAGCAAGAACAACAGTTGACTATATATGATTTAAAAATCCATAGTCCCTCTTCCTGGTGCTGATTCCCAGGAGTGAGAGAATGGAGACTTGTCCTAAAGGAATTCAGGAGTTTCAGTTCAAACTCCTAGAGCTGAGGTTTTAGGAGGGAGGAGGCCTGGTGCCATGTTAGCTTTAACCAAGAGAATTGGCAGGAATCTATTTCTCAGAAGGTCTAGGACTTCACCATTTACAAAGCAGTTTTACACTCCCTGTCTCATCTGCCATGCTGCTCCCACCTTGGGAGGGATGAGGGATGTGTCATTGTGATCCCCACTTTCCAGATGCAGATGAGGAGCCTCAGAGAGGTGAATGGACAGGCCTGAGGTCACTCGTCAGAGACTGAGCTGGGCTCAGAATCACCTTCTCTGGCCTCTTGGTTCAAACGCTTTCTCTCCCTTTTTCTGCCACATCCCAGCTGCCTCTGGCCAGACCCGAAAAACAAATCCTGTAATTGAGTTGGAATGTGGGTGCTGGGGCCCGGGAGACAATGTTTCCTGCTTTTCAATCTGTTCTTAATTTATTAAAGTGATGAAATAAGGAAGAGGCCCAGAAGGGGTGGATGTTTTCCATCAGTGAGTCACGGGAACCTGCAGAGGCAGAAGGTCAGGAGGAAGGCGTTGCTGCTCTGGCGGCTTCGCTCCTCTGGCAAAGCCCACACAGTGCTGGGGCAGGGCCTCTCAGAGCTGTCCCTGGGAGTGAGGTGGGCTGAAAAGGAGCAGGCTCCCCAGAGGACTCTCTCCCTCTCCATAGTGTTACCTCTGACCACTGAGTACCTTCCCTCTCAACCCACAACCAGCTAGGCTCCTAGGAGAAACATCCAGGGAAGACAGAGGAGGCCTCGCCCAGCCTGAGGGGGATCAGGAAAGGCCTCCTGGAGGAGGTCACATGGAAGCTGAGGCTTGACAGGAGAAGAGATGTTATCTGTGAAAAGGGGAGGTGAGGAGGAGAAGACACCAGAACAAGGTTGGCAATCGGGAGGCTTCCTGGAAAAAGTGACTGCAGAACCAGTTCTTGAAGCCTAGGTAGGAGTAGGCTGGCTGATTGAAGGAGAACAGATTATTAGGAGGATGGAAAGAGGGTTGTGAGAGAGCATGATATGTGCAGGGATGTCTGTGGGGAGAACTAGGTGTGGGGAAGAGGAGACAGGCAGGGCTGGGCTTCTGTGGTCCGACTCTGTGCACTCTGCTCCTGCAGCTGAAGACATTTTTCTTTTTGGCTCACCTCATACCACCCTTCAAGATCCATTTTATTTTATTTTATTTTATTTTATTTTATTTTATTTTATTTTTTCATGAAAGAAACACAGAGAGAGAGAGACAGAGAGAGACAGAGACAGAGAGAGAGAGAGGCAGAGACACAGGCAGAGGGAGAAGCAGGCTCCATGCAGGGAACCCGACGTGGGACTCGATCCCGGGTCTCCAGGATCACACCCCGGGCTGAAGGTGGCACTAAACCGCTGAGCCACCGGGGCTTCCCCAAGATCCATTTTAAATTCAAACTCTTGAGGTCTTTCTTGATCCTCTCCTTGGTCTCAGGTAATTTATTGAGCATGACTGATTTCTCTTTATATGCTTTATTTCATTTATTCATTATGACATCCTGGTAAATTTAACAGTTTAGTTCAGTTCAACATATATATAGTCCTACTATGTGCCACACTCTAAAAATACAGAGATAAATCCGACATTGCTCCTGCCCTCAGATAGTTCACATTCCAGTGGGAAGACACACCTATTAACAGATATCTTCAATAAGAATGGTATTGGGGACTGGTATTGGGGACTATTATCTCTGTTTTGCAGATGAGGAACTAGACTCATATTTATTGACTGACTTTGCCCAGGGTCCTGAGGACAGTAAAAGGAACCCTGCTCTGGATAGCCTTGAAGTCAGTGTTTGGTCTCCTGCTCCAGTCAGCTCTCATGATACTTACTGTGGTCCTTTCTATATATCCTTAAGGATATATATATATATATATATATATATATATATATATATATATATATAAATGCTGGTAGATTTGACTTACCCCCATACTTTTTTAGTTCATTGAAAACAGGATCCAGTGTTGTGAAGTAGTTTCACAGAGAGAGAGATCTTGTAAAGAGATGGGGGCTAAAATTTAGGAAGTACCTACTAAGTATTAGCCTGGGGTTCTGGTGCCAGACCCACTTTCCACCCATGTGTCCCCTTCTCTGTGCTTCCAGCACCCTCCCATCTTCATCTATCCTGGTTCTTCTTATCATGGTGAATGACTCTTAGTCACTGCCCATTCATTTGTCTATCTCTGTTTTCCCTACTTGGCCAGTTTGGAAAATTCAGACCTCCACATAGCACATGGGCTACTGTCAGAGCTTGGTAATCCTGAGTTGGATTGACTTGAATCTCCTTGTTGATTTCCACATGCTTTCATAGACTTTGCATGTGTCTCTGTATCTGTGCATGTTGGGCATGGGTTTCTCTGTGGGCTAACCCATAGCTTGTGTTGTGTGTGTGTAGCTCCTGATTGGGGCCCTGCGTTGACCTCTGTGTGTTTCTTACAAGGGCATCCACAGTCCCTTCTAAACCCTATGTATGCCTCCTTACCTCATCAGCATCTTATTCTGACCCAAAAGTCTCTCTCTTTTGGAAATACATTTCAGGGTAACTTGTGTCTCCCAGCTTTGATTGAAACATTTCAACACTCTATGGTTTGGAGCTTGGCCTCTTGGTGCATATCAAGAACTAGCATTTGCCAGCTGAGCTCCCAGCTGTGTGACTGCTGAAAATGAGAGAGGACCCTTTGGTTCTGAGGGAAGATGGGCAGTAGGTCATAAACTACACTAAACACTCCCTTCCCTCTGTACTGTCCACAGCTCTGAACACACCCCAGCTCATTTGTAGCTTCTCTAAGAGGCTGAACCTTTGGGGAGAGGGGTAAAAAGGTAGGAATTTGGAAATTGTTGTCTTCAGACAGTTTGTGTTTCTGGGTATATGAGAGAGACACCCCCCCTCCCCAGCTGATCATGGTGTTTTAATGACTCAAAATCATGAATATTAAACCGAGGAAAAGTTGACAGTATTTAAATGAGCATCATTAAGAGACACATAAATTAACAGGGTTTTTAGTTCTTGTGGAACTGCCGTTTCAATGTTAATTAAACAACCGGAGTGCTCTGGTGCTTTTGCAGCAAACTGTCCCCAAAGTGTGCTGCAGAATATCATTATGGGTGGCTGCCTCGCTGTTTAATTATTTCCAAGTTGATTTTTTTTTTTTTTGGTTCATTGCTGCAGTATTTTTATGCTTGTCTTGCATTTGGAAAAGGTGATGGGCTGAACCTCCAAGGAAGCTGTGGTGTGATCGGTGGGCCCATGGTGAAGACTTGAGCCGAGCAATGCTTATCCCTTTATGCTGGCCTCTGTGAGGGAAGCCCCAGCTGACCCTTTGAGCTTCCTAATGGACTGGTCCATGGCTGAGTCTAGGAAGCACCCAGATCCTTAGGTGCAGACAATTTCACTTTTAGAAAGTTGAGGCCTGAGTTGGGCTGGAGCCCTGAGTTGAGGAAGCAAAGACAGGGGTGATGGTGAGTGAAGGGGTAACAGTTGCCTCCATGGGTATGTTTGAGACAGTGTGGAGTGAAGGACCAGGGACCCTGGGATCTGTTTTGGACTCCGTGGGTCTGAACTAAGTAATCTTGAGGCAATCTCTTCCCCTGACTGGTGCCAGTCTCCTCAACTATGAAATGAAAAGTCTTCTCAAAGAGGATCATATTATCCACAGAGAATGAAAAGTAGTTCTTGGAGGTTGAAAAAAGGTTACTCTTTTTAAAAAAGATTTATTTATTTATTTATTTATTTATTTATTCATGAGAGACACACACAGAGAGAGGCAGAGACACAGGCAGAGGGAGAAGCAGGCTCCATGCAGGGAGCCTGATGTGGGACTTGATCCTGGGACTCCAGGATCAGGCCCTTGGTTGAAGGCGGCGCTCAACTGCTGAGCCACCCGGGCTGCCCATCTTTTTTTAATGTATAAAACAGAGAAATACACAGAGTATAAAAGCAGATACATAGTATAACTGGAATTAAAATTTGTCTGGGTAGTGATTAAGAGAAAAAATGTTCAGAAAGATTTTATAGGTATGCAATAATGGAAAAAAGACTGACAGACAATAGACTGGATGAACCCTAGGAAATTCATCTGTAAAGACAAAAAAGTCCAGTGTGAGATGGCCAGATGGTCTCATATCCTAGGATTCAGAAATGGTCATCTAGAAAGGGGCCTAGCACATTGGAGACACTACTTATTGAACAGACAGATGAATGAAGAGGGCCTTCTTATAGCTTCCATGAAATGCTATGAAATTCCATGAAAATATTTGTGTATTCATTCTATATCCCTCAGAGTAGAGTTATTAAAAAGCATAATACATTGTTAAATGGAAAAACAACTATATGGTCAACTAGTCTTCAACAAAGCAGGAAAAAATATCCAATGAAAAAAAGACAATCTCTTCAACAGATGGTGTTGGGGAAACTGGACAGCAACAAGCAGAAGAATGAAACTGGATCACTTCCTTACCATATACACAAATAAGTTCAAAATGCATAAAAGACCTAAATGTGACACCAGAAATCATCAAAGTCCTAGAGGAAAATATAGGCATCAACCTCTTTGATATTAGCTGTAGCAACTTCTTACTAAACATGTCGCCTGGGCAGCCCCGGTGGTGCAGCGGTTTAGTGCCGCCTGCAGCCTGGGGTGTGATCCTGGAGACTCGGGATCGAGTCCCACGTCAGGCTCCCTGCATGGAGCCTGCTTCTCCCTCTGCCTGTGTCTCTACCTCTCTCTCTCTCTCTGTCTCTCTCTCTGTCTATGTGTGTGTCTCTATGAATAAGTAAATAAAATCTTAAAAAAAATAAACATGTCTCCAGAAGCAAGGGAAACAAAAGCAAAAATAAACTATTGGGACTTCATCAAGATAAAAAGCTTCTGCACGGCAAAGGAAACAATCAACAAAACTAAAAGGCAACCTGCTGAATGGGAGAAGAAATTTGCAAAAGACATATCTGATAAAGGGTTAGTATCCAAAATCTACAAAGAACTTATTAAATTTAACACTTAAAAAATAAATAATCCAGTAAAGAAATGGGTAGAAGACATGAATAGACATTTTCCCAAAGAAGACATCAAATGATGAACAGACACATGAAAAGATGCTCAACATCACTCATCATCAGGGAAATACACATCAAAACCACAACGAAATACCACTGCACATCTATCAGAATGACTAAAATGAACAACACAGAAAACAATAGGAATGACTAAAACGAACAACACAGAAAACAACAGATGTTCATGAGGTTGTGGAGAAAGGGGAACCCTCTTTCACTGTTGGTGGGAATGCAAACTGGTGCAACCACTCTGGAAAACAGTATGGAGCCTCCTCAGAAAGTTAAAAATAGAAAGACACTATGACCCAGCAATTGCATTACTAGGTATTTACCCAAAGGATACAAAGATACGGATTCAAAGGGGCACATGCCCCTGATGTTTATAGCAGCGTTATCAACAATAGCCAAGTTATGGGAAGAGTCCAAATATCCCCTGGTGGATGAATGGATAAAGAAGATGTGATCTATACCTATATCTATGTATGTATGTGTGTTTGTATATATATACATATATATAAAATACATGTTATATATAATATATATAATGGAATATTAGCCATCAAAAAGAATGAAATTTTGTCATTTACAATGGAGCTTGAGTATATTATGCTAAGTGAAATAAGTTGGTCAGAAAAAGACAAATACCATATTATTTCACTCACATATGGAATTTAAGAAACAAAACAGATGAAGATAGGGGAAAGGGAAAAAAAGAGGGAAGCAAATAATAAGAGACTCAACTTTATAGTTGATCTTTATAGATCAAACTGAGGGTGGATGGAGGGAGATGGGCTATATGAGTGATGGGTATTAAGGAGGGCACTTGTGATGAGCAGTGGGTGTTATATATAAATGATCAATCACTTAATTCTCCTCCTGAAACCAGTATTACACTATATGTTAACTAACTAGAATTTAAAGGAAAGCCTAAAACATTGTTAAATGGAAAAAAAGGAAAAATACATAAAACTATCATCTATAGTTATTTTGAGTATGCAAGTATGTATAAATATGCTTGAGTGAAATCCAGTAAAATGCTTTTGAGGGGTCCAGTTATCAATCAGGTTGCGCATTAAAACACCTGTGAGAGGGGCCCAAAAGGCCTTCCAGTAACAGGAAACAGCCTGGAGTTGGGTTGACATCAAGTCTAGGCTGATTGAAATAGGTCCTCTACTCTCCCTCTAATGGTGTCCACCTGGGGAGGCAACTCAATGGGAAGGGAGCATAGCACCAGTCTCTTTCAGGAGGGGCCAGGACCTGGGTCTGGAAATGAAGTAGGGGCTCCCCTCTTTTGGTCTTAGCCTTCTGGCTGGGCCCAGGTTTGCTCACTGAAGACCCAAGTTAAGAGGGCCTCTAGGCAGGGGTGCAACTTCCTTCTTTCAAAAGCCCATTTGGGCAAGTGAATATTTATTAATTTGGTGGTCATGGGAGGCTTTAAAAGTCAAGATTCCAATGACAAAAATCATAAAGGACCAGATTAATAAAGCTATAAAACTTTAGACATAATACTTATCAAAATACTATAATTACCTGTTTAAGATGTTTTCCATAATGGACTGTGAACTCCATGGGAACAAGTGCTGTGCATATCTTTTCCACTGTCTTTTGAGTGGTCTTTGGCACATAGGAGGTGCTCAAATAATACAGGTATCCCCTAGCTTTTCAAAAGTTTGCATTAGGCCACTTTGCTTTTATGAAAGACTTATATTAGTACTTGTTTTTGGTAGCAACAACAAAAAAATCCAAAGAGGATCTTTGCTTTCATGAATAAAGGCAAAAAGTGAAAATAATTTTTAACTTTTGTTCTGCAGCAAGCCATTATACAGGCAGCATGCATCGAGCAATCAGAGTGGCAATGCCAAGCTCCTTCTTGGAAACTACACTCAGCACCTCACCACCATACTTTGAGCTGTGTGAGCATCTGTGCTTTATCTCAATTTATTTTCTGCATCCTTTAACAAGATGTGTTAAGATATCAGAAAAGCCTAAGAGAGGTTATTTTTTGCGGTCTGGGAATGCTAAATTTTTTTTCCATATAAATTAATGGTAATTGCTTCTTTGTTTTATGGCATTTTGGCTTACAAAGGTTTTCATAAGGGCAGGTCTACTTTCAGATAGTAGGGGAGACCTGTAATAATATTATGTAATGATGAATAGATAACAGGGAGTTAACCATGCTTTCAGCATATGTTATGGTTATAGAGAATAATTTAATAAAAAGAACAAAAACTTTCTTTGGAATGCTCATTCTTTCTTCCTTGCATATGCCAGGATTATAGAAAAAAATTCATAAATCATAGGGCAGTTTGCAAAAATGGCCATAATACTTGGTAAATTCTCCCGTTGAGTGCATTTCAGACTGGCTTATGTCTTGTTTTGGTCAACAGAATAGAATAATATTGGATGAATTCTGAGTCTAGGTTTCAGGAGGCCTTATAGATTCCTCTCTTGCTATCGTTAAAACAGAGACTACTACCAATATGACCAAATCCAGGCTAGCCTGCTGGATGACGTGGCTCAGTTGACCCCATTACCCTCAGCTGACAGCCAGCTAGCCCCCAGGAACAGAGTTTCCTACCTGACCTGCAGCTATACACAGACAAATGAGTGAGTCCAGTCAAGACCAGCAGGAGAATTGCCCACCTGAGGAGAGTCTAAATTGCCAACCTACAGGATCGTGAACTAAATAAACTGTTGTGTTAAGATGCTAAGTTTTGGATGGTTTGTTACACAGCAATAGATAACTGGTAAAGACCTCTTCAGGGGGATGTTCAGGGCTAATTAGAAGGTGTTTCATCTTATACCCTGCCAATAGAAACACAATTATAATAACCAAACAAAGCTCATTGGGAGATGGTGTGTAATGACTCTCATGATGTAGGAGCCCATTTTCAAAAGGAACCATATTGAGTAGGTATTTCCATAATGGATAACTGTCTGAAGGAGAGATTGCTGGAGCTTGGCGGTGGTGGTGGAGTAGTTGTGTGTTGGTGGTAATGATTGTGAAGGTCCTTTTCCATTTCTTAAGGTATGGGTTCCCACAATTATTCTTCCTGGGACCCAAACAGGCTTTGCTCACCTATTCTCATCTTAATGCCACTGCAACTCTCATGCCAGAGAAGTACTCCGATTCCTCCTGTATTACTTGACCTCTAGGGACTTACCCCATCCCTTTCATATCTCGACACCATCCTGTATACACTATGCCATGGAGACCAGTCCTGATGGCCTAAACACACTTCTCTTTCATGCCTGTGTCTTCATATATGTTACCTCTACCCTGACTTCATCTTCATCTGGCAAAACGCCACTTATTCTTCAAGGCACAATTATACAAATTTACTTTTTTGGGGAAAACTTCATCATTAGATGACAGTCAAGCTATCTCTGAGCTCCCAAATTTTGATTACAGCACCTTATCTCATTATGAGCTAAACTTGTCTTCTCTGTCTCCTAATTTCTTCCCCAGAATAGTCTCCTCCTCACCTACAAGTAGAGTCCTCATCTAATTCCTATTTGTGTAGGTTGATTTCTAGCACATGGCCTAGCATAGGAACCCCAAAATATTATTTGAATGAATGAATGAATATTAATTTTTGAGCTGAAGCTTCCAGCAGACAAAGTATTTTTTGTATTCATTGTCCCAGATATTCTTATTATCTCCATTTTCTAAATGAAAAAACTATGGCTCAGTGTGGTTAAATGACTTGTTGGAGGAGTAAGCAGAGGAGATAGGAATCAAGGCTTTTGAGTTCTAAAGCCCAGACTGTGTAATACCTGTATTATCATTCATTCATTTACTCATTCTATAAATATTTAATTTCTGGCCACTCTCTGCCAAATCTCTGCCAAATGCACATCTCACTTCCTACCCATACTGCAAATCCTATCAGGATCACTCTTTACTTCCCCATCAATATCCTTCACGTTCATCTCCCTGGGAAGTCTTCATTGAACTCTGACAGAGTTACATATTTATCTCTATTCCCACAAACTCCTTAATTTTCCTATCATATCACTGTCTTCCCTATTGAGCTATTAGAAGTGTAAGGGCATCCCAGAACCCCATTATGATCCCCATACCCAGAAAATTCTTGGCTGGGGTAAAGTAAGGGGGCCATGTGAGTGATGAGGCTTGGTGGGGTCATGAAGGGGTTTCTTGGTCATTTGGAGACTCAGACTTATTGGATGGAAGAGAATGAAAGCACAGCTCCACTCTTAAGTTGGGACAACTTACACTCCAGAGTTCCCCTGCAGGATCAGGCTAAAATCTACTCTCTGTAAGACTTTTATTTGAGATCACACCCTTGTTTATCTCCTTTCTTTGCTGTCCTCCTTTTCCTACTCCATTATTGATTTCTTCAGGAAACATTTCCTTAATCACTTGTACATAAATCCTCACCACAGAGTCAGCTCTGAAGAAGCAAATCTAGGACACATACATGGGTACATACATTGACATACAAATGGACATTCGAACTGCTCTCATGCCCCAAAGCAATGTCTCAGAAACACACATTATCCCCTCCCCACATACCTGGGCTATGAACAGATACAGGGGACCATGGATCCTACTTTCTAGGATTCCAGTGAAGATCAACCAATACCCTGAAGCAGAAATGAACTTCTGTCTCATTCATTCATGAGAGATTTATTGTAATCCTTACCATCTCCAGAACACTTTTATATCTGTTCTCTCACTGGGCATCCAAAATGTCCTTCAATATGGGCAAGGCATGCTTCAGCCTCATTTAACAGATGAGGAAACTGAAGCTCAGAGTGATTGGGTGATTTGCCTGAGGCTATAGACCTCACCTGGTTTCCTAGATTTCACTGTCTGTCTTCACCATTCTTTATTTTTATTTTTTATTTTATTTATTTTTAAATTTATTCATGAGCGAGAGAGGGGGCGGGGCAGAGACACAGGCAGAGGGAGAAGTAGGCTCCATGCAGGGAGCCCGATGTGGGACTCAATCCCGGGTCTCCAGGATCACACCCTGGACCGTAGGCGGCGCTAAACCGCGGAGCCACCCGGGCTGCCCTGTCTTCACCATTCTGCTCCTCTGAGGGCTGTTGGATCAAAACCTACGGAAAAGGTTCTTACTTTCATGATGCAAGATGAAGATTCATGGTACAAAGGAGTAAATAGATTCCTGCACAGTGCATCAAACCAAACCAAAGAGACAAAAGTATGTGGAAGTTAATGTCAGGGCCAGATAGAGCACCTGAATGGTGTACAGGAAATAATGGGAAGTACTGAATTTGAAAAAAACTGTGTTCCTTAGGACTTTTTTGGCCAGAGGAAGAGGAAGGGTGTCCCTCAAAACAAACATTACATACAACACAGAGTGTTGGAGGGAAATTGGAGAGTTGCAAAGCAAATGAGGCCACATGCTGAAAACAGCATTTTTAAAAAGTGCATTGAAATGAAGCTGATTAGATTCTTCTGGACACAGTTCGAGCATCACCTCTCTAGAAGGTATTCCCTGGCTCAAACCTTTTCTTCTGTTATGATTGTTTCATGTTACCCTCCATCTAACTCTTTACAGTTGGTAGAGGAATTCAGTTTACTTATCTCCTTTACCAGACTATGAAATCCATGAGCAGAGACCAGCTCTAATCATTTATGAATCCCACTGACTTGTCACAAACTGAGCCATGATCCTGACCATAAGTCAGCCTGGCCCTGGTCAGAGACCAGTCCTGGAACTCAGGTCTCATTTGAGCTCTAATCTTGGCCACAGACTGATCCCTAATCCTGGTCATAGTCTGGGCCTTGATCTTGATCACAACTTGAGCCCTGACCTTGATCCCAGCTTAAGGTCTGATCTTGGTTATATACTGAATCATAAACTTGGCTCTAGACTGAGTGCTAATCTTGGTCAGAGACTAGACCCTGGACCCGTTTTAGTATGTCTACAAGGGGCTTAGGCCAGCCAACCCTCTTGCTATTTAAACAACTCCTTGCATACATGTTTGCCTCTCCTGTTCCAGCCTCATACCTCTATTAGATCTTGAGTATCCCTAGGGCAAGTCTGCCCCACAGGCTGTTACAGGGTGGGGCTTCTATGGGCTGCCAACCAGAGCAGCTTTGCCCTGATGGAGATGTGTTCACCATGGCTGCACTGTGGGAAGAACCAATATGGTCAGATCGTAAAGGAACTCAGCTTCTTCTACCCTGGCCATTTCTATGATCAAAGGACATTTGAGAAAAGATTTATCCTTTTGCATGCAGCAGAGTCCCAGGTAACAGAATCTGCTTTTTCTTAGTCAAGAGTCTGCCAGAAGTGGGAGAACAGTCAGGAACTTGAGGGCAAAGAAAGTGAGAAGGAGAACTTTTGCCTTCCCGGGCAGAGAATTAATTATAAAATCAGATCATGTTACCAGAATTGTTTATATCTGTGTTTTAAGAAATTTGCCGTCTTCTGAATCTAATAGATGAAGCAGTCAGAGCTTGACTGCTACAACAGTTTTTAATTTGTTTGGAAATTAGTCCAAATGATGAAGAAATGCTTTTCAATACAACACAAAGGCAATACAATTGACATGTCTCCTTTTAAACAACAACGACAACACAGCTCTCAACATTGAATAATTAAAGAAAATGCATATATTAGACACAGGTTGTAGACCCCTGGTTCTGAGAAATATCCCTTCTGAGGGGATACTAACATGTACCAAGACCTCACAGTTTAGCACTTTGATATCTGTTTCATTTTACCCTTCGGAATAGCATTGGGGAGGGGTAGGTAACCTTACCTTCCATTTCAGAGAGACGAAATTTGGGCACAAAGGAATGGACTAATTTGCCCAGGGACATGCAGCTGGGCTAGTGCTCTCTATACCCCCCCTACTGCCTCTCTCTGGATGTGGTAAAGTCTCTGTCCTTATAAGGAAGACATAAATGGCTTTCCCCAGTAACTTGTGGGTTTTTAAAATGGGCAAATCACTCTTGAGTGTTAACTTCATGATGATATAGACAAAGTCCATACATTAGAGCCTCTTAGCCCATTTTCATGTAAAACCATACCTGCTCCAGTTTACCATCATCAAACAACTGTATGATCTTGATCTTGTGCATGTCATTTTTTTGAGACTCAGTTTCCCCCTAAGCAAGTGGGGGTAATATCTACCTTACTGATTGGTATGAAAAGAAAAGATATTTTCTAATTAACAAGAGGTTGTGAATTAGTTAATTAATGGCTATGAGATGTTAAACACTGGTCAAGACCAAGACATTGTTATGACACCCGAACCATGCTTGGCGTCCAGTAAATCACTGAGCTATGCTGTCTTAGATGTCCCCGTGCCCTTCCTCAGGGCATATTCATCCTCAGTGTGCGAGGTACACTGAGGCTTCAGGAGCCACAGAACAGCATTTCTCAAAAGATGAATGAGCTTCAAGATATCTCGTCATGAAGTTTAAGAAAGTTCTCAGATCCACCACTGAAGAAGGGATGGTTACTCCTTGGTTTCCTGCTCCTTCTTCCACTAGGAAATTTCAGTAGATTAGGAGATGATCTCATGGGGTAGGTTTGTCTATTGAAACTTTAAAAATTCATACTTTATTTTATTTTTTTCTGGGTCCTCTGGGAAAAATCAGCATTTGAGAAAATGTGCAGAGGTGCAGGTAGGTGACGCTGGGAGGGGGTGAGTGGGGGCCAGGTGGTCCCAGAGAAGCAGGCTTCTCTGACAATTCAGAGCCACTGAAGAGTTTGGGGGAGAAGAGTGGCATTTAGTGATTTTCTGTTAGGAGCATAACATATGTCAGTCATTTAAGCCTGTGTGATAGGTATCATCATGCCTATTTTACAGATTGAAAAATAGAAATTCAAAAGACAGAAGTAACTTGTTGCAGTTGCATAGTCTGGAAAGATGAGAGCCAGGATTTGAGGATTTAAGGCCAGTTCTAATCACTAACACCCTCCCTCTCTCCAGCATAACTTGTTGCGACCCCCATCACCATCAGTGCAAAATGATGTACAGTCAAGTGACAAATCATGAGGTCAGTTCCAAGGGGTGGGAGCCAGGAGGGGCTGAGCAGAAAGGGGGACCAGAACATCCAGCTTCTAATTTCCTCTGTTCCTCCCAACAGGAAGCTCAGAAGCCTTCAATACTAGGTGGGCAAGGCATGCTGCTGCCCTCCTTCCTTTCTCTCATCTTCTCACCCCTGCTGCTCTCCTGGCCTTCTCCTTCCAGCCCATTATCTTGCCTTTTATTGCTTTCCAAGATGTCTAAAGACAGCTTCCTTCAGTGGCTTGGTCTCAGTCCCAATAAGTGATTTGCATGCACAACACACAGCTGAGAAATGGTGGAGCTGGGCTGGAATCCAGGAAGTTAGAGCTTTTTGCATTGTACTGTTCTCACTGTGCCTAGTATATAGTAAGTGCTCAATGAGTAGGAATCTTCTTCTCCTTTCCTGCAGCAGCCAGTGTCCATCCCACCAGGAGTTCAGAATTTTAGATCCTGAAGGCACACTGGCCCCTCCTTTCCCTTTGGAGGTGGCTGTTGTCATTTGCCAGGGTCTGGCCTTTTCTGGAGGTGTTGGAGCACCAGTGTCTGCAGCTTAGGCCGCCGAGGCTGTGGTCCAAGGGTCTGGCCCTGGATAGAAAGAGGGTGGCTTGGGGAGGCCCTGGCTGCTTTGCATGCAGGATGAGGGCTCCTCTGGTCAATTTGCTTTCACTAATGTCAGGCCCCTGCGGCGCCGTTGTCGGTTGCGTAGCAACTGGCCGAGCAGCACGGCAGAGGTGGCCATGCATAAAAGATGACACATGATGGTGGGGCGCGGGGTGACGGTTTGCAAATTTAGATACAGTCGCAGGAGGAATATGAACTGGGCACTCGACAGGCACGGGGGGAGGTGGCTCTCTTTGTGTCCTCCCACCTCATTCAAAAAGCCAGGTTCCCACTATATTTACAGAGGTCTGGGGAAAGGGAGCAGAAGAGGGACAGGGTGGCTTGACTTCCATCTCTAGAAAGCCAGGGGTTGGGCAGGTGGAGGCTGAGAGGGGAAAAGGGAAGGAAACAAGGTGGGCAGCTATGCCAGTGTGGACAGAGTCCTGGGGCGTCCTGAGGACCGTTCTCAGGCAGTCAGGCTCCCGGAGACCACCTGTGCCGCAGGTCCTCCCCTGCCTGGTGGAAGGACAGTGAAAGCAGCTATCTGGACACCCGTCACCTCACAGCAGGTGTCCTCTGATGCCATTCCTGGTCACTGCAGGGAGATGAGGCATGCTGGACTTGGCACCCCCAGATCTGGGTGCCGGTGCTAGCCCTGCCATTTCCGGATACCGGGACCTCAGCAGGTAACTTTAAACCACATCCAATTCAATCCATCCAATAGCAACTGAGCACCTGCTATGAGCCTCATGCCTCATGCTGACGTAAGGCCTGGGGACCCAGTATACAAAATACAGTCCCTGCCCTTGAGGGACAGGGTGGGGGAACAGATGTTCAAATCAATAAATTATATTCTAGAGCATTGACTGCAAAAATAGATGGGTTAGGGAGGAGGGAGCTTCTACTCTGAGTTTTAAAGGTGATGTAAGGACTGGCCAGGAAAACCAGGGATGGAGGGGAACTCCCAGCCAAAGGGAGGTGTGGTCTTAGCGGGAGGTGAAGGGGACTTGAGGTGTTTGATGTGGCCAGGGACTAAAACTTAGTGCTTCAGTTTCAGTGAAGACATGTGTAGTCAACTCTGAATGTCCTCTTGGGTGTGTGGGCTCATCTTCCTGCCCACCCCTGACTTCAGCAAACAAGAGAGAGTTCCACTCAGCGAAGGCCTTACAAACCATACAATCATTGATGGCCACCTGGCAGGGCCTGGAGACCCACGGGACCCCAGCTCCTTATTTTAGAGAGGAGGAGGAAGGCCCAGAGAAGGGGAGGGACTGGTGGGGGCTACCCTTTGACCCAGATGGGGGCAGAGGGGAGAGAAGAGAGGACAGCAGTGAGTAGGTGGGTCCCTGTCAGTGAGGATGCTGAGGTCCTGACATGACAAGCAATGTGATGGTTTCATAACTAGAGACAGACTCCTTCAGGAAGTGCTGGTCTGAGAAATAACTCCAGTGCAAATGTCACCTTGACAGCAGCAGTGCCTGGCACAGGGAAGTGCTTGCTGCGCAGCTGTTGACTGAGTTACCTCTTGCTTGCCCAGGGCTTTGATGTCCACTATTTTATTTGAGCCTCTCTAAATCTCTGAGATTGGTATTGTACCTCTATTCTTCAGGTGAGGCACTAGCTCAGATCACAGAAGAAACTTGCTGAAAGTCGCACAGAGTGTCAGATGTTGACTCTGAGTTTTCTCATAACTCCACCATGCCCTGATGCCCCCACACCGTGACTTTTGTTCTGGAGTGAGTTGTGGGCAACTAAAACAGTGGCAACAGATAGAAGAATTACAATGTCAGGAGTTTGCCCAGGAGGATAGATCTGGAGTCATCACTGAGGAATAAAATTGTTTGGAAAAAAATATGCAATTTGGCTAAAAACTTTGCATGGGCCTCCCTGAAATGCGATCATGTGTCAAAACAGAAAATGGTCAAGGCAGCCCTCCTCAGGCCTCGTCACACCTTCCATCACCCATGAGAACCATGCAAGAGTCCGAATTCCAGCTCTGACACTTACTTGCCAAGGAACCTAGAATAATTCATTTTACTGTAGTTCTCAGTTTCTTTCTCTGTAAAATAAGGACGATAATAGCATCCACCTAGCGGAATTATTGTGAGGACTAAATTTATCAACACACGTAACGTGCTTTAAACAGTGCCTGGCATGTGGTAAGTGCTTAATAAAACAATTATTATCATTATGGAGGAAGGCAGTCCAGCTTGGGATAGGAGTTTAAAAATGGAAGGTGGGGAAAGACCCCCAAAGTGGTCTAATAACATGAGTGGAGTCTAGAGAAGACCTAGGAGTTAGAGAGATCAAGGAGAGGAAGGATTTTCTAGGCAGAGGAGAGAGAAGGTACTAAGCCTCAGAGGCTCTGTGTAGCAGATGTGGCCGCTGAGGTACAGAGAGGCTAACTTCCCGTTGAAGGCCAGGCAGGAAGCAGTAGCACAGCCGCCCTCCAGGCCCAAGGCTGAGGCGAGGGCAGCGCTCTGGGTGCCCCAGGGATGGGGCCTGCGGGTGACCGTGGCCTCGGCCCTCTGCTGAGGCTGTCTGGAGGGCACAGGGCAGGGGAGAGATGGAAGGTAAGGTGGGCCTTCCCTGATGGCCATGGAGTCAGAGGGAAGGCCAGGTCCTGCTTGACCTTTGAGCTGCACCCTGGGGAGAGGGAGGTGGTGATTGTCATGTGACCGGAGTTGGGAGGTTGGGGCTGTGGGTGCTTGGAGCCTCTGACCGCTGAGGGGCTCACTGAGGGGCCGGGTGCACGAGTCAGGCATTGGCCCCTGGTGAGGATTGGGATTTGTGACTTATAGGACTTGCAGATCCAGAACCTGACCGTGGGAGCAGACTCCTGGTCTAAGGTCTGAGGCGCTACCAGGGGAGGCAGACGCCCCAAGTCTACCTCCGCCCCGTGTGGGGCCTCTGCGTTTTCAATGGCCTTGACTGTCTTTATGTGCTCTGGTGTCTGTGAGGAGCTGGACAGAGATTCCTACCTGGAGGGTCCCGGGGTGAGTCCTAGACTGACACGAGCCCAAGTATGTTGGTCTTGGGGATAGATTCTCTTACGTGTGTTCTGGTGTATTCTGGGGAGTCGGGGTGGCTAAGGGGAGGGGCAGCTCCTTGGGGACAAATGCTGCATCTAGAGAAAGGCACCAAGGCTTCGGACCTCTGCTCTACCTCCTGGATGTCTAGCTTGGTCGAGTTATTTATCCTTCCTCCCTTTCCTCATCCATAAAATGGGGGTAATAATGGCACCAACTCCAGGACTATTCAGAAGGTTACGCGAGGCCATGAGTGTAAAACACTTGGCAAGGGCAGGGGCCGACCCAAAGGAAGCGCTCAGCCACTGTGCAGTATCCTAGGAGGGGCTCACATTTAACCCGTGTTCTCACCTGACTCTGCGGCAAGATTGCATTATTTTTTCAACTGATGAGCTAGCCTTCCTTTGAGCCTCCTTTCTCTCTGTCCTCCACTGAGTTAGTGGGGAAAAATATAGCTTTTGGTGCCAGCCAGGATACAATTTTGGCTATTTTTTTAAAGTGTCAGTATCTACATATTACCTCATCTTTCTCTTGGAATTCCTTCTGGAAGATTCTCAACTTCTCATTAGTCAGACTGGGCAAGGCTCGTGTACTTGGAGAAGCCAAAGAAAATAATGCATTGACCATTTCCAAAATATTGCCTCTGCTACCCTGTGATTATCATAATGGTGATGCCGGGCTCCTGTCACCCACTCCAGGCTGCGGTGAGGGCCGCAGCCCGTCTTACACCCCGGGTCAAACAGGGCATGGGCTCCCTGGGGTGGAACGGCTGCTGTGGGCCCCTTGAGGGCACCTGGCGGCACTAATAGAGGCAGCTGGTCGCAGGAGCCCTCACAGACAGCCCCTCATCTCTCCACAGGCTCCAGGTGCCTCCACCGCTGCTCCCTGTGCCGAGGGAACCTTCTGCCTCCCTCAGATTCAGCCACCTGATCTCCAATGTAGCCCTGATCTGGTTCTCTGAGCACTGTTCAGAGATTTCTTTTAAGAATAGTTAGCAGAGGGCAGCCCGGGGCGGGGGGTGGGGTGGTGTAGCGGTTTAGTGCCTGTCTTCGGCCCAGGGCCTGATCCTGGAGACCTGGGATCGAGTCCTACGTCAGGCTCCCTACATGGAGCCTGCTTCTCCCTCTGCCTGTGTCTCTCACGAATAAATAAATAAATACAATCTTTTTTTTTTTTTTTTTTAAGAATAGTTAGCAGAGAAAAGCAGCAGTTCAGAAGCTTTGGTTATACTTTTTTTATTAAAAAAAACAAAAAACAAAAAACAAAAAACAAAACAAAAAAAAAAAAAAAAAAAAAAACAAAAACAGCAAAACCCAAACAAAAAACCCCACTCCCTTCTTTCCTTCTGGAAGTTCTTTGGATGAGCATCCACGAGCCGTAGAATCAGACTCGCAGTCAGATGGAGGGCACAGAGGGGCCTGGAGGCATGGCCTGCTGGGGGCACCTACAGGTGTCACTGCTGCCTGGGCCCGGGCTGAAGAATCAGCGGCTGGAGGCTCTGGGATGCTCTGACTCACCAACGCGCGCATGACCTTAGGTGAGAGTAAGAGTTTGAGGTGACCTTTAGCAAGTTACTGAACCTCTCTGTGCCTCAGTTTCCCTTCTCTAAAATGGAAGTAGTGCTATACCACACAAGGTTATGAGGTTATGATACAAATTAAATGGAGAATGAGTTCATTTTTATTTTTTAAAAGATTTTATGTATTTATTTATTTATGAGAGACAGAGAGAGACACAGGCAGAGAGAGAAGCAGGCTCCATGCAGGGAGCCGGATGCGGGACTCGATCCTGGGTCTCCAGGATCATGCTCTGGGATCAAGGTGGTGCTAAACCACTGAGCCACCCAGGCTGCCCATGAGTTAATTTTTAAAAGAACTTTTAGAAAGGCCTCCGACACATAGTATACGCTGTGTAAATGTTTGTTAGATAAACTGTCAAGTTGATAGCATTAAATAGCACTGGTTGATAGACCGAGAAAGTGTATTCCAAGAGGTGTGTACACCTTGACTTTGCACCACTATGTCTTGAAAGTCTTTAGAACAGTTGTTTCTTCCCAAATGGGGTGAGACTTCAGACTCGGAACCTCCAGCAGGCAAGGGCCTCTCCAGAATGCAATAATTAAGCTTTTGTTTTCAATGTAACTCATTTTACATTTATGTAATGTTACATTGATTTGTGTATTATAGATATGTTATAGTTATTTATATGGTATGTATTATATTTATATTCTATTTACCATCTATAAGAGTGATATAAAATTTGAGATAAAAAGTGAATAAATGTTAAGAAAAATATACAGTAAATAATGGTGTTGGTGATGTAGGGACATAGCAGAGATAGCGGTCCTGGGAAGTGCGTCCTGGAATATGAAGCAAATCCTGGGAGCAATACAAGTCTGCCTCTCTCTCTCTCTCTCTCTCTCATCATCACGATCATTTATCTATCGAATCTATCATCGTCCAATCATCCCTAAAGAGGCGAGGGCCTGGATGTTGACTGCGGGCCTGCTGGGAGGAATGCCTCTCTGTGGTGTGCTGTGTGCCCGCTCCCAGCGCGTGCGGCCCAGCTCTCCGGATGCACCAGGCTGCTGCCCCGGGTCTCCCTCACCTCGCTCTCTCTCCTTCCCTTTCCATCTTCTTGCCTGGTGGAGTGGCTGTGAATTACCACATTAATTTCCAAATCAAGCCAAGTTCCATAGTAACAGAACAGCTTCCATCCAGACCTGAAAAGATTCATTAGGAAGTTGATTTGATAAGTGCCCTCAACTTACTCCTTCAAAAGAACAGCTGCATTTACCCAATTCTGATAGCTCTCCAGGGGCCGGGGCTCCAAGGGCTGGGGAGCCTGACACTGCAGGCCGTGGGCTGGGACTGCCAGGGAGCCAAGAGCACTGGACTGTGCACCTCGGAAGTTTGGGTGCATGAGTGAGGGGACGCTGAGCTGCCCGCCCCCTTTGACACCTCCTGGGTGCTTCCCAGTTCTGGTTGGTAAACTTGTGGGGAGACGTGCCAGGGGAACACTTTAGACTGACAGTTGTTCCCAGGGTGCTGGGCTTGTGACTTTGAGGCAAAAGTGGGGACACAAGACACCCCGGCTTCAGTCGGGGGGAGGGACTGAGTAGCTGGGGCACATATTTCATGGTTTAAAAATGAAAAATGTTTCTTTTATAAGATTTGAGTCATTTTCAATGTAATTGTCCCAAATAAGCTATTTGCAGGCTAGTGGACATTAGCCACATTAGCCACATTGTCCTCCACTGAAGGGTTGGACGAGAATGCCTTCTCACAAGTTGCTGTGAGGCCTGAGTGGGACCTGGTACCTCGTATGCTGCCTACATGAAATCACGTCCGTCCACGGTGCTGACGACGCTGCAGCCCACGTTTCTGATGACAGCACCACTATCCACCCCTCCCTCCATCCCTCCCCCTCAGCATTCCGTCCTCAGCAAGTGAACGGATCTTGCCCTGCCCTCCCCAAGCATCGCCCCGTTCGACCACCTGCTCTCCTTTCCCCAACCCAGCTGACTAAAGCCCTGGAGAAGACAGGCCCCAGTCTGTCAGGATCCCCCACCCCTGGAGATAGGACGTTGGGCAAGGGACTTGATGTCCCTGAGCCTCTGTAACTGTGCTGCTTCTTACCTTACTAGGTACTGTGAGATTTAGTGAGACTGTGAATCGGTTAGCCCAGAGCCAGGCCCAGAGCAAACATTAGCTTCTGTGTTCATCTTCTTGGACTGGGCCTGCTGCTCAGCCCTGGGGCCAGAGCTGGGAAAGACGCGGACGCTGCCCTCCAGGCCTCCACACTCAGGTGTGGGAGATGGACACCTGCATAGCAGCTGGAACTCAGGGTGCCAGAGGCGGCTGTAGGGGCCGCTCCAGGAGGCCTCCCAGAGGGGTCTACACTGGGAGGTGGGCAGGGGGTGCCGGGTGGCATTGCGGGCTGAGCACTGCACACACGAGCAGAGACACTGAAGCCTGTTCCAAACACACCCTGAGGCTAAAGCCGCCAACCCAAGTTTCTTGCAGGAGTCTGAAGAGAGAGAGCGTGAGAGACTGCCCCGAATGCAGGGAATGACCTCAGAGCCAGTTTCTTTTTATTTGAAAATATATATATATTTTTTTATTTGAGAAAATATTTTGAGGACACATTGTGTTTATTGCTTCTGCACGCTTCATGTGATTTTATTTAACTGTGAGCAAGACAATAATAACAACAATAGTGAACGAGTTATTGAAGATCTGCTCTGTAGCCCAGCTCCGACTAAGTGCTTGTCACGTGGTATCTTATTTGATCCTCACAGTCGCAGGGGTTCCCATGAGTGTTGTTTTCCCATTTACCTGATGAAACAGACTCAGAGAAGCTACACAGCTCGGGACCTCCCAGTTAGAACGCAGCATCTCCTGACTTTGGGTTGTCAGCTCTTCACCGTCATTCTGGGGCTCTGACACCAGACAACCCAGGTTGTAGAAGGGACAACCAAGGCTCAGAAGAGTGGCGATCGTTTTGGAATGGGGTTGCAGTGGTGCCACGTGAAGGACGCAAGGCCTGGCCCTGGGGAAGGCGAGGGAGTGGCATGTGGGGAGGCCACCCTTCCGGGCGCAGAGCCAAGAGCAGCCCTCCTGGAGTGCTCCATTGCTGCCAGGGCCCAGTTACAGGCCAGCAGTACCTCGTCCGTGCGAAACAACTTCAGGCCAGCATACAGCTTCCCCGGGTAGAGTCTTCCTAATGGCACTCATATCTGCATGACCCAGTCCTGTGGCCCGCGGTGGGGAGGCAGCCCTTGTTTTAGTTTGGCAGAAATTAATAAGTCTGAGCAGACATCACACATCACACATTGTCACCCCCTCTAATTTGTTAGACAATACAGCCCTACTGCAGCTTCCAGTGTAGACAAGGAAAAACAAACACATGTATATTAATGACTAAAAGATTTCCGTTTATCCAAGCGTGTCTGTCTCTTTTTATTCAGCATATCATCAGATCAATAATTAGTCCCCATACATTTTAATAACTGGAATTTTCACTTATGATTGTTTTTCATAATTCTGCATCTATGTTTGACAAGTTCGGGGACTTGTTTAGTTTGAAGAGGGAGAAAGAAAGTCAGGGTTGGTTTCCTCTCGTGTTGTGTTGTGGAGATGCGAGCTGAGAAGGGCTTGTTGAAATCCAGAGAGCCTCTTGGCCTGTTCTGGCTGGTTCTAAGCTCAGGGATGTGTGTGTGTTGGAATGGGGGCAGGGACTGGATTCTTCATTATTCATGGTCTTTTGTTTTGTAATTAGCAGTAAGCCCTGCTCAGAAGGGCGACCCAGTGGGAACGTGGGGAAACATTCCACATGCAGAAGCCAGCAAAGTGTCCTCAAGAGGAAGACACACCCTTAACTTTGAGCTCCTTTCCCTTCAGGAAAGGCCACTGTCACAGTAATGGTGGGAGGGACCCGATACCTATTGACGCCTACTTCATGACCAGTCCTTTCTATATTACCATCAACCTCATGACAACCTTGTCCCCCAGACGTTATTACTCCACTTCACGGAAGAGGAAACTGAGTTCTGTAGAGGGTGCATGAATTACTCTGGGCCACACAGCTGAGAGGACTCTCACTGCAGTTGGCCCGACTCCTTTGCTGTGTCTTCCCACTTCTGCACCTGCACGTCATCCTTTCCACTTTGCGGTTAAGACCAGCGCAGAACAGGGAGCATCCTCTTAGGCCTACACACCACTGTGCTTTCCTTTGTCATGGCACTGGTCTTTGCCGTGGGACCCGTGGGTGTCACCTGTTTACAACATGTCTCCTACCTTAGAATCTGGACTTCTTCGGGTAATGCCTAGACCCTCTATCTTCATCTCCAGGCTTGGAAAATAAATATTTTGTGGGGGAAAAGGAAGGGAAAGAAGGAAGCAAAAAGGTGGGGAAAGAGGATTGAATTATACTAAAATAAATTGAGCAGCTTCTAAAGTTGCAGTCTTGTTCAATGCCCCATATTCAGGCCGAATAGAGAAGCCTCATTTCTGTTTTCCCATCTTCTTTTTATTTTTTGAGAACATGAAGGTTTATTTATTATTAAAAGCAAATTATTATTTTAAATGAACTAGATGCTCTGACTAAGGCAAAGATTATGACATGGTTTTTACTTTTCCAGACCTTATAATGGAGCTTGAGAGACACACATACAGGATATGTTCAATAACTAAACAAGGGAGCTTATGATTAGGAAGCGGGGAAAGCGGGAATGCATAGTTATTAAGCCTCTGCAATGGGCCGGGAGTTGGGCCCCAATGTACGTTACATACATTATCTTACTCAGTCCTCACACTTGTGCAGTGGACATGACAGCCCCCCTTTTATAAACAAGGAGGCCGTGGGCTGAGTGGAGTGGCTAAGTGACTAACAGGACTAGCTGGTAAAGAATGGAGACTCAGGTTTGTCAAATTTCCAGTTTGTTTGCAGTTAAGCTCTCACGAGAAGACAATAGTCAACACAAAGTAGATGGGTTTCTAGGGGTAGGGGAGGCATGCAGAAGGTTGGCTTTGCATCCCCTAGCTTGAGAGGCGAGCCCCAGCTTCTCTCACATCACTCAAGTCCTGAACCCTCTTGATGCCGGTGGGATAGCTTTCGGGCTCAGCCTTAGGTGTGGGTGGATTTTGGAATTAGGCCCTGAGCCCAAGCCTAGCATGTTGGATACTTGCTGGGAGCACTCTAACCCATATCGTCCTTTGTTGTTGTTGGCCCAATGGAAGCTTGCCTCAGTTTCCCTGATAGATCTCCAGTATCCAGCAGAGGCCTCAGCCTTGCCCTCAGCCTGCTTTGGCAGACACCTTTGATCCTAGAATTGGCTATTGCCTTTGATTGAAGCAGGAGAAAGAACAATACTGTGTCAGCCAGTGTCTGGCCGAGAAGCAAACCCCTCTAGATATTTTAAGCAGAGAGACTTTGTTGTAAAGCTATTGGATGGGCTGGAGAGCAAAAGAAGAAATAAAAGGTGTGCTCCCCAGAAACCAGTACTGAGAGGAAGCCATCACTGCTCTTCATCTAGAGAAGTAAAAGAGGGAGAGTGGCGGCCTCACCCCTCTGGCATTCCTGGAACTGATGCTGCTTCAGTTCCTACAACCCAAGAGTCCATACTGGGAAAGCACAAATGACATCAATTTCTCCTGGCCTTCTTAAGGCCCACGTGTGCTTTCCAGTTGCAGACCCAGACTGGAACCCAGTAGGCATGGTAGCCTGAGAAATGTAGTTCTCAGGTTTCTAGCTCTACGGATGCCCGGGAGAATTTAGAACAACAGTTATAGAG
Organism: Canis lupus dingo; assembly: GCF_003254725.2. Classification (NCBI taxonomy): domain Eukaryota; kingdom Metazoa; phylum Chordata; class Mammalia; order Carnivora; family Canidae; genus Canis; species Canis lupus. The sequence continues at coordinate 10,874,405 of NC_064257.1, forward strand.
TCAAAGATCAATGACAACATCCAGCACAGGATGGAAAGAGCAAGGGTTTGGGAATCAGACGGCTTTGGGTTCATATCTTGGCTCTGAGTTGATGGGTCCTTGGACAAATTTCTTAACTTCCTTGGACTTAGTTTTCTCATCAGTAAAGTGGGAATAATAATAATTATACCTTCCTCATAGGGCTATTATGAAGCATAAATATGATTATACACATATAGCTCTTACTACAGTCTCTGTCAGTAATAAGTAGTTTATAGACGTCAGCTCTTGTTGGCAGTAGGGTATCTCAGTTTACTTCCCTTTCATATACACACAATCCTGTGTTTCTTGAACTGCTTATCTCTGCTTCCCAAACATTGTAAATCAGTGCCCAGGTTCACCTCCCATGAGAGTTTTTAAAAACAAGCCAGGTCCTCAGAAGATATCATACATTTGCAGAGAACCTCCCTATCTATGCTGCACCAAAGTGGGATCCTACCTGAAGTTGTGCTTTTCCTCACTCTTTTCACCTGGTGATGTCACGAAAGTTAACAAGGGTCAGACAGGAGTAAAAAGCACTCGCTACGTCCCCACATCTGTGATCTCATGGTCTCCCCATGACAACAATTTAGGTAAGGATTATTGACTTCATTTCATAGAGAGGACCGAGGTCCAGAGATATTGTAGATTCAGGTTGCTCACCTTCTGTTCACCACCTACTCCTGTCTCTGAGGCCCCACAGCAGGAATCGCAGAGCTGGACTACTTGGTGGTGCTCAGCTCCCTTCAGCAAGTGTTTCCTGGGCGCCCACGGGTGGTGGGCACCCAGCCAGGCAGCCACTGCCAAGCCCATCCCATATGGAGTCAACTCACGAGACTCACACGGCTAGGAGGGGGTTGGCAGCAGGAAGAGGACGGTGTGAGAAAAGAACATCTCATGCTCCCCTTGCCCACGCATGAGCCTCTCCTAGAGAAGTTGGATCTAGCCACTTTATTCTGCTTTCTGGCTCTTAAAATGCAATATTGGGCTGGTTCCAATTCAATCCCATTTCTTATGGGTTTTTCCAGCATCTACACAGATGGGTACGGCCTAGGGTCTGCCCTGGAGGAGCTCACAGTCAGGGGGGCAGATACGTAAAGGCGATACCGTGTGGTCAGTGCTATGTCGATGAAGCACAGGCCTTGTGGGAACCCAGAACATGTGCTCCTAATCCTGCCTGGGGAATCAGGGCTGGCATCTCCGGAAGAGCAACTACTGAGCTGAGCCTTAAAGAAGGTAGAAGAGTGGGGGACATTGGCCCAAGCAGAGGGAGCAGAATATGCAAAGGCCACCTGGGGAGCGGAGGGAGGCTCATGCGGCTGGCATGGGGAGGGCGAAGGCCCTGGTGGCGAAGTCTGAGGCTGTGGGGGGCCGGAAAGACCCATGGAGGGCCTCCTGAGTTATGTCTGTGAGCGTGGGCCTCATCCTGGGGACGATGGACAGCCACTGATGAGTTTTAAGCCGGAAGTGACATGGCCAGATTCATGGTTCAGAAATAGCATTCTGTGGCCAGAGTGTAGTCATGGGCGGCCCAAAGCATGACAGGGAGGCCACTGGGGAGGAGGTTGTTGCTGTGTCTGTGGCCTAGACTGGGCAGTGCTACCAGGAGTGGAGAGAGAGGCTCTTTGTGCAGGAGCTAGGTACCTAGGAAGTAGAAGCAACCAACATGACAGTGGCCGAAACGGGGAACACAGGGAACTCTCGCCATGTGCCAAGCACCAGTCTCAACATTTGACGTGTGAGTCATCTAGTTCTCACAATAACCAGGGAAGCAGGCCCGGAAGGGCATATGTCGTCACAGTCAAGGACTGTAGGTCCTGTAGGTCCCACGGTAGGAAGTGGCGGAACCACGGTTCAGTCCTGGGCAGTCCGGCTGCCGAGTCGGTGCTCCCCGGCCCCCTCCGCGCCGCTCTTGGGATCCCAGTGCTCCCCGGCTGGTTAGGCATGGGGGCGACGGGCAGGGGCGTCGCTGTGACTCTCAGTTCTCACGGAGGCTCGTGTGCCTCGGAGCAAGGCGCCGCTGTACTTCTCTCATTGCGGACTGTGATAGCTCGTGGATTAGCCCCAGGTCACAGACTTGGCTTTGTTGAGCACTGCTCAAGTCTTTGGCTCCAACTCCACTGCCACAACCCTGGACTAAGGCACCCTCATCACTTACCTAGACTTCTGCAGTCCTCTCCTAAATGGTCCACCCTTTCCATCCTGGTCAAGCCCAACCATTCTGCACCAAGTAGCTAGATGAATCATTCCAGCCCATAAATTGGATGATGCCGTGCCCTTGCTTACACCCTTCCAGGGCTTCCTGTTGTCTTCAGGGTGGTTTGTGATGGGCCCATTTCTACTTCTTGCTTTCTGTTTAAACTCTCACTTTCCACCTCATCCACACACATTAGTCTTCACATCATACCAAACTGCTGTCGTTTTAAAAAATGAATGTACTCTCTCATGCCTCAGGGCTTTTGCACAGTTTGTTCTCTCTACATGGAATGTCTTTTATTTAAAATTCATTCATTTTTTTAAGCAACACTTATGGGATACTCACTCTAAGCTAAACATCATGCTAAGCACTGGCACGGCAAAGATGAAGACAATACAGCCCCTACCCTTAGGAACCCATGACAGTTGGGAGAGAGATGAGTTGATTATGAATGACTACATTGTGGGGCAAGGCAGTGACAAGAGAAAGCACAGGAGGGTGGGAGTCCAGAGGAGGGTTTTGTAACCCAGACTGGCATAGAGAAAGGCTGCCTGGAGTAGATAATGCTTGGAAAGATTGCCAAGAAATCATTCAGAGTTAGCCCAGAAACAGCAAAGGCTGGGGTGAGGAAAGGTGATCTGGGCTGAGGAACAGCTTATGCAAAGGCTCAGAGGTGTCAGGCAAGGATGAGGGTGGAGAAACAGCAAAAGAGGTTTTCCTCCTTGCTCAGCTATTCTTTGTGAGGTCTTAGGTTAGGTCCTGGGGACATAGCACTGGTGCCAACTATCCCACACATAAATACGCACTCAAAGACTTAGGTACACATAAGTATAAAGACATATATGGAGAACCTTGAAAATATGGGGCTAAGTGAAAGGAGCCAGACACAAAAAGTCACACATTGTATGATTCCATTTATATGAAGTATCCGAAATAGGTAAATCCATAGAGACAGCAGATAAGTGGTTGCCAGGGACTGGAGGGAGGGGAAATGTGTGGTGCCTTCTTAACAGGTACGAAGTTTCTTTTTGGGGCAACGAGGCAATTTTGGAACCAGATGGAGGTGATAGCTGCACAACATTGTGAATGTACTAAGTGCCAGCGAACAGTACAGTCAAAATGGTTAGTTTTATGTGATGCAAATTTCACCTCAGTTTTTAAAAAATGTATGGAAACCCATAGACACATTCATTCTACAAACATTTGCTGAATGTCTCCCATGTGCCAGGCACTGTACAAAGCTCTAAATGCAAGGATAATTCCTACCCCGAAGGTCCCACACATGTAAATAGAAACACAGATATGAACCCATGCAGACAAAAACACATGCCTCATGAAGACATGCAGACATATTCACTTAACATTCATTTAACAAATATTTATTGAGTGCCTACCACGTGCCAGGCAGTAGGCCAGATGCTGGGCCTACAGTGGGGAACAAATAGACATAATTACTGTCCTCATGGCTTAAGGACACAAACACGTAATCATCTACCGAGGCACACCCAGACCACAGTACACACACACACACATACCTAAACAAGGACACGGCCAAAGTCTACCGGCCACATCTGTTTTGGCTGGAAGAAATGTGCAGTAACACGCAGACAGGCGAGCATAGCCCCCCATGCTCCCTCACACGCACACACATCCCTCATGCAATCAATGGGAGTTCCCTTAAAAGTCAGATTAAAACTGGCTTGGGATTTCAGAGCCTACTCAGGAGAGGGGAATAAACAGGCCTCAGTAGAAGGGCCTGGAGCATTGAGAAAAAAAAAATCTCCAAGTCTCACTTAAGTGATTTTTGGCAGAAATCAAATTAACGGCGAGACTATGGACTGCTGACAAGGTGCTCCATCATGCTCGGCTCTGAGAATGTGTTTCTTATACATGTTGTTTTCATTAGCACTTCATTTGATAATGATAAATGGCATTTTCATTTGAAAGGAAAATATTAAAAAGTTCTGATTTGCAAGAGCAAGTTAGAATAAATGATATTATTATGTCCTGTCACTTGTTTGGCTCAGAGAAAAAAAATAATAATGATAACAAAAAACCCCAACAGCCTTTCCTGCTGAAGAAACAAGCATTTTCTTTCTCTAGGGGGCCATTTGCTCACCATCAAATCTGTCCTTGGTGCAGAGTCTGCTGAAAGGTGATGGTTTAGGAAGGTAGGGGAGAAATGCTAGAGATTTCAAAGGCCATCAGGGTGACCTTGGGAAGTCCTTGGTCCCTTGTGGGCTAGGAGGGAGAGGGATTGCTCTTTGGCTGAGGCTCTCCTGGGATCTGGAATGCACTTTCTTGCCTATGGATTAGATTTCAGCAGTTTGTAGAAGCCTGGCCTCCTCTGAACTTACTTCAAGGACCCCAGAGTCATGGTGGTTGACCAAGCCATTACTCTGCTTACAACCCATGAAGGGCTCCCCATCACATACAAGATGCAGTCCTAACTCCTTAGCCTGGCATCCAAGACCCTTGGCCACCTTGTCCCTGTGCCCAGCCTCAAATCCCACCTTCCCCCACACTTACCTTATGCTCTAGTTACATTAAACTCCATACCATCCCTTGCATATGCTTTCCTTTCTACCCACATGCCACACAGAGTCCTTGGACATGTTCTCTAATGAATTCCTACTCGTTCTAGCATTGCCCTGTGAGACCTTATCTGAATCATCTTCCAGGAAAGGGCTTAATTTATTAGTTCCCGAACTTTATTTTTACATACCTCATCATGGATGTGAATGCATGAGATGGCCTGGTGCAGATGAAAAGCTGAAAGTCATCAGCGTGGTGTTGTAGTTGGTGAGAGCAGGTGTTGTGAAAAGGAGCACCTGGGCTGCAGCTGGACCTAGTCTGTACAGGGCCTGCTGTCTTCAAAACCTCTCTGGCCTTGCCTACCAGAGTGCTCCCTTCTCTGGCTCCCACAGCAGTCTGGACTCCTCTGCCCTATGGTCTATCACATCTTACTGTGTGCAGTTGTCTGGATCTATGGTTTTGCTCCTTTCTTGCCCCTGGATCAGGAGTTTCTTTGTTTTTCATTTTTAAAAAAAGATTTTATTTACTTATTCATGAGAAACACACACACACACACACACAGAGGCAGAGATATAGACAGAGGGGGGAGCCTGATGCAGGACTCGATCCCAGGACCCTGGGATCACAACATGAGCCAAAGACAGATGCTCAACCACCGAGCCACCCAGGGGATGCAGGAGCTTCTTTAACATAGCATCTGCTCTGTGTTCTCCTGATGCTCCCAGGGTCTGGCTCATGGTCTGCTGACAGTGAGCATTTGTTAGATAATCAAGTGAGGAGATGTTGGCATGATGGCTTCTCTAAGAAGGGCCTATCACTTAAACCTAAGTAGAAGTTGTGCAAGTTGAAGCCTGAGGAGAATTGTTGTTTGGAGGATTTTGTTCCTGGTATTTCTTCATATCAATAATGTAACCTTTCTTTTCTCCAGAGATGAATCAGAGTCAAATAAGCCTATTTGAAAACCTTGCACATCTCAGCAAGGGTCGATGGCATTAGCATGCATTGGGAGATTTCCAATGTCTGGCTCAGCCCAGGCGACGGATGACTTTCTCTCTTGTCTCCTTTGCTGCAGAGGGAGCTTGGTGTGACAGGAGCAGCTGAGTCTGCTGCCTCTGGATGGAGTGAGAGCTGCTCAAGGTCAGTGACCACAATTACACAAGACTTTGAGGCTATCTTTGATCTTTCTTCCTAATATCTTGACCATTTACTACCTCATTTGATGCCCTCCAAGAGCCCAATTCAACTAACATGAGGTAAGCTCCCAGTAAATGCCAAACACCTTATTGGGTACTATTGGCAGAAGAAGCATGACTATTTTCATTTTATACATGAAGAGGCTGAGGTTCAGAGAGAGGAAGAGTCTTGCCCAAGATCACACAGCTGGATAGTCAATGAATCAGGACTAGACACCAAGTCGATCTTGCTCTTACCTGAATTAAGTGTCTTCCTCTCCCAAAGCATCACAGGTATTCAGCCCTGGAATGGATGCTGGGGAAGAGAAAGGGCTGAATTAATTGTGGATATTGGGACAGAGAGGAGAGTTTGTGGCCTGGCTGACATGGAAGGTCTCGTAGCCAGGCCCTACTTCTCTCTCCAAAAGTACTTCTGCCTCCTTCCTGCATAGTCCACATCTCGGCTGGTACTCCAGTTGCACCTGGTTCTCTAAGCCAGCCTGCCACCTTCTTTACTCCATGTCTTTTCTCAAGACATCCCTTCTACTGGGCAGGCTCTCCTGCCATCTTCATCTGTTAAGGTTCCCACCTTTCTTTAGGATCCAACTCATATCCCATCTCCTCCAAGAGACCTGCCAGCTACATATGATTTGTTATCCTCACAGCACTATGAGCCTTGTGGGCATGGATTTCTCTAATTCATTCTTGAATTATATCTGACCCGGAATAGGTGCTCAATAAATGTATATGTAAAGACAAAAACCATAGTATGATCATTATTAACATTGTAATACTTGCAAAATTTGTCTAGAATGGTGCTTTCCAACCAACTTTGGGTTACCTTCTCCTCTGAGAATCTGTTGCTGGGAGTCACAGACCTTCCTTCCACAATACAGAGGAGTCACTTCTTATGTAGGCGTTGGACTCTAAAGATAGTCTGTGAGGCAAAAAATCACATGGAATCAAAATTATCCTAGAATTATTCGGAGTACATTGTCAACATAGTAGTCAGTTGGTTTACATTTGGGAGCCATGTAGTATAGAAAAGCTTTTAAATAATGGAATCAGGGGGATCCATGGGCGGTTCAGTGCTTTAGTGCCTGCCTTCAGCCCAGGGCGTGATCCTGGAGATCTGGGATCGAGTCCCACATCGGGCTCCCTGCATGGAGCCTGCTTCTCCCTCTGCCTGTGTCTCTGCTTCTCTCTCTCATGAATAAATAAATAAAATATTAAAAAAAAATAAGTAATGGAATCACCAGCCACACAGGAGAATGCTTACCTATAAAAGAGGTGCAAGGAAAGTCACATTTTTTGCGGCATCAGCAGATCTATGCCTATACATACACATTTCAGTATCACCTTCAAGGGGTTCATGGGCCTCAAAGCTCAGGCCTGAACCTCAAATTAAGAACTTTTGATATAGAGCTTAAAATGTGCATAGTTCTTATCATACAGCTGCTTATTTTAACTCTCAAAGCCATCCTTTGAAATGGATTTCATTGATACTATTCCTAGTTTATAGATGAGGAAATTGAGATTCGGAGGGGTAAATGAATTTTAGGCCAAAGACCTGGTCTCTTGTCCAGTGATTTTGTCCAAAGAACTCTCATTCCATTGCCTTGAAGGCCACCTCAGGGGGTTTGGATTGATCCTTGATCCACTTGTCAGTGGAGAAGGAGGATGTGTGACCTTAGACTAGTTACCTAACCACTCTGAAACTCAGAAACTGTTTGCAAAATAAAGATAATAATATCCACTGAGTAGTGTCCTTGTAGGATTAAATGAGCCATTAGATGTGAAATTGCCTGGCAGGGTGCCTAGGATACTGCAAGGGTTTCCTAAGGATTAGCTTTTCTTCTCCATCTCTGCCAGCGCTCCTGGGAAATCAACCAGATAAAAGTCTTCCTTTGCATAGTGTCATCTCCCCTCCTGACCCCCAAAGGTCTTCAAAGAGTTGGAGTCCTGTGGAAAACTGCTTAAGAGTATGCAAATGATTTCCCTTGTCTTTGAAATTTCTGGATCCTCCGTGCCATTTATTGAGCTGTGAGTAGAGAGCAGAGAAGCAAGGACCAAGGGTCTGTTCCATCACATATTTTGTGTAACTTTGGTTCAAGGGTCTTCAATTCAAGAAATACTTATGGAAACACAGATGCCTTGTCCAGGCTTTCAAGGCCCTTCATGAACCTCTGCTTGAACCCTCCAATGGTGTCATTTCACTTAGAGTAAAAGCTCAAGTCTTACAGAGGCTTATGGCGCCTGTATCAATTGGTGCAGCTGGCAAAACACAACTCACACCAGGTAATCTAGTGGAGAACATTTAATACAGGGAGTTAGTTACAAAGGTGTTAGAAGAGCTGAAAGAGCAACCAAAAAGGTGAGGCAACTCTGAAATTAGCAACTGCAGCAGCTGCTCCTTCCCCTAGGGATAGAGGAATAAAAGGAGGAGGCCATGTTGCTAGAGCCCAAAGGCTGGAGCTGTCCCACTGGAGCCCAAACCTTGCCAACCAGAAGCCAGAGGGCAAGGGAGCAAGCAGTATGGGGAAGGATGAATATGAGAGGAAACCAGCACAGGTTGGCACAGGACCTTTGAGCTATGGCGCACGCCTCCCCAGTCCCCTATTATGTCTTTGGACTCATGTCCAAAATCTCACACTTTGCTCACTGTGCTCCAGGCACGTTGGCCTCAGGATTCTTCGGGCACTCCAGCCCTCTACATTTGCTATTCTTTCCATCTGGATTTTGACCATGGGATATCCACATGGCTCCCTTCTTTGCTTCTATCTCTTTCTAAGTGAGGCCTTGTCTGACCATCCCGATTAAGTCTCCACCCTCCTCCCCTACTGGTCCGGCTTATCACTTTGTTGCAGTATTCCTCTCTCTAGCTTTTAAGACCATTTAGCAGCCTGTGTAATTCACATATTTATGTATGTATTTTTAGTATTCACCTCCCTTCTCTAGAATGTAAACTCCACGAGGGTAGAGATTTTTCTCTGCTTTGTCTACTGCTATATTGCCAGTGCCTAGGACAGTGTCTGGCAAGTAGTGAATACTCAGTATTTGTTGAGCAAATGAAAGGATGAACCAAAATTCAAACATCCTCCTCATTTGTATTCATTTGTTCATACAATGAATCTCACGTGGTGAAGGGATCGGAAAAGGGAACGTAAGGGAGCAGTCTGAACAATTAGGATGTGTTTCGGTTTCCCCATTCATAAGGCACAGAGGTGGAGTGGGAGACCTCAAAGGACCCTTCAAGCCTCACCATTCTACAAATCTTAGAGTATTTCCCTGGCAGAAATACTTGGAAGATAAAATTAATCCTCTCCTTAATCAGAGGTTCCCATCTCTGCATGTGACTTGTCAGGGGAACTTTTCTCTGATGCTCACACGATGTGGGAACTTGTCACATCTTCCATCTCTGGGAACATCCTCACCTGAAATTGAAAGGTAAATATTTCAGTTGTGAGTCTCTTTGTCATGACTCAAATAATTTTAAAATTGCTTAGATGTCTTTGCCTAACAATGTTCAGATTGTTCTAATGCAGGGGAAAACGGTAGTTTTAGACACAGTAATATTGATAGCAGCTAGTAATTTCCATGTATTTCTCACGGTTATTGGCACTGGGAGGATTACCAAGGAGAACTTTTTACTTATTAAAAAGATGTTCTATGTCAAAGGCCTAGCATGGCACCTGGCAATACAAGGTGCTCACTAGATGATGATGTTTGCAAGCATTATTTTTATGGAGTTGGGCTGGAAAATGCCATGCTTGCTTCTGGGATGCTATCATGTCATCAGGGATCACGAGATTTTATCCCCAGTAGACCACTTTAGAGACCAGGACAGGATCACTGCAAGGGTAGCAGAACGTTCATAAAAAAGAATCAAAGGTTTATGACTAGGGGGTCAGTGGATGGACAGCTTAGGGTTGGCACAATCTTTCCCTCATTCATTCAGCAGATAGTCTCCAATGCCTTTGTGTGAATCAACCTCTGTTCTTGCCTTCTAGCAACTCCCTATCTAATCCAAAGGACAATATAATGTACTGTAAATATTGGTTAATGGATCTCAGTGCAATGGTTAGAGAGGGTAAAGGGTGCTTCTGTGAGTCTTTAGAATATCAAAGATGTTTCAAAAACTACACATTGAATCAAGCACAAATTTTGTTTTGGCACCTTCACTTACCAGTTCTAGCAAAAAGGGAAGAGGAGCTAATATGATAAGCAATTATCACAGCATTTAAAAGACTATATTAGGGGATCCCTGATGGCTCAGTGGTTTAGCACCTGCCTTTGGCCCAGGGCGCGATCCTGGAGTCCCGGGATCAAGTCCCGCGTCAGGCTCCTGGCATGGAGCCTGCTTCTCTTTCTGCCTGTCTCTCTCTCTCTCTCTCTCTCTCTCTATGTCTATCATGAATAAATAAATAAAATCTTAAAAAAAAATAAAAGACTGTATTGTTTATTTATGTGGTCATTTGTATTGTCTGTTTCTTCCTGGAGGCCAGGAAATTTTACCTGTTCTGTTACCTGCTTTTTCCTCTGCGTCTAGAACCATGTTGGGTGCATAATAAGCCCCCAATAAATATTTATTCACTGATAGACTAGACCACTTTAGGCCACTGTATAGGAAAAAGAAATAAAATTGGACCCTGGTCAAGAGAAAAAGTCTGGAAGAGCCCTGATGTCCTTGAAGTCAATGGGCACATGGAGGTCAGGAGTTGGGGGGTGGAGCACAAGGTGGCAGAGATTGGAGGTGTGGCCAGATCCTAGAAGTCTTGAATGCCAGGCTAAGCATCTTGGCCTGTGTTCTGAGGCCCTGGAGAGACATTGAAGGATTTTTTAGTTGAAGTGAGGACTTCTCAAACTCTTGCTCCATGACCTTCTTTTTCTTTCCAAGTTTCTTTTGTGTCACTTGCCTTATTGGACTGGCCCAGTCTTACTCGGGAGTTTTCTGGCCAGCAAAAGTCCTTTGGCAAGTGAAAGAGACCCAGTTATCTGCTCCCCCTTCCCTAAATCCAACTCAACCTAACTGAAGCCCACATTCTTCCTGTAATTCAACCCAACTCCAGCTAAGTTAGGGAAATATTTAAAAATGGCAACTCAAGAAGGTTGTTTTAACAATTATGTGATGAAGATGTCAGATCTCTATTGTCTCATTGCAGCCTGAGGGACAGCTGGGAGGGAAGTTACTTTGAGGGATTTTTATAATGTGCCTAATTACTGATGTGTATAAGGATGATGATAACTGGATGCTGGTTTCAGGGAGGGTGGGTCAAGTTTGGTTTGGTGTGTCTGTGCTACCCACCTTGTATATCAGGGTCTTTCAAGAAATTATTAACAAAACTCTATATTCATTGACAAACATTTTTCTTTTTCTTTTTTTTAATTTTGTTTATTTATTTAAGAGAGAGAGAGAGCACAAGTAGGGGGAGCTGCAGAGGGAGAGGGAGAAGCAGGATCCCGCAGAGCAGGGAGACTGATGCGGGGCTTGATCCTAGGACCCTGGGATGGACCTGAGCTAAAGGCAGATGCTTAACTGACTGAGTCACCCAGGCCCCCCGACAAACATTTCTTAAGCATCTACTAGATGCTGAGGTGAGGGAGTCTATATTCATAAGAAGCCAAGTCATTGCCATGAGGACCTTTTCATCTAGGAGGGATGATCTGACACAGGCCCTAAGATCATCACAACAAAAACAACATTTGTTATTTATTAGGTGTGTTTACATTTATTTTCACATTTAACCCTCATGACAACCCATTGGGGTTGATATTTTTGTTTACATTTTATTAGAAAAGGAAGCCAACTATTGTTAGATCAGTAAGTGATACAGTGGGGATATGAACTTAGGTCTGACCCAAATCCCCGCTCTTTCCAAAGTGTCTGTGTCTTGCCTTAGGGGAGAGCTGTTGCGTGTATGGGGAGTAGGACCAGGAGAAGAACAGCCATGCAGCACATCAGGAATTATTAGGAATGACGAAGGAGCAAATGGAAACTGGCTCAAATTACACAACGATGACTAGGACCAACCTGTACTAGGCTCTTGCTATGTGCTTGCCTGAGTTCTAAGTCCCTGAAATTCTTCCAACAATCTGACAAGATAACTATTCTTAAATTTCCACCTGTAAGGGGCCAAGGTGCCTTAGATGTCCCTTCCCTCTGGTTCTATGAAAGGAGGGACAAGTTAGATGCCCATGGAAAAGGTAGTGAGACTTTGTGGAAAGAGTTCATGAGCTTTGGAGCCAGACAGACCCCCTTCCCCATGGCCAAGCCGTAGATGCTGGAAAGCTTACAGGGCTCCTCTGCACCTCTGATTCCTTACCTGTAAATGGGAAAATATATGTACTTCAAAGAGGTGTTAGGAGGATCATAGAAAATGTATTAAAGCCTTAGGCTCCTGGTTGGTACTCGTGAAAAAGCAGTTGTTTTTATTACCTCTGCTCCGAGCTCTGAGGACCCCATGCCAGGGCCTGGCCTGGCCACGTTAGCAGTGGAAGTCTCTCCTCTTCCCTGACCTGCTTCAGCTCCCTTTGAGCAGCCGTAGGCAACTGTCTGAAAATGCAGGAGGAGATGTGCTGCCTGTAGCTACCGCTTTGCCCGGCCGGTGCTGGCTTGGAACCCTAGCCTGGCTCTTAGGTCACCAAGGCACGTGGTCAGCCTGACTCAGATGTCTTACTCCTTTTGTAATTCCTCTGGGGATGTCCTGACCTCCAGATAGCAGTGGCTACAGTGGCGTTTGGCTTATATGAACTCTCCCTGAGCAGAGATGAGGCGTGCAAGCCTAGCAGAGGGAGGAGGGTGAGAGTGGGGGTAGGCAAAGGGAGCCCTGATGAGGAGGCCTCAAGAGGATGGAGTTCTCACCTCCAGGTACTTACTTTTCTTTTTTTTTTTAATTAAAAAAATTTTTTTTTAAAGATTTTATTTACTTATTCATGAGAGACCCAGAGAGAGGCAGAGACACAGGCAGAGGGAGAAGCAGGCTCCATGCAGGGAGCCCGATGTGAGACTCAATCGGGGACTCCAGGATCTTTTCTGTCAGCAGGTCACTTCTCAACTTGTCTCTCAAATGCCAGGAACTTGGCTGGAATGCCTCAGGCATTGCTAGGAAATACCTTTTAACTTATACCATAGCTAAATAACCCTTGCTGACTTTAACCATACTTAACGTCTTTAAATGCAAACCATTCCCAGCTTTCCATTTTGCTTAGTCCACGTCTTTAACAATCTGGTTTAAATGTCCCCTAAGCTCTGGTAATGACACCTCTGAAGGTCCCTGGCTAATCTCACTTGAATCTGAAGACAATGGTACAAGGTAAGCAGGTCAGAAATAGTTATCCCTAGATTATAGATGTGGAGTTCAGAAAGGGAGAGATACTTGCTAGGGGTCACATACTGTAAGCCTGATAGAACAGGGAGCCAAATCCTCAGGTCTCTACATTACTCTACATTTTTTATTTAGGAAGTTGACAAGTGAACTCAGTGACCTTGGAATTAAAATCCACATTCCTTACTAGGGTCTGCAAAAGCCTACTGATCCAGCCCTGCTCAGTAATCCAGTGTCTGCTGGTACCTCTGTCTCTTCCCTGTTCTTTCTCTCACCCCTCTGGCCATCTGTTATTTCCTAGATCCCCTTAAACTCATCAGGCCTTTGCATTGATGTCCTTTGCTTGGCTCTTCCATAATGACTCCTTCTCATCCTTCAAGTCCCATTTCAAAATCATTTTCTGAGGGAAAAGACCTCTACGGGAAATAGAACCCCTCTGTTATTTTCTCCCACAACATCTTTCTTCCCAGCCTTTACCTAATCTAATTATTTTATTAAATGAACATATGGATGAATACTTTGGTATCCAAGACACTCAATTAAAGTAATTTAGTTATTCATCTATTTAGCAAAAATTTTTTGAACACCTACTAAAGGCCATTCTTTCAGGAGCTAAGGTTGTGATAGTGACCAAAACAGATACCAATCTCTGCATGATGGGGAGACTTTCTAAAGGACGGAAGAAAAGCAAATGGAGTTAGTGTCACTGCAGGGCTTTGGGCTTGAATGACTGGCAGGACAGGTTGCCATTTGCTAAAATGGGGAAGGGAGCAGGTTGGGTGGATGGGAGAGTAAAAAGCTATTTTTTAAATTATGTTAAGTATGAGATGCCCTTTATACAATTAGGTGGAGATGTCAACTTGGCAATAGTGTATATGGCTCCCAAGTTCTGGGCAGAGATCGGCTGGAAATACATTTGGGAGTCATCCGAATATTAATATACTAAAAGCCAAAACTCTGGATGAATGATCTTGGGGAGTGAATGTAGTTAGAGAAAAGGCCTAAGAACTCAGCCTTCAACATTTAGAGGTCAAAGAGATGAGGAAGACACTGAGGAGTGGCAGAAAGGTAGGATAGGAAGCAAAGTCTTTGCTTGAGAATGAAGATGAAGGTGGGGCTATTGGAAGTTTGAAGAAGGAGGAGAGAGCAGGAAAGTGCCATCTAGGAGAGAGGGAGAGAAAACGAACTAGGGAAACAGTGCTCCTTGAGGCAATTTCAGGCCCTGAGGCTGGTGGTCCCTAATTTAGAGGAAGCGTGATCAGCGTTAGCAGGTGCCTTCCTCTGGTCTGTTCAGGTGTGAAGGAGCAGGTGAGAGTAGCCGGAGAGCTCGACGGTGCGGTGGGTGAGGGCTGGCGAGGACAGCGAGAATGCACCAAAGGACCTAGATGTTTGACCGTTGAGTTGACCCTGGGTCGAAAGGAAGTGAGGACAGTGAGATGGGGGAGTGAGAGGGGAGACAGGGAAAGGGGAGCTGAGGGTCCCAGGGGGTTGACAGAGGGAGCTGGAGAGGAGCTTGAAACAGAAGGTGGTAAGGCCCGAGGTGCAGCCAGAAGGGAGTAACGAGGTGGAAGGAGAAGCCAAGGCTGAGGAATGGAGAAGCGGGATACTGGAGGGCTCGCCTCTGTGCATACTGACATCATCCAGGCTCCGTCGGACTGGTTTTGGAGCGAGTCTCAGCGTGGTTTGGGGGACGCTGGGAGTGAGGAATGCGCCTGGCACACGGTGGGTTCTCTGTCAATGTCCTTTAGTCGTGTGTTTGCATAGTGCTCGGTCAGGGCGCTGGGGCCTCTCCCTCAGTTGCTTCCAAAACAGAAGTCTCTGGGGGGTCAGGACATACCTTCGTGCATGGGGGGTGGGTGGGTTCCGAGCTGGCCCTGAGGGAACATGTGCCTGGGGCTAGGCCCAGGCCCTCTGCTGGTTGCAGGCTGGACTCCCACCAGAGCCGCCCGCCTTCGGCTCGGCGGCAGCAGCAGCAGATGGTGAGAAGTGGGTGGGCTGGGGGTATCTGCAACTGATCCCACAGTTGCTGGATTAATGAGGCCTCGTGCCCGCCTTCTTTTCTGCAGTGTGCCAGCCGACAGTAGCTTCCTTTGCTGGGGTGGGTTTGTTTGTGGGAAATTTTTTGGCAGTGAAAGCTCAGCACCTGATGAAAACTTCCTCTCCCCCACACTGCTCCCCCTCCTCTCGCTCCTAGACTGGTTCTGTATATTCTGGGGCCTCCAGCCTTCCCCTGGGGTTCCTTCTGGAGTCAGCATGGTGGAGCTGAGATCACAAAAGGGGAAACTGAGGCCTAGATACTGTAATCATTCATTCTGTGGCAGGAGGCTCAGGATTCCACATACATCCCATGCCTTTCCAGGGCCTAGCTACATCCCTGGTCCACGTGGACTCCATGGGTGAGAACTTGGACGGTTCCTATTTGAGCTTCAGACATATGTAAGCATATCTGATGGGCATCGAGATCATGGGGATGGGCCACTGGCAGCCAGGTTACACTAAGGACCACAGGGTGGCAAGAGAAGACATCACTGTAAGTGAGGAGGGGGGTGGCACAGGGGACCAGGCTAGCAAACAGGCTTGGAGACAAAAGGCGCCGGGTGGGCCCTTCTTAGCCCACTGTGACCTACCCCCACCCTGGCAAATCCAAAGAGTCACTAGGGGTCTAAGCAACTCTGTGGCAGGCCTGACTCTTTCCTAGCCAAGGGGGATAAGAGAAAGGGAGGGTGCATCCTAGTGATGAGTGAGAGTGAGAGTGAGCAAGTGAGAGAGAAATGAGCCCTACAGATCTGGAGGTGAGCAAAGACGCTGAGATATTCCAGTCAGCGATGTGGTGGGAATTGGGGCCACAAGGAGCATCAGGGGCTAAAAATAGGCCAGTGCCCCTGATGGGGAGCCCTGAGATGCATGGCAATGACACTACGGAGACAGGTGGGGATGGAACTCCTAGAAGTGGGGACAGCAGGCATTTTTAAAAAAGATTTTATCTACTTATTCATGAGAGACACACACAGAGAGGCAGAGACACAGGCAGAGGGAGCAGCAGGCTCCCTGCAGGGAACCCGATGTGGGACTCAATCCCGGGTCTCCAGGATCACACCCTGGGCCAAAGGCAGGTGCTCAACTGCTGAGCCACCCAGGCTGCCCCAACAGCAGGCATTTGTAGAGGCATCAGACATCTGGGGTGGGTCTGAAGACCAACATGGTCTCATCAGTGTTGTCAGGTTGAGAGGCGCAGGCAATGACCAGTCAGACAGGGTCATAATCAAACTTAAATCAGTGAGACAAAGTCGTCTATCCTTTCCCACATAGTGACAAACATACAAAAATATATGTCACAATAGGGTAGAGGGACAGACTGTCTAGGGCCAGAGCAAACAGCTTGGGCGCTCTAACAGCCCAGGGCCTCACTCGGCTGCCCAGAGTGTTGAGGAACTAGAATGAGTACATCAATAAAAGTTCGCGCTGGCTCTTTGCTCCTCCCCGTTCGCAGACAGCCGCCCCCTCTGGTGCAGGGCCAGCTCTGTCCCCGAGACACAATGGTGCAGGTCGGAGTGAACGGATTTGGCCGTATTGGGCGCCTGGTCACCAGGGCTGCTTTTAACTCTGGCAAAGTGGATCTTGTTGCCATCAATGACCTCTTCATTGATCTCAACTACATGGTGTACATGTTCCAGTAGGATTCGGCCCACGGCAAATTCACGGCACAGTCAAGGCTGAGAACGGGAAACTTGTCATCAACGGGAAGTCCATCTCCATCTTCCAGGAGCGAGATCCTGCCAACATCAAATGGGGTGATGCTGGTGCTGAGTATGTTGTGGAGTCCACTGGGGTCTTCACTACCATGGAGAAGGCTGGGGGCTCACTTGAAGGGCGGGGCCAAGAGGGTCATCATCTCTGCTCCTTCTGCTGATGCCCCCATGTTTGTGATGGGCATGAACCACGAGAAGTATGACAACTCCCTCAAGATTGTCAGCAATGCCTCCTGCACCACCAACTGCTTGGCTCCTCTGGCCAAAGTCATCCATGACAACTTTGGCATTGTGGAGGGCCTCATGACCACTGTCCACGCCATCACTGCCACCCAGAAGACCGTGGACGGCCCCTCTGGGAAGCTGTGGCGATGGCCAAGGGGCTGCCCAGAACAACGTCCCTGCTTCCACTGGCACCGCCAAGGCTGTGGGCAAGGTCATCCCTGAGCTGAACGGGAAGCTCACTGGCATGGCCTTCCGTGTCCCCACTCCCAATGTGTCAGTTGTGGATCTGACATGCCACCTGGAGAAAGCTGCCAAATATGATGACATCAAGAAGGTAGTGAAGCAGGCATTGGAAGGCCCCCTCAAGGGCATCCTGGGCTACACTGAGGACCAGGTTGTCTCCTGTGACTTCAACAGTGACACCCACTCTTCCACCTTCGACGCTGGAGCTGGCATTGCCCTCAATGACCACTTCGTCAAGCTCATTTCCTGGTATGACAATGAATTCGGCTACAGCAACCGGGTGGTGGACCTCATGGTCCACATGGCCTCCAAGGAGTAAGAGCCTCCTGGACCACCAGCCCCAGCAAGAACAAGAGGAAGAGAGAGGCCCTCAGCTGCTGGGGAGTCCCTGCCCCAACTTAATCCCCCAACACACTGAGAATCTCCTGACCTCCACCTTACATCCTAGACCCAGAGGAAGGGGAGGGGCTTGGGGAGCCCTGCCTTGTCATGTACCATCAATAAAGTATACTGTACCCAGCCAAAAAAAAAAAAAAAACAAATTTGCTCACTGGTTGGGAAACTCTGCAGTAAGGAAAGTATTTTTTCTTGTGTAATAAGAAGTGCAGGGCAGATAATCCAGGGCTGCTGCAGCAGTTTAGAGATGCCACTAAGGACCTAGGTGCCCCATATGTTTCTAATCTGCCATCTATGGTTATTGGCTGTTGCCTTCATAATTGCCACATGGCCCCTGCAGCTCCAGACATCACATCAGCATTCCGAGGGGGAAGAAAGAAGAGGTGTAGGGGGATGATGGCAAGGGGAAAACAATGTCCGCTGAGCTTGCTCTCCTTTAAAGCGCTTCCCTGGGAGCCTCACCAGGGACTTGCTACATCTCCTTGGCTGGAGCTGTGAGACGTGACCACCTCCAACTGCCAGGAAGGCTGGAGGACGTGTCGAAGCTAGGCGTTTTGTTGCCTAATAAAATTAGGGTTCTGTTAGGAAGGAAGGAGAGAGTTCATAAGGACAGTTTTGCGCAGGTAGACCCGGACCTGCGGGCAGGAAGGGGAGGGGATGAGGCTCATTAGCAGGCAGAGCCTCTGTGGTACAGGGCCTTGAAGTTGTGCTGGGGCATCCGGACTGAGTCCCCTGGGTGACGGGGCTCCCCTCTGGGGATTTAGGCTGCGAAGGGATTGGTCAGATGGATATTTTAGCTCATTCTGACTGAGGGGACGGGAGGGGTGCAGGGGCTGAGGAGGGGGTCTCCTGTGGGGTTAGTGCCAGAACCCACAGGCGCAGGAGGGGCCCAGCTCGGTCTCTGAGCCCTGATGGAGCTCACACTAGGAGAGCGGCTTCGGGGAGGGGGGGAAGGGGATGGATTTGAGAAATATTCAAGAGGTAAGAATCAGTTTGGTGACTGGGTGGTTGGGGGAAAGGGGTGGGGTTTTTAAGAAGCCCGCTGGGTTTCCCTGCACGGATTGGGATGTGGAACAGCAGAGAAAGAGCAGGTCTGGAATATGTAATTCGTTCAAAATCACACAAGAAATTGGTGGCAGAGCTGGGAATTGAGGCCAGGTCTCCTGGCCAGTGTTCCTTCCATTACTATACTTCATACTCCAGCCTCGATCCTCTGGAACCTGGAAAACAGTCCCCTGATCCCCCTTTGTCCACCCGCCAGGTCATGAGATCCTAGGGGTGGGATTCCCATGGCGGTGGCATCGTGCTTCTGGAAGCCACGTTGACAAGGCTAAAGCGGGCGGGCCCAGGGGCCACCCAGACAGCACCCTGGCTCTGACTGGGGCAAGGGGTGCGGGGAGTGCCTGGGTTGGGCATCGGCTCTCCCACAAGTATTCCTTCTCTAATCCCTGCTTTGCGCTTGGCTGGGACATTAATTTCCTACTGCTGCTGTAGCAAATTACTACAAACTGAGTGGCTTAAAACAACACCAATTTATTCTCTTAGGATTCTGGAGGTCCTTACCCCTTTCAGCTTGCAGAAACCCCCTGCAACCACCTTCCTGGGCTCCTGGGCCCAACCTTTTGCATCTCCTACTACTGACTGATCCTCTGGCTGCCCTTGTGATCGTATTGGGCTCACGTAGGTAATTCAGGATAATCTCTCCATTTTAGGATCCTTAACTTCCGCGCATATTTGCAAAGTCATGTTTATCATGTAATAAGGTAACATACCCCAAGGTCCAAGATCAGTACGTGGACATCTTGGGGGGCATTATTCATTCCGCCCACCGCAGTTGAGCACCTTCACTGACGTTCTTTTTGTGCCCAATCTTGTGCTGACAAATAGGTCACAGCCCTTGCCCAAGGAGCTTACAGTTTAGGGGTGAAGGCAGAGATGTAAGCAGCAAACGACTCTGCAGGCTGAGGCAGGGGAGCACAGAAACTTTGGGCACCCAGGGGAGTGGTCCATTATCCGATCTAGGAAGTTAGGGAAGGAGGGAGCGGGGGGGGGGGGGGGGGGGGGGTGGCTCAGCGGTTTAGTGCCTCCCTTAGGCCCAGGGCGTGGTCCTGGGGATCTGGGATCGAGTCCCACATCGGGCTCCCCGCATGGAGCCTGCTTCTCCCTCTGCCTGTGTCTCTGCATCTCTCTCTCTCTTTCTCTCTCTCTCTCTCTCTCTGTGTGTCTCATGAATAAATAAATAAAATCTTAAAAAAAAAAAAAGGAAGTTAGGGAAGGAGCTTCAGAGGAGGTGGCTTCCATGCTGAACTTTGAGGAATGTGTGAGAATTAGCCAGATGAATAATGACGGGATGATGATGATGATGATGATGATGATGATGATGATAGCAAACATTTGTATTGCTATTTGCCAGGTTGGGCTTTAATCACTTAACACATTAATGCATTTGATTCTTTCAATACCATATGAATTGGGAACTTTATCATTGCTAGTCTATAGATGAGTAAACTGAGGCTGAGAAAAGCTGATCCATTGGCTGGAATGCAGGTCCTTCCCATTACTCTTAAGGTACAGATCAAAGTCCTTTCTGCAGTGAGGCCCTGGGGTATCGGGTTCCTGCTACCACTCCCAGCCCGGCCCTAGCGCCTTCACTGGCTCCTTGCTGCTGAGCCTCCTCTCCACCTCTGGCCCTCCGTGCTCTTCCCCTCTGCCTAGGAGGCAACATGCCCCCTCATCCTTCGGACCTCAACTCAAATGCCACAGAAGCAGGGCATTCCTTGTCCTCAGACAGGCAGGTGTCCCTGTTACTGTCAGAGCAGCCTGTACTTGACTTTAACAGCATTCATCCCCCGCTGTATACAAACATCTCTTTTGTCCCCTCATTGTATCCTTAATGCCATAGAGGAGGTGGTCAATAAATATTTGCTGAATCAAAGAAAAACATAAGGAAAATGAAAGTCTAGCAGAAAGCAGGAGCAAGACCATCAGGAACCATCTAGTCCAACACCTTCCCTTAACTTCTGGGAAACTGAGGCCCAGTGAGGTGTATTGACTTGTCCAGTGTCACACAGTAAGTCATGGGGAAGGCTGAGGATTCTGAATCCTGGTCCTGGGTCACGTTCTTGGCTCCCGTTGTGATGCTCCTGACCTTGCCCCGGTGGCCGGCTGTCCAAGTCTGATTGATCCTTCAAGGCAAAGCCGATTCCTAAACATCTCTAGGATGCCTTTCTTATTACACCTCAATCTCACCCTCCCCTGCCAAAGTTACACTTGACTGTCTTTTTTCCCTGTGCTCCCCAAACACCCTCTAGCTTTGTTCTTGTTCTTCAATGCTCTGCTTGTGTTTGAGCTCTTCCAAGGCAGGCACTGCATCTGATTCCTCCGTCCCCAGGGAGGCATGCACGCAGCAGTACAAATGTGGTGTGTGAAGTGTGCTGTGAGACAGGAAAGGAGAGGGATATGGGATTGTCCAGGAATCCCTAACCCAGCCTGAGGTCAGGGAAAGTTCTCAGGAGGCTGTGAACCATGAGCTGAACAAGCAGGATTGGCCATGTGGACTGTGCAAGTGTTCATGTGTGTTTTGAGTGACAAAGGGCCTGGGGTTGGGGGGGAGGAGGGGAAGGGCTTTTTAAGGAGAGGAATCCTAATGTTTGTAGGATAGAATAAGGAGCTAGTCACCAGGGATGGGGTCGGGGAACCCAAAGTCCTTTTTCTCCCAAAGATTCAAATGCGGGGATGGAAGGAGCTCCCAAGGGTGTTCCCCAGCTAGCTGAGCAGGCAAGACAGGCCAACTGGGTGACAAACGGGGGAGGGCTGCCCTTTACAAATGGTCCAATTGGATCCCTTTCTTGTCTTGAGTCAGAACTTATGAGTCTTTCTTGTGCCCACAGCTAAGATGGGGAGGGCTTGGGGGTGCCCTCTTCCTCTGCCCTGGTGTCTCCGCCGGCCACCTGGCCCGCTGAGCCCCTGCTGGGGGCAGCTCCCCCAGGCCCTCCTTTGCAGCTCTCCGCACAGGACTGCAGCCCGGCCTCAGCCACCTGCACTGGGTGGTCTGTGAAAAGGAGAATTCACGGAGACAGTAGCCTCTAAACGCCAACCACCCAGGGCCCGCACGGTCCCTCTCTCTCAAGGACCCTCGCCGGCCGCTGGGAAAGGGACATCCTTGAAGGTGAGGTGAGAAGGTCACTGCGGTGGCCGGGCACCCGGGGTGGGGGAGGGGTGTGCACAGGGCCTGTGTTGCCGAGGGGCAGTCAGAGCCCCGATGGCATGTGGCTGGAGTTGCTGTCGTATTTCAAGAGAATTGCTCTAATTCCATGAGGCCGAGTGAGATTTCCCAGTGCTCGCTCTCCCTTCATCCTACTATTTCCCCCCTCCTGAGGCTTTCTGTGCTCTTTCCATCCATCCATCCATCCATCCATCCATCGGCACCCGCCAAACCCACTTCCCCTGCCAGAGGGTCTGGCCCAAGCGCCTTTCCTCTGGGAATCTTTCTGGCTACAGTTGAATTCCTACCCCCGTTGACCCATAGACAGCAGAAGTTTGAACTGTGAGCGTCCATCTATACACGGATTTTTTTATAGCACTGTGAATATGTTTTCTTTTCCTTATGATTTTCTTAATAACATCGTCTTTTCTCCAGCTTATTTTACTATAAGGATAGAGTATATAACACGTACAACATACAAAATACGTGTTAACTGTGTGTTATTGGTAAGGCTTCTGGTCAACAGCAGGCTGTTAGTACTCAAGTTTTGGGGGAGTCAAGAATTATATGTGGATTGTTGACTATGTGGTGGTCAGTGCCACAGGCCTCGTGTTGTTCAAGGGTCAAATGTATTCCTCATCAAGTGCCAGGAACTTGACATATTTTACCTCTAATCCTTCTTTATCTGATCACAAATCTCAGAGACACTAAATGAGTAACCCAGGGATCCAGACCTAGAACTTTCTTTCCCTCAAGCATATTCTCCTTCCACCAGGCTACACTCTCTTTCCTTCCTGGCTACCAAAATACTGTTTCACTCCACACAAATTTTCAAAATTTCCTGTAATTCTCTTTACAGCACAGAAACTACCTGGCATGGCTACCTAATTGTTTCATATATCTTGTCTTTATAACAAAAGTCTAAATGTCCTTCCCTTTGCCTGTTTGTTTCCTGTCACAATCCACTGCACAAAATAGGTGGCAGAAAAAAGTGTTGAATATGTTTGCTTATCGCTGTGCCCCCTAACTCAGCGCCTGGCATGTGGTAGATGTCCAGGGTAGGGATTCAGGTGTAGACAAGGCTTAGGCTGGGTCTCCACCCTCAGCCTGCCATACCTCACAGGTAGGTGGCTGTGCGACAAGTGGTGGTATCACACTGAAAGGCCATCAGTGTGGTTTAGTGGAAAGACATTGCAGTGACAACCTGGGTATAAATTCCAGGTCTGCAACATGCTGTAAAATCTTGGGCAAGGTACTTAATATCTCTGAGCCTATTTTTTCAGATGTAAAATAGGGATTATACTATGTGCCTCCTAGGAATGTTCTAAGGATTCAGAGGCAATACGGGTAGGAAAAGGAGCTCTCATCGTGGTGCTAGTGTTCACAGGACACCTTCATCTCTTAGGGAGACTTGGAGGGCCAGCTCTGAGGGTGGCTGAGTTGGCTTGTAAGCATTTCTTACCTTACGGTTCTATCATCAGTTCCTTTCTACCTTATTGACTTTTGGTGGTTTGAATAGACTTGTCAACGAAATTTTCATTTTTAAAAGCTGTTGCTCATCAGTATTTAAAAACTCTCATTTTTAGTTTTTCCTTGCCAATTTGCGTATAAACCACTGTTACTGGATCTGTTTTTCCATTAAAGATTTGGGGATTAGCCCCAGGCACAAAGCATTAATGTTATTTCCCTTGTCCCTTACATAACAGGACTCATCTCTACCTTTAATTGAAGTAAGGACCATTTGGTAACGGTTTTGGTTCTAATTATGATAGAATTGGCTCATAGCCAGGATGGTATAACTAGGGGCTTTGGGGTCAGGCGGATCTGGGTTTGAATTCCATTTTTACCACCTACCTGCTTGCACAAGATAACAAATCTCTCTGAGTCTCTTTTTGCTCTATGTAAAAGGAGGATACTCTTAACTGATTTTGCCGAAGGACCAAACGCTAAACGTATAGTGCCTGGCATAGCAGAACGGTAATAAATGCTAGTGCTCTTTCTAGAAATAATCTTTTAAACCTCAAGGACTTTGGTGGAAACTGTTTAAGATAATTACATGGTATCCTGGAGTGGCATGTGAGTCTACTTTGCATTTGAACCACTAGCAGATTAAGCCGGACTTGCACAGGGAAACCTTCCTGTAATTAACCTGGGGTTGGGTGATTTTAAGCCAGTTTTCATCCTGCCGCAGAAACAAAAAAGAGGAGACTGAAGAAATGCTACTCCTTTAATTGAAGGAACACTTTTATGTTCTCAAGTCTATTTTAATCTTAAGTGCCGATTATGCATCATTCTCTCCTGTTAACAGACACTTCTGTAAGTGATCTGCATGGCGAGAAATATGATTCTTACATAAATACTGTACCATGAGAAATTACCTTATTACTTAATATGCCAAAAAGCTAATAAGATAAAGGAATGGTACGAGTCATTTTTGGACAATATTAAAACTTGATTTTAGCTCATGGAAATAAAATGTAATTTCCTTTTATTATTCTCTTTTCCAGGTAGGACGAAGGCAGTGGAGGATGGAGGGATATTATACAGCTGTGTTCCAGGGGCTCTTCTTAGGGCTGTGGAATGGATCCAGGCAGGATGGACTCGAATTAAGATTGTAATGACTCTTCCGTTTAGAAAACACACTCTTGCTGTTAATGATGCCTTGTCAGGAATGATTTTTTAATTTGCAAATGAAAGTAAAACACCCATTTCCTATTCAGTTGTATGAATGCTTGCCTCCGTGTGTTTGCATG
Source organism: Canis lupus dingo (assembly GCF_003254725.2). Classification (NCBI taxonomy): domain Eukaryota; kingdom Metazoa; phylum Chordata; class Mammalia; order Carnivora; family Canidae; genus Canis; species Canis lupus. Next base: position 10,899,222 of record NC_064257.1, read on the forward strand.
CGTATGTTGGTTAAAGAACAAAGGCATGGTGCCTGCAGAAAGTTAAGTGCAAAACAATGTGAAGAACTGAGAGTTTCCTGAACCAGCTCTGGTGAAAGGCGATTAAGTGCCAAATTTTGACACGGCTAAGGTAGCTAGACACAAATACTGTCTGCAGAGAAGCACTATGAGACTTTGAGTTTCAAATGTACTTTTAAATGTTCTCTGGGATTGAAATTTTTTTATTTATAAATGAACAAATAATGACTAGTCTTGTTGAAAGAAATTTAAATAGGACCCAAGTTGATAAAATCTTCTGGCTGTAATAACATTTGGTCATTGCTTGATCTTCGCTGCCAGATGTAGTTAGTGTTGATGCTGGTGATGATGCGGGATGGTTACAGACACAAGCGCATGTTTTTTGCCTTCCTTTCTTCCTATCGGTTTGACAGAAATAACACTAAGTAAATGCCTTCAGCCTTCCCTGGCATGCAATTTTTCATCCAAGCAAAACATAATGTACCTAGGACCTAAAAGAAATGTAATAATTTCTGCATTCTTGTGATTTGTTAAAACTTTCCCACAAACACCTACAGAAACTATATAATGTTTGCCTGGAGATTTAAGGTAACAGGCTTACACTCACAGCAAGATGAAATTTTTATTAGATGTTAGGCAGACATGTTATGCTGATGTTGAGAAGTGCTGCCAAGAGAGTGTATGTAGAATGGCCTGTTATGGATATTTTACAGACCTATTTAAACGCCTACAGCCATTTGTGAAACTTTCAGGATAGATCTGTTGGAAGCCGGGGAGTGAACATTAGGAACTGGTAAGATTCCACCGACTTCTAATATTCCAAAATAATATATCCATTTGCTTAAAGTGCACTAAAACGACACCTTTAAGGATCAGAGGTGGTGATGATTAGTAATAACCATTGCAGGTTTAGCAGTGACGTTTTTAGATCGTATACACACATTGTGAAGCTCTGTTATTCCTGGGAGCAGCTAGGAGTTTGTCCATTTTTCTTCAGAAAAGGAACATAGGGGCTTGTCTTTAAATAAAACTAAAATAAGAATCTTTAAGTTCAACTACGTGAAGTTCAGGCTGACTTAGTTTTAATATTTAGCTTGGTTAATTAAATCCCATTCTTTGCCCTGAATTTAATTATCCCAACCATTGAGGTAATTTAATATAATAATAAAAAGGGGGGTGGCTAATGAGAAATGGAAGAGAATCTGACTATTCCTTCATCTGGCTCAGTGGGAGCATTTCTTCTGCAAGTGTCAGTTTATGGACGGTGATGGTTTATGGGGCATTATGAATTTTCAATTAGGGAGAAAATGGAAACGAAAGACAGACAGTAGATCATCCAAGAGTGATCGTATCAGGAAATCACTAAAAAGCTCATCTGTAAAGTTCAAGGCATTATTTTAATATGACTTCATGATACCTTAGGCATTTTGTGCCGCCTCTCAGGGGAGCTCAAAATCCATGGCTTTTTTTAACTTTTATTTTTTTTTATATACACTGTTTAAGTCCTTGCTTAGGGTTTCTATTTAAGGTAAGAAAGTCAAATATTTGCCGCTTCTATGCAAAAGTGAATGCTAAAATAAAAAGGTGACCTTTCTTGTTTAGCTGTCACTTCCAATGCAAAGGTCTGTTTTAAGGTCTGTTTCCTTAAAACTGCGCAAGCTCTGTGACCTTGATGCTGAGGTGCTGTGCAGTACAATCAGACTGGGATCCAAAACCCAGCTGGGAACTTGCTGGCTGTTTCAAGCAGCTTATTCTATTGTGCCTCAGTCTTGCCATCTGTGAAATGAGGATAGTGCTATCCACTTCCCCCGGATTGCTGGGGAGCCAAGTGGGAGAATGCAGAGGGCACCACACAGCCTGACAATAGATGCTCTGCAAATAGTGATCTCCTTTCTTCTGAATAAGTCACAGATAAGTTATAAATGGATAACAGACGCCAATGTATCATCATGCCAAACATAAAGCCAAACGTGCCAGCTCGTTATCAATCAGGGCAGTGTTCCTCACTTTAAAGTGCCGGTGATTCACCTGGGAATCTGCTTAAATATAGATTTGCATTCAGCCCAAGATTCTGCATTTTAACAAGCTCCCAGATGATGCAGATACTGGCGGCTGGAGCCACACTTTCAGTCATAAGGAACTAGGCCAGTGACTTTTGAATACAGAATTGACTTGGAGAGACTGGGCTAAGTTGCAAAGAACAATTTTACTCTACTTTGTTTGTTTGTTTGTTTGTTTTTGCATTTGTTTAATGATAAAATTATTGGGGAAATCTGAAGATGCTACAAAAAAAAGTTTGAGTGAACACATTTAAAAATCTGGGAAGCTCAAATCCATTCTACACACTTTCATTTATTGTCTGGACAGATAAAGTACAAATAATTCAAACACAACAAGGTTATGGAAAAAAAAAAAACATTTACAATACTTCCCCTCAGAAATCATCTAAACTAGCAAGATTAACATGAAGTCATTCATTATAACTAAAGTATACAACTGCCTGGTCCTAAGATTTTTTTTCCCTTTTTTTTCCCCCAAGAGTGAACACATTATAGAGAAGAGATTTTTGGCATGCCTTTCCCACTAATGCTCAGCAAATGCATCAAAACTTTGCCAGCAAACTGCGTTCATTCATAGCAGGCGATGTAAAAAGTTTTCCCTGAATGTTGAACGAGTGTTCTCTGAACTGAAATCTGGTGGTTGTTTTTTTTTTTTTTTTTTTTTCCGCAACCGAAAAGAGGAAAAAAAACAGAAAAAAAATGTAAAGGAGGAGTCTATGATGCAGCCTTGGTTTTCGTGATCTGTCTACCACTACGACTGCTACTACAAAGCTTGCCTCTTCAGTGTGAAAACAACAGTTCTCTCTACATGCACTTAGTGGGTTCAGCATGGGAAAAAACGCACAAAATAAGCACAAGTTATAAATAACCATAACGTTTTATTACCATTAAGACTAAACTTGTATTGAAAAGATTTTATATAACAAGACAAGAAAAGCAATAGCAAATTTAACTATCAACTAGATTATGCATAGCGAGTAACTGTTTCTATTACCCAGGGAAGAGCATGAACCCTTGTATTTTTTTGTTTTGTTTTTGTTTTAAATATATAACCGTACAAAGCACAAACATACTAAAATGATCAGTGCACTGGACGCGGGAGGATGCTCCCTCAGTCATTTTGTTCCCTTAGCTCTGTTTTGTTTTCCCCAATCTGAATTACATTAAAATAAAGACCCAGTTGTTTTTATTTTTCTACTGTGCAGTAAGAAAAAATATTCACAACAAACATGACAATATATCAAACAATAGTTCTACACAAGTTACCTTGATACCTCTTTAACTGTCACTTAAATATCATAAGAAAACATTGTAAGACATATACAAACAAAACTAGCCAAGTGTTACAACTTATAATAAATTAACCCAAAGAAAAAATAACTTTATATATATATATTTATATTGTATATACACATACACACACAACAGAATGACACAATAATATGCTTCTTCCCATAGTTTAAGTAAACAAATAAGTAGTCTAGCCAATCTAGCTATATTTGATCTCGGCCATAGGCATCATCACATCGGCGATTAAATAAATAAGTGTTTCAAGCAACATAAACAGTGTTTCAAATGTACCAACACAGCCCAATTCTATCAGCATGGGCTACAAAGTGAATTTGAAAATTCCTTAATGAATTTAAAGCAAATGTATCTTTTGTTTTCCTCTCCTAAACACATTACATTTAACTATGATACTAAGATATGTAAATAATTTCGTAGCACCTACTGCTCAAACTAAGGAAGTTTTAGATCAAAAGGAAAATTAATCTTTTTAATTTTTGTTCTGCTGACATCCCATACTGATGACTTAAAGAAAAACTGTCTTTCAACTCATCTCCTTGCTTTTGGGTTTTGACTGTGGGGAACTGTGGTACCCTGGGTAGAACGAACACTCCTTTCCCCTAGTAATTAATAATTGTTTTTTATTATTATTACATGCTATGAAAAGATATGAAGATCATCTGTTTATAGCCCATCCTTCAAAAAACAGTCTACGAATCCAGTTTAAAACACACATCTTGATCTCTAAAAAGTTACCAGTGCAGTATGAACGCGACAAAGTTGTCAATTTCCCCTAAATTAGCCAGTCAAAATATTTTTTTCTCAAATCCAGATTCTCTTGTAAAAATTCTTTATATTTTATAAAAATAGATTTTTCTTGAAACCCATTTTCAGCAAAGAGACCACCTCTTTGGCAACAATGTTAATGTTATTAAATTGTTAATGTCATCAGGTATCCCCCTTGCCCCCATCCCCTAACAGAAGACTGTTTTTAGTTCACATGATATAAAAGAAAAAAGGAAAAATAAAAAAATTTGCAAAAGTTTTTTTTTCATTTTTGCAATTTTTATTATTCCTCTTTTGATTTGTGTGGGGGGTTTTTACCAATCTGATTGGATCAACTTTGTGACAAAAAAGAAAAATCTTTTTTTTTTCTTTCTTTGAATCCCATTACTTTGTAAAAATTGTTTTATTTTTATTATTTTTTTTTTGTTTTTTGTTTTTCTTCTTCAAATGAGCGAATGGTCATCTTAAAAAGACCCACCTTCAAGGAAGGTAGTAAAGTTAGCTGGCTGGGTTAAAATCCCTGCACATCGCTATCTATGTATATTATATTCAACAACGACAGCTATGAAAGAACATTCAATGCATCAAAGGTATTTTTTTGTTTTTTTTTTTTTCTTTTTTTCTAAGCATTATAAAATCCTTTCCTGGTACACGTCAGGATAATCCAATGTTTTAATACTTAGGCAACACTGGCTTATAAAGTCCATGGTTGAATATAAGCCTCGAAAAGTTTGTTTCTCTCTCTTTTGTGTGTGTGCGTGTGTATGTGTGTGTGTGTGTGTGCGCGCATGTGTTTTGTTCGTATATATTTATATATATATTTTAATAAGTAAGGATGGGAAATTCAGGACTTGTGGGCTTTGTTGGTTTTAAAGGAAACTTGCAACACTCGGTCTCCTAGGCGGTACCCGTTGAGGCTGGCAATGGCCATGGCCGCCTCATCATAGTTGGTCATGGTGACAAAGCCGAAGCCCTTGCACTTGTTGGTGTTGAAGTCGCGGATGACCTTGACGTTGTTCACGGCGCCGAAGGGGCCAAAGAGCTGCCAGAGGACACTCTCGTCGGAATCAGGGGACAGGTTGTAGACAAAGATGCACCAGCCCGTTCCCGTGTGACCAGGGATGTTCATTCCCACAAGGCTTGTCATCCCATCAATTGTGATTGGGGAGAACCTGGGGGAACAGGTAGAAGGGGGGACTGGTCCAGACATCAGTCTGACCACGGATAACACACAGATGCACAGACACAGACATGGGGCAGAGGGCTGAGTGAGTGTTTGCAAGGAGAGTCTTCAGGGTTTAAAAACCATAACACAAAAAAACGAGTGTCTGTGGCATTTCTTTTGAATGGAAAGGCTAAACTGGCTAAGGCCCATATATGGCAAGAAAAAGGCTAGGTCGATTCCTAATAACCACAAGGAACTCCCAGAGCAAGGCTCCATTATGCTTCTGCCACAGTATATGGTCATAGGGTCTCCCACCCTGATCCTTCTTGTCCCTCCCCACAACAGACAGTGAGCTCTTGGGAGGAGGAGCTCGGTTTCATTCATTCTGTTGCTCTACTTATTTATTCAGCTGGGCACATACGGGAACATCACAGACATAGTGACACATAGAAAATAGACTCTCAGTAAATACTTCTTGATTGCATGAGTGAATAACATTGGTGGATATCAATGCTTGGGAAATTTTATTTATTTTTTAGGGCAGATTTGGAGATGGCCCCAGGAGTGCTCAAGTCTACCGTCTTTGCAGTCCCCTGACTTATGGTTGTCAAAGATCTCTTGATATTTTGAGGAGAGAGACACATGAGAATGAACAGACATAACTTGTTATTAATCAGATGGGTGGTTCTGTTTCATTTAGCATCTATTCAAAAGAGTTCCAAAAGAAAAACCCCCAAGCCATAATAATAAAGACATTATCACTCCTTGATGCTATATTATCTGGAATTCATTTCTAAGCATCACAGGAGTGAGATTTCAAGTGGTTTGTGCATTTATGTATCTTGAATTAGAAAAGCTGAAAACTGTTATTTGCCCTATTACAGCTACTTTTGTATTGGGCTTTGAAATCTCAGTTTTCATGTTATCTTGAAAAGCAAAACAACCCTTCAGATTCTATTCACTGTCTGATAAAATATATCCATGTGTGATTCATAATGGATGCATCTAGATTAGGTAACCAGGGCCCACGGCAGAAAAATATTTGTTAACATTTTGTTTTATACCAAACGTATACAGGGATTTGGGCCCTATCCATTGACTAGTGTCCTGGTTTTCATGTGGTTGGGTTTTGTTTTGTTTTGTCTTATGAAAAAGGGGATAGGAAGAAGAGAGGAAGCAAAACTGGGGAAAGAATGGAGTAAAGTGTTATCTGGGACTTTTTTTTTTTAAAGATTTTATTTATTTATTCATGAGACACATAGAGAGGGGCAGAGACATGGGCAGAGCTGGAGAAGCAGGCTCCATGCAGGGAGCTCGATATGGAACTCAATTCCAGGACCCAGGGATCACAACCTGAGTCGAAGGCAGACATTCAACCACTGAGCCACCCAGGTGTCCCATATCTAGGATGTTTTGTTGTTTTGTGTTTTGTTTTTTAGGAGGGGGGGAAGATGGAGAGAGAGTCTCAAACAGGCTTCACACCCAGTGTGGGAGTTTGATTAGACATTAGGGACTCGATCTCACAACCCTGAGAACACGACCTGAGCCAAATCAAGAATCCTATGTTTAACTGACAGCTGCCCAGGCATCCCTAGGATGTCTTAAAATAAGCAAATATTCTCGGAGATCTGAAAGTCCAATGAAAGAACAGTTCTGCATCTAAAGAGAATTTAGATAATCAAATGGCTGCTGAAGATATGCTAAACATAACAACTCAATAGGTACTAATTTTGGCATCAGTCACTAAGTCAATCTTGTCTCTTGCTTAAAAACAAGTAACAAGACAAAACCAAAAAACAGCATGGTAAGGATTCTTAGAAGGGCAAATCCATGTCTGTTATTTGCATTATTTCTGAAGACTGTCTTCTCAGCCTTCTCTCCTCCAACTGAGTGAATTGACTCCGTTCAGGTTAAAGGTAGAGAACAGCGAGGTATTTATTTTAAGGCCATCAAAATCAGGAGCCAGCAAAGAGGTTTCAAGCAGAGTCTCAGCTCTAGTGGGTGATGGCCACCTGGAGCACTTTGGGAGGAAGGAGTCTGGATCCAAATCTGGGTCCAACAGGAAAAGAGAATGCTCTTATGGACTAGTGGTGTTTGCTCTGAGTGGGGAACCAGAGATGGTGGCAGCGTGCATGCTGCTGCTATGCCTTCTCTGGCCTCATCATGCCTAAGCATCCGTACATAATTGGTGCCACCTCCCTGAAGTTGGAGGGTAATGAAGGCCTGAGGTGGGAAAAATGTAAAAGTGGGAGAGGGAAGAGGCAAGCAGTGTGCCAGACACATGGAAGTAATTCACAGTCATCCTCCTGGTGCCAAGATTGAGATCTGAGAGGCTGGCGCTGTGCTAGTGAGTCTGCAGTCAGCTTACTTCCTCTACTGTGTGCCAGTTTCCAGAGTCGGGGTACTTACCATGCATGGCCAAGTGGTGAAACACTGCCTCATATGGGAGTGTGACTGGGACTATTAAGGACCACATCTCTTTGCCTGACTGTAGGAAGGGGAATTAAAGTGTGCAGCTCTATTGAGCAGGATGATGAAGATGCTATGTCCCTAGCAGCTCAGTGGAGCTTATCAAAAGCACATATGGGAATCTCATGGACACAGTGACATAACGTACTCAACTTCCTGAGACTCAGCTTTCAGACTAGGTCTGGATCATTCCTGTGACTGCATTCAGAGAGCCCCACAAACCTTGATTCTCTTTGAGCCCCCGACCCCACAGAAAGGCTTTAAATTAAAGAAACCGCAAGTTTAAAACATAATACATGTAAAACCAAGGGAGGATTTATAACTGCTAAAACCTGTAACAAAAGAAACTCCTGGTTGAGGTGCACACAGATACACTTCATTCTCAGGCTGTGCCCTGAAATGCACCCTGAGGTGGGGGTGAGAGTCAGCAGGTCATCCACACGTTTATTCATGCTTCGGCCAGGCCTGGTAGTCCAAAATCTAATTTTTCCACTGACAATCATAAGATTGTCAACCATGATTAGCAAAATGTTCTAATTTTGATTTGCTGGAATCTGCCCTCTTAACTGAATCTTGGCATTGCTAATGCCAAACAGTTGCTCTGCAAGTTTGCAAGATCAGCTGGCAAAGAGTAGGAGCCTTCTCCCTTAGGGGAGGCATCCAGAGAACCAGATTATGAAGGGCTTGGTAGCTGTGGCACCTGAACCGTAGGAGAAGCCCACCTGCAAATAAAAGAAAAAGTGAAACACACAAGCACACTTTGTGTGCCCTAAAAGAAACAAAACCAACTGAGGTCTGAAATTAAAATTAAGAATTTGACATGCTGGTGGAGGAAAAAGGAAGAATTAAAAAAAAAAAAAAAGTAAAGTTAGTGAATTAAAAAAAAAAAATTTCTAGCCCCAGTCTGTGCCAACACGGACATCTGGCAATCTGTGGAGTTTTAATTACCTCTTTACGCCATAGGCCATATTAAGCAAATTGTCCAGCCTGCAAAGAGAAGGAGGGTCTCTGGGTTAATGCCTCACAGATGGCAAGATCGCTCAATGGAACTATTAATAAGAATGCTCCATTTTCAAAGAAGAAAAGCTCAATAACTTTCCCCAATGCTTAGGAGTCTATCCACTGGTAGTTCCCCCTTTTCTGCCTCCAACTATGAGTAATTCATGTTCAGGTCAATGCTAGAGTTTAAAGCAAGTGTCTAATGAAGCTCCCTTTCTTTCAAGGTCTGAATTAATCCCACTCCCCCCCCCTCAGAACATTTGTGTGGATTTCATTTTATATCGTGTGTGAAATCATTAAAAGGGGGCAGTTTCTTACATCGTTCACCTTTTATTACGATTCACCTTTTATTGCAATTAAACTCGTGCATGAAAGGAATACACGTGCATGCACAATGCATAGCAGAATGGATCTTTTCTCTTATTCTAGCTACATTAACTAAATCTTCTTACCACACACATTTTTTGGGGGGAAGAAGGAGTTTGAGGGTTAAGATTTTTTACAATTAGCTTACTATTTACAACCTGAAAGCTCCTCCTAGCAAATTGCCATTATGTTATAATCTCCCTCATGTTCAGTATTTTACTGGAGGACAAGCTATTCACACCATGGGGCAGTAGTAACCATAGTTTCCACCATTAGAAGCCTGCTGGAAAGGCTTTTTACATAAATACTGCATGTGCTCTCACACAAAATAAAAATTAGATGACTTGGACTCTTCATGAAATCATTAACCCTTTCAAATTCCCAGGACAGGACACTGCTGAGGCTGATTTTCCTCCTCGTCATGGCCAGATGGAGGGCCTGCTATCTTTCCATGTGATGTTTGAAAAGGAGAAAAAAAACCAAAAAACAAAAACCCTTTCAATTAAAGGGTAGTTGGGAGATCGTGGAATAAAATAAGTATTTAAAATTATTATGGACACGTCAAAAATGTTCCTATCTCTTGTACAACAAAGGCAGTCAGGTTGATTGGCTTCAAGGAGTGAAACCTGCCTTTCCGAAATGTCCCAGGAGAAGGGAAGTGCCCCAGCACATTGGGAGGGTTGGGTGCCTGAGGAAACATTAACAAGGCTTAGAAAAATCTTCCTTCTTGTCTTCCCAGAATCTGCTGACTTCAGAGTCAGAGTGAAGTTAACACAAAAGAGACTACCTACCCTACAGAGTAACCTGCAGGAGAAAGAGGAGGACAGGCCAAACCATTCTCCCTGGGAGGATCTGCCTCCTGGCCTACACTTTTCTTTAACTTTATTAAAAGCCATTCCCTCAGCCTTAAGTCTAAGGTGTTGAATGTGGCCATTTATTTGTGGATGAACTTTTGTTGAAATGGAACCTTCTGGTTTGGTTAAATGTAGAAATTTTGTTCTAATCCAAGAATCTGAAGTTTACCAGTCACAGTGGTAAGTTGAAAGGGGGCTTGGAAGAGCATCTGGTCCAACCATTTCATTTTACAGTAGTGGAAACTGAGGCTCAGTGGGGAGGTTCGTTCACACAGGGACTCCTGGGGGCGGAGGTTCTTAGGCTTTGCCCCATCTTTCAGGGCTGTGGGTTTCCCTGGCCCTCGCCCAGCTGTGTATTTGTGTAGCAGGGCCCTTCCCTGGAGGCTGTGCCTACCTGAACCTCTGGGCCTGGTGGTGAAGCGGGCCAGGGTAGCGCCGGTTGGGGGATTGGTAGAGCTGGGACAGCAGCGCCTGGCTGGACTTCTGGCTGGGGTTGTTGGCAAACTTCACAGTAATCGGTTCCGTAGCACCGCTGGGCTTCTGGCCGTTCAGCCCTTTGATGGCTTCTTCTGCCTCGATTCTCTTATCAAACCGGATGAATCCCACCCCTCTGGACACTCCTGCGGAAAGAGAAAGAGCCTTCATAAAGCATGAACAAACCAAACTGGTAAACATCCTTGGGAAGAGATGGGCTGGGCCACATGGATATTCTAGGGGGAGTCAGCCCACTAGTGGGGCCAGGGCTGAGCCTGCCTCCCCAAATCCCTCTCACCCATCAGGATGCATCTGCCTGTGTTTTTGCTACCACGGCTCTGGACCAGTGACTGCCACCCACAGAACACAGGCACCTGTTACATCCATTCCAGCCTCTAGCACTGGCCCGTTCAGTCCTGGTCTCCCTTAGTTGTTGTCACCCATCACTCAGCGTCTAGTCCTGCCATGTGCCCTTCACACCTAGCAACTATGTAATCTATTTGACAAGCAAACTCTGACCACATTACACTCTTTAAAAACATCCTTTATACATTTTTCATAACTTTTCAATTCTTTACCTTGTGCATGGTACCTGTTTCCCACTCCACACACAGAATAACAAACAAAACCCACAAAAACCCTTTCCGTGGGCCCATGTTGCAAACAGATAAGTCAGACTTCTCAGTACGGCATCTAATGCCCCTGATGATGTGGCCCCAAATCCTCTGTTGAGCCTCATGCCAGCCGTATTTACTCCTTGAACAGGTTGTGTTCTTTCTCGACTCCACGCCTTACAATATGTCCTATCCACCTATTTTATAGGATGCATCACATCCACCTAGAAATCTCTATCCCTCCTTTGTGCCAAGTAACTGCAGGTCATCCTCCAAAACCCTGCTCAAACATCACTTCCTTGATGGAGCCTTCGCAACAAGGTGCAGCACACCTTCTCCTGAGCTCCCGTGGTCCCCTGGACAGCCCCTAGCAGGTGCTCATCATACTGGAGTCCAGCAAGGGCAGGACTGTGCCTCCTTTATCCCTGGTCCCCAGTGTCCCTCTGCACAGTGTCTGGGGGGCAGAGCTGCCTTCACTGAGGGTTTGTTGCATGCGTTGAATGATAAACACACGCTAAACTGCTCTCAGGGGGTGTTTTAAATTGGGATCAGATGTGGAGTAGGTGAAAACATTCGGTCACTAAAAACGCAACCCAGGGCACCTTACATTTCTTACCGAGAGGTGGTGGTTGCCTTTCTTTATTCTGGACAAAGTAGCACAGTACCAGGCCCTGGGTTCCTGTCCCTGTGCTGCTACTAACTAGCCGGGCAGGAGTCAGAGCCTTCACTCTGGACCTCCATTTTCTCATGTGTGAAATGAGGCAGCATGAGGTTCCCTCCAGCTCTACGATGCTGTCACCGGAGCCGGAGCTCTAATGCAGGTTCTTTTCACGCATAAAAGTAATGTTACTTGGTTGAGGGTTGAAAGAGACTTTGAAGGTCATTCAGTCCCACTCACAACCTGATGCCTGAATCTGCTTTACAGCCCTGCCAAGTAGTTTAGCTGCTGCTGGAACAATTCCCATGATGGAGATCTACCTCCTAAGATGGCCCATTTTAGATGTGGGCATTTGATTGGTAAGAAGTCTTTCTCCTAAGTCAAAAATCTACCTACGCATGACCCGTATCTCCTTTACCGTAAGTAACCATTATCTCTCTGCTCCAATGGGTCACAGGGCACTGGCTGCGGCATTGAGACACAAGGAAAGAAATGACAAAGAAACACTTAACCTGTGACTTGATCAACCAGGATTCGAGAGGTGATGATACGGCCATATTGCGAGAAAAGCTGCTCCAGTTCCTTCTGGGTCATGGTTTTGGGAAGGCCGCTAACGTAGAGGTTAGCATCCCTGATTGAGGCAGAGCTCGGACGGGCATATGAGACCTGGGAAAAGGCAAGAGGAGCTAAATCCATTATAGCAACACCCTCCAAGTAGAGGCTGAGTCAACAACTGAAATGGCAGCCCCTCGTCTATCATTCTAACTCATGGTGTCAGTTGAAATAACTCAGTAGTTGAGATTCTTCGCTACTCTTGCAATGGTAACGAGAATCAGGAGAACAGCAATAGAGGAACAAAAGGAGAGTTGGCGATAACTTAAAACAAATGCACAGATAAGGGTCTCTTAGAGCAGAACAAAATAGCTACTGTATGGCAGCTGTTAAATGCAGAACTACCCACGCACGGAGTTCTGAAGATTTACCTCCTGGATGTGGGTGTATAGATGATTTACTGTATCCAACACATAATAATCTTTGAATAAACCAAAAAAAAAAAAAAAAAAAAACCTCCATGAAATTCTGCTCTGCAGATTTCTCTCCTTGCCGCCCTCCCCACCCCCAAGCCCTTCGTCTTCAACACATTAAAGCAATCAGGTTCTCTGCAAGATTTTTTATGTCCCGTCCTTTGTGTTGTTCCAATCTGCTCCCACAAGGTCTGCTCTCACTGAATGACAAAGTGCTGGTGAAATGGGGCTTCATGAACATCTGCTTGTGAAACTGGATATGTGACCTTGTCATAACATCTGCAAGAACCAGTTGCCTTCTAACTTTGAGGAGGAGCAGATAAAACCACAATCAACAAAACGAGGGGCGGGGGGAGACGGTGAAGGAGGGAGGGAGAGGGCAGGGGGAGAAAGAAGCGAGCCTCACGGATGGTTATAATAAGTTCGACTTTGTAAATTTGTCCTCCCAGATCTCTCAACTGCTTTTTTTTCCCCCAAAAAGCTAACACAGAAGTGTAAACAGATCTGAAATTCCATCTGCAAGAAGCCAAATCTGTAGCAGTACACATAAGCAAAGCAAACCCCAGCAGTCATTAATTTTAGACTTTCATTTACTTATTTATTTATTTTTTAAGAAAACAACATCAGACATTTGAAATATAATTTACAGCTAGTCTAACAAAAGCACTTTCCTGCTAAAGCTATTTCTGGGGCAGTTATGGCTCAGAATAGATGATGAAAACAGTCATTTCGGAGCACATCTGACAATGTTGGACAGGAAGGGACCTATATGCCTTAGCATTTTTCAGTTGGGAGTTTTATTTAATCCATATAACCAATTTACAAGGCCTGCTAAGACTAGAGGGGTGAGCGAGTGTGCATGTGCTTGTGTACTGCGCACACACAGAAGCCTGGGTACAGAAGAAAGTGTACATGTTAAACTGGACCCTTGGCATCAAGAACTACATCTCGAGTGGTGAAGCAGAGCTTGCATGTGAGAATGGGTCTGACAGTGGATCTAGCAAAGAGGAATGAAGGCTTAGCAGACCCCTTACCCTTGGCACTCGCTCCCACTCCATGACAGAGATGCCAGGTCCCTAAAAATAGATGTTGACTCAACAGATAAAATGATGTGAGTGACGAATCTGCCTCGCTGGTCTCCTCCCTCTATTGGAGCGAGGCAGCCTATCTGCAGTATCTATCTCTTCTAGAAACTCAGGGCTGGCCCCAGTAGGCTGGTTCCCAGCAGAGGGCTGACGTGCAAAGGGACATTTACATGGCCAGTCCCTGGGGAGTGGGGGCTAAAGGAGCAGGAATTTCATGTGACTGCTTGCACAGACCATCACTCCACACAAGGCTCTCCTACCCCATCCTTTGAGGAACAAAGTCTTTCAGGTTATAACCCAGCAGAACTAATTTTTAGGCATGAGAAAGGAGTGGTAGGGAGAAGGGAATAAGAACACTGTAGTGATACATTCACAGTAATAAGAGTACCCCTGTCTCACCCCTGCCAATTATTAGACAAATTAATTACCTGAATTACATTTGTGCTGCCCCATAACATACCCCATAACATACCCTCCTACTTCTATGGCTTTGCTCATGGGGAAAACTTTTCCACCTACTTTCTCAGGCCCTAATCGTATTCTCCTTTAAGGCGCAGCTCCAAAGCCATGTTCTCTTGACAGCTTTCCCTGATCTTACTTCCTCCTAAAAATCCCCCCAACACACTACTAGTGCTCTCAATGAACTGCACCCATGGTCCATACTTAACCCATTCTGACCTTGATTCACCACCTTTCTATCTGGTCTGCTGATCTCATTGTGGTCATGGTGTGTGTGTGTGTGTGTGTGTGTGTGTGTGTGTGTGTGTTATTCATCTTTGTGGGCTCTACCTTGCAGCACAGAGCCTCATACCTGTAGAATGCTCAACGCTGACAGAAAGAATAAATGAACATGCCCATAAAACATACTGAACAATGTAGGTGTTGGTGATTCTCTGGGGCTAACTGCAGCTTGGGTTTCTCCACTTAGGGGCCTCACCAAGAGTTAAGCATCCAGAATCATAGCTGTGTTTCCCTATTAAGCTAAGAGCTAAGAGATAGGTTTCCTATTCCCCGGGGTCTGGGGTTGGAAGGACTGAAAGGAGATGGTTCTATGACTAGACATCACCTAGAGGCCTTCTCTTAGCAAACATTTCCTGAGGATCTGCTATGCAGCAGGCACCGTGCTGTGTGCTGGGGATGCCCAACAAGCGAGAACAAAGAGTGGTTTCTTGCTCTAAAGGATTTCCAAGTCCAGTGGGGACAACACACAGGAGGTACCCAATAAACATGAGTTGAATGCAAGAATGGCACGCATATGGACCAATTACCACAATGCCCCAGGATGTGTGCTATTCCAGGGCTAGAGAGCTGGGACTGGAACACAGAGAAGGGAAGACTACTAGCCCTTCTGATAAAGGGTTAAAAGGGCCAAGAAGAAGACAGAGCCGAGGTGAGACTGGTTGTGAGAGAGGTGTGTGGTGGGGACAGGGACCGGTGGTCTAGTGATAGCCCTCCTCTGCTGTGAGGACATAAGATGATGACAGTCAAGAGCTTAGTGCAGAGCCTGCTGGACATGCAATGGATACTAATGACCTTGACACCCAATGGTCTGGGCAGCCAGAGCTGGGGGAGGAGGTGGGCTGGGGACAGACCTGCTAGGAAAAGAAGCTGCCACTGGAAAGTCATTGGCAGAACCAAAACCATTTCCCCAAACCTCATCCGGGGAGAATTGCTGCCACACAGCACAGCACAGAGCCAAAACAAGGCCCAAAGATGAACATGGCACTTAGATCATTCACCAAACCTAACTCCTGCTTAGTTGTTCTCCTTTACTTGGAGCCTTAAGGCTTTTGTTCCCTCAATCCCCTGTCCAGGAACTCTGTAGAAGTGGGTGTGGGCAAAAATGACAGAAAAAGGACCTCCTTTTTAAATTAGCATTTAATATCTGAGTGCTTGTCCTGGTATTTGCACTTTTAAAGTGCTTCAGACCTTTATGAAATCCCGAGTGACTACAGGCATCAGGCACTTCGTTGTGCTAAAACATTTCTCAAAAATTATCCACTCCTAGCCCCGGCAGAGGGCCTGCCATTGCTGTTTTGTTAACCCCACTAAACTAGTGGCCTAGAGCCCAGGGCTTCCAGGGCTGAAGGCGGCGCCCAGGACAATCACGTGCCTCTGACTTTCAGGATCCTCCTCAATTCATTCCCCCAGAATCCCTGAAGACAGGGCTGGCATTTCTAGGCCGCAATGATCTTGCTCTGGAGCTCAGAAAGAGCTGGGAGCTGGGCAGCCACTCCTTTCTCTCTGGGTAAGGGTGGCCCAAGGCAGGTGACTTTACACATGATCTTGATAAAAGATTTACAGTCTCTCCAAAGTCCCCATCTCTACAGGCTCGACCTAACTCAGCGCTCTGCAAGCGCAACAGTACAGCGTGACGTAAGCCCTGACTGTGGGCTGGCCCCGGCGCTCACTAGCTGTGAGACATGGGGCAATTTGGTCTTGATAAATCTCAGTTTCTCTACTGGTATAAAGGGGGACAATTTTCCTTTGGTGAAGGACTGAGATAATAGATTTAATGTGTATAGCAGATTCCTAGGACTTAGTAGATCTCCAGTAAATATTATTATGTGGTAGGTACTACAGGCTTTTGTGGGCCAGCGTGGAACTCTAGCCCCATTGGACACACCTCAGTTTTACTGCACAAACATCTGGGATACCACCAGTGAGCACCTAGAGAGGCACCGCTGTCCTCCTCCATCAGCCTAGGGGAGTCATCCTTTACGACTTGGCTGCCATGCATTTTCTCTAGCACATTCCTACAGATTCCGCTGTACTTCCCAGTTTCCACAAAGTACTTCCTAGTTTCCAAAATGACTTCATAAGGTGCTGCCAGTGATTCTCACCAACATGGTATGGCAGGCCCAGGGCTGGGGCTGCCCCTCCCGCGCTGCCCAGCACTCGCAGGCTCCACTCCCTGCTCACAGCCAGGCCTTGGCCTGCGCACGGCGGGAAGGACAGCACAGCCTGGGGAGAAACCTATCCCGAATCCTCTGGCCACCCCTCCCCTCCTGTCTAATGTGCCACGGTACAGGAAAAGGAGAGGACTGGGAAAGCTGATAAATGCTCGCTTTGGGGTGCTGAGAAGCTGGTAGGATAAAGACGTCTTCCTCTGCCTTGGAAAGGTGCTCCTTTAGCAGAATCCTGGCCTTAGAAGAAGATGAGAGAGTTCATTCATTCCTCCCCTTCCTGAGCACTTCCTGTCTGGCAGGCCCCGTGCTGGGTGCTGGGTGCTGGGTGCTGGGTGCTGGGTGCTGGCGGTGCCTCTGCTTCAAGGACCCCGTGGTCCAGTGAGGAAGTGAGCAAGTAAATGACGGGTGCCGTACAGGGCCTGTCCCGGGCAAGGGGCTCCTCATTTCCCACCCGGGTGTTAGCTTCTGAGTGCAGGGAGCCCCTGGGGTGGCAGTCCAGGCCTCTCAGTGCCCCCCGCTCCCCCGCCCAGGGGACATACTGGGACCACTGGGACAGGCTTCAGGAAAGGCAATGGGCACGGGGGCCTCAGCTGCTGCCTGCTCCCTTCAGCAGCCAGACACAGCTGGAAGTGCACTTTCCGGCCCAGGCTCTGTACTGTGGGAGCAGGCTCTGCTTTCGTGGGGGAGGCCTGTGGGGTCCATAGCACCTGTGACAAGGGCTGTCAAAGTGTGGGGTTCTGTGTTAGGAAGCCCATTGTGTTCAGGAAATCCATCCAGGATGAAATCCGTAATAAAGGGGACTTTAGGATTTAATACACCTTTCTCTTTTCGTCTTCTCTCTCAACCGGCTTACAGCTAGGATGTGGAAAACAAGGGCATCACTTGTTAGGCCCCCTCAAAATAGAGTAAGGATCTCTGTCATTGACTGGATGGTTTCATGAGCCGGGCATTCTATTCACAAAACTGCTAATCTCTACAACTGCGGCTCAGGGTAAGTGGAAATAAAGGTGACAGGTGCCATCGGCGATCCCAGTAGAAAGCACCATCCTTCAAATCTGCTCCACAGAAAGTTTGGTGTTGGAAGTGGCCTGCAAAGGTCTGGGTGAGACCCCAGGTAGCCAGCCACCCGCATAATGCGCTACACAGGAAGCTCACTACTTCACGAGGCACCGCGCCCCATCACTGGCCATCACTGATTATTGGCAAGCTCACCCTTCCACTGAGTTCAAACCTGTCTCTTCTATAGCTTCCATCCTCCTCCTATTTCTGTTCTAGCTCCACACACTAGGACAGGAGCATCCTTCCTGTCCACATCACCCCTTATCTCGTGGGTTTCTCTCGTTGGGAGGTGTTAGGGCAGTAAGCAACTGTATTTTGAGACGGGCCATTCCAAGGAAGTTCTTGCTTATGTTACTTTAACTGCCACTGAGCATCTATTTCTGAAATGGAAAAGAGACAAAGGTTAAGAGCAAGGGCTTTGGGGCTAGAAAGATATGGATTTAAATCCTGATTACTTACTAGCTACGTAAGCTTGGGTAAGTCACAACCTTTCTGAGCTGTATCACTTGAATAACATAGATTAGAAGCTTTCTAACAGAGCACTTGGAGCATGAAACAAGCTACTGCGTATAAGATTTCTAGGCACTCTGGAGCACCTGGGTGGCTCAGTCATGTAAGCATCTGACTTTTTTTATGATTTTATTTATTTATTCATGAGAGACACAGAGAGAGGCAGAGACACACACAGGCAAAGGGAGAAGCAGGCTGCATGCGGGGAGCCCGATGTGGGCCCCGATCCTGGATCCTGGGATCACGCCCTGAGTTGAAGGAAGGCGCTCAACTGCTGAGCCACTCAGGCATCCTGCATCTGACCCTTAATTTCAGCTCAGGTCATGATGTCAGGGTCATGAGATCGAGCCCCATGTTAAGCTCCCTGTGCTTGAGATTCTCTTCCTCTCCCTCTGCCCTTCACCCTATTCTCTCTCTAAAATAAATACATAAATAAATCTTAAAAAAAAAGATTTCTAGGCACTATCCCGGGCACACAGGAAGTGCTCAATAAATAGCAGCTTTGATATTACTGCTCTGGCCTTACGTGAGACCCTGCGGGAACAGAGATGAACACAACAATCCCTGACATGCAGGACTATTAGTCTAGCAGAGGAGACACATACAGAGACCCACCATTTCAGAAGATCAGGGCACAGATTTTCCCCAATCTGTTGTAACGCCCTACTCTCTGAGCAAGTGCAAACTCCCCAGAGCATATAGATCCCTGCGGGATACTCATTCCAAAGAGACAGGAGAAATGGCAGCAGGGAACAGACTCTGGTGCCACCAGGGCCTTCTAGAAGCAAACCCTTGCGGGTACCTCTGATCCCACCTCCGGGAGCAGGAAGAGAAGAAAAAAGCCGGCTGGCTTCTAGAAACAACAGCTTTGATTGTGAGGATAAGCTTGCCCCCCGCCCCCCCGCCCCGTGCCTGTGGCTGCAGCCCTGCCCACAGGCAGAGCAGGTGTCTGCTTATGTGGCCCCACTCCTCATACTTTCCCCCACCTGGCACCTGATACATGATATTCTTTTATCAGGGGTAAGACCCCATGGTCATGTTTCTAATGAGCCCTGATGGTGCCACTTCTCCCTCTTAAAGACGTTCAGTGGGTCTTCAGCACCTTGAGATGGATGTTCACATCCCATGTGGGAGCGCTGACGGCCCTCTGGGATCTGGGCCAACCTCTCGTCTCCTGCTAACTCTCATGCGCCCTGTGCCTCAGTTCAGATTTAAAAAGGTCAGTTTTCTGAATATGCACTTAATGTTTCTACTTCTCTTGGTTCATCATCATGTCAAAATGAACCCCTACCCATCCCCACAGACCCCACCTGAACGCTGCCTCCTCCACAAGGCCTGGGCACAAATGACTGCTATCTCCTTGAACTCTACAGATGACACACATTTCCATGGCAGCAGCTTTCACAGTACCTCCATCATGGTGTTTAAGAGTATCTGGGAATATCATGAGAATATCTGGCATACAGTAGACTGGATAAGTATTTCTTTTTAAAAAAATGGTGGGGTGATCTAGTCATATGCCTACAACTTTAACAGAGTCCGTTAAATTACCAAGGGGCTTTCCTTAGTACAAGGATCTTGCCATGTGTCTAGCAGTCCCCAGAAGGTAGGGATGTGCTAAAGGTTCCACGGGCTGGTTAGTGGAAGAGCTGGTCTCAGACTTAGAGCTTAAGACAGTCTTCTCACTAAACTGCAACTCCTGATCTTGCCTTATGGAAGTTTGATAAGGTGACTGCAGCCACTTGGGAGCCCCACTCTACTTCCCACCACACAAGAGCCTCTATATATGCTGCCTGAGTCTCAGTAAGACTCAAGACTCTGGCCTTACTTTCTTATGCATCTTTGAAGAATGTACAGTTCTGAAACATGTAGATGGGGACAAACCTTCCCGCTTATGTGATTTTCGCCTAGGGGGTAACCCTACTCACTTTTGTCTTCATTCTGGGGAGCATTACTTGAGCAGCCTGCTATAAACCATGATGACCGAGAAGTGAGGTATTATTCGTTCTGTTTTCTGGGTGACAAACTCTGGCTCGGTGAGATCAAGTACTTGTCCAAGGTCACACAGCCAAGCTAAGACAAAGCTGGATATGACTCCAAGCTCTGGGATCTTTCCACTATGTCAGGCTAACTTGGACAGTGAAATAAAAGCAGTGTGCTTGGCGCAAACTGCTACTTTCCCTGGAAAGTTACCAAGCTGACAAGATCACGCTATAATATTTTATTAGTGAGATTGTCAGAGCTGGAAAACACCATTTTGCAGATGAGGAAATGAATCCAGAGAAGTAAAGTAAGTTGCCCAAGGTCATCCTGGTAGTTTTTGACAGAGCTGGGACCTGACTGACTCTTCATCTTAACTCAGGGCTCTTCTGAATGGACAACAAAGGGGAAGGGAAGTGGGATTGGCTCTATGACCTGTGACAGACCAGCTGACTTGCCTTGGGGCTTCATGATGGCCACAGAGAAGAGAGTATTCCCCACAGTTGCTGTTGTTCTAAGCGAGCACTGTCCAATAGAACTTTCTGGGATCATGAAAATGTTCTGGATTGTGCCGTTCGATGGTGGCCACTAGCTCCATGCAGCTACCGAGCACTTCAGATGTACCTAGCATGACTGAACTTTCCATTTTACTTATTTTTAATTCATTTAAATTCAGATTTAAGAAGCCCTGTGTAGCTAGTGGCTACTCTACTTGAGAACAGTGTGAAGCCTAGAAACGTCACAAAAACACAGAATCTCCGAGCTCAAGGGACTTTCAGGTCAGACTCCCATGTGGTATAGGAATCTCTTCTACGTCACCCCAATGACTCTATCAGGATGTCCCCGACAAACAGAGACTCATTCCCACCCAAGGCAAATGTTCTGCCCTGATGGCTGCAACGGGTCTCTTCCCGGATTCCTGCAATACAGGATGGAGCCTCAGAGGCACTGCAGGCTTCTTTTCCCATAGAGAACAGAAGAGCAACCAGCGTGGATGAACCTCTGAGGCCTGCACCATCTTTGCTGTCTTCCCCACTTGCCTCTGGACACCCGTTAGCATGGGACCCAGATACCAAGGGCAGGTAGCCCAGGCTGGATGCCTGGAAGCCCGAATCCACAGTTCTCCTAACAGCCACGGCTAGCTGGCTTCTTGAAGGCAGCTCACATCCTACTGCTGGCTTCTTCCCCACTTGCAGACAGCTAATGCCCCCAAGCCCCATTCCACACACTTCTGAAACCACGTGTCCTCTCAGCCTGGATCCATCTGATTTTCTTTTGTAATCCAGACCCAGGACACTGGGGATGACCTTTAAGATCCTGAAATCACAACAACCTCACTGGGCAGGGAGAGCAGGGATAGACACCTGTCCCTGAGATTACTCACTTGGAGGAAGTCAGCTGGGAACCGGGGAGCAGAGCGAGCGAACAGAAGCTCTCACAGGAGAGAAAGAGCAGCCTGGTACAACTGGGGTACACAGCTCTCCAGTTTCCCCTGCTGTGGCTACATGCCCTCCCTCTCCTGGCTCCTTGGGGATTCAATGATCCAGCCTCCCCTGCTGACTTTGGCAGGGGAGAGCTCCCACACTGCTCTGTCTCTAGCTGTAATGGAGGAGGAGAGAAAAATGCCTTTTTATTATTAATAAGATTGGGGGAGGCAGTCTATCATTTCTGGGTGGGGTGATACCCGTCAGCAAAAAAATGATCTGCTAACTGTCCGGGAAGCATTAAGAGCAGTGATAGGAGAAATAATTGCTTATGCCGAGTGCAAAGAAAAGATGCTTCAGCGGAACGAAGGCCTTTAGCAAGGCAGGTGGATTGAGGGGGGGAGGGAGGGAGGGGGGCGCAGCGCCCTGATGACCCTTGGCAAGTGGAAGAAGCGGGAGGGGCAAACTGGACTGAGCAGAACTCCAGTGCCAGAGACCCCTGGAGGCCCCGTTAGGCTATTAGAACAAGGCAAGTGTGGAGAAATGGCTAAGCAGCCTCCCAGCACCGAGATGCCCGGATACAGGGGCTCAGTCTGTTGTCCTTCCCAGAGAAGGGAGGTTTTCTCCTTCTGAAAAGCCTTCACTCACACCTTCCACTTCTCCAGTCCTTCTCCCTCCGGAGCTGGGCTGCTGCCTTGTGATAAAGCCTCCTTCCTACTCTCACGGCCCCTCTCCTGACTGAGTGCCAACCTCCTTGGGTTCGCTCTGAGTGGCTGAAGCAGCCTTTGTCCCCTCATTCCTGCTCCAGTCCTGAAATCACTCACACCTCCGGTTTGCACAAAGCTGTACTCTGGGAACGTTTTCTTAAAAAACCATATTTTTATAATTTGAGTAATAGCTTAATGCAATTATTAGAAAAAGGCAAGACACAACATCATTTGTAAGCCTGTAATGCAATGAGAAAAGGAAGGAAATATATAAAATGGTGTTTACAGTATTGAGTTGGGAATGGCTGATACTGCCTTCATTATATGGTAACCTATTTTCCAAATTATTTATAAATATGTATGCCTTGCTTTTAAAATGAGTAACAAAGCTCCTAAAGAGCTGATGAAAACCAATGTCTAAGGCTGACAAAACCTAGCCCCGTAGCCTGCAAGCTGCTGGTTTCATTCGTCAAACACCCCAAGTGACACACCATTGCCAGATGAGCCTTCTTGGAACTTCCCTTTGACCAGGTCCCTCTCCTGCTCAAACCTCGCACAGCTTCCTACTCCCAGCTTCTCTGCCCCCAAACCGATGGAAACCCCCGCAGCCCGACAGCCCCATCTCATGGCAGTAGAGTTGGCCCTTTGTGTGTCTGTGTCCCAAGTGAGACAGGAGCTCCCCATGGAGGCAGAGCAATGACCACTGCTTTACTCATGCTCCTTGAACTCAAGTTAAAATCCAAACTGGTGTCCCACTACCCTGAAAGGCTTAGTGGGAGTGATTCCAAATCCTCATATTCCACTTTGGGTCACTTTTTACTGAAGCTTTTCAGTGTAACTTGAATATCAACACACACTTTCTGTAAAGATATCCCTTTTGAAGGTACTGTAGACCATCTCATTTTGTTACTAATTAATGCAACAAAGAGTTGGAATGCTACAGCTGGATTCGATGCAGGGCTTCCTAGTAAGAGGCTGAAATTACAGTGTGGACTCCGAAGCTACTGTTTTAGAGCACGTGGAGACAGGCAAGAGCCCAGGACAGGGACGGGCATCCAGAATCCACAGCCATTTCACCCACTGCTTCCCAGAGTCTGAAGGGATCTCCATTGGAGACAAGTGAGGAAAAAAGCTAATCAAAAATGCATTCCAAAGCCCTAAACGGGGCAAATCATCTCCACTGGGTTCAGAGTTGAAATCCTCAGAAAAGACTCAGTTTCCCAAGTGGAGCACCAGGCTGGTCTGGCAAGCTAGATGTGGAAGCCCATGGTCCATGCCATGCTCGCTGACACACGTGGATGAGAGAATGCCCAGGGCACTGCCCTCTCGGGGTCTCCTAAATCCCAGGACCTAGCACAGAGCCTGGAAAGCAGGGATTCAAGAAGAAACAGCCTCAAGTCAGGTCTATCCACAGATTGATGGCAAAAGCCTCAAACCATGGGTCTGTTTACTGAGGGACCCGGAGGGACCACACAGTTTGTTTCCTTTTTTTAGCTCCTAAAAATGCCGGAGAGTATAACCTGTGTGTGTGTGTGCAGAGCCAACACACACCCACACAATCTTACAGAATGCATGACCTTCCAACACTTATGACCCATTGCCAGAGTTATTTTTGAAACACACTTCCTGTCTCCAAATCTCACTTACCAACTGTGTGATCCTGGGCAAGTCTCCTAACCTCTGTGGGCTGTAGTTTCCTCAACTGTACGAAGGAGTGAGGAGTACTTCTTACCGGGCTTCTTAAGTAGAATTAATGTATGTAAAGCCCCCAGCCCTAGAGCTCCTTCAAGGATTCAATCCTATCAAGCATGTGAAGGGGCTGGAATACTGTTGGACACAGAGTAAAATATTCAATATAAGGTAGCATTACTATTATTAATTATTAGTATAATAAGTCATTATTATCATTTCCTTTTAAGCTCATGCTCACATATTAAGCAGCTCTGCTTGTAGCAGGATCCTTCACAGGACCTTTGGATGCTAACTCAGCTCAGCTGCTGGTCACTTGCGTGCCTTTGCACAAGTCATGTCATCTTTGAGCCTGGCCACTTTCTCCCACTAAACGAGTTATAATCCAAAGAATAATCCATCTGCAGTCACATGTCTGCAAACATGTACTAGATGTTCCTAGGAGATCACTGTAATGCACGTTTCCAAAGAATATGCTTGTTTTTTCCAGATAGGCACATTATCAGCAGTCATCCATGCTACTTGTAGGGGCTTAATTAACGAGTCATGCTCTCTCTCTCTGCTTTGATGTTGTGTCTAGGCTAAGATTGTATTCTCTTTGAGGACAAAGGCCTGGCCTTGCCCTCCAATGCCCTCGGTATTGGCACATAGTCATATTACATCCCCCTTACTAAAGGGGTGATGAAAATCTGTTAACTGGGAACCATCATTTGTGGGCACCTTCCCCTAGCAGCCCAGTAACGAACCATTTACTTCCAATAGGCAAAACAGTGTTTGTGTATCCAAATTTGACTCCAGAAGCTGCCACCTGCTTGTCCACAGGCCAACTATTAAGTTTTGTTTGGCCTGACCACCTATGCTTTAAAATTTTCAAATTGGTTTCCAACCTTTAAAAATTGAGAGATTAAAAAAATTTTTTTTTCAATTATTTTATTGAATAATTGGAAGATCTGGCAATAATCAGGGCTTAAACAATCAGCAATAGCTGAAGACGGGCTGCTGTTTTTATTGCTCACCAAAGTCTCACCACTCCCTCAGGGCTTTCTAGAACTATCCCTGAATTGAGCTGCTAATCATTAATCATCAAAATTTAGGAATTAACTCTTGTTTTGCCTGTAACCACACTGTGCATTACATTTAAAGTGGGGTGTTTTTACACGAAGCAGTCCAGAAAGGTGAGAAGGAGGGACAAACTTGACCACATCTTGCAAACATGTGCTAGATGATTCTGGGGAGATCTCTGTAAAGCATGCTTCCGGGATACTTGTGTTTTCCAGATAGGCAAGTTATCTATTCCTTCATGGGAGTCAGAGCAAAGAGATAAATCTCGTGTCACTTATCAAAGCAAACTGAAGCAGAAGTAAACAGTGGCCTGAAAGGCAGAAAAGCAATTTTAAAAAATTAATAAATGATGAGACTATTAACAGCACATGAAAAGGGTTTGCTTTTTTCCCCCCTCCCCTTTAATATGATTTTTACCTTAAACATTGTGTCCCTTTAGGAAAGGGAAGAAAAGTTAATAAAGGAACCTATCACTCAAACTTAATTTTTAGTATGGCAAATAAACTGCTTTAATGAAAGGGCTGAAATCCCTAGGTTTGCACATTAAATTTTCATCCGTAGTAGAGAATGGAAATTATTGATTCAGTCGTGGCATCATGCATTCTGAATCCTACGGTACCTCGGAAGCCCACGTTACTGCTGGGTGCAAATGTGTTGGCAGCCTTTTGATGCGGGGTGAGCCCAGGGTGGGTGAGGGGGTGGCACAGACTGTCTCCTCACAGAATGAAAATAATCAATGTTCCTTGTCTGTATGGTTCACCTAGACAAAGCACTGCTTCCAACGGCATGATGGATCAGGGGGTGCATTCTGAGATCAGAAAAGCCGGGTCCAATCAGTCTTACAGGAAGCCCAACAGCTTCATGGAATATTAAAAAAAAAAAAAAAAAGGCAGAATGGATGGCTGATGATTTGATCCTAAACTCTTGGGAAGGTTTGGGTTTCAAGAAAACTGTAGAGGAAAGAAAAGTACTTTCTCAGTTCAAGGTCAGGGTGTCCATCAAGGGAAGAGTAAATGTCTGACATTCTAATGCTGAACTAGATAGCACAGAAAAATCAATCAAACCCACAAATACAGCTCTCCACCTGGTGTGGCCTCAACAAACAGCCAGGGACGTGAGCCTCCCATCTTCACCTAAAGCATAAAAATAGGTATGTTTTTCCTTTGAAAGAAATTAATCCTCCTGCCTCTCAGAGGACTACCCCATAATTAAACAACTCTTAATTATTTCTCCAGTAGATAACTCATAGGGATTGATTGTAAGATGAGATGGAGGCAGCCTGAGTCAGGCCCATTTTGGGGTCTGTGTGCACCATAGCCCGTATGAGGTCAGGAAAGCAATCATTTTTAGAAATAAAACTAAACTCAATTACAAAAGTAAAGCTGCTTAAAATAAAGGAAGGAAGGAAGACAATCATATAATATATTACAAAAAGAGAAGGTTTTGGTTTTGGTTTTGTTTTGATTACCTCCTAGAGCTAAGGTTATCTTATACCAATAGTCTCCTCTGTCAGTCTGGATGTTGGAAAAGTAGCTCTGTTGAGCCCAAAAGTTCTGCTTTTGTGTTTTCATACGCTGAGAGCTGGTGCCATCTATAGATTTCCATTCTGGGAGAGGTTTCTCTTTTGTCCTACTTTGCGTCAGACCTGCTGTCGTGAGGATAAGAGCGCCCAGGAGACACCTCCCTGTGGTTTAATAGGCTATGAAGGATGGGACTCATTAATGGGCTGGCAGCTGCCCCCAAGCGGACACTGCCTGGAGGGGGCGGGGGAAGCGGGGGAAGAGAGGCTGAGGAGGAGAAAGCTCCATCCAGGAGACCACCACTGGCTGTCGGAGGGGGCCCTCAAAGCAAACAGCATGCTTCCTCAAGGATCCCTACAAGGTGAAGTCTGAACGGGGAGAGTGACAACCCAGGCACAGAAACCTGTCTGGAGGAGCAGGCTCTGGGTGACTGTTTCTCTTTTTCGAATTAAAACAATCCCATCTGAGATATGATCTACAGCCCTGATTATTTTCCAATTGCTCCAATGCCAGTTTTTCTGTCATTCCTCTACTATGTTCCTATGTAGCCATCCCTATTACACCAGGGTTTATTTATAACTGATTTTTTCTTTTCCAGTCTCAGGAGACTAACTGTCCACCTTTAGGTAAAGCCAAACTGTTCAGCCCGGCACACGAGGCCCCTGCCCACCTCCCATCCAAACTTAGGCCATGCTATTCTGTATGCTGTTCCCCACTCATAATGTTTACGTTCATTTCCACAGCTTCCCATGTGTGGTTTCCCCTGTCTAGAACAGCTTCCCTGCCCCAGCTTCTTCCCATGGCTCAGTTCTGGCCATCTTTGCAGACTTGGGCTCACAGGTCTTCTTCGTGGACCCTGACACCCCATCTGCCCTCTGGTCCCTTCCCTCTACTCAGCCTGCATTTCATTCCTTGTAATGATCTGTGTCCCCCACTTAGTGCAGGGGATGATAAATGTCCTTTGCATAAATCAAGGACACCACTTCCAGCTCCCTCATAGTCTGGATTTATTAGAGCAAAGGGATGAAATGTAACCAGTGCTTCCCAATCAGGAACCAGCATATCTCTTCTTACCTTTATGGTTTTGGTCTGGAGTCTGAGTCCATTTAAAGTGTTGATGGCTTTCTCTGCATCCTTTGGATCAATATAGTTAACGAATCCATACCCTAAACTCTGTCCTGTGGAAACATTTTTAAAAAAAAGAGAGAGAAAGAGAGAGAGAGAAAAAGAGAGAGAGAGAGCTCAGTATCTTTATAGCAGTAACACTTCCCATTGCAATGAGTCAAAACCCTCCTCTAATACATGGTTCCTTTTACATCAGGGTTTACCCCAGGTGGAAAAGTTTCCAGTTTTTCCATCTCTCACTTTGGTCAGTCTGTGAACTCACAGGAGCTGCCCAAGTTGGGAATGTGTAAGTGCCCCTGCACATCGACATATATACACAAGGGTCCACTTAATTGAAAAAAGTGAGAAGGTAGTGGAAAGAGAGCAGGTGTGGGTTGTTAGATTTGAACTGGAGTCATGGGGCTTTTCCTGTTAGCTGTGTGGCGATGGAGAGAAGTCATTCAAGGTCCCGTTTTTTCCCCCACACGTCTTCTTTGGAGATAACAGCACTTGGCACCGACAGGTTTGAAAGTGTTAATGAGACACTGTGCATAAAATGCCTACCAAGTACATTGCCTAGGATATAGTAGCTGCTCAACGAAAGACCGCTGTGCTATGCCCAGTCCTGTGAAAGTGGGGCGAGCGCCTGAATGCAGTAGCTGCGCCTGCTGCCTCGGTCACATGCCAGCCACACCCACACTCCGAGGAATGTAGCAGGATCTGAGCAGCAAAGACTGAGACATTTATAGTGAAGGCATGACCAGAATTTAAAGCAGTTGCTACAAATCACTGGTTGCCCTTATCATCCCCCCCAGCCCAAGAACAATTAAAAAAGGGGGGGGGGAGGGTTCTACTGGAAAGAACCGGGGAGCTCCTAACACAAAGGGGAGAGTGCAAACGCATTCTGCAAAGAGGGCTTAGCTCCTTTAGGTGGAGATGGCATCGACTTGTCTGCAAAGAGAGGTAGCAAGTGACAGGGCTCCCCCCTAAGTGAAATAAAAATAATGTGCTTGCGATCGTGCCACTGATTATAAATAGTCCATCAGCTCTGCCATGTGTCATCAGCCAGAAATATCATTAGGGAACTTTACATTTTCTGACATAGCCTTTAAGAAACACAGAGCTTAGGGTGGCTGCAAAACCAGCTTGAACTTCCCCGGCAATGTTATTGATTTGTGGGCGGCAGCAGAGCCCAAGGGGAGGGAAATGACAGGACGTCACATGTCAGGGAAGACTGATTACATAAAGCTCTTTCTGGAGTACCCGGGCCAGGGCTGGGAGACAATACAGCAAAAAGCCTGCCATGTCCTGGTGACAGGAGCCCATTTCGGCAGCCAAAAAAATCTTTCCAACAGCTTCTGTTTTGCTGGTAAATGTCTGTGTTTGTGTTGGTTGTAGGAGGGAACCTGGGAAAACAAGTTGGGTTCTGGATCAGAAAATGGGTGACTTTGTTATCCTTCATAGGACGCAAGCAAAGAGAATCACGAGGAATGGCTAAGTGCCCATTTTTGTCCCCAAAATGGAAAACCCGAAATGACAATACTTTCCATTAGAATATTCCTTTGTGTTTGGGAATTACAGGGTTAGAACAGGAAAGACAGAAGCAAACTTTGCCAGATATACCCTTTATAGGCAGAATTAGTAACTGAAGCAGGAGGGGAGAATGTTGAACATACTCCAGCTGCAGGGCCCCTTCTGCGTGTGTGTGTGCACGTGCGTGCGTGCAGGAGAGTAAATGTGTGTGTGTGAGAGAGGTGTGTGTGAATTACATGACCCTTCTACACGTTCTGAGGAACTTTTGCAAATCCAAAAATATAAGAGACATTAGTTTAAAAATATCATTTATCCTAAATTTGGCTCCACCTCATCAAGCCTCACTAAATTCACCTAATTAAATCCATTTTCATCATTCAAATTTATCAGTTCCATTTTCCTTGTAAATAAGAGAAGGCTTAAAAATTGCAGTACCAAAATATTCTTACAATTATTCATTTTAAACAGTCATGCACCAAGTTGAGATGCTTAAAGGGCATTTTTAAAAGCAATAATCTCAATGATAAACCTTAGTTATGAGTTCTAGGAAACAAGTCAGACAATCTATCCAGCTAAATTGAATTTGTATAAAATTAAAATTGAAATATGAAAAAATATAGACAAAACACTCACCACTTAACTGCAAACATTGAACCTAAACCCAAATAGTTCATGATTCATCCTACTGATGGAATGTATATGGAAGAATTTATCATGCCTACCTGGGGTGCACGTTCCCTGGTATTTCTTTCTAATTATTCATCTATTTATGGAAATGTGCAACAAATATAGTGGCTATGATTTCTACAGTCTATATTTTATCTTTGTTTTAGACCCTTGCTTCAGATCCTAGGAAGGTTCTGAAGGTCAAGTCAAAGAAAGGACTCCTTTTTTTTCTTTAAGATTTATTTATTTATTTGAGAGAGAGAGAGAGAGAGCAGGGGGAGGGGCAGAGGGACAGAATCTTCAAGAAGCCTCCCTGCTGAGTATGGAACCTGATGCAGGGCCTCGAACCCAGGACCGGTGAGATCATGGCCTGAGCTGAAATCAAGAGCCGGACGCTCGACCAACTGAGCCACCCAGGTGCCCAGAAAGAAAGGACTCCAGCCCAGCAAGCTGTGTCAGATCCACTCACCTGCCTGTATGAGTCCCACACCCACCATCACCTCAGGTTGGCAGCAATTAGCACAACTGTGCCATCATCATCTGCTCAAGGTTTAGAGACAGATTGCACTTAACATCAGGAATGAGGGTGCTTTTGAGAAAAACTAAAAACCAGATGAACATTGTTTCAGAAAGGAAGGTGGGGTGGAAAGACTGGAGGTCCTCCTTGATGTGAAATAACGAGGTGCAAACTCCAAAACAGAGCACCTCATTGAACAAGAGGGGGACAGAGGTGGAAAGCGCTGCCTGTGAACTGAAAGACAGGAGATAAACTGCTGCCCGAGGAAATGGCCGGTGGTTAGCCTAGTTCAAGAACAGCTTCTGCACGTGCTTCTTGCCAACACAGGAGTCCAGCTAAGTCAAATAAAAAATACTCAATGGAGCTAAGCAATCTCTTTTAAAACACTCTAGAGAGGATTAAATCCCGAGGTAGAAAATATAAAAACCTAAGCCTCATTTCTTTCAAAAAGTATTAGTAGCCAGGGAGAGTAAAATGAGGAAGAGTTTTATGTTTTAACTTGTATGTACGGTGGGCATACATTGGTGATGAGTTTTGGGTTTGCAGTTCTATATTTAAACGCACATAGAAAAATACAGATGAAACACATTCACAAAAAATACCAACACTAGATCCATGGGGACCAACAGAGCCACCATGCTGGGAAGACCCCAGGGGACCCAGTCTGGAGCCTAGAGCGAAGTGTGTGTGTATCCGCATCCCAGAAATAGATAAGGTCCTCTTATTATTCCTTTTCCCCCAAATAACAATAGCTTCTTCCATCAGTGGAAGCAAGATTTGACCATAGAGGTATAGCGACAGTATTTTCAGAACAGAACATTTTTTTAAACTTTATTTTTCTTCTCAATGTATGCGTTTGATAGCAAGTTGATTAAAAAAAACCACTGAGGTTATGTTTATTGATCATCAATAAAAAATAAAATCAATAAAGAAAAGAGGATATTATGAAATGAAGAGTGTCTCCCAAATTCATAAACTATTGTGAGTACCTGGCTCCTTGAAGCTCAGGTGATCCACATCACTTACATGCGACCACCCCTCATGGTCCTGTCCAGAAGGCATGGATGACAGATCTCTGGTAGCCAGGCAGGGGCAGGAAATGCATTCTTGGCAGTTTGGGGTGGAAACTTAAAATTAGAACGGAGTTCTCAAGGGGGAAACGTTATCTGTAGTGGCGACATTGCAAGGCATTTCAGGGTAGTTTGGAAAAAGAGGTTCATGTTTTTAACCAGCTTTTCTAAACTCTGAACCTGAATATTTCTGTTTTTATAAATTGCACAAATGCGCGCGCACACACACACACACACACACACACACACGATGTGTCCTCCTCTGACATGGCAACCTCTCCGTTCTGCTAGGATGATTTGTATACAAACTTCCCCCCGGAAACCAAACACCTCTTCTCGCAAGGACTGGCTTATACAGCGTGCTTCCTCCAACGCAGGTGCTCAACAGGTAGATGAACGAGCGGATATGCACGTCCGCACCAATCCTCCTTTTCTGGAAGAACACTTTGTTTGGGTGGAAGGAGGGGGACCTGGGGAATTCTTTTTGCTTTTGTGAGAAAGGGAGAGCATGACAAGCTGGCACCAAGGACTGGAAAAGAAAACACCAAGAATGTCTGGGTGGGCTCTCCTCCAGCACAGATCAGGTGCTGCCCACCCTCGGAGTTTCCAAAGTGCCTGGCCGCCCATTCTGTTGCATCTGGCTCTCACACCAACCCTGTGGGAGACATAATCATCATTTTATAGATGTGGAACTTGAAGATCAGAGGAAATAGTGATTTGCCCTACATTATAGAGCTGGATCTCAGTCTAGATCGGGGGTTGGCAAACTTATTTCTTTTTTTAAAGATTATTTATTTGACAGGCTGGGGGCGGGGGGCGGAGAGAGAGACAACACCAGAGAGCACAAGCAGGGTAAATGGCAGAGGAAGAAGGGAAACAGACTCCCCACTGAGCTGGGAACCTGATGTGGGGCTTGATCCCAGGACCCTGGAATCATGACCTGAGCCGAAAGCAGACACTCAACCGACTGAGCCACCCAGGCCCCCTAGCAAACTTTTTTACATACAGGGTGAGATAGTGAGTAGTTTAGGATTGGTGGGTCCTCTGGTCTCTGCCATGACAACTTTGACATTACAGCTTGAAAGCAGCCATACATAGGCTATATGTATTCCAACAAAACACATTTAGAAAAACAGGCAGTAGGCTCAACCTGGCCTTTGGGCCATAGTTTGCTGACCCTTGGTTTAGATCTTTTGACTCCAAATCCAGTATCCTTTGCCATACTCACAGTTACTCCATTTGAACTAAAATGTCACTGACAACTATTCCAAAGCCCTGAAATACCTCTGCTACTTTTTTGAATCATCTAAGAAAAACGAAATTACCTTTAGTAGTTTGTGCTAAGCGTTTTTATTGTATCCAAACTCTAGGAATCACCATCATAGCTGATTATAACCCCTCGTTTTCCCAGTCATTCCGGATAGAAGTTGTTTTCCCTTGTCTTTGGGGCTTTGGGGGTTATGACAGCAGGACCCCAAATGTGACATCCTCATGGTTGATGGCAGCAAGAGAGGCCACCCCTTTGCAGGGCTGGCTGGAAGGGACCTCAGCATTTCTGCACTCCAACCTGCACACTTGGCTCTTTCTTTCTTCAAAAATCGTCATTCTCCAGAAACCTAACAGCTACTCCCCTCAACTATAAAGCCCCCAAGGGGGCAGCCAGATGGGTAGCTGCTGTTGATAAAAACTTCTGAGTTGAGTAAGGAATTTTTTTAATGTTAGAACCCCTAGCTCAGGCTGAAATTCTGTTCTCAAAGCACATGATAAAATCCCCAGTCACTTTAAGATCACCTGCATAGCGGTAATCCACATGCTGGGTTAACTGCAGCCAACTCTAACTCCCAGGACTCCCTCCCTGCCAGTCCTGAAATACCTTTCCTTGTTGTCAGATGCCTCAAAATTGACCTGAACACACCCTAAACAGGGTCAGAGAGACTTGCAGCTGCTACTACTACTACTACTACACACACACACACACACACACACACACACTCTACATACCTCTGTATGTGTATGTATGTGTGTGTGTAAACTATACTTACTTGTGTAACTTTGGTTTAGTCACTTAAGGTTTATTAGCCTGTTCCTTTACCTGGAAAAACAGGGATGATCCCTTATCTTCACAAAGAATCACTGTGAGGATTAACTATGTTAACATGTAGACTAACAGGGTCTATCTTGTGTCAAGCACAGTGCTAAGCTCCCTACTAATGTTTCCTAGCTTAATCCTGTGCAAAGTGGGTATCACTGGGCCCATCCTGCAGATAAGGAAAATGGGCTAAGACATGTTAAGTATCCTGCCCAAAGACAACCAGCAAGTAGGGTCCATGGCTAGGATTTGAATAAGCCCAGGTCTGTATGACTTCTCAGCCCATGTTTTTCTCCCCACGGGGTCTGGCCTCTGTGAAAAGGCACAGCAGTGTTCAGCATCAAGTAAGCACTCGGGGATGCACACACTCTGCACTGGGGAGTGCTTTGAGATGCTGGAGCACCCATGGTTCTGCACCCATGGCTCTGTTCCCACCCAGCCCACCTCTGTGGACTTTACACAATGTTAGGCAGTCTGAGTCTTGGCTTTTCTCCTGCAAGCTCAGGGTCAGTAGAAACAACTAGTCAGATAATTTATTTTCTTTTAGTAGTTCATACAATCGCCTCAAACTAAGTATGGCTTAAAGTCTTGGGAGGATGGCCCCTGTACCAGCATCGTTGGCATCATCTGGGGATTTGATACAGAAATGTAATGATATAAGAAATGCAGCTGCCGCTTATTGCTGTGTGGCCTTAGCGAACTAAGTTAAGTTAACCTCCCTACACCTTGGTTTCTGAAAAAGCTACACATCCTAATCCATAGTAACAAGGAAGGGAAGCTCCAATACGAAAGTTCTCAGAATTTCTTTGTATATATTATTTCTTTTCTTCCCCCAATTCTGCATTCCTACTTTGTCCCTTTCTGCTACTGTAATCTCATCTGTAAAATGAACCTAATGTTACTTTTTAGGAAGATTAAAAGTGATAATGTATGCAAAGTGCCTGACATATAATAGATGCTCAATAGATGGTGGATCCTTGCCTTTTTTCTCCCACATCACATTAAATACTGCCTTCTACAATCGTCTATGAGAATGCTATCTCCTCAGTAAGGCCCCCAACCTTCTTAAAGGTAGAGAATGTTTTTGATGCTTTACTCTTATATTGGAGCACACGATATGCAACAGGCACAAATTCCATACATAATAGGCACCTACAATGAGCTACATACTTGAGTGGGCCCCAAAATAACCAAGAAGTTGTTCCTAACTTCAGGGGACTTAATATGCAGAAGGGAAAGATGGATATAAGAATTACTTTTAGGGCAGCCCTGGTGGCTCAGCGGTTTAGTGCCGCCTTCGGCCCAGGGCCTGATCCTGGAGACCCGGGATCGAGTCCCAGGATCGAGACCCAGGATCGAGTCCCACGTCGGGCTCCCTGCATGGAGCCTGCTTCTTCCTCAGCCTATGTCTTTGTCTCTCTCTCTCTTTCTCTGTGTCTCTCATGAATAAATAAAATCTTTAAAAAAAAGAATTACTTTTAGTTCAGCAAAAATAATAAGTATATCAGAGATATTTCTTTTAAAACTATACACAGGAACAACAACAAAAAACTATATACAGGAACAGAGAGGAGATGGAGACTGATTCTGACTTAGCACAGTGCAGAAGGCTTCCTGGAGGTGGGAGAATTTGGGTTCAGAGATGAAGAAACAGTAGAATTTTGGTATGGCTTTCCCATAAAGGGATGATCAGCTTCCAACCTAAGGGCTAAATCCAAGCACGGCATACATTTACCCCTCAAGTATTTATTGAGCACCTATTATGTGCCAGACATAGTTCCATTTGCTGAGATTATAGCAGAGAACAAAAATACTTGGTTTCTGCCATCACTGAATCTATATTCTGATTGGGGGTGACAGAGCAAGATGAGAAAGGTAAATAAAATATAAAGTTTGTCAGATGATGGTGAGTTCTTGGGAGGAAATATAGCACAGAAGGGGGAAGACAGTGTAGGGGATGAGGCTACAACTTTTTAACAGAGTGGTTAAGTAAGACTAAGGTGACATGACAGCAAAGACCTGAGGGAAAAGAGGCAGCCGGTCTGAGGGAAAGTCATCCCAGGCAGAGGAAATCTTATGTGCAAAGGCCCTGGGGCAGAACCATGAGTGGCATGTTGGAGCAATGACACAAGTGAACGTGAGGGCAGCACACCACTGCCCTTGATAAATGCATGAAAAGAAGAAAGGAGCAGCCCTGTTTTCTTTAAAATACTTCTACGGTGCTCTTGAATAAGACATGTAGGAAAACCACTCAGCCCCCTCTCCTCCATCTTGCAGATAAAGATGGTTCTGAAACCATCTCTTGATGTGACTCTGTTCCTCATTAGACAGGGGGCAACCTGAGGCCAAGATGGTATTTTATTCATCTCCGTACCCCAGCACCTACCAAAGGCTCCAGGACATTTTTGGATAAATGTCTGTTGGGTGAATGGATAAATATCTCTTCACATACATAGTTACATCCTCTTGACCACATTCAATCTCTTATACACTGAACAGAAAGAAACCAGAAAGAGCAGCAAACTCTTTTCCCAGGGCCTTACCATGTTCAGAGGAACCAAACTCATGAGATACACCTGACAGACCTGCAGTCTCTAGTCTGAAGGAGACTTTATTGCTGCTCAGAGCCAATCCTAATATTGGAAAGGCTGTCATGGGAAAGCAGGGAGGGGTAGGCCTGCCGTGTGGTGCTCAAGGGAGAGAACAAAGACCAGGGAGAAGAAAGTTGTAGAGTAGACTTCTGCCTTGATAAAAGGAAGAACTTTCTAGTAGGGATTTATAAGGGTGTGGCTGCCTCGTGAGGTGGTAAGGGCTCCATGACTGGAAGTATGCAAACAGGCCAGATCAATGTCTTACCAGGGGATGTGGAGCAGTCAGCAAGATTTACTGATGCCTTCTAATGCTACGGTTCAAAGATTCTAAATTATATTTTATTTATTTATTTGAGGAACAAAAACCAGGTTTTTTATTTGTTCATTTCTTGCATAGGAAGTATTCCTTGGTGACATCCTTGGCTTGAGATCCTTTACCACAGTCCTCGACTACCACACAACTGCAACCAACCACTTTACGGGGTTTTCCCTGTCTGTCAGTTTTGTAGAGGCCTACCCATCCCCCTACTTTCTTGCTGCCATCAACCTTAATTTATTTGATTTGGTGCTCAGCACAAAGGGCTTCCACCAAATTGACATACATAAGCTCAACACAGTTGGATGCAAGCACACAGAGATGGGCTCAGTGCTTGTCTAAGGCTGTGGCAGCTTTGGGAATTCCTTACACCAGGCCATCATGGATGAGGGCAGTCTTCAACACCTCTTGTAAAGCAGTATTAACATCCATTACACCTCCATCAGCAACGCCTTTCTTGGCCATGGCAGTGGGCGACTGGGGGGCGGGGCAGGGAGGGCAAATCTTGAGTGCACCTGAGCCTCTGCCTCTGTGCTGCCTGGTGTCAGCAGGGAAAGAGCTAAATTATATTTATTTTAGACCCTATGCTCCCAACTTCTTTCAGTTTATCCTGAGTTCTAACTGAGGGAACAAAAAGAATAGAGAATAATTACTAAGCACCTCTTACAAGCTAAACACTTTACATATACCATTATTTAAATCTTCACAACCTCTGACGCATGCATTTCTATCCCTGTTTTATAGAAGGGGAAACTGAGACCCAGAAAGTAGAAATCACACACCCAAGGTTATTTGGCCACGGAGTAGCAGCCAGACCTGTCCGATTCCAGAGCCTGTGCACTTTTTTGCTGTGTCCTGGTTTCTTGAATATGTGCTCATTTGTATGCTAAACACACCTGCTGGACATGCATAGCACAGTGTGCCTGAGACTTTGAGAGAGCCTGGTTTTCTAGTACTATCTCCAAGTCCTCATTCTCTCCATTTAATTCCAATGTATACCCTCAAAGTATCCCAGTCCCACCTTTTAACTTGGTTGTGCCTGCCAAGCTGGATCTGGTACATCATAGAATGACAGTCTTGGAAAGGACTTTGGTATCAGTCATCTTCAAGTCTGTTCTATAAACTCTAAAACTGAGGACCAAGGAAGAAGCAAGGGGTTCATGGTCTAGTAGGACAGTCAGACCTATGAATCAATGATAGTAGAGTATGGTTCAGTGTTACGACAGTTAGAAGGAGAGAAAGCTTTCTGAGACTAATCCAAAAAGATTGATAGGAGATAGCCAGGCAATAGATGAGAAGGGCATTCCAGCAGGAGGGGACAGCATGAGCATCCATTCCTCGAGGGGACAGATCTGCCACTCAGTTTACAGCCATTACTTCCAGGAGGCCGCTGATGGTTGATATCAACCTGAACTGTCAATACCACTTCCAAGTTGAATCTGCTCAGATGTATATATGACATCTTCCTAGACCTCTGGAGCATATTCAGGAATCATTTAGGCATCTGAAATTTTGAGTGTATCTGCTTTCTGTCAACAACAAACACTATTGAAAGAGATAGACCCAGCCTCCCTTATTTTGAATTCCCAAAGTATTTAAAATTACACTGAACCGGTACTAGGTTATTTCCAGAGGTTACATTCTGGCTTCCTAAGTAGATGTAATTTCCCCAGAAGCTGAGAACTCATCATGTGGCATCAAGATGGCAATGAGCAAAAAGCACTTGTCCCACAGGAGGCATTCAATAGAAGCTTGCTGAACGAAATGCAGTTCTTAGTGAACCCTAAAGCCCTTCTGGGCAGGGACATGGATATTATTAATCTTGGTATGACCAATGTCTGGCACATAGTAGGCTTTCAATAAATCTATGTTGAACAGATGAATAAGTTAACAAATTCAACAAGTGAATAAATAGGAATAAAAATAGTTATTTGGGGGGCACCTTGAGTGGCTCAGTCAGTTAAGCATCCGACTCTTGATTTTGGCTCAGGTCACGATCTCAGGGTCATGAGATGGAGTCCTGTGTCAGCTCCCTGCTGAATGTGAAGCCTGCTTGAGATTCTCTCTCTCCTTCTCCCTTTGCCCTACCCTCCCCCCACCCACTGGCTCTCATGCTCTCTCTCTCTAAAAAAAGAAAAATAGTTATTTTTTTGAGTGCTTACCATGTGCCAATCACTGTACTGAGTTCTTTGGGGTTTTTTCAGCTTTATTGAGGTACAATTGACAAATAAGATTATAAGATATTAAAAGTATACATTACGATGATTTGATATATGCATACATTTATTTATTTACTTATATTTTTGATGAGAACATTTTTCTAGCTGACTCCTTTATGTCTTTTATCTCATCTACTCCCTAAAACAATTCTACAAAGTAGGCATTATCACTACCATTTATAATCCAGAAGACTAATGTCCAGAGGCCTCAGATCCCAGGACACAACTCCATCTGGCTCCTAAGTCCATACAGGCTTTTGATAGAGTTTCCCGATTTCAGAGATCGTATCAACCAAATTGTTCAAGTAAATGTGAAACAAAGCTTCTGTTATTGGGGAGAGGCACATGGAAACGCACAGACTATACACAACAATTTCCAGCAGTCCCCAAAGCAGGAAGGACCAGTTACAAAACTACATTATTCCAAAAAGAAAGCCAACCAACAAATTCTCAAAGGAGTTTTTTTTAAGCCTCTTTTGGTTTCTCCTATAAAATAAGTTGCTCCAAATGAGAGATCTTCAAATATATATTTCAATAATAAACCTCAATAACTGACAAAATGAAACTAATCTGAACCCTATTTTTCTTCTGTCTGTTCAGGGAAGAAAGGCGATTCATAAGATAAAAAGCTAGTATCAAGTACTTAGTTTTAAAAAAAAGCTGAAAGGGAAAAAGAGAATGTGCCAGGGATAATAGAAACCTCAGTGACAACCACCTCACCCTCAGCATCTATCACACAAAGAGAAGTGTTCAGACTGATGACCCTGGGGCAATGAAAGGTTCTTAATCGAAGCAACATTCAATTAAATTATGCACAGAATATTCTTACAGACAGGAAAAAATAGTCAAACATTTAAACATATTTTTAACAAGGGTTGAAAGAAAAAAAGGAGGATTTGGCAAACTCCCAGCTACCCACAGAAATGAACCAGAATTCTTAATTCTTGGTTGGCTTGTTCTCACATAAAACAAAAGGTCTGGATGTCAGACAGACAAGGCTTGCTACCCAGAATGGATGCACACCAACAGGTGATTCCAGAAATGCAGCCGATGTTAGACAACGGTCTAGCAACAAAGGAAAAAGAGGTAGAAAAAGTTATCAGGTTAGTACTAATTACATACACTGTAATTAGCCTTCGGGCAAAATGAGGCTGCCTGTGGGTGAAATGTCTGTGGGTGAAAGGAAGTGCTGTGTTTAACACTAAAGACAAGGCTTCCAAAACTCCCATCACACGCTATTTGTATAAAGCCTGTGTGGAGGCTCCTGATACCATGTCGGGATTTAGATTAAGTGAGATAAGTTATGGGAGAGGGCCCAGCACACAGTAGATGCTTCATAAATATTAACTGAATATAAATCTATTAAAACTGCCTCTATCCAAAGTAAAAGAAAATTCATGGCTCTCGATGAAGGAGGTGAGATAAATAACTTGTCTGTGCAGAGAGAAGTCAGGATGTCAAATATGAGCTGGAGAAGGACATTCTCTGAGAATCTTTATCAGTGTGTCATTTCTGAAATAAGGGCTTGCGGATCTCTGGCCTTGGACTTACCGCTAAGAGCTGTGTGAAATGCTGCGATGAGTACCCCGTCCCTATCATCAAGGAGTTCACTGATAGTAAAGTACCAGACAGGAAGCTCACAACCATGTTCGGTTCCAACAAATGTTAAAAGAGA
The DNA here is from genome assembly GCF_003254725.2 of Canis lupus dingo. Lineage (NCBI taxonomy): Eukaryota > Metazoa > Chordata > Mammalia > Carnivora > Canidae > Canis > Canis lupus. The sequence continues at coordinate 10,939,722 of NC_064257.1, forward strand.
AATTCCCCAGATCCATGAAAAAGAAAAGAAACAAGAAAGAATAGCACATTTCCCCTTTTTATCACCATTCAGCTTGCAGGTAAGAAATAAGACAAAATCAAGAAATAAAAACCCAAGAACAAAGGACTCACACAGAAATGGGTCTGCAGAGTAGGAATCAGGGAGGGAAGCGATCTTCTTTAATTTTCTTTCTTTCTTTCTTTCTTTCTTTCTTTCTTTCTTTCTTTCTTTCTTTCTTTCTTTCTTTCTTTCTTTTTACAGCTAAGGGCTTCTCAGGGAATGGCTATACCGTGCAAGTGTGACCAGCCTCATTACACTGAGTCAAGTAAGTACCTGGGAGAGGTGAAAATGAAGGAATGCCCGGAAATGTGTGTGAGAATCACAAAATGTAAACACCTTCTATGGCTCAGCTCTTTTGGGCAATGGAAAATGAAATGTCACCCTGACAGAGAACCAAATGAACCCATGATTTAAATAGTGCCCAGGACTTGCTCAGTACTCGGTGACTTTCAACAAAAATGCCTAATATGTGATGGGGCTGTGTTGGTGCTGAAGAGATGGACCCATCTGGCACCATATTCAGTTTCTCTCGGGGAGCTAGCAAGACTTTTCTAGGACACCAAGGCCTCCACTTGCCCACCCATATGCAAAAGAGGACCTCACCTCTTTCTTAACAAAAGAAATGAGGTCATCAGGTAGGAACTGCCCCAAACTGCCTCGTTCCCTTCTACTTGCAAATTTATCCCTAATGGAGCTCCATCCCTCTCTCTTAGCTTAGAACCATAGTTCATAAAATGCTGGAGGAAAAAAGGTTCTGAGGCGATGGTTACATATTATACCTTCCTTTTAAGATTTATAATGCACATTAGCACGGACTCAAAGAAGTAGTGATAAAAAAGAAACCTCTTTTTAACTTGGTTCACTTCCGTTTCCCAAACTCATTTGGTCACAAAACCTCTTTTAAAAAAACATATTACCTATTAAACTTCTTTTGGAAAGACTTTTAGATGAGATTCCCAAATGAACATTCCTATTTGAAACAGGACCGAATACTGCCTCAGGATATAATTACCCTGAACTGGGGGGTCTGGGCCTGTGCTCTGAGCTAGAGTTCCTGAGATACCAGAGGGGCCCACAGAAAAAAGGAAACCAAACCAGAGAACTTCTAAGGTCTCTTTTCACTGTAACAACCTATGATTCTGTTCCTCAGAAGACATCACAGAGACTTGCTTCTGGGATAATCTACACAGGACGGAGATGCATGATGGGGAGGGGGTCAGACGTTTTGAAGACATATTTTCATGTTGGTACAAGTCGTAACAGGTCTGATTTCTAGCTTACTATGTGTCAGTGGTCAGCATGCAATCACTCAAGGAGTTTCACTCAGAGAACCAAAGACGCAAAGGAAAAACAAAATACAATTGTGTGTGGGACTCCCAAGCAGGAGCACACATGTATACGTGCACACACAAACATCTGCACATTATCTATGCTTAACTGACTAGGCGCATGACCCTGGGAGCCAATATAGTATTGCAGATGAAAATAGAGCCAAACAAACCTGGGTTCAATTTTGCTCTGACATTTAGAATTTGTATGACCTTGGACAAGTTATGTAACTTTTCTGAGCTTGTTTCCTCACCTGAAAATAGGGCTAATAATACCTACACCTCACAAAACTGCTGTAAGAATTATGTTACTGTACACCAGGTGCTGTTTTTGAGTATTTTATATGTACTGATGCTCGCAATAATCCTATCAATATCCCTATTTTACAAATGAGAAAACTGAGGCACAGAGAGGGTAAGAATTTTCCTGTCAAACAGCTAGTGACTAGTAAGGTGGGGATACTAAGGCAAGCAGTCAAGCTCTCCATTACCAGGCTACGCTGCCCAGCACAGTTCCAGATTATAGTAGGTCCATGATATCCCCTGGGAAGACACACACACACACACACACACACACACACACACACACACACAAATACACAAAAACCCTACACCTCTTCCTCTCTGGGATTTAAAATGTGCTGTTTTTGTCATTAGTTTATTACCCAGGCAGTTCAAGTGGGCAGCATGCAGACACCAGCTTCCCAAACACGAGGATCCTATGTGGCTGCTCAGGGAACAGAAGAACAAATTCAGCACTGAGAAATGTTAGTTCATTCTGAATGATGACTCACAACCACTATTTTCACAAACAGCCTGCTAATTAAACTTTCTTATGAACCCTGCTAACCAATTTTTCCAATGCATGGAGGAAAAATCATTCATTATAGACCGGAATCCAAAATCTAATATTAACAGCACAAGTAGGATCTGTGGCATTGTAATTTGATCAGCTTGAGCATTAATAACAGTTAGACACTGATGTCTGAGAGAGTTAATCAGCTTTTGTTGAGATGTACGTAGATAACTGAACAAAACATCTGGAAGGCAGACTAGAAAGCAAAACTAGCTTATCGCAAGGGGTTTATATTTGCTTTACCCTCATAAATACCCTGCTTACAATGTCCTATCTTCTAGGTGAACACAGTAATATCCTGAATTGGTATAACACTTTAAAGACTTACCAACATATTAGCAGCTCATCTTACGTCGAGACACAGTAAGGTGGAAAGAGCCAGTGTTATTATCCCCGTTTTATGCACAATAATCTGAGGCACAGAATGGTTTGATCCACTGAAAGTCCCATAAGTAGAGTGAGAATTTGGTGGGTCCTTCCATTTTATCATGTTGCCACTCATAAAGGTGGCTTGATTTTAAAAACAATCTCAGAAATCATCCTGGCATTTCTGAATATTGAACTAAAGGCTTTCATTTACAATCTTCCAGAACCACTAAAACGGCTGTTCATTGTTACTGTAGCTATTTCTGAGGTTTACTGGAATACATCCTACACAGCCACATGCAAGATTCAGGATGAAACAGCAAGAATGCGAGGAGCCCTCTCTGTGAAGGGCCCTTGTTCCAACTGGCAGCAGCATGTGGTCAGACAGACATGGGTACACAGACAGTTTGGTCAGTCGCTTCAAACAACGTGAGCTTTGGTTTCCTCATCTAAAGAATGGGGCTGCTATTACCTCTTGGGGTTGTGGTCAGGATTAAATGAGATAACAACCACAGAGCAACTGGCATCCAGCGGCACCTAATAAATGTAAGGTGCCATTCCACTCTCCGGCCTTCTCCTCTGGCATCTCTTACTTCCAACTCGGAGTTACGTAACTGAGGACTAAACCAGGGACATACAGATACCAGCTTGTCCTTTCCTCTCTCTTTATCCATCTGTTGGCCCAGGGGTAGGACACTTGGTGAGAAAGAAGAGGGAAGCATTTAGGAGACAGAAAGGGCCCCTCCCATTTACAGGTTGCTTCAGCTTACAGGTGCCTCCACGTGTGTCAGCTGGTTTGGATGGCAAGTACCACGCAAAGACAGTAAGGTAAGGATCTATCCTACTATGTGTTGAGAAGATGGAGGTCCGTGGGGATAAAGTGCCTAATGCAAGGCCGGGCGCACACCTGTCACATGTGTGTGTGAGAGGAGCTGGGGGATGGTGTGGGACTCTCCTGGAGGTCGGTCTCACTGTACCGTGCCTGGAATTCCTGACAAAGAAGCATCCGGGCTGTGTGTGTGTGTGTGTGCATGTGTGTGTGTGTGTGTGTGTGTCTGTGTTAGGGAGTGTGGAGCACTGGATGGAGTGCTCTATTTCTTTTGGACTTAGAGTGGGGTCTGTCTCCTTGTGGGCTCCGCTGCCTGGCAAGGGGCACCGAGAAGAGGAAAGGTGGCTGAGTTTGCAGCCACTGAACTGAAACCAGTTCCAGTTTGCAGGATCAGGAGCAAGAAGTGAGAGTCACCTTTGATTTTCCTGTTTGCCATCCAGTTCAGAGTCCCGGGCAGCGGGGAACCCACCAGAAGTCATTGCAGGAACCCTTCCCAGGGAGATGGAAGCAGAGGACTGAAGTGCCTACGTGCCCTGCGCCAGGCTGTGAGGGGCCGGGGAAGACTGAAGCTGGGATACCTCAGTTCAGGGCAGCAAGTGAGGAAGCCCAATTCAGAACACCCCCTTTGGCACATTATTTACAAAAACAATGAACTCAGGTACTCCACTCAGGCAGCTTCTCTCTGGCACTGCCTGCCCTGGCCAGAAAAACAAACAAACAAACAAAAACATGTCAATCAATCCAACATGGGTTCAGGCAAGAAAGATGAGGAAAGGAAAACTCTTTGTATGTGATTCCAGGCTCCCTATGCCACCCTGTATCATAGCTGGCAAGCGTCTCCGTGGAGATCTGCGGGCTAATGTCAGTGTGGGGGCAGGGAGGGGGGCCGGGGCTGGGGTCTGCTTACCACTTAAGAATGGGATCAAGGTCACCATCTATTTTCCCTTGATGTAAAGAAAACTTGGGCTAGGTGGTTTGTTACTTCTCGGACAACTCACCTAGCCACATTGAACTTACTTTTTCCTTCTCGTTCTCCTTTTACCATTTCTTCTACACACAATTTGGTCTACCTGGCTTTTTAAAAAATCCATGGCTATTTTAATTCTATCTCTTTTCCGTACTATCTTACAAAGCCAATTCAAATCCGTTTTTAATCAAATGGCATGCAAATAAATAAAAAGAAAAAGAGGAGTCAGGACAGGCGACGAGCAAAGAGAAGAAGGAGCAAAGAGAAGAAGGAGCAAGGAAAATAAGAAGCCAAGTGCTCCTGACTCCAGTCTTCCTTGGCTGCACTGGCCTCATTTGCAGTGAGTACAGACATTGTCTATATTGGTGATTTCAACAGGGTCAGAGGAAGTACTAAAAGTAAAAGCCTTTGAAAACAGACAAAAATGGCAAATATTGGGGATGATTAAGTATACATTTTAAGCCATACCACCAGTAAAATGATTTAATCTGATTCAAGATGTTTGTGATGGGAAATTCCATTAGCAGCCTTAGGAATTAGAGTAATTACCCTAACTAGCTGTATCCACTTAATGCTGATGGGACCTCACGTATCACCAGACATCAACTACAAAACAAGGGCCAAGCAGAAAACCAGACTTACAAGTCAGCAAGAAATTGAAGGAGGTGAAAAGAGAGTCGCTGAGAGAACACGTAACTGACCTCAGCAAGATAAACAATGATTCTCAAGGCCTAGACGCCACGGAGAGTCTGCAAATTGTCCACCTCCTTCCCCGTTAGGTCGGGTTATTTATTAGTAAAGTAGAAAAACACAGACTTTGGAGTCTGACAAACTTGGGTTCAAATCTCAGCCCCACTGCTTATTAGCTGTGACCTTGGATAACTTATTTAACCTTTCTGAGCTTCAGTTATTTTATCAACACAAAGGGGGCACTAACACTCACCCACAGAATAGTCCTGACTGTTCCACTCACTGTTCCTTGGAGAGGTGTCTGAAACTTGGCTCAGCTGCTGCCTCTTCAGCGACCGGTCTCCCCCAACCTGCTCTCTACCAAGATCCCAGCTCACTCCTATTTGATACTTGTTCCGAGATCCCCAGCCCACTATCATCTTGTTCCCCTTTGAACCCCAGTAGCCGATGTCTTCGTGTTCATTCAGCAGAGGCAGAGTACTAAGGTAAGAGAAAGACCGTAGACTTTGCAGCCAGACAGATCTAACTCCACTCTCCAGCTAACTGATTCTCAGTCTTGGCCTCCTTATCTGTAAAATGGAGATAATACCAGTGATTACACATGACTGCCACACAGCTGCAGTGAGATAGCATGTCATGATGTGCCTCGCCCTGTAGCCGACACATAGCAGGCCTTCCGTCAACCCTCCAGCTTCACTGCACTGTTAGGAGTCTTTCTGTGCTAATGAAATTAATAGGCAGGTCAGAAAGGGTGAGCTTGGACCTTGGTGAAAAACAAAACAGAACAGAGGCACCGGGGTGGCTCAGTCGGTTGAGCATCTGCCTTCAGCTCAGGTCATGACCCCAGGGTCCTGGGATCGAGCCCTGCATTGGGCTCCCTGCTTACTGAGGAATCTGCCTCTCTCTCCATCTGCCTCTCCCCTCACTCATGCACTCTGTCACTCTCTCAAATACATAAATAATAAAATTAAAAAAAAAATCCCCACACAACAGAACAAAACCCTCTACAAAATAGCAAAGGTGATGTGTCCACATCCCAGACCTGCAGGTTGCTGCAGGGCCCCATAATGTGTCCTGGCTTCCCCCATCCCTGCCCTGCCAGCAGCAACATGTAGGCACAAACTATGTTTTAGCCTCTCTGGCTTCCTCACAGACCCTGATACAGAATTTAAGAGAAGAGAAGGAAAGGGAATAACATTTATTTGGTCTGAGAGAGCAGACACTAAATAAATACTGTTGGCTGATTGAAAATGTTTTACAAATATAAAAGCCTTATACAAATATATGGTCTCTATCTGAATTTTATGTTCTCTCCAAACTAGAAATATCTTCTCCCATCAAAGCTCAATTTGAGGACTGCAGAAAAAATAAAAAGGCAACTTAAAGATCTTTAGTTCTTACAAGGCATAAAGACAGATACAGGGTTCATCGGTTAAGAGCAGTAAGGAGGATGTGGAATAAGGAGGGGGGAGCCAGACCAAAAAGAGAAATCACCCTGCCACACCTCCCAGAAGACAAGAAAAAAATGAATTTCCCATTAACACATTTCAGAAAGCACTTTCCTCCTACCCTGAAGCTGATGAATTACATTTTTAGATAATGTGTGGAAATTTCAACTTGACATTACCTTCTTCCTTAGCTCCTAGTCTCAATCAACCAGGTCATTCTCCAGAGAAGGGGGAGGGAATGAGGGAGGGAGTGTGTGCGTGTGGGGGGTGTGTATGTATGTACTGGGGGAAGGAGGGGAGGCTGGGTGAGCAGGGAATTGGTCCTACGAACCAAACAGTCAGCTAAAGTACAGAAATAGAAAATCCTTAAAATACCCAGGCCTGATTCACATCCTAGGTAAAAATCCTTTGAGACATCTCTCCTGGGAAGTGAGAATACTTTCCTACAGTTATCTGAGTTTGGAACAGGGCAGAACCATCTGATAGGGAAGGGGAGATGAAGGGGAAGACAGCCAGGGGGCAAAAGGAAACCATCCCTGGTCTGTAATCCTGACTACTGCCATCCTGAGAGAGGAATTATGTGGAAAGAAGCAGAATGTACCTGTACAAATTCTAACCCTCATGGCTCCACTCGGTTGCCAACCTATCCTGATTAGAAAGGATGGGAGGTCTCTGACTGCCCTGACGGGTGTGTTAGAGGCACAATAATTACGTGGTCTACTGTCGTTACTTAACATTCTGACATTTTCCAAGTTCCCCTTAATAAGGGACACCCCTGTTCTCCCATTGTGTCTCCACCAGGCTGCCAAATCTTCTCCATAACTATTTTCCATTCACCCCAACAAGAATCCATTTTTCTCCACAAGTCAACAAATCAAAATTCTTTCCTTCTTCATAGAAGATGACTGCAGGGAGGTGACAAATAAAATGACAGATGCAAATCTGCCTGATTTTCTTATAAATTCAAGGGACACATTGCACTGTACCAAGCATGTTTTCAAAGTCAGCAGCAAAATGTGATGATGAAGGCTACTATTTCCTCTCCCCTTCCCATCACTAGTGGATATCCCTCTGATGTGCATGTAGAAAAGTTTATTTAGCTAATCAATATCTTGGGATTTTCTTGGATTATGCATAATTGAGGCTGGGTTTTCACTATGCTTAACTTTAAGGCAACATCCATTTTTAATACAGTGCTTGCAAAAGAAAGAAAAGGGGAACATAGTGAAGGGTATTTTTTGAAGAAACAAAATCTGAAGTTAAAAACCACTCTTAGTCTGTTTTTCCTTGTTCAGGTAAGCAGTGACCTGCTTAATTAAAAAAAAAAAAATCAGGGGGATAGGGCAACTGGGTGACTATATGTTGGCAAACTGAATTTAGATAAAATGTAATCTTCTTAAAAAAATTTATCACCAGGGGCACCTGGGTGGCTCAGTGGTTGAGCACCTGCCTTTGGCTCAGGGCATGATCCCGGGGTCCTGGGATCGAGTCCTGCATCGGGCTCCTTGTAGGGAGCCTGCCTCTCTTTCTGCCTGTATCTCTGCCTCTCTCTTTCTGTGTCTCTCATGAATAAATAAATAAAATCTTGAAAAAAATTATCACCAAGAACAGAACAAACCACTGGTACTTTTTTTTTGTAATGCATAGTACGCTCTTTTCCAACACAAAGATTTTGAATTCGAATTATGTTTTCCCTGAATTAAAAGTTTTCATTCCCTAGGTAATATAATATAAGCTGCGTTGGTTTGTAAAGGGGAGAAATCAGTTGAGTATTTTTCGAGAAACTGTCAAAGATAAACTACAAATTGGGCAACTCACAATTAGATAGTCCTGGGTTCAAGTCCCAGCTCCCCTACTTAGAAGGAAGTCACCTAGGGCTAATTACTCACTCATTCCTAAATCCGACTTTCTTCACCTATAAAATGACCGACTTGAGCATTACATGAAATTCCACCTACTGATCTCAGCAGTAGTGCATAGTACGTGCACATAAACACTGGCTATTATTATGAGTCTCCAAGAAATCCCAATTTACTATTTAAAGGAGCTGCTCTGTTTAAAGCCTCTAATATAGTGCCCAGAACACACATAAGGTGCACACAAATGTGCAAAAGCTGGTGCTATTATTTTTATTTGTCTTTGCTGGCTGACGTAAGAAAGCATGCCAATAAACGCACCTTAGGGCTGAATTCACATTTTAGGAGTGAATTAAAAGCACTTTCATATTTAGAATTTTTCAGGGTCTTTTATTGTTTTATAAAGTTACCTCAGAAGTAAAACTCAATCAAATTCCCGTGGTGTCCTGTAAATCCAGTTCCTTGAAGGTATACGAGGTAACTAAAGCAATCCACAGCCCTCAGCCTCCTTTCCGTCTTCAACCCAAGAGACTATATTCCACGTAGTGCCTCCTGGCCTAGGCCCCCTGCCAGCCCCTCCCCACGCCCTCGCCCTCCCCGCTGCCGTAGTCCCTGGCCCACACGTCACCCACTGAGAGGGACACATGAGATTAAGAGCATTTTCACAAATCCGAGAAAGAACATAAGTTACCCAGTGTCACCAAATCAAAACAGAGTTGGTTCCTTTAATTAGAGATGTGATTCCAGATACAAAAGTGGTGGCAAAGCATTCACCCTGATGTCCACAGCAGTGAAAGCTCTTTTTTTGCCTGTCCTGCTTTCTCCACTGAATGAGAACATTAATTAAGCCAAAGACATGTCTTATGAAGAAAAAAATGAAAGAATGGGCTAGAGGAGAGGTTTAGGAAGTGCTGTCTTAGCTTCGTTTTTCACTATGCTTAACTTCACCTGGCAGTGCCGCTTCACGTTGGATCGCTGCTTCCAAAGAGCCATGTCCCAGCTCTACCTCCCGGGTCCAGAGCACGAAAGAATAAGAAAGGCTTTCATTCTTAGACTGGAAATTTAGCTCTTTACTGTTGGTTTTCTTCCCTCTACCTAAATCCCAACCCTATCTTTCAAACCTCTGCCCGCAGCTCCAGCTCACACAGACCCCACTCCTTTATCAACCTGTTCCAAATCCAGGTCACTCCACATATTCAGCTTTATAATGGATAATGTCCAGTTTGGACCACTCTGTCCTCAAAACCCTCCCTTGAGAGCTCTCACCTACATGAAATGGATCAAAAAAATGACACTGCATGGGCACATGAAGAGTCACATCAAGTAAAAATATAATTCTTTTTGATTGCTGTGATGCAAATCATCACACACTCTAGATAGGCAGATCAAACTGTTGTACACTGATTTCTGGGGATTTTTTCTTTTGTTACTTTTTTCCTCCTTTCTCTGTTCCTTTGGGAGAGGGGTGATAACAAGATCGACAATTATTAAAATGTAATTTAGCATTCTAGCTCTGCTGGCTTTAAGAGACACCCTGAGCCACCTAACTGTATCCTCCCACCTAAGCCAAGTTTCCTCCCCTAAAACACGGAGCATCTGTAATGCAATCTCAAAGCTTGGAAAAAAACAGAAAGGCAGCGAAATTAAAAATTAGAAAGTAATTCAATTCTCTGCAGTTCACGGGAATAATATAATTTCTATCAGGGATTTGGTGTTTCCTTGCCTGAGTTTCGAGGTCGCACAAAGCTTGTGGCCCACGTACCACTTCCCTTTCTCTCCAGCAGTAGAGGCTGCAGGTGGATGAAGGAAAAAAATGAAGAACATGGCTTCACGTGGCCACAGCTGCACACGGAAGCAACTTGGGAGACGTGTTTTCTCTCCCTGGTACCTAGATTATCCTGATAAGTGTCCTTTCTCAATTGGAAAAAAGAAAATCTAATATCTCTGAGAAGATAAATAACAGAGATGTTCAAAAACACTCTAACAGATTCTTAAACCTGGCACTTTCAGTAAATTTGGTTCTACTCCGAAGGCTGAGTTGTATCCCCAGAGGATGATAAATATTGTTATCTCGGCATCCCGTTGTACACAGGAGTCTAGTTTAAAGGCGTGGTGCGTTGGGTAGACCCTCCAGAGGGTGGCCAGCAACTGCTACTCAGAGGATCACAATGTTTCCTTGGGTTATGGGCTGAGGGTTAGGCGGGGGTCTTCACTTAACACAGCCAGAGGCATCCTGCACGCACTTCTCCATAAGATCATGCTTTTCCAATATGGGGTTGAACCCCAGCTCTACCACTTGGTAACAACTGTACCAGGGGAAGTTACTTGACCTCACAAAGTTTCGGTGTCCTCACTGAAGAAAATGGAGGCTGTTTCAGGTATGTTCAGTGCTTAGCAAGTAACTAGGATAGAGTAAGTACTTGCTAAATAATAGCAATTATGCACTTAGCAGCAAACATTTAAGTCCATGCCCAAACTTCCTCTATGTGTTCTCAGATGGAGAATTCATTGACAAGCCACAGCCAGGAGAGAACCCAGCCTACATGCAACGCATCAATGAGTCTCTCTCTCCTCTTCCTCTCAAAGTCTCTCTTTCTCTTCATTTGTTAAGCTGGAACCTTTGAAGGGAATCCATTCTCTTAGGGAGTGGTTTGGGCTGGAAAATCTTAATCTTGAATTCTTATCTCTTCACCACTTCCCACCCCCCCGATCCTCCCACTAGATATTTAGAACTCCTTGTAAACTTCACAGGATCGAGATGTATTGAGATCTGTAGGAGGTGTTGGAGGAACAGGGGGGACTGGGATGTTAAAAATCAGGGCAACAAAAATACCTATGATGTCATTCACCCTGACTTCTGAACCACCAGCAGCAGCCTTTCAACTTGCCTGGTATTACACCTCACCTCTCCCAGCCTGTGTTACCACTTACCACCAAATGTAGGCCTCAGACGGTCTTCCATTAGAGCGATTCTCACTCCTTCCCCACCTCCCCACAGCCCTAATCTCTCCCTCCTTCTCTGACTTTTAGCGTAGTCAATTAAACCTGAACAACTGGTGGATGGAGGAAATATGCTGCATCTATGGAATGGTACAGCAGGGACCAGTTTCACTGTTAATTTAAAATGCTAGAATTAATTAGGTAGTGTAAATGAAGAATTTAATAAGCGCTCTTTACAACCACAAGTTCTACTTTTATTAAACACTGCTACCAAATGAGGGCAAATATCTCTGGTCTCTCTATATTTCTTTGCCTCATTCTCATAAGTTCTCTGCAAATAGAAAAAATTTTTTGTCTGAAATTTAAAAAAATGCATAATTATAAATTTGTGCCTGAATTATATTTCTGCTCTCAACCCATAAGCTTCTTCTTTAAGCTCAGATGCTACTGTATGTCTCTGCTTGTGCTGGAGAGGGTGCTAAACAAACCAAAGTTGACAATTTTGGTTTTGTATACCAAATTAAAGGCTGTCTTCGAAGCTGTCACTCCTATTCAAATCCACTCGGTGAACTACCAAATTAGCATTCTTTCAGTAAAGGAATCTGCTTGTTTAAACATGTGTCTTTAGAAAACAAGGAACAACACCATGAATCAGTACTTTACAAAAATCTCACTACAGTTCTAAGGGAATTCTTTTGAAAAGGTGATTAATAATGTTCACTAATATAGCTGGCAGAGTCCCTATTTAGAAGGTAAGGCTACACCAAAAATACATTTTCTATACAGGAGTGGGAGGAAGAATCATATGGTTAACTGGTTTTAATTTTGTTTGAATTATCATCCTATTATATAAAGATTATTCAGAAATCTAAACATTGACTCTCTGAGAGCACAGGCAATTCTGTTAAAGGATGAATGATCCGGCGCTCTCAGATAAAATCACCAAAGCCCTGGCCCTATTTGGAGACCTTGATAAGATTTCTCTGTTCAGCCACTCTCCCTGTAACCTACTACCTGTATCTGTAATAGTAACATCTCCCGATTACTGAGAGACCGCTAGGCACTGGACGGTACGCTAGGCAGTACCGTGTATATCCGGTCTCTCATTTCATCCTCACAATAAGCCCTTTGAGAAAAATATCCTTTTCCAATTTTATAGATGAGGAAATCATGTTTGGAGGGTTATGTGACTTTTATTTTCAAGTTATTTTAGTTTCATGATTTTGCAAAGTGCCTTAATTTATATGGGAGACAGATTTACAAGCGAAGCAGAAGAACACATATAGCGACACGCACACATGTATGCTGGATTTCCCTATTTAAAACCAACATGATATATCTTCCTATTTTAATGGTAGAGTTTCCTTTTTCTAATACAGGCTCATCACTTAAACTGTCCACCGAAAGGGAAACAAAAGTCAATGCTGAAAAATGTCCAATACTCCGTTGAGTGTGAATTATTTTAGGAGTGGAGCTCCAGAGAGCAGTGGCTGCACTGCCATCACAATGTAGCCCAGCAGTTTTCCAAGAAAATAGTCTCACTTTGAAAGAAATTACAGGAGAATGTTACCCCCCAAAGAATCATAGTGTCTGGCAAACATTAGGTCCTCAACAAATGGTTGTCGATAAGGAAAAAAATTAGAAGCTAAAATTTCAAGTATTGAAGTTGTTTGGGTATTGTTTTACGTTCAAGTAAAAAGTCTCTGGCTTCTCACAGAGTATCTTCAAAACAAAACAAAACAAAACAAAATACCTCAACTGCAGACCTTCACTAAGCTTCTCCTTCCTACTGGAGTAGTTTTATTCCAGAATAATCTGCTATCCTTAGAGTGTATTTCTCCCCAGGGACAATGGGCAGTGGTGATCTCCGTCCAAAGTCCACAACACCCCCCCCCCCCTTTAAAACACTCTCTCAGACACATGGAAGAACACTGGACACACATAAACCAAATGCTTGAGAATAAAGGAATAGATAAAAACTCGTGTGGAGTACAGGGAGGGCCGACGGCAGAACAGAGAACTATAGAACACAGGGAAGGGGTGGCTGATTGAGAATAAAAGGGGATAAAAACAAAGGATTAGTTCACAAAAAGTAAAGCTCAAGGAAGCTCCAACATCCTCATCTGCTTCCCAGTCCTTTCAATCTGCGGTCTGGTCTTATGTGGTTGCACACACACATGTGAGTTTACAACTGTGGACCCATGCCATCCTTGAATGCAGGCACACATAGCGGACACTCAGATGCATCCACCTCTGTGTACATTTCCGCTGAGGTCTGTACAGCTAATGGAACAATGCAGCTGCTAATCCTAATCCTAGAACATTGAAGAAGAACATACCTGTAATTTTGTCTCTCACGAGTTTGCAGGATTCTATTTCACCAATGCTCCCAAAGAGACTCCTGAATTCCTCCTGGGTCATGTTCTGGGGTAAATAGTTGACTATGAGGTTGGTTTTGCTGTCATCTGTGGCTGCCCCTGTCTGCATGGGAGAAGGACAGTTTCTATTGTTGCTGGAGGGTCCATTGCTTGTATTGGATGTCGGGCCATTTGACACCTGTGGCTCCATGGTGCTAATTATCTAAATAAAAATAAAAATAATAAAAATAAGTCTCCTGAAATCTCAAAGACACAACTAAAGTCTCTTTCAAGATTTTATTTTCCATTTTGAAAAGGAAGAGAACAAGATAAAGCAAGATGGAGCAAAAGAGACTGGGTTGTGAACACAGCCAATTTAGAAGCATGTTTTTAACCAAAATGTTAAACTCCCCTTGCTATTTTTAGGCCAGCCCATAGATTTTGAACACAGACTAGAATGCAGTGGGAACTCTCCCATTATTTTGTTAATGAAAAGCTAATTCCTGTTTTCATTACACAATCACTCTCAGAAATGTATACTTAAGCCACACCAAATTATAATTAAAATGTAAAGTAATAATCATGATTAAAATTATAGTTCCATTAAAGCTGAAAAACTAAATATAGAGGGCTATGCTCACAAGATCAAATACAGTACCTGTTTATTAACTATCTCATAAAGTAAAATGACATTAAATTAAGTGGGGCCGTTCCATATGGGAAGAGCTTAGACTTTCACTGATGCTTAAGCACTGATCAAACTTCAGATTTCATAAGCACATGCTGGGGAGCTACGAAGTCATCTAATGATTTTTCTCCTTAATTGCTCTATTACTGTTTCTCCTGGACCTCTAATAAAATAAAAAACATAAAGGAAGAGTTCTCTCTAGGTCTCCACCTTAGATCCAGCACAGCCTGAGGCTACCCTCTTAGACTTTACTCAAAAAGTCAATAGTTTAAATTTAAATTAAATTTGGATTCAAATAGTTAATTAAACAAAAGTTGCCACAAATGTGTGAACTGTTCCAGGCAGCATGTATGGGGGGAAACAAAAAGAGATAAATAAATCTTAGTCTCTACCCTCCAGGAGCTTACAGTCTATTGAGGACACAGGCACAGGCTCCCAGGAGGACAATGGTCATGGAGTAGGGGAGCCAATAATCCTGCTTCACAGGATGGGATTCAGGGAAAGTACTGAGAAGATGAGGCTGGATTAAAGCTCTACATGGAAAATGGATTTGAACTCATATCATGGGCCTGGTTATGAAGAGGTCCTGTGTGGCATGACAAACATGGAGAATCACAAAACTGCAACACCAGAAAGCACTTAAGGAAATAAAATCTAGTTCAAAACTCATGTTTGAGATGAATTCCAGAGACATCCAATGAATTCTGGCATCACGAGAAACGGGCAGAGTCTGGGTCTGAACCCTGTTTTCATGGCCCCAATGCAACTCAGCAGTCCCACATTTCCACTCTCTCCTATCATCATCTCTTATTCGTCCTTCATGATATGACCTCCATCACCTCTGACATTGGTCAATTCTTAAAGATGGAATCATGCTCTGCCATTCACTAGATG